>NW_022900935.1:50807696-50828491 GCF_012274545.1 Fukomys damarensis | reverse complement strand
TTCTTTTTTTTTTTTTTTTTGAGACAGGGTCTTACTGTGTAGTTCAGGCTGGTTTTGAGCTCACTACTTCATCCAGGTTGGCTTCAAACTCACAGCACTCCTCCTGCTTCTGCCTCCAGGGGGCTGGGAGCATAGGCCTGTGCCATCACACCCAGCTTTCTCATAGCATAGTCTTTCATCTGGGGGCCAGGAAGTACAGCAAGTCTCACTGTGATAAATCGAAAGCAAGAGCCAGTTTGAAGCGGTCTGTGAGCTTACTAGGGGCCTGTTCAGTTGGCCCAGTTGACCCTTACACAGGCAGATGTCTGCTGAAAAGGGATCTACACAAGGGGCATTCACTCCTGCCCCCGGGGCTTCTCTCAGGGCCTGAAAAGCTGTGAGTGAGAGTAGGAAACAGCCACTGGGAGTTCCAGTTCAGCCTATGGGGCTGTCTGAGGAGCGGGATAAAGGCCTGAGGTGCACTGGGGCCCCTAGGGCACCTGGCTCTAATGCAGTTCTTGACTCACTTGGAGAGGGTGGGCCTGATTTATTGGCCAGGGGATTACAGGAGGTTGAGGAGACCTCTCAGACCAGGACCTTAATTCTTTTTGTTTGTTTGTTTTGCAGGAGGATTGAACTCAAACCTTGAGTTTACTGGGCAGGTGGCAGCACCACTGAGCTAAATCCCTAAATCCCTGGCCCTTTTTTGTTTGTTTCTTGAGATAGAGTTTCACTATATAGTTCAGGCTGGCTTTAACCACACCATGTAGCCCTAGGCTGGCCTCAAACTCCAGCAGTCAGCCTGCCTCAGCCTTCTAAGTACTGTGGTTACAGGGTTGTGTCCTCACACCCAGTTTAGGATCTTACTTCTTAAAACAATATAGAACTCTCTCTTCTTTTTGGTGTTTTTTTTTTTTTTTTTTAGACAGGGTCTCACTATGTAGTTGAGACTGACCTGGAACTCCCTATGTAGCCCAGGCTGGTTTTGAACTCACAGCAAGCAACCCTCCTGCCTCAGCCTCTGCAGTGCTGGGATTACAGGCATGTGCCACCATGCCTGACCTTGTTTTGTTTTGATTGTTTTGAGACAGATCATCATCATGTAGTTCAGGCTGGCCTTGGACTTGCGAAGATCATCCTGCCTCAACCTCCTCAGTGTTAAGATTATAGGCATGTGCTACCATGCCAGGCAGAACTACATTATACCTTTTTTTTTGGTAGTACTGATCATTGATCCCAGGTCCTCATGCATATTGCCAAGTGCTTTACCACTGAACTACATACCAAGCCTTCATCTATGCATGTGTGCATTTATGTATGTATTTAGATACAGGATCTCTCTAAGTTGCCCAAGCTTATCTTGAATTTGCAAACCTTCTGCTTTGGCCTTCCAAATAGCTAAGATTGCAGCTATTTGGCCACCACAATTTTTTTTCTGCACTGGTGATTGAACCGAGAATCTTCACACACTAAGCTACATCCCCAGTCCTTTCTTTGCTTTCTTTTTAAAAAATTTTATTTATTTTTGAAACACGGTCCTGCTATATAGTTCAGACTGACCACTGTGTAGTCCAGGCTGGCCTAGAACTCACAGCGATCCTCCTGCCTCAGCCTTCCAAGCGCTGGGATTGTAGACCTGGGCCACTATGCCCAGCCCTAGCCTTTTTTTTTTTTCTAATTGAGTTTATTGGTACAATCTAGGTATACAATACAGTTACATTCATCATTGGGATCCTGTACCTTTACATAATAGGTCTTGATTCTCATTTTTCCCCTTGTCCCTGCCCTTCCTTCACCCCCTTCCTCCCCTCCCCATTTACAAACACTTTATTTCCATTTTATCAGTTTCTCATATTTTTTTCCTCTCCCTTATTACCTTTCCCCCACCCTTCCCACTTTCCCTACACCTTTAGCCCTTTACTTCCTATTTCACATTATTAATTATCTCATTAGGATCCTGTGTACTATTACAGTTTTTCACACCAGAGAAACTATTCAGTATTTCAGTTAAAGAAATCTCTGTATGAACATTAAAAATAGGGAATCCTAAAATAAAACTAAAAAGGAAAGTAAAAGAGAAAAGGCAATGATGTAACATCAAAATAATCCTTAATTCTGGAGATGAAAATGGTCCCTGAACATATTTAAATTGCTTCTTGTAGTCTTATTCTTTCTTTTCCATTAATTAGTGAATACTTTATTAGTTTCTGTAATCAAACCCACGTAGATATGACCTTACATATTTAATACAGTGTGTTACCCCTGTACAAATGGAAAAAAAAATTAACATTTCTAGACCAATATGGCTGTTAATTTTTGTGCAATGCCAACTCAACACAGTAAATTGGGATGACTTTTTCCAAAGTCGACAGCACAGTTAAAATTTCCAAAAACTCAAATTATATATATATATAATATCTATATATATTTATATTTATATAAAAAGACCAATAATAGCAGTATGTTATGCATCAATAGCAGCAACAGCTTTTGCAGGTTCTGTAGTCATCTGAACAACATTATAGACATTCAGCACACCCATTAAAAAAACAAAGAAAATAATAATACCCAGAAAACAGCAAAGTTCTGTTGCTGTTGTTGTACCTGGCACCTTTTTTTTTTTGCATCTTAATCATCATCTGGAAAGAGAACATTCTAGAGTAATATCATTAAAAATAGTTCTGATAAAGTATGGTCACTACTATGGATCATAAAGCAGGTACAAGATATTTTACATTCACAGAGGTATGATACAGTACTGTCCTACATCTATAATACTAGAATCAGTTTTGGTTTGAAATTTACTTTGTCTACAAATAAGATTGCTACCCCTGCTTTTTTCTGGGCTCCTGTCACATGGAGAATTGTTTTCCATCCTTTCACTTTCAGTCTATGGACTTCTTTTTGCACAAGGTGTGTTTCTTGTATACAACATATTGTTGGATTTTGCTTCTTATTCCATTCTGCCAGTCTATTTCTCTTGATTGGTGAGTTGAGGCTATTGACATTGCTGGTTATAACTGATATGTACTGACTTATTATTGACATGTTATTGGCCTTTTGTTGACTCTTTTTACTTTTTCACCTTCTCCTTTTAGTTTCTTGCCTTGCCTATTTGATTTGCTCCATTGAGCCTCATGGTGTTGCTACCTTCATTGTCTTTTTCTAGGGTCTTATTTAGAATTGCTTGTAGAGCTGGTTTGGTATTCATGTAGTTTCTCAGGTGTTCTTTGTTGTGGAAGTGTCTTATTTCCCCATCCATTTTGAAAAAGAGTTTTGCAGGATACATCAGTCTAGGTTGGAGGTTGTTCTCTTTTAGTACTTGAAATATCTCACTCCAGGCTCTCCTTTCCCTAAGGGTTTGTGTTGAAAAGTCTGCTGTGATTCTGATGGGCTTTCCTTTGTATGTGATTTGTTTCTTTTCTCTTACTGCTTATAGTATTTTGTTCTTCTGTTGTGTTTCTGGGATCTTGATTATTATATGTCTAGGTGTAGATTTTTTTTTTTATTGTGGTTAGTTGGGGTCCTATATGCCTCAGTTATCTGAATGTCAAATTCTTCCCCTCTGTTTGGAAAGTTTTCTGTTATTCATTCTGCAAACAGCTTTTTTAAGTCATTTGTATTTTCTTCTGCTACTTCATGTATTCCTATCAGTCTTATGTTATTCTTCTTTGCATCATCTAGGAGTTGTTGGATCAATTTCTCATGATCCCCTACTGTTTTTAAGAGACCTCTCTTTTCATGGTCACTGACTGCTATCTTATCTTCTATATCTGAGATTCTATCTTCGCATTCTTTTATTCTGTTCTGTACACTTTCAATGGAGTGTTTAATCTCCTGGATATCTGTTTGAATCTGTTTTATGGATTCCATTTCTTTCCTATGTTGGGTATTTATTGTTTCCATTTCTTTCTTATGCTGGGCCTTCATGGCTTCTATTATGGTCCTGAGCTCATCTATTTTTTTGTCAGTTTCTGTTCTAGAGTCTCAAATCATGACTTTCATTTTGCTCACCATCTCTGTGGTTACCTGGGAAATTATTTCTGTTTTGAATTTTTCTAGAGCCTGATTGATCTGTTTTGTTACTTCCTGTGCTTTGAGTTCAGGGTGTCCTGGTGGTTCACTATCAGCCTTTTCATCCTCATTTGCCCTACTGTTTGCCATTGGTGAACTGGAAGTCTGTCTTTGTGTCTTGCTTAAGTGTTTTCGCATTTTTATTTTTGTTGTCGGGCTGCCCTTGGTTTAATTGCTGAGTTATCACCCAAATCTTCCTTATATAGTTGTGCCCTAGCTTCTGGGTCTCTAACAACCTACAGACATTCTCATCTTCATAACATCAGAGAAAACAGCTCATCGAATCCACCACAATCCTTTATCCCAACTGATACAATCAGCAACATATTATGATCAAGCACAACTTGGAAACTGACCACCAGTGGTAGTCACTAGTCTATCACCCTTAAACCACTTGAATTAAATTGAAATCAAGAAGTAGCCCAGAACATGTCTGCAGTAAACAAACTTTTCAATATAGTACATTTACCACTTAGGATCAGGGCTCAGACAGAGCTAGGACACAAGACCCCTGATCTCAGTTAGCTGATGGGTGAACCCCATGATGCAGACTGACCTTGGTCTGCAAGGCCCAGATTGAGTTCCCCAACCTTCTGAATGGTTGAACTCTACACCATTCTACTACAAGTTTCCCAGGCCCTTTCTTTAAAGATGTTCAAAGTTGGGAACTCAGAAAAATACCCTTGATGACCACCTCTGCCTCTGCAGAGTGGGTCCAAAGACTGGCACAATCAGGATGTCTGAGAGTGTGTGTGTGGGGTGTAGTTAGGGGAGTTGTGGAGGTTCAGGGGTGCCCACGCGGCTACCTTCCTGGCACTGGAGCGATGGTGGCTCCAGCTCTTTTCTTTTTCTTTTATTAAGACAATCTAGCTATGCAGTCCAGGCTGGCCCAGAACTCGCAGTGATCCTTCCATCTCAGCCCCCACCCCCACCGAGTGCTGGAATTACAGGCTTGAGCCACCATGCCCGTCTCCTTTTCTTATTTTTTGTTTTTAATGGTAGCAAAGTTTTATTAAAGGTAGGAAAAGAAACTGGCTCTGCAGAGTGAGTTTGGGCCAAGAAAAAGTAGAAAAAGAAGTACACGCTACAGCATGAGAGTAGGCCATCTTGGAAGAGAGAACACAGGGGCTCCTTTCTTATTTATTTTGAGATGGGATTTTTTGCTACATTTCCAAGTTGCTAAGGCTGGGCTCAAACTTGTGATGCTCTGGCTTCAGCTTTGCAGAGTGCTAGGGTTATAGACATTCACCACCACACTTTTTAAATCAGCAGAATGTTTTTTCCTATTCATTTATTTTTATTCAGAGCTTCATACACCTTTTTTTTTGTTTGTTTGTTTGTTACTGGGGATTGAACTCGGTCCTTGCACTTGCAAGGCAGGCCGTGGAACCACTAAGCTAAATCCCCAGCCCCAGAGCTTTATAAATGGGATAGAATAAAAGAAAAATATGCAATCCCTTTTGTGAAAATTAAAGAGGCTGAATTGCCACGAGTTCAGGGCCATCCTGGGCTACATAGGGAGTCCAAGGCCAGTCTGGGCTACATATCGAAACCTGTTTCAGAAACAAAAGTTAAAAAATAAATACATAAATAAAAACTATATATATAGTGGAATAACCCTCAGCACATAAGAAAAAAAGTCAATACTTTTGACCATATGGAGCCAATAGACTAGACCCTTAAATTTTTCACTGTTTCTGTCAAATAATTCATAAAGGTAAGAATAAAAGGATAATAAAAAACAAATTTATTAGAAACAAGTATTCTTCCCTTCTTGCTGGGTCAGTATATAAACATCATGTTATTTTCCCTGTTTTAACACCTCTGTCTCTTTCTTGGTACTGGGGATAAAACTCATGGTTTTCACACTGAGCTACATCCTCAGTCCTTTTCTAATTTTTAATTTTGACATGAGGTCTCACTCAAGTCACTAAGTTCCCTGTGCTGGGCTGGGAGTTTTATGGTTTTTTTGGGGGGGTGGTTTTTTGTTTTTTTGGTACCAGGGATCAAATTCAGGACCTTGTGCTTGTGAGGCAGGCAGCAGAACCACTGAGCTAAATCCTCGGTCCCTCAACACCTCTCTCTCGATCCCCAAATTCTTTCTGATCTTTGCCCCCATTTCTCTGACTGCCTTTGAGCAAAATCCATTGGGACAGTTGTCTCTCTCCCTTTCTTCAATCTGTCTCCCCTCTCGTCAACCTGGTCCTCCCACCAGGCTTCTGAAACTGCTGTCATCCAGGTCTCCAGCGGCTTCCATATTGCTAAATCCAATGGTTAGGTCTGAGTTTTCATCTGGCCTGACCTGTGGGCAGCATGTGACACGCTCCCTTTCTCCTTTGATTTTTATTTTTCATGTGGCTTCTTGATTCTCTTCCTTTCTGGGTTTCTTCCTCCCTGCTGGCCACACATTCTTTTTCCTTTACTGGTTTCTCTTTGTCTCCCAACCACCAAATGACAGAGAGTGCTGGCTCGGTACTTGATGCTCTTCTTTCTGTAATCACTCCCTTAGGATCTTACTCAATTTTGTGGGGGCCAGCCGGGTGTGGTGGCTCATGCCTGTAATCCCAGCACTCAGGAGGCTGAGGCAGGAGGATCACTGTGAGTTTGAGACCAGCCTGGGCTACATAGTGAGTTCCAGGTCAGTCTCAACTACATAGTGAGACCCTGTCTCAAAAAACCAAAAACAAACAAACAAAAAAAGAAATTGTGGGGTTCAAATATTCTCTATGTACACACTCCCACATTTGGTTCTCTCACATGGACCATTCTTCCCAGGCTCCAGGTTTGTACATTCAGCCCCCATCACTACCCCAGGGCCTTCACACTGAAATACATCCTTAGCCCTTTTAAATTTTGAGCCTGGGTCTAACTAAATTGTTGAGTTGCCCGGGCTGGGCTCAAACTCGTGAGGCCCCGGTTCGCCTCCCAGTGCGGGGACTGCAGATGTGCACCTCCGCGGCCGCCTCAGCCCTCTCCTCCCTCTCCTCCTTGCTGCCTCTGCCCTGGCCTCTTGCTCCCCATGCAGCACCTTCCTCAGAGATGTATACAGGGCTCATTTCCTCACCTCCTTCCAGCCTTTACTTGAATGTCACCTTCTGAGTGATGCCTTTTATCAGAAGAGTATTTAAAATGTCACCTCTCCATTACTACTCTCTCTTCTTTCCCTGCTTTATTTTCCCCTATTTCATTAATCACATCTGACATAATCAATATTTTACTTCTTTGGTGGGGGCGTACAGGAAATTGAACTCAGGGCCTCACGCTTGCCAGGTAAGTCTCTGTGCTGCTGAGCTACATGCCCAGTCTGCTGCCTGCCTTCCTTCCTTCCTTTCTTTCATTCTTTCTTTTTTTTTCGGTACCAGGGATCAAACTTGGGACCTTGTCCTTGCAAGACATGCAGCGGAACCACTGAGCAAAATCCCCGGCCCTGTCTTTTTCTTTTTGAGGGTCTCACTATGCAGTTCAGGCTGGCCTCGAACTCGTAGCGATCCTCCTCTTCACAACTGCCCAGGTAGGAACCTCTCCAGGGCTGGGATTACAGACGCGCTGCCATGCCCAGCTTATGTTCCTTATTTCGTCAGTCTGTATTCCTGCTCCACACTCGATGTAAGCTCTGCAAGGGGAACCAGGAGTTTATCTGTCCTTGCTGTTTTAGCCCAGGCTCCTAGACCAGTGCCTGACATACTGCGGGCACTCTCCCACACTAGCAGCAAACACTTGCTGAGGGGTCTCCATGCGCCAGCACACATTGACTTACCCCATCCTCCCTGAAAACCTGTGCAGAAGGTACTCTCCGCATGTCAGCGACCAGGGATGACGACGCAGACGCAATTTTGCCAGTTACACAGCTGGCTAAGTACACGGAGCACATTTTGGACCCAGGAAATCTGGCACCCAACCTCTGTTCTGTCACAGGGAGGAAACATCTGTGCAGAGAATAAAGACACATCTGCTACAACAGGCAAGGTGAGATTTTGTGCGTACTTTTATGTGGTTAAAGTAACCAGTGGCAGTGTACGCTTCAAAACGAAGATTTTTTAAAACATAGAAAGAATGGGACCCAACTCATAAGAAAACTTATACATAGACTTACAAAGTCAGCCTCTGTAACACACGATCACAAGAGGAACCCAAAGAAAACACAGGATAAATTGTCAAGTAAAAAAGGGGGCAGGAGCTCAGCTCTTCTGGCAACAACACTCTTAAATATAGAAGCATTATAGTATCATCCTTAAAAAATATAAACTTGAAAACAAACATTGGGAAAGCAAGTTGCCTTACAAAATGCCTGAATTAGATCACTTTGGGATTCAGGGATTTACATTATTTTAGCATTGCCATTATGTTTGTATATCTAGTTGTGATGAGCTGCTAGGATTTTGTTTTAAAATTAAGTGCTACTCTTGTAGTACATCTTTAGTGGTACAATGACTTTTTTTTTTTTTTTGGTACTGGGGATCAAACTGGGGACCTCACACTTCTGAGGCAGGCATGGTACCACTGAGCTGAGTCCCCAGCCCCACACTGACTGATTTTTTTTTTGGTACCAGGGATTGAACTCAGGTCCTTGTGCTTGCGAGGCAGGCACCTGGAACCACTGAGCTAAATGCCTGGCCCAAATGATTTTTAAAATTTGAATAAACTGGGCATGGTGACTCACGCCTGTAATCACAGCACTTGGGAGGCTGAGGCAGGAGGATGATGTGAGTTTGTGAGTTCGAGACCAGCCTGGACTATACAGTGAATTCCAAGTCAGTCTCAAATACATAGTGAGACGCTGTCTCAAAAAACCCCAAAATAAATAAATAAATAAATTAAAAAATTTGAATGATGTACAGGCTTTGATTTTTTTGGGGGGGTAGTGGGGATCAAACTCAGGACCTCCATGTGCTTGCAAGGCAGGCATGATGCCACTGAGCTAAATCCCTGGCCTGAGACTTCAATTTTTTAAATGCAATATCAATATTTACTCATGTTTTCTAAATTCCTTATAAAATAAATTTAATTCAGTCTGAAAACAAATGACTGAATTATTTTACTTATTTATTTATTTATTTATTTTTGACACAGGGTCTCCCTATATAGTTGAGTCTGACCTGGAACTCACTATGGAGCCCAGGCTGGTCTCGAACTCACAGCGATCCTCCTGCTTCAACCTCCTGAGTGCTGGGATTACAGGCGTGCACCACCACGCCCAGCAGACTGAATTATTTTAGAGAGCAATTGAGAAATACGCTTCAAGAAATACAGATTCATGATCTCTTGACCCATACATTGATCAAAACTTCTTTGGTTACAGGTGAGCAGCCCAACACTGTTTTAACTGAGAGAAAACTTTATAGTTTTTACTTTTGTATATAGGTCTATGATCCAACTTTTTTGTTTGTTTTTTTCTATACCAGGGGTTGAGCCTAGGGCTGGCACATGCTAGGCAAGCACTGCAGCACTGAGCCACATCCCCTGTTTTACTTTTTTGTTTGTTTTTTGGCAGTGGTGTGATGGAGCCCAGGGCCTTGCCACTGAGCTGTGTCCTCAGCTCTGTTACACTTTTTACTTTGAGACAGAGTCTTACTAAATCACTAATTGGTCCAGACTTGGCTCAGACTTGCAATCCTCCTGCCTCAGCCTCCCAGAGTGCTGGGAGTACAGGTATGTGCCACTGTGTCCAGCAAAAATATGTTAATTTGTTTGTTTTTTGTTTTTGTTTTTTTTGAGGCTGGCGGTGGAACCACTGAGCTAAATCCCTGGCCCTTGTTTTTTTGTTTGTTTGTTTGTTTTGTTTTTGTTTTGAGACAGGGTCTTGCTATGTAGTTCACTGTGGTCTTAAACTCACTGTGTAGCCCAGGCTGGCCTCAGAGTTAGTGATCCTCCTGCCTCAGCCTCCCCGGTGCTGGGATTTCAGCCACCACACCCAGCTAGGCAGGGAGCTTTGAGGGGTGATTGAATCCTAGCGGCTCTATGCTGGTCAGTGGATTGACACGCTGATAAGTTTATAGCTGTGTTATCATTAGGTGAGCCTCAAATGTACCAATAAATGTTTTGTTAAAAATAAAAGAGAGTGATAGGACCTGGTCTGAAGAGATGGGTCACTGAGGGTGTGACCTGGGCGGAAACCTCTCCCTCCACAGCTCCTCTCCTCTCTCTGCCTCCTGGCTGCCATCAGGTGAACAGATTTTCATTTGCAACATTACCTTCTGCTGTGCTGTTTCTTCTTTGGAGTCAGCCAAGCATAGACCGAAATATGAGCCCAAATAAACCTCTCTTCCTTTAAATTTCAAGCGTTGGGTATTTTGTCCCACTGCAAGGAAAGGGACTAAGACACTCACTGTGTTGCCCGGGCTGACTTTCAACTTGGGTTCCTCCTGCCTCACCCTCCTGAGGAGCTGAGATTACTGGTGTGCTCCAACCATAGTCAAAGTGTGTTTGACTCTTCCCTTCCTTCTGTGAGGCTATCCAGATTTCAGCATTTGCTCTCTCCCACTGAACTCTTTGAAGCCTTTGTTATGATTAAGCCATTGACTAGGTGTCTATTTCCCGGCGGGATCTCTGTTTTTTTCTTTTCTATTTTTAGGGCGACCAGGGATCGAACTCGGGCCCTTGAGCTTGCGAGGCAGGCGGCAGAACCACTGAGCCAAATCCCGGCCCAGAACCTCTGTTTTCTTTCTAAGCTCCTCAGGTGATTCTGCTGTGTCGCGGGGTGTGTGTGTGTGTGTGTGTGTGTGTGTGCACGCGCGTGTTCCAGCCCTGACAGTTTGCTGCTAAGCTGAATGGTGATTTAGGAGTTCAGAGGATGGGAGCCACATGGTTGATGTGTGTCATGGGAAAGGAGTGAACAGTGCACGGAGGTTACAAAAAGAAGGAGGCATCGCTGGGCTTCCTGGACAGCGGGTGAAAGGCGACATCTGAATAGAGTGCCCCTCCCCCGCCACATGCGCAACTCATAGGGACTGGAGGGGACGAGTAGAAGCCCTAGGACCACGGCGGCAGGGCCTCAGCCGGACGACCTGAGACTCGAGGACTCGCGGATCTCAGGGACCACTCCAGACCGAAGGCCACCAAAAGTCCCCTTGGACTATGCTCAGGAAGTTTTGTTGTTGTTCTTTTTGTTTGTTTGCTCGTTTGTTTTTTCTGGTACTGGAGACTGAACTCAGGACCTTGTGCTTGCCAGGCAGGCCAGGTGCCGCGGAGCTCAACCCCCAGCTAGGCTCAGGATTTTGAATGGCCCTCAATGGCATGCTGAGTAGTGTCCTGTCCAATGCGACTGCCGGGACTTTGGTGGGTGTTGTGGAGGTGGATCCTGTGTCTTCTTCTGTGTCCTCTTCCCCCTCCCCCTCCCCCTTCTCCCCCTTTCCTGCCCTCTCTCTCCCTTCTCCCTCTACTCCCCCTCCCACTTTCCTCCTCCTCCTCCTCCTTTTCTTTCTTCCCGTGCTGCCCAAGCTGGCCTCAAACTCACAGTGATCCTCCTGCCTCAGCCTCCAGAGAGCTGCCAGAAAGAAATAAGGTAGTCTGGAAAGTCAGTCCTGCTCACAAAACTACACTTCTGCAGATTGGCCTGGAGAGGGCGTCCCTGCTGCTTATCTGAAAACTCTGGACCAAGGCCAGTCAGGAGGAGCCCATAGCTCAGAAGGTCAGGCTGGCCCTTTTCACCGAGCCCAGGAGCAGGGCAGGGGCATTGCTCACAACTAACAGCCCTGCCACGTCCTCGAACTACTCAAGACGGATCTTGAGAAATTTCACTCCATCCCTTCCAACCCAGAGTGATCTGCATTTAAAATTCTGCACTTTGATTTATTCATAAAACATTTAAAATCCAGTCTTACCACAAAGTTCTTAAGTGACACAGTTTAAAACCTCTTTTGGAGCCAGGTTCAGGGGTGCACATCAGTGAATCCAGCTGCTCATGGGACTAAGAGTCCGAAGTTGGAGGCCAGCCCTGGACAACCTAAGGAGAACTCATCTCGAAAGAAGAAAAGCCTCTGGGTGTGGTCGCACCTAGGATCACTATGAGTTCGAGACCAGCCTGGGCTACACAGTGAGTTCCAGGTCAGTCTCAACTACACAGTGAGACCCTGTCTCAAAATAAATTAATTAATACATAAATATGTACATAAATAAATAGAAGAAAAGCCTTTGATGAAAATGCAGTCTGAGTGTTTCTAGGTCAAAGATGCATCTGACATCTTTTTTTTTTTTTGAGACAGGGTTTTGTTATGTAGTTCAGGCTGCTTTTAAACTCACTATGTAGCCCAGGATTGCCTTGAACTCACAGCCATTCCCCTGCCTCAGCCTCCCGAGTGCTGGGATTACAGGTGTGCACCACCACGCCTGGCCCATCCTCTGAAATCTTTGATAAATGAGTTATGAGTAGGCTGGATTGAGGCACCACTAATATTTTCATGACTCTGTGTCCGGCAGACTGACGAGCTGCTTCTCAGTATGTTGAGCGTCGCCTGATGGAGCGGGAGGGAGGGAGGTGGCAGAGCTGCCGGTGTCTGAGGGATTCTGTTCGCTCATTTCCGGGCGCTGCTCTGGCCAAAGGATTCAGTCTGGGAGACTGCCTCCTAGTCCTCACCTCAAGGGTCCGGGTCTAGTTTTCTGATCACAACAAAAGTTGGGGAATCAGCCAAGCGAGGCATAGGGCTGAGCAGTGACTACTGTACATTTAGGTCATCCTGGCTACAGCCCTGTGCCTGGTCGTGAAGGCAATCTACTGCGTGTGTGTGTGTGTGTGTGTGTGTGTGTGCGCGCGTGCGTGTGTGTGTTCCGAAGCATGGCCAAACAGATCCATTCGTCTCAGTCTCCACTCTCGGACACACTTTCCCAGCCCCCACACTGTGGGAAGCTTTCCTCCAGCCTCTTGTTTGTCTTAGAAAATCCTGTACACCTTCAGCCTTAACTGGCAAACATGCAGTATGTTTCCTTTATCGCCTTTCCTGCCCCTAAAAAAGGTCATTCAGTTTATGATCGAGCTAACATACATTCACTTTTGAGTAATGCAAATAAATGTTTAATGAAATTCTGAGTCTCCTAAGATGTTGGCTTTAGAGCTTTCTGGCTGAGAAAGTGACATTTTCGAGGGTGAGAAGCTAATGAAATGGCTGAAATTACGGGAGGCAGCTTTAGTTGATCAGGAAAGAAATACATTCTGTCCCTCTATTGTTCAGTGTGAATGACCCGTTAGGAAGGCTAGATGGGGCTTTGAAAAAGCTGTACCTGCTTCATGTTGCTTTTAGTCCTGTTCAGAGAAAGAGATGGCTCGAACCCTAACTGAGGGGAGAAAGACCGAGTGCAACTTCTTCCAGCAATGAACTTTGTTTTCCACCACCAGGCCAGCAGGCTGCAGATTCTGCTTTGGGACGCCCAAGGCAGGAAGGGCAGAGGCCTCTCTATTGGAGCAATTGCCCTAACAAGCCTAGAAAAAAGACCTCAGGTGTGGCAGAAGCTGGCAGCTGCTTCTTCTAGGTGGATGTTTCTAGGAGCTTCAGATAGATCAAGAATAAAGGATGAAAGTCACTGAGAATATCCGAAGACAGAAAGACTTTCCTGGCAAAGCAACGTCACCTCAAAATGTAACTTGGATGCTTGTTTTCTTCTTTCTTTCTTTAAGTCAAGGTCCTGCTCTGTAGCCCAGGCTGGTGACCCTCCTGCCTCAGCCTCTCCAGTGCTGGGATTACAGGTGTGTACCACCACACCCACCTCCTAGTTTGTTCTAGTCTCACATTTGAGAGTATTTTTTGTCTTCTTAATAATTTCCTTCTGTTCAGTCAGGGTAGAGTAATTGATTTCTTATCAGGATGCCAAGCAGAACATTTTTCAAGGCTTTCAGGACACACAGCAAATCTAAAACCATTGTCTGGTGAATGCAGTTTTGGCTGCAATCATGTTTATCATCAGTTAAGCCGGCTGGCCCATGTTTTAACATTTTATTTGTCAGTATTGTCTTTTTCTGGTTAGCTAAATGAAAACATTTTTCATTTTGTGATTGCATTTTCCAAAAAGGGGAGATTTTTAATAATGATATCATAAAGCTTGTTAGATCATTTTTAATGGTAATAAACTAGTTCCTGAGATTTGATTAAAACAAAAACTAGGCCAATCTAAGGAGAGTCCAAATGAAATAGTCCATGGGGGGGTGGGGGTGGAACCAAAGATGCAGTAAATGAAACATTTTTTAAAGTGTAAAAGTCAAAAAGTAAAACAAATTGCCAAGCCATCTTTCGTATCTTCTTGAGACACACGCCACGCAAAGACCCGAGTTCGATCCCCGGTACCAAAACAAAAGCAGCCCAGGAATCACTGACAGACACCCCTCATTCTTCTCTTCTATCCCCTGGTAATTATTTATCTACTTTCTGTTTCTGTGGATTTGTTTATTCTGGGCATTTCATATAAACTCAATATATTACACTATGTGATTCCACTAAGCATAGGTTTTCTTTTTTTAACTGTAGTAAAATATATATAACAAAATTGACAGTGTTAATTCTTTTTTTTTTTTTCCTTTTGAGACAGGGTTTCACTTTCAGGCTGGGCTTGAACCCACAATGTAGCCCAGGCTGGCCTTGAACTTGTGGCAATCCTCCTGTCTCTGCCTCCCAAGTGATGGGATTACAGAAACGTACCACCAAGCCTGGAGATTTTAATCATTTTTAAAAGAGTATAATTCAGTAGTATTTAGTATATAGTATTTAGTATATTGTTGCACAAGCACTCTCCAGAACTTCTTTTTATTTTTATTTTTTATTTTTTGGGTTTTTTTGAGACAGGGTCTCACTATGGTAGTTGAGACTGACCTGGATCTCACTATGTAGCCCAGGCTGGTCTGGAACTCACTCACAGCGATCTTCCTGCCTCAGCCTCCCGAGTGCTGGGATTACAGGCGTGCGCCACCACGCCCGGCTATTTTTATTTTTTTAGTTACTGGGGATCAAACCTAGAACCTAGGCAAGTTCTGAACCACATCGTCAGCCCCTCTACTTTTTGTCTCCATCAATTTGACTACTGAAGTATTTCATATGAGTGGAATCATACAGTACCGTATTTGTGGGTTTCTTCTTTTCCTTTCTTGGAGGACTGGCTTATTTCACACAACACAATATCCTCAAGGTTCATTCGTGTTGTAGCATGTGTCAGAATTTCTCCCTTTTAGGACTGTTTAGAGGGCCAGGGATTTAACTCAGTGGTTCCGTCACCTGCTTCACAAGTGAAAGGTCCCAAGTTTGATACCTGGTACGTACAAAAAAAAAAAAGTCTGTATGCACAGATCTCATTCTGGTTACCCACTAGTCAGTCAATACACATTTTAGTTATTTCCACCCTGTGCCTATTGTGAAAAATGTTGCCATTGACATTCATATACAGTACAAGCTTTGCATGCAAATATGTTTTCAATTCTCTTCCCCATGTATGTAGGAGTAGAACTGCTGGGTCCTATGGTAACTCTAGATTTAGCTTTGTAAGGAACTGCCAAAGTGTTTTTCACAGTGCTCAATATTCTACACTGTCGCCAGCAATGTGTAAGGCTCCCAGTGGCCCTGTGTCCTCACCCATATTCTTACTTTCATTTTGAAAATAATTACTGCTGTGAAATGGCATCTCATTCTAATTTAATTTTTTACTTATTTATTTTGGGTTTTTTTGTTTGTTTTTGAGACAGGGTCTCACTATGTAGTTGAGACTGACCTGGAACTCACTATGTAGCCCAGCCTGGTCTCGAACTCACAGCAATCCTCCTGCCTCAGCCTCCCGAGGGCTGGGATGGCGGGCGTGCACCACCACACCTGGTTCTAATTTAGATTTTTAACTTTGTGATGTTTTAAATACTTAAATAAGGAGGATGTCGTGAATCTTGTACAGCTAATCCGATTATTTCATAAAAGAAGTGCATTAGGCACGTAATACATCTAAGACTATAAGTATTCAGATAACCATGCACTAAAGAGTTAAGTCAGAGATGGCATCTGACTGGGATAGCTGATGATGTTCTTCCTAGGAGGGAGAATGATAGGATGGTATGGATTTTTTTTTTCTTTGGTTCCGGGGATCAAACTCGGGTCCTTGTGCTTGCAAGGCAGGTGGTGGAACCACTGAGCTAAATCCCTGGCTGGATAGTACAGATTTAAAACCCCCACAAGCTTAAAAATCAATTAATTGTGTGTGTGTTTGAAGAGAGAGAGAGAGAGAGAGAGAGAGAGAGAGAGAGAGTGTCTATGTGTGCGTGCCAGGTACCCAACCAGCACATACCCTACCATTGAGCTACATCATCTCAGCCCAAAAGATAAAAATTTTGAGAGTTTCTCATGTTGCCAGTGCTTGTGTTAAATACTTCATGTGTATCATTTTATTCAATCCTTAAAAAAACACATGCAATAAATTTTTGTTTTGTTTTGTTTCAGTTTTGGGTTTTTGAGACAGGGTCTTGCTGTGTACTTCACACTGTCTTGAACTCCTGAATTCACTACATATCCCAGGCTGTCCCCAAACTCCCAGAGATCCTCCTGCCTCAGCCTCTTGAATGCTTTAAAGGAGTGTACCACCACACCTGGCAATAAATTCTATTTGGGGGAGTTGGTACCGGGGATTGAACTCAGGACCTTGCACTTGTGAGGCAGGTGGTGGAACCACTGAGCTAAATCGCAGGCCCCAAATTCTATTTTTATCTTGTTTCACAACTGAAAAAAGCTAAGACTCAGAGAAGTTTTAAATTATGCAAATTTTACTATTACATGATAGCAATTATGAATGAATCCAAACCTATTTTGAGTGTTTATGTTGGACTGTACTATGTTACATCCCATGGATTTTCAGTGTTTTATTAATAAGATAATAAATTCTAAAGAAATCTTTTATTTTTTCTGTATTGAGGATTAAACCAAGGCTTTTGCACTGAGCTACTTACCCAAACTTTTTTAATTTTTGATTTTTGATTTTTGAAACAATGGGATCTTGCTAAATTGTCCAGGCTAAGCACAAAATTCTGATCCTCCTGCCTCAGCCTCCCATTGTGCTGTGATTACAGGCTTGCATCACGAAGCCCAACAAAATCATACAATTATTATTACCTTACATGGTCAGTAGGTTTAAGGTACCATGCCAGGCTTTCTATTTGCATTGTTGTGTTTATTCCTTACAATAACCCTATGAGGTAGGTACTATAATCATTCATATTTTACAGATGAGAAGACTGAGGTCAAGAAATCTTTCCAGAAAAAAAGAAAGAAAAGCGAAGAAAGCTTCCCCAGGATCATACAGCTGTCCCAACACCTTTAATGTTTTTATTTATCTTTCAAACAAGTTGGGTCTACTTTGAGCAGAATGTTGGGTCCTCGTTAACGTTCAGGTTGGAGCTCAAATATCACCTCCTCATGGAAGTCTCTTATCCAAAGCAGCACTGTGTGCCCCCCAGGACACAGAAGGCAGTCGGTAAATATTGGCTGCGTGAGTAAATAGAGGCATCTCACGGTCGTGCTCACCCGGCTAAAGTTTCTCCCTCCATTCCCAAAGTCCAGAATGATTTTCTCGCCTGGATCAAGCCCTCTTTGATCCCGTAGGTGCCGCCTTCTCTGAACACCCGAGAGCTGTCTGTCCTCCCCCAACAAGGGGCTCCAGTCCTGGCGTCATCCCTCCCGTTGTTCACTTTCTCCTTTGAGCTCTCTGTGCTGGGTGGCCAGGGCTAAGACAAAGTCCTCCCTGCACCTGCAGGGGAAGCGGGTACATTTATAGCAGACAAGACTAACACAGTGGGAGAGCCGCGAACCAGGGACACACCAGACCTCAGGGGCAGCACTCGGAACCAAAAATAAAGATATATGTGCAAAGTTGAGGGCTGGCTCAGTAGAGCGAAGCCAAGCAAGAGATATGGCCTCAAAGTGATCGAAATACACCATCAACATTTTCTGAAAGGTGCATGGTGTTGCTGGTTTCAACTGCTGACTCTGTTATGCGGTGGCTATGTGTCCTTGTGAAAATGACACAACATTCCAGCTCCGGGTTTCCACGAAGAGAAGAATCCCACCAATCTCAGGACATCATTGTGAGGGTTAAAATGAAACATCTTGAGCCGGGCATGGTGGCACACGCTGTAATCCCAGCACTTGGGAGGCTGAGGCAGGAGGATCACTGCGAGTTTGAGTCCAGTCTGTGCTACATAGTGAGTTCCACGGCAGTCTCAACTACATAGAGAGACCCTGTCTCAAAAAATCAACCCCGCCCCAAATAAAAGTACAAATGAGATATTATAAACAGATTGGTCAATGCAAAATTATTTTCTCCTAAAGTATGGATAGGGAGACAGAGCAAAGAAAAACAACTGCTTACTTAACATTAGGTTACCTTTTTTGAGTAAAAATTAAGGCAAAGGGAGCTGCATTATCATGCCAATTGAAATTAGCCTAGCAGGGCAAGGTGGCACATGCCTGCAATCCCAGCCCTCAGGCTGCTGAGGCAGGAGGATCGCTGTGAGTTCACAGCTAGCCTGGGCTACATAGTGCATTCAGTACCAGGCTGAACCACATAGAGAGACCCTGTCTCAAAAAACAATAAAATAGGGCCAGGGTTTTAGCTCAGTGGCACCTTATCACGAAACTTCAAGGTCTGGAGTCTGATCCCCAGTACCACAAAAACAAATCAAAATAATAATAATAATAATGAATAATTAGAATACCATTTACTAAATGTATATTATAAGCCCAGGATGGAGCTAACCACTCCACACGTTATTTTATTTTGGGTTTTTGTTGTTGTTGTTTTTGGTACCAGGGATTGAACTCAGGTCCTTGCGCCTGCAAGGCAGGCAGCAGAACCGCTGAACTAAATCCCTGGCCCCCTTTCTGGCTATCTCTTGATCCCTTTCCAATTTGAAAAAGATCTACTGATTCTCTCTACTTCTTGTTGTCTTTTATTATGCTCTTTATTTATAATTTCCATTTCTCAAACAAGAGAAACCAGGCCATATTTAAGCTTAAGTGTCTGATTTATTTTCCTTACCATTATAATCTCAAGATGTTTTTTGGGGGATGGTGTTTTTTTTTTATTTTTTGAGACAGGGTCTCACTATGGAGTTGAGACTGACCTGGAACTCACTATGTAGCCCAAGCTGGTCTTGAACTCACAGTGATCCTCCTGCCTCAGCCTCCCGAGTGCTGGAATTACAGGTGTGCACTCCTTTTTTTTTTTTTTTGGTACCAGGGATCAAACTCAGGACGTTGTGCTTGTGAGGCAGGCTGTGGCACCAGCCCCTATTTTTCTCCAGCCCCTATTTTTTATTTTTTGTGGTGCTAAGGTTTGAAACCAGGGCCTCATGCAGAGCCAAGTGCTCTGTCACTGAGCTATGTGCCCAGCCCTTTGTTTGAAGAGAATGTCTCCCTAAATTATCCAAACTGACCTTGAACTCACAATCCTTTTGCCCCAACCTCCTAAAGCAGGAATTACAGGTGTGGGTTACCAGGCCCGGCAAGTCTAGTGCTATTTGTATCTGTGATTAAACCAGAAAGTCTCACAACTTAACAACTGCCTAATGTTCTATCAAGATTTTTAGCTGAGCCATATGTGGTGGTGCACACCTGTAATCCCAGCACTCAAGAGGCTGAGGCAGGAGCACCCCAGCAAGTTTGAGGCCAGCCTAGATTGCATAGTGAGTTCTAGGCTAGCCTGGATTACACAGCAAGACTCTGTCTCAAAACAATCCAAAATAAATAAATAGATAAACAAACACCTTTGGCTTTGTTTTTGATTCTAGAATGGAGCCACACCTCATTCCATAAAATAGAGTAAATTTTCCAATGACTAAGAAAAGGAGGTTGATTTTATAGGTAGAAATAGGCTAAAGAAAGTACAAATACGGGCTGGGATTTAGTTCAGTGGTGCCACAGGCTACCTTGCAAGCGCAAGGTCCTGAGTTTGATCCCTGGTACAAAAAATAAAAAATAAAAGAGTACAAATGAGCCGGGCGTGGTGACTCACGCCTGTAATCCCAGCCCTTGGGAGGTGGAGGCAGGAGGATCACTGTGAGTTCTAGACCAGCCTGGGCTACATAGTGAATTCCAGGTCAATCGCTTCTCGGCCTTTTGGCTAAGATCAAGTGAATTCCAGGTCAGTCTCAACTACATAGGGAGACCCTGTCTCAAAAAACAAAAACAAACAAATAAATAAAAATAAGTAAATAAAAGGCACCAGACAAATCAAACAAACAAACAAAAAGCACTAGACAAGATTATGTATCTAGTGTGAGGCTGGCTATGTAAATGCCCCAACAGGCCTACATAGCTTTTGGATTTAAAAAAGGTCACATGAGCTTTATACCCAAAGCTCACTGCCTCATTGCCCCCACCTGCTCCTGCAGACCTCAGCTCAGGCCCCAGGGGGCCCCAAGTATTCATAAAATGTCTGTGCTTCATAAGAACAGTTCTTTTATTTTTTTCAGTACTGGGATTGAACCCAGGACCTTCTCTCTGAGCTACATCCTCAGCCCTGTTTTCATCTTCTGTTTTGTTTGTGTTTTTTTGGTACCAGGGATTGAACTCAGGACCTTATGCTTGCGAGGCAGGCACAGTGCCACTGAACTAAATCCTTGGCCTTATCTTCTGTTTTGATAAAGGATCTCCCTAAATTGCTAAATTGCCGAAGCTAGGCTTGTGATCCTACAAACTACAAAGCATACCTCCCAGTAGGTTGACCAATCTCCTGATTTGTCTGGGATGCAGGACTTTCTTTTTTCTTTCTCTTTCTTTCTCTTTCTTTCTTTC
>NW_022900935.1:50800206-50807638 GCF_012274545.1 Fukomys damarensis | reverse complement strand
GTTTTTTGAGACAGCATCTCACTGTGTAGTTGAAACTGACCTGGAACTCACTATGTGGCCCAGGCTGGTCTTGAACTCACAGCAATCCTCCTGCCTCAGCCTCCCGAGTTCTGGGATTACAGGTGTGCGCCACCACGCCCTGCTGCAGGACTTTCACTGTACAAACTGGGAGAGTCTTTGGCAGATGGAGATAAGATGGTCACCCCATCTCACTGTGCAGGCCACTTCCAAAGCTGCAAACTCTCAGCTGTCCAAATGGGGTTTATTTTCTCAATGGGGGCCAAGCAATATTCCTTCCTACACAAGGACTGGTAGCCAGAATATTCAAGTTTGAATTCAGGGGACTTTGGTTCTTACTACCAAGGAAGTGAGAACACTCATGAAAAGGTTACAACAAATAATCAGAGCACAGGTTTAGACAAGAGCTACTGGCATGGAGCACACTGAGTAGGAAACCGGAGTGGTCTTGAGAGTGCATGAGATAGTCCACAGGACCTGTAAGCAGGACAGAAGCTGACAGACAATGACATTTCAACCAACGGTCCGAAGTAAAGGAGTCCGCCAAAGAAACTGGAGGGAGGTGGGTGTGGTGGTGCACACCTGTGATGTCAACGCTTGGGAGGAGGCTGAGGCAGGAGGTCCACAGCAAGTCCAAGGCTCGCCTGGGCTGTAGAGTAAGACTGCCTCGAACAAACAAGCAAACAAAACCACAAATAAACAAAAAAGCACAAACAAAAACAAAAAACCTTAAGGGAGCGATCGAAAACATAGGAGGGAAACCAGGACTTGAGGTATGCAAGTATTGGGGCATGGTTTCCACAATCTGCCCTTGGTTTCTAGCGTGGCTATACCTTTTCCCACTGCCAGATTGCTGCTGATTTCCCAGTGACTCACTCCCTCTCTCATCAAACAGACTGCTTTTCCTCTTCCAGTACCCAAAATGCAGGTGACGCCGCAAAGTCTTCTTTCCTGTTTCAATGAGTCTGCCCGGTCACCATTTTCATCTAAAAAACGAGGCCAATTCCTCGGTTACACCCCCAGTCTCAGTCTTTCTAGAGCTTCAGTCTGTATTTGAAACCATCTCCAAGGTTGCCTTTGTGAGTGAGAGTAATGGGGGTTCTGCTACAGGCAATCTCAGAAACTATCTTTTCTTTTCCTTTGGTACCGGGGATCGAACTCAGGACCTTACACTGACGAGGCAGGCAGCAGAACCACTGAGCTAAATCCCCGACCCAGAAAGTATCTTTCCTTTGCACACTTTTATATTGGATAGTTTTGTCTATTTGTGGTGATGCGACCCTAGTGATAGCCAAGTTGGGAGATGATGATTCTATCCATAAATCAGAACTTTATCACTGTCTTGAAATACTAGCTGTGAGAGGGTTTGATCAGATCTAAAATTCTAGGAATATTTTTTGTTCGGTGAAAAAAAATAGAGGATTAAATACAATTTAAATTTAATTTTTACTGTTGTAAATATTTGAGTGGTTCTGAAAGATGGTTTAGAGTTTTATTCTTTTTTTGTTGTTGTTGTTTTGGTTTAGGGGATTGAACACTGGACCTCGCGCTTACGAGGTAGGCAGTGGAACCACTGAGCTAAATCCCCGGCCCTAGAGTTTTATTCTTATCCACCTACTATTCCAAGTAGTTTCTTGTCATTTAGAAAGATCACTCTTAAAGAGTGTTGAGCAGAACTTACATGAGCTATTTAAATCATAAAGCTGAGAATAAAACATTAGGTACATGGGTTTGAGTTCAAATTTCTATCTTTCCTTTTTTGACAGGTATTGCTATGTAGCCTAGGCTGGCTTCAAGCTTGTGTTCACTTGCTGAGGCACTGATCCTGAGCACTGGGATTATAGGCATGTGACACCACACCTGGCCAAATATCAGATTTAAAAAAGGGCTTTTTGGAAAATATCTTGGATTCAATATTTAATAACTGCTCCAATGCTATATACAGTATTTTACCTTCTTTCTGTCTTTCTTTTTGGTACCAGGGATCGAATTTGGGCCCTTGTGCTTGCAAGGCAGGCAGTAGAACCACTGAGCTAAATTCCCGGCTCTCTTTCATTTTTATTATAATGATATCTTGTAAAGAATTCTTTAAGCACATTCCACATGCTGCTCAAATTTTCACTGAGTGCTATAATCTGAAAAAGGTCAAAGCCTACCCAGCCCCCTTACCTGATTCATGAGGAACCTGGCAATCAATTAAGGTAGAATGACCTGTCCAAGGTCACAGAGTCAAACATTTCCTGTTAGTGGCAAGACGCACAAAATCACTCCTCCGCATTGCAATTGTCAAGGGAAGTCTTGAGAAGCCTGGTCATAGCTGAGGATGTGAAGAATTCGGGGCCTGTGGGTGGCGTGGCCTCTCCTGACAGCGTCGGGTGTTCGACAGCTCTCTTTGGATTTGTACACACCACCTCCGTGTGTGCTGCTTTACCTCACTTTCACAGGGACCAGAAGCTTGCTAATACTGAGCCACCACACAGACCAGACGGCTCTTCAACAGGTCCTTGCAGACCAGGGCTCTGTGGGCCGACCTCGTGACTCAGTTTACCCACTGGTGTGTGTACAGCCACATTTTGGGATGTTGTACAGAGCTGTGACAAAGCCCCAAAGCGACAGCCTTACAGCTGTGCTTAGGGCTTTGGAACAAAGCCTTGCTCTCTTTGACTAATAACTAAGTTTCCTTTTGGAAACGGCTCTTATTTTGCCCCTGAAGGCAGAGAACCCAGGTGACCACGTATCTGTGTGGCTTATCGTGGACCGAGATCTGTCCCACTGAGCCACAGTGCCCAGCAGAGCTCTCTCCAGGCGGCACAGAGTATGCAAGGGCAGGCCCGAGGGGCCAAGCACGTTCATTCCCATCCCTTCCCCACCACTCCCTCAGCTCGCCACGACCAGGTGACTAAACAGACAGCATCTGCTTTACAGAGGGCGTGGGCGAGACAGGGCATACCTGCACTTCGGACCGGTCTTAAAGCACAGTGGCAAGAAGAATCTTCCCAGCCCCCTTGCCCTGGCGCCAGGTGATTGAACTCAGAGCCTGCACACCAAGCTACGCCCCCAACCCTTTATTTATTTATCTGCTCATTTTTGTTTTGGGACAGGGTTTCATTATGTAGTTCAGGCTGGTATTCATCTTACTCTGTAGCCCAGCCTGGACTTGAACTTGACAATCCTCCGTCCTCAGCTTCCTGAGTGCTGCGATTACAGGTGTGCACCACCATGCCTGGCTTTATTTCTTTTTTCTTTTTTTTAAAAATTTTGAGACAGGGTCTCATGTAGTTAGTGCACAGTTGCCCAGACTGAGCTCAAACTTGTGATTCTCCTATCTCAGATTCCCAGAGGGCTGGGATCATCATAAGCCTGACCCACACCCCAATTCCCTGTAGTTTTGCCATAAGAAAGACCCCACCAGCCATGTGTAACCCTCAGCAGTGGGCGTCATGAGGTCCTGGACACTTACCGATGTGTCATAGACCACAGACGGAAGCTTTTGACATCTTCATGTGATGTTCAGCGATGCTTTTTTTCTTTTTCTTTTTTTTGCGGGGAGGGTACTGGGGATCGAACTCGGGACCTCGCACTTGCGAAGCAGGTGGCAGCACCCCTGAGCTAAATTCCCAGCCCAGCGATACTTTTCATGTGATCACATAGCACCGTATAGGGGCAGTGAATGCTATATAGGGAGGGCACAGTGCAGGGCTAGCTCCGCCTCCTGTGTGCCAACCACAGTTTATGTTACCCTCTTTTTCTTTTATTATGATGACAATAGGGCCGGGGACTTGGCTCAGTGGTTCTGCCACCCGCCTCGCAAGCGCAAGAGCTCGAAAAAAAAAAAAAAAAAAAAAAAGACAATATATAAATAAAAGGGAAGTTTTGTTACTTGTATACATAACTACATTATGCATTTCAATATGTGGTCTAAGGCAATTCCTCTTCACTCTGTGGGCCCCAGGTAAGCCAAAAGTTTGGACATCCATGCTCTCTGCCACATGGAGCAGGGGTCATAACTTAAATTGGTGACGAAGGGGTTTGAGAAGGAAGATGTTTAGAACAGCTCAGAGTAGACCTAGAAATTGAGAGTCTTTGTGTCCCATACCAACGCTTTGCTAAGGAAGCTTTAGAAGTAAGGAGACAGAGCCATCTGTGGACAAAAGCGAAGCTCCTCCCAGTCAGGACACCGCCTACCCACTAAGGGGCGGAGAAGCTGGACCTGAGGTGCTGAAGGGCTCCCGATGGGCTTCCCCGCAAGGTTGACCTGGCTTGCCACTGTTGAGTGTCCATTTTGTTATTATTTATTATTTGTGTGTGTGTGTGTGTGTGTGTGTGTGTGTGTGTGTGTGGTACTGGGGATCAAACTCAGGACCTTGCACTTGTGAGGCAGGTGCCGCACCACTGAGCTAAATTCCTGGCCCGTTGAGCACCCATTTTAGAAGGAAGTATTATAATGGACTTTAAAAGTGTTTTTTGTAGCCACCTAGTTTTATTTCTTCAATCAACACTGAAGTCCTACCATGCACGTGTAAGACAAGGTCCCTGTTGTCCAAAAAAAGTAAACAAACAAAAAATCCAACTCTAATGAAAATAATTAGAAAGTGACAATACTGGGTAGTAAGGATATCTTTCAATTCCCTATGCTTCCTGTCTATGACGGGCTTTTTTTTTTTTTTTTTTTTTTTTTTTTTTTGAGACAGGGTCTCACTATATAGTTGAGACTGACCTGGGACTCACTATGTAGCCCAGGCTGGTCTCGAACTCACAGTGATGACCCTCATGCCTCAGCCTCCCGAGTGCTGGGATTACAGGCACGCAACATCACACCCAGCATACGATAGTCTATTTCTTTTCTTTCTTTCTTTTTAAATTTAATTTTATCCCATTTTCCCCTCAAGTCCCCTCCACTCCTTATATACAAAAGCTTTGTTTCCATTTTTTCCTCCTAGTTTCACTTTTTTTTCTTGTCCCTTCCTGCCTTTCTCCCTTTCTCCTCCCTTGCTCCCCTTCCCATTTGAACATTTTTTTTCCATTTCTATCACGGTGGGGCAGGGAGTCGACTGCATGGGGAGAAGCCCACAAACGGCTTGGATCTGCCTTCCCCATCAGAAACGCTTTCCCCAGAACAACATGGTCTCTCATACACAGGGGCATCTGCCTAAGGAACTGAGCTCACACTAACCGAGCTCGCACCCCAACAACAGGAGGGGCGCGCCTCTGGGAACAGCAGAGGGTGCTGAGCCGGATGGAAGGCAACAGCGCAAGAGCTGGGATTCCGTTTCTACCGAGAACCAGCAGTCTGGAGATGTCTGGATTCTTCTGAGTTCTTTTTCTGGTTAAGAAAATCAGTCTGTTCTGTTGCTTGCAACCAAAAATTCTAATACAAACACTTTTCTCATTGCGCCATCTATTGGTTGGTTGCTTGGTTTTGTTTCTGGCAAATAAGTTTCCTTTATTAGTTATAGTTTGTTTTTGGTTCTTGGTTCTGGGGATCAAATTCGGATTCTTGCACTTGCAAGGCAAGCAGTGGAACTACTGAGTGAAATCCCTGGCCCTTCCTTTATTAGTTTGTAAGCTTTGAAGTCTGTCCTCATTTCTAATATCTTGGGGTTTCGTACTATACACAGCACTGTATTGTACATAGTGATGTGTTTGTGTATGTGTGTGCGTGTGTGTGATATTTGCAGGCTCTAAACTACATCAGTACTGCAGTGTTTTGTTTTGTTTTTGTGAGATGGGGTCTCATTATGCAGCTCAGGCTGACCTCAAACTCACAGCGATCCTCCTGCCTCAGCCTCTGGAGTGCTAGAATTACAGGCGTGTGCCACCGGGCCCCAGGAGTACCAGATATTTTCATCAACCTTAAGCATTTTTCAAAAACTGACTTAGTAGCCAACATTTTAAATTCAAGAGACTTCATATGAAATCTACATTTCCATATTTTCTTGAAAAATTGAAAGATGCGGGTATTTTAGGTCTGCATTTATATTGCTCCTCTCTTTAAACAAAACGCAGGCACTGTTTTGGGCCAAAGATGTCATCTTGCTCACTTTCATTACTTACCTGGTCCTTGTAGGAATGTAAGTTTGCCAGCTTTGGTACTCAGCTGAATTACAGTGAATAAATAGATTTAGCAACTAGTTCTTTCTCTCTTCTCTTTTGATAGGGTCTTACTACAAAGTTCAGGCTGACCTCTAACTCACTATGTAGTCCAGGATGGCTTCGAACTCTTGGAGATCCTCCTGCCTCGGCCACCCAAAATGCTGAGATGGCAGGCATGTGCCACCAGGCCCGGCAACTGTTTTTCCTTTCTTCATTTTATTTGTTTTGGGGTTTTTTTTGAGACAGAGTCTCACTATGTAGTTGAGACTGACCTGAGCTCACTATGTAGCTCAGGCTGGTCTCCAGCTCACAGCAATTCTCCTGCCTCAGCCTCCCAAGTGCTGGGATTACAGGTGTGCACCACCACCAGGCCCAGCTTTTAAAATTTTAGTAGTGCTTATTAGTTATACAAAATAGTGGGTTTCATTTAGCACATTTGTATATGTATATAACATATACTTTGTCCTCCCTTCCCTTGGGCATTAGTTTATTATTATTATTATTATTATTAATTTTTTGGTATCAGGGATGGAACTCAGGACCTTGTGCTTGTGAGGTAGGTGGGGCACCACTGAGGTAAATCCCCGGCCCCCAAAAGCCATTTTTTCCCTATTATTTTTCTTTAAATTATTTTGGATGTCACATACCTCCGTAAATATTTATGTGTTTATAATCTTATCCCTTCCGCTAATCTTGGCCACTATGAGTCCCCCGATCGGTGTGTGTACCCGGAATCTCGCTACCACTATTAGTGCCTGGGCCAAGCGGAGACCTGGTGACTAGTCAGGTAAACAGAGTCACTCCCCGCAACACAGAGCGCTGCGAAGTGCGTTTTAGTGGGAGGCATCTTTCCACAGCAGAGGAAGGCGCTGGTGGGTCCCGGCGTCTGTCCGCGGCTTTCCGGGTGCGGACTCGGAGCAACAAGCGCCGGAGTGATCCTGCTTCCCGGCCGGGAGCCCGGGGTGTGCTCCTGGCGTCCCCGAGAAGTGGGTCTTGGGATCAGTTTCATGACTCCCTGGAACCCAGCTTTCGGAGTTTCACATTTCTGGGGGCCGCCTCCCCGCCTCACAGCTGATTTCTCCCGTCGCCGGCGCTGCCCAGCGCCCCCGTCGCTCGGGTCGCCTCTCTCCGCGTCACCTTTTCCAGCATCAGTTTCCCCAAGGGGGCGGGGGTGGTATCTGGGGACTCCCGAGCCTTCCTGTCCCAGTCGGAGGCGGGGAGACGTAGCGGGGAGGCTCCGGCGAGTAGGCCTTTCGCGCCCCGAGGCTCCCGGCTGGGGATGAGGGTCTCGCGGTCGCCGTCCGACTCAGCCGCGCCGAGG
>NW_022900935.1:50773403-50799386 GCF_012274545.1 Fukomys damarensis | reverse complement strand
ACCACGAGAGCGAGGAGGAGGAGGAAGAGGAGGACATGGTCTCCGAAGAGGAGGAGGAGGACGGCGACGCCGAGGAGACCCAGGATTCGGAGGACGACGACGAAGATGAGATGGAGGAGGACGACGATGACTCCGATTATCCGGAGGAGATGGAAGACGATGACGACGACGCGAGTTACTGCACGGAAAGCAGCTTCAGGAGCCATAGCACCTACAGCAGCACTCCAGGTACCCACCCAGCCCGGCCGCCGCCGACCCCTCCCCCCCCTCCCCCCCCCCTCTCCCCTCCCCCGGCTCGCTCCCTCCCGAGTGCAGTGCAGCCCGCTCCCATCTCCCCCCACCCCCGCCTGCCCCCCAAACGGAAGGGAAACGCGATGGCACATCAAGTGGCAAAAAACTAGATTTACAAGAGGAAAGAGGCGCATTGTTCAAAATGGAGATTGCATTGTTGCAGTTTGCAGGCCACACACTCACTCGCTGTGTTACTCTCCCCCTACTCCCCTGTTTTTCCAGTGAAATTTGTGCCAGTGCAGTGTCTCCCCCGGGCAGGACTGAAACTTTGGTACACGCAGATCCGTGGCGTTCATTTTTGTCCCCTTGTTTTGCTGTGGACTTTTTGGAATGAAAGAAGCCTCTTGTTTTGCAAACCTCTTCGCATTTCTAACGTGGTTTCTTGTAGATTTTTATTCCTGTCTTCCCCTTAAAAGGGACTTCAGGGTTTAGATCGTGACACCTGAACACACGCGCACCAAACATACTTCCCATCCACCCCTAGCTGTGTGATTTAGAAATTGAGTTAAGGAAACGATGATTTGGGTTAGTAGTGGAGCCTTATCTGGTCCTGTGTTTGTATTCGTCGAGGGCTGATGGACGCGCGCAACAATTGCTGGTCAACGGCTGATTAAAAAGCAAAGCAGAAAACTAAACCAAACGAAACTAAAATTGGTAATCCATCCAATTCAAAATCGTTTTGGTTAAATCCAAAAATAAAAGTACGAAACCTCGGGGACGCGCATCCTAACAATTTGATCCCTTGGCTTTGCTTTGCTCTTCTTTGCTTGAGAAATGCAATTTTGTGGCACCTGTTGCGGGAGATGTGTACTTGATCAGATGAACTTTTGAAGTCACACAGAAACATCAGCTTTACTGCAGAATGATATTTTCATTGTATTTCTGAGGAAAAAGGCCTCTTTGTATTGGCAGTGAATTTCTCCCTGGTTACTTTTCTCCTGTTTTCTCACAGAAAGTTTCTCCAAGCTGATGCGGAGAAGCATTTTGTTTAAAACAAAACAACATCCAATTACTGCTTTATATTAAATACATAGTTGCATTTACTAAATTGTGAGAGAAAAAAATAACTTTTAGCAACAACCTGTCAGGCTTTTCCTTTATATTTTTGTTAACCCGACTTAAGTACATTAGAATCTGCTTTTAAGAGCCCTTACTACATAAAGTTTGCGAAGAAAGGTGAGGATCTGAAGAAAACAGTATGTGTCGTATCATTTTCAGACAGACCAGGGTAGTATGTTATACTCGAATGTTCCGTTTTTGGTAAATGCCAACATTCTTATTGGGAAAAGAATGTGTATTAAGCCAAATGTAGACCCATTTGGAATGTCCTAACCTCAAATGAGAGAAGGTGATTTCTTCTGCGTGACTGTAAGTCTCCTGTCTTGGTTGTGGGGGTGTGAGGAACTGGCCGGGGAGAGTGAAGGGGACAAATCAAGTGTCAAGTGTGTTTATCTCGCACGCAGAAGGGACTGCTCCTAAGTTTTTATTTCTAACCAATTTTGCTATAGTGCGTCTTTTGTAGTAATAGGTTTGCCTTAGATCACATGATGGCCTACTGTACTGAGAGCTTGGAATTGAAACATGGGGACTGAATTACATACACGAGTGGAGGAAGTTTTTTCACGTTAGAACCAAGGCACTTAGGGCAGGAACTTTAATTCCTACTTGCAAGCCTAGCAAATAATGTCTAAAATGGATGGTTGTTTGTATGCTGACTTAAATTAGAATTTGTGACTTGGTTTTCTTAAAAAAAACAAACTAAAAAAACCTTGTACATTAGAATACATCTTATATTAAGATACATCTGATTGACTTTCTTTTTTTTTTTTTTTCTTCTGTACTGGGCATTGAACCAAGGGTCTTTATACTCTTTTTTCATTTTTATTTTCTAATTTGTGTGTGTGTGTGTGTGGTACCAGGGATCAAACTCTGGCCCAGGTGCTTGCAAGGCAGGCAGCGGAACCACGGAGCCAAATCCTCCACCCTTTAATTTTTATTTTGAGACAGTCTTGATAAGTTGCTACATTGCCCACTGAGGGCTCAAAGTTACTCCTGCTTCACCCTCCATAGTGTTGGGGTCACAGGTAAATGCCACCATACCCAGCTACTTTGCTTCTCCTAATGGCACTGTAGCTATCTTGTGTGTATTTGTCCTGTAACTATAGAAGTGACTAGCTCTGAGGGATAGGTATTGATTTTGTTCCTCTTACAGTTCCTACCACATTCACGAATTTGTAATAGATGAAAGTTTGATCATTTTATGGTGGCTGCGGTAATCTAAAACTAAAAGTTAGCAGCTGGGCATGCTAACCTGTAACCTAGCACTCTGGGGGCTGAGGCAGGAGGATCGCTGTGAGTTCAAAGCCAGCCTGAACTGCAGAGTGAGACCCTGTCTCAAAAAAACAGCAACAACAACTACAAAAACCTAGAAATTATCCAATTAGTTTGTGTGTGTGTGGTGCTAGGGATTGAATTTGGGACCTTGTGCTTCTGAGGCAGGCATGGTGCCCCTGAGCTAAATCTCCGGCCCAAATTTTCATAGGCAATTTATTTGCCCAGTGAACATTTCTAATAACAGAATTCATTTTGTTTTTAGTTGCTTGCCAGGCATTTTCCTTTCTTTGTAGAATATAAAATTAACTTAAAAAAATAAAATTAACCCTTTGATACGCATTATTTTTCAAGATTATGGTAAGATGGGTGCTACATTTTGTGTTCTTTTAAAATATGTCCATTTGCATAGAATGAGTAATAGTGCATGACTATGAGTTGTGTAGGCTAAGTGCGGTTTCATTAGTTTTTGGGTTTTTTTGGGTGGAGGGATTTGTAATAGTCTCGCTTTGTAGCTCAGATTGGACTCGAAGTTACTGTGTAGACCAGGATGGCCTCAAATTTATGACAATTCTCCTGCCTCAGGAGGCTAAGGCAAGCCTTCATTCGTTTTATTGTCACCACTTCCTGGTAGGAAGACTCAGTAAATGTATATATGTGTACATGGTTTAAGATAACTCAAGAACAATACAAAAATATAATTGGTGGCCCAGGGAGTTAACTTAGTGATGCTGTCGCCCTGCTTCACAAGGGAAAGGACCCAAATTCGATCCCCAGTACCAAAAAAAAAAAACTGGCCCCAAAACAAAACCAAACAAATCTCATTCATCCTGTTACTTTTCAGGTAACATAACTGGTTTTGTTTTGTTTGGTACTGGGCATTGAACTCAGGACCTTGCATTTAAGAGGCAGGAATGGTGCCTAAATCCCTGGCCCCAAATAACATAACTGTTGATGCAAAGATGTTGGTTAACATTGCTAGCCATAGATTCAAAAATGTTTATTCATTGTTTTTCTTCTTTTTTTTTTTATGTTGGGAGTAAGCCCATACAGGATTTTATTTATTTATGTCTTTATTTATTTATTTTTTGGTGGTACCAGGGATCGAACTCGGGACCTTGCGCTTGAGAAGAAGGTGGCAGAACCACCTAAATCCCCGGCCCCATCATTGTTTTTCTTTTATAGACAATTTTAAATATGCACCTAACATGTGACATCTTAAAGTAGGATGTCAGTTTACTAATAGACAATTGAAATCATCTCACTTCACATAAGCTAGGGGCATTTGGCTGAATAAAGTTTTTATTTTATTTTTTAAATTTAGAGTTATTTTGGCCAGTAGGCATAGTTGACCAATATATTATGAAGGATTATATAGAAATTTTTTTTAGTTTTTAGTTTTTTTGAGACAGTGTTCGACTGTGTAGTGCATGCTAATCTTTAGCTCACTATGTAGTTTAGACTGGCCTTGAACTTGTGCCTCCGCCTCCCAAGTGGTGGGATTACAGGTGTGTACCACCACATCCAACTCAATATAGTTTGTGTGGTACATTTGTTAATTGAGAAAAAAGTTATACTTGAAATAGAATTTTATTTTCTTTTTACATTACTGGGGATTGAATTCTGGGCCTCATACATGGTAGGTAAGTGTTCTGGTGTTTTATATATTATTTGGATTTCTTTTCTTTTCTCTTCTCTTTTCTTTTCTTTTCTTTTCTTTTCTTTTCTTTTCTTTCTTTCTTTCTTTCTTTCTTTCTTTCTTTCTTTCCTTTCTTTCCTTTCTTTCCTCTCTTTCCTCTCTTTCCTTTCTTTCTTTCTTTCTTTTTTTTCCTACGTACCATATTCTAGCCAGGCCTTGAATTTACTGTATAGCTCAGGCTAGCCTACAATTCAGTGATTCTCCTGCCTTAGCCTCCAGAGTGTTGGGATCACAGGCATGCGCCACCACGCCTGACCCCTTTTTATTTTATTTTGAGACACAGTCTTATTAAGTTGTCCAGACTGACCTCAAACTTGCCTCAACCTCCCTAGTATCTGGAATTACCAGGCCAGAATGGTTGGTGCATTAACTTGCTTGAGACTTCTGAGAATACTTACTTGGGATTTTGAAAGTTTTAATTTGAATCTCCCCTGGTGATATTTTAGGAGACATAATGACTCATGTCTTGTAAGGATTCTAACGAGATCAGTAGCGGATATGCCACAAATGAACTATGGATTGATCTGAAACAGGATTCTGACTGGTTTGGCAGTATTTATTCCCACCATTATCAACCAAACATCTTTTCAGTATGCGTGAGGTTCCTGGCTGTTACAAGTGAGGCACAAAGTGTAGAGGGTATTTAAAAGAAGGCAAGATCAGACCCTGTGTAGGGGGATTACTTCCTGGGTAAGCTTGGGGATTGGATTGTCAGAATAACACGGGGAGGAAGTAAACTGGCATCCAAATTCAGGTAGTGATAGTAAATTGTTTAGTAACAGCCTGAGTATGTAAATAAGAGATGGACTGTAAAGTTTCATGGTATGCTTTTTGGGCATTTCCTAGAGAAACAGGCTGCTGTGATTATACTTTCCAACCTTAATTTTTTGAGCAATTTTGAGCCCTGATCAGTGATCTTAGGCATTTTTCACTCCTGGAACACCCAAGGGATATGCTATATTCCCATCAGCATGAAACAATGACCTAAGTTTACAGAGTTGCTGTAAAGCCACTGGTGTGGTCTTCCCTGCAAATGGTAGATGGTTTGAGATGATCCTTCTCTCAGATCTGTTTCATACCTGTGTAATTGGGGTACTGTAGTCAGTCTGAAGGTCTGGAAACAGCGGGACGTGATGTTAGTATTATGATAGGAACTTTAGCATGGCTTCTGTACCTCATAGTGGACTGGAGGAGGATGTGGTAGGTAGTGTGATTCGGAGGGGTTTTGTACCCCTGGAAGAAAGGTGGATCTGGAAGATAACTTCAGAGTCCTCTGAGCTCTTAGCCACTGGAAGTGCTGATGGAGCAGGAATCATCACATATTCTTCTGGTAGTGTTACTTTGTGAGCGGGCTGCAGGGTATGTGCCTGTAATCCCAGCACTCAGGAGGCTGAGGCAGAATGAAGGCTAGTTTTGGCTTAAGAGCAAGACCCTCTCTCAAACAACCAGGGTGTGTCGTCAGTTTGTGTGGTCAGTAGCAGCGGGAAAGTCAAGTTGATGAGAGAAATGAAGGAGGTATTTTGGTAACAGCACCTGAAGAGATTAAACATGAGAATTAAAAGAGGTAAGAGTCCTGTTGGTGCCTCCCACCTGGCTATGTATTGAAAGGCAGCAGGATTGGGGAGGTTAAGGCCAGGTGCTCTGGCCTCTCCTGATTTGTCCCCCTTTCCACACTCCTATGATTTCTGACCCTTACAGGTGAGGATGTAAAGGTGGTGGTGGTGGTGGGGAGCAGTAGATCTGGGTGTCAGGGACAGGACCAAATCATAGCTGATACCTTCTGCCCTCCCTAGCCCTTGGCCAGGCTCAGTTTCCCCTTGCTGTGAAAGTCTTCCTGGACTCCTCTTGTTCACCATGGTCTCTCTCCTCTTTGAATGCTTTCATACGGTGCTTATAATCTCAGCTTCATAATTTAGCACTAGTTTAGCAGCAATCCCCCTCCCCATTTTTTTTTTTTTTTTGGTACTGTCCTTGCACTTGCAAGGCAGGCCTCGAACTGCTGAGCTAAATCCCTGGCTTTTTTTTTTTTAAATGCTTTTGGTATTGTAAACTGGTAAGTCAGGCACATGCTTGTGATCCCAGTAGTTGGAGGCTGAGGCAAGATCACCATCACTTCCAGGCTACCCTGGGCTACACAGTTCAGGGCCATCTTAGGCCATGGTGAGACCATGTCAATAAATAACTGTAATTAATTTTTAAAATAAAAGCTTTATTGAGAAGATATTTACTTTATTTATTTATTTATTTATTTATTTATTTATTTATTTAGTTACTGGCGATTGAACTCTGGACCTAGAGCTTGTGAAGCAGGCGGCAGGACCACTGAGCTCCCAACTACATATTTTAAGGTTTTGCCCAATTTTAAAGTGTATAATTTTGGTGGTTTTTAGTATATTCACACAGTTTTACAATCATTAATACCACCCAGTTCCGAACATTTTTATCTCCAAAAAGAATGCCATATGACTGGGCATGGCGGCACACGCCTCTAATCTCAGCATTCTAGGAGGCTGAAGCAGGAATATGAAAATTGTAAGCCTAGGCTGGACAACATAAGTTAGTGAGACCCTATCTCAAAATTTTACAAAATTTAAAAATGGTTGGGAATGTAGCTCAGTGCAAACAAAGGCCCTGGTTCAATCCCCAGAAACCCTCCCCTTATGCCATACTTGTAATAGTTGCTCCCTTTTTGTCCCTCTTCCTCCCATCCCTTCAGTCACTACTTTCTTTCTTATTTTGACTCTTCTGGGCATTTCTTTAAAATGGAATCATATGTGACTTCTTTCTTTTATCATGTTTTCATATTTATGTGTGTTATAGCATGCTATAGTACATGTTATAGCATGTTATAGTACTGTTTGATTTTTTTTTTTGTTTTTGTTTTTGTAGTGTTTATTTTGAGACAGGGTCTCTCTGTGTTGCCCAGGCTGGCCTTTTAAACATGAAGTGATCTTCCTGCCTCAGCCTTCCTAGTGCTTGCAATTGCAGCCCTGAGCTACTAGGCACTGCTCTCTGTTTGATTAATATGCCATTTTGTGTGGGAATCCCGCATTTTGTTTATCTCATCAGGTCCTAGGCATAGAATTGCTTCCACTTTTTGGCCGTTATGAGTAATGCTGTTGTGGACATTCATGTATAATGCTCCGCTCCACTACTGGGGATCGAACTCAGGACCTTGCACTTGTGAGGCAGGCACAGTGCCACTGAGCTAAATCCCCGGCCTTGTGTAGGTTTTTGTTCTCATAGACTGGAATTGCTGGATCACTTTGTTCTTTTTTCTTTTGCGGTACTGGGAATCGAACTCAGGACCTTGCCTTGAAAGGCAGGCAGGAGCTAAATCCCTGGCACCATAAACAGTAGCACATTCTCCGCCAAAACCAGAGCCGGGGATCACACTCAGGACCTTGCGCTTTTGAGGCTGGTGCGATGCCACTGAGCTAAATCCCCAGCCCCAGATTCAATTTTAGTGAATAATTTTAACCAGACTTGTTTTGTTGCAGTTGTAGTGTGTGTGGTGTATGGTTCTGGGGACCGAATCTAGGGCCTCAGGTATACTAGGTAAGTGTCCTACCACTGGGCTACACCCCCAGGCATATTAAAGTAGTTCTTTTAGAATTGTCTAGAATAGTTTCTAGAATTGTCTTAGGACCATTAAGAGAGCATGGTTGTGATAGGTCTTTCTAAAGGCCTGTGATTTTTAGATTGCTCTAAGGCAGCAGTAAGAATTTATTCCAGAACAGTTTTCCTTTTAAGGACCAGTGTTAGAGTCAACAGTGACAATGTGAGGACTTGTAGCTTCCAGAGGCAGCTGTACATACGAGCACACCACACAGACTGTCACGACTTAGGATAAATTGAGGGTCTGTTATGTCACCCGGCCCCTTGGGGATTGAACCAAGGGCATCACTCACCACTGAGCTCCATCTCCAGCCTAAGAATTTGAGGTTTCTGGATGAATGTTTTATGATTTTAGGGATCTAGAGAGATTGAATGTGGCATAATGATGTTTTGTTTGTTGGTTTGTTTGTTTTTGGTAGGCAGGATCGCAGGACCTTGCACTTGCAAGGCAGGTGGGGAACCACTGAGCTAAATCCCTGGCCTGATGTTTTGTTTTGAGACAGGGTTTTGTTATGTATTCCAGGTTTCCAGGTGGGCTGGGATTACAGGGATGCACCATCAAGCCCGGCATTTTTTTTTTTTAGTTTTTTGAGGCAGGGTCTCACTATGTAGTTGAGACTGACCTGGAACTCACTATGTAGCCCAGGCTAAGCCCAGCTTTTTTATTTATTTTTTTTTATCTTTTTTTGGTACCAGGGATTGAATTTGGGACCTTGTGCCTAGGAGATAGGCGGCAGAACCATTGAGCAAATCCCCAGCGCATGCCCAGTTTGTTTGTTTGTTTGTTTGTTTGTTTATTTTCCCCCCAGCTTTTTTTTCTGGGGCACATGTCATGATCTGTGACAGTGGATAGTTGGCTCAATTTTCTAGGTCTCACTTTTCTCATTTATAAAAAAGATATCATAGTACTTAGTTCAAGATGTTATGAGGGTTAAGTGGACTAATTAATAATGTGAAATCCTTACAACAACGCCTGGCACAATGTAAAGAGTCAATAAATATTAGCTGCTATAGTCTATTTTTCTTGAACAGAAGTTAGTAATTCTGTGAAAATAATAGACTGTATTTACCATAGAGTGAGGTAATATTTTATACTGTCAGCTGACTCAAAGTACAACAGTATTTTGAGGACCACATTTAAGTAAAAGTCCAGATTAAAGTAGAGCTTTATTTTTCTCCATTTATTTATTTACTTAGTTTCTCTTTTAATAGAAACATTAAATATTAACTTCACTATTTAAAAGTTCTAGTTCATCAGCTTCTAGATTTATTCCGAAACTATAAGCAGTGAGATAACAACTGTTTGTATATGTATTTGGTTTTTTATTTTTATTTATTTTTTTTTGGTACCAGGGATTGAACTCGGGTCCTTGCACTTGCAAGGCAGGCCACCGAACTGCTGAGCTAAATCCCCGGCCCTTGTATTTGGTTTTTTATAACATGTTTTTATCTATATATTTAAAAAAATATTATTGTGATCATGTTAAACTTTTACTTGATAGTAGAATATTTTTCTGTATCACTTTATCAGAGTAGTACATGCATGTAAGTAAAATAAAACCGTTATTAAAAGTTTATAGTGTGAACAGAACAAAAGGAATTACCAGCTGTGTTTCTCACCTGAGATCTCTCCAGGGGTAGTGGCTTTCAGCTCTGACAGTTATTTAATTTTGTTCCCTGGCATTTATCATAGTATTAAAAAAATAATGTACACATACATACATACATATATACATACATACATATACATACATACCCACACACACACACACACACACACACACACACATATATATATATATATATATTTTTTTTTTTTGGTACCAGGGATCGAACTTGGGTCCTTGGCCTTGCAAGGGAGGCACCAGTGAGCTAAATCCCCAGCTGTGCTCATATTTTACTTATGGAGTTTAGATACTTCTTGCCTCCTCATGATAGGGGTGAGGCTTTGGCCCTACTGTAGTTCCCCTCACCCTCTCAATACCCTGCCATTATTGGGACAGCATGATTGGATACAGTGGGTAATCGTGAGGGACTGATTACACTAGTGTGACAGTTGAGTCTAGTGAATGGGTACGGTTGTGTTTTGGTTTTTTTTTTAGTAACCATATCCCTGGATTATTGTCTTATTTTTTCATTTGCTTAATGTTCTGTATTAGCCCTGCTTACTATCGAGTCTGTAAAATATTTTTATTACTTTTCGAGCTCTCAAATTACATATTATATAATATATAATTACATATACTTATTATGTATTATAATTATATATAATGAGTAATTATACCTATTTATATATATTTTTTATTTTTGTCCTTATTGATCTCCCTTCTGCAGACCTCAGTATTCCTGCTGTTTTGTTTTTTGTGGTACTGGAAATTGAACCCAGGGTCTCTCTCATGCTATGCAAGCACTTTATCGCTGAGCTCTACACCCCTAGCACTATTTTTTTTTCTTTTTTTGAGACAATTCCTGTTAAGTTTCCAGGTTGGCCTAGGACGTTTGCTCCTCCTGCCTCAGCTTCCTGAATAACTCAGATTACAGGCATATGCCACTGCACCCACCTAGTATTTCTGCTTCTGCTTGAACTGCTTGATCTGTAGGTCTGTTGAACATTGCACTGGGATTCCCAAGTCTTTGGGACTGTGCATTTTTCTTGGTTTACTTCCCTTTTTCAGAACAACTTGTATTTGCCTCCTAAGAATGGCTTCAGGAGAAGTAAACTTCTGTCATTACATACCTGCAAAATTTCTTTTTCAGCTTTAATACTTGGTGGATAGTTTGGCTGAGTTTTGGATCCTAAGTTTTAAAAAATCTCTTGCTGTTGAGGGATTTGCTTTATCATGTTCTGGTATTTTATGGTAGAAGTCCACTGCTGTCGATTATTCTTTCATTTCTAAGCATACCACCAGGACCACCCTCCTATCTACCCCAAACCCTGATCTCCTTCCCCTTTCCTCACCACCCCCCATGAAAGGGGTTAATCTCTTTTCATGTAGTGTTATGGTCTTTTTATATCCCGTGATGTAGGTCTTTTTTATATTCATTGTGCTAGGTGTTTTGGGGGGGCCTTTTGGATGTGGAGACTTATCCTATTTTTGTTATTTGATAATTTTCTTCCCCAAATTTGTTCATTTCTTGTGTGGTTAGTTAATTGTTGGATCTTGTAGACTGGCCTTAAATTTCTGATCTCTTCCATACATTGATTCATTCATTCATTTATATTTTTTTCAGTACTGGGTATTGAACCCACACCTGTTGAATGCTAGACAGGTGTTCTCCTGACGAGCTACATCCCTGGTGTATATTTAATTTTGAGACAAAATGTTGCTAAATTGTCCAGGTTGTCCTTGAATTTGGAATCCTTCTGCTTTGGCCTTCCAAGTACCTGGAGCCACCATGCCAGGGAAACAGTTTTTCATTTATTTGTTTTTTAGAACTGATTGTTTGAAAACTATCTGCATTTGATGGGTTGAAAGTTCTGTTAGGAGCTGGACGTGGTGACACATGCCTGTAACCCTAGTACGTGGGAAGCAGAGGAAGGAGGATCATAGCCAATTTGAAGCCAGCCTGAACTACATAGCGAGACCCCGTCTCAAAAACAAAACAAAAAACAACAAAAAGTTCTGTTAGAATCTGTTTCTTTTAACTGCATCTTTGATTTGTTCATTTATTAAAAACAAAAAACAGGGCCTGGGATTCAGCTCAATGGTTCCAGCGCCTGCTTTACAAGCGCAGGGACCTGAGTTCAATCCCTGGTACCAAAAAAACAAAATCAAACAAATAACAAAAAACAAAAAACCAGACCTATTGAGCCACATGTTCCACATGCTGTCTTGGAGGGCCAGGGATTTAGCTCAGTGGTACTGGCGCCTGCCTGGCAAGTGCAAGGTCCTAAGTTAGATCCCTTAAAAAAAGGAAAGAGTAGAGTCCTGGCAGATGCTGTCTTGGGTATAGCACTGACTACATTGGCCATGGCCCCTGCTCTGATGAAGCTGCCTATAGCAGGGCAGACAGCCTGTGTCTTAGCAAGAAAAATGTTTAAATTACACAAATAAATATAATTTCATATAGGGATTAGAGAAGATTTCCTTGAAGAAGTGACAATTAAGATTGAAGTTAGAGTAACCAGGTAAAGGGAGAGTAAAGAGTCTAAACCCTAGGATTAGCACATGTCATGGATTGGGGGGAAACATGATAGTACACCAATCAAGCACCAAGTAACTTGTGATGTGTTCTTTAAAAAGTCTCTGTGGCTGGGCATGGTGGCGCACGCCTGTAATCCCGGCACTCTGGGGGCTGAGGCAGGAGGATCGCAGTGAGTCCGAGGTCAATCTCAACTACATAGTGAGACCCTGTCTCAAAAAAACAAAACAAAACCCAAAACAAACAAACAAAAAAGTCTCTGTGGCTGTAGAATAGAGATTGGATTGTGGATAAGAATGTATTAAAGGGGTTAGCATGTGACATAGTTAAGTGGCAGATCTGGTACTCAGTATCAGTGGAAATGGGTAGAAATAATTCAGAAAATAATTTATAAGTTACAGTGACTCCTCAGTAATAGATTGGATCGGATAGGCTGGGGTATGGTGAGGGGGAGAAAAATAGGTTAAGGAGGAATTGCTTCTAAATCTTTTTTCTAGGGTATACCTTTTTTTTTTGGTACTGGGGATTGAACTCAGGACCTTGCATTTGCGAGGCAGGCAACAGCACCACTGAGCTAAATCCCCAAATTTAAATCTTTCTTATTTATCTTTTCTTTATCTGTTTCTTCATCTTGAATTTGATTTTCAAGTAAAACTGAATTATTTTTTCCCCCTTTCAAAATAGGGTTTCACTATATGGTTCAGGAGGGCCTTGAACTGACTATTCCATGTTGTCCTGGAACTCATGAGGATCCCCTTGCCTCAGCCTCCCTATCCTTGGGATTACAGGTGTGTGCCACCATACTGGCAAGACTGCCTTTTTTGTATAGTTCTTACACACTGTAGACAGTGACTCTGTGCTGTGGTGACTGCCTCCTACTCACTCCTCCATCACTTTTTGTTTGCCTTGTTATCTCAGGAGGATTTGTTTTGATCCCGGGAGGGTTTGAGTTGCATTTTACTCCACTACCCCCTAACTTGTGATCTGGTACATTTATGTTGCCTAATTTCTAAATATTTTGGGATTATATAGGCGTGTGTTATTAATTTGTAATTTGCTTTCATTATTTTCAAATAGCATACTTCTTGTGATCGTGTGTGTGTGTGTGTGTGTGTGTGTAGCACTAGGGATTGAAGCTACAGCCTTAGACCTGAGCTACATTCCCAGCCTATTTTATTTTATTTTTTACTTAAAAACAATGTCTTGCTAAATTGCCCAGATGGGGCTTGAATTTGCTATACTGTTCATCCTCCAGAGTGCTGGGATTATCAGTATGTGCCACTATTCCTAACTATGACCATAATTATGTAAAACATTTTTTGTTTGTTTTTGGTACCAGGGATCGAACTCAGGTCCCTGTGCTTGCAAGGCAGGCGGTAGAACCACTGAGCTAAATCCCCGGCCCTTGTTTGTTTGGTTTTTGAGACACAATCTTGCGGTGTTGTTCAGACTAGGTTTGAACTTACTATGTAGTCTAGGGTAGTAGCCTCAATCTCTTGGCGATCCTTCTTACCTCAGCCTCCTGAGTGCTGGAGTACAGGCATGAACCGTCACGCCCAGCTGTAAAACATTATTAGAGGTTTATTTTGCATCTTGCAGTATTGTCAGTCTGGGTAAATTCTCTATATACACTTGAAAAGACAGTTATACTGGCGTTGGGTGAAGTATTCCATAAATACTTTGGTTTTTTTGGGAGGGGAGACAGAGTCTTGTTATGTAGCCCTGGCTGGCCTCAAATCTCAGTCCTCCTGTGTCAGCCTCCTGAATGCTGGATTATAGGTGCGCACAACCATGCCTGGCTCTGTCATTACATCTTTATTTGTTAAGACATTAGAGTGAATGAAGTAGGCTATTAATTACCTGTTACTGCTTTCATTTGAACCTACTTGGCAGGAAGGGTCTCATTCAGTGTCCTTCTCTTTAGTGCCTAGTTCAATCTTTAGTATATAGTAGGCAGCACAAGGTAATTATTGAACTGAGTCAAAGAGAGCTTCTGAATTCTTTTCACCCTACTTCTCCACTTCTGCCCTCTTCAGTATGATACCATTAGCCACATGTGGCTATTTAAAATTTAACTTAATTAGAATGAAGTAAAATTAAACCTCCAGGTCTTCAGGGACGTTATGTGCATTGCAAGTGCTCAGTAGCCGCATGTAAGGTGTGAGTCATTTCATATATCAGAAAATTCTCTTGGACAGGCTCTGCTGCGGTAGTCAGTTGATCTTTGTTACGCCAGTGAAAAATTACCTAACATCTCCTTTTTCCCCCAAATCTTGTGCTGCCTGGATCACCTCAGCAGGCTGATGAAGAGTCTTCTTTGTTGTTAAGACTGTTGGCCAGCATTATTTGTTTATATCTGCGTTAAGATTTGTTTATTTCTGCTTTGAGACTTGGGGCCGTGTTTAACATACCCATACATTATTCGTTGTCCTTGGTGGTGGAGGGAAGAACTAGTTTACACTTAAATGTTAGAAAATCTGCCGTGGTCTTGATAAAATTAAGCTAGAGGAGATGGATACATAATCTCGAAAGGGAATTCTTTGTGTGTGTGTTGTTTTTTTGAAACAGGATCTCACTGTATAGCCCAGGAGTGCTGTGATTACAGATGTGTGCTACCACCCCTGGCTTTAGAGAATTCTTTTGGTGTACAAGTTTAAAAGTTAGTATGTGAACACAGTTATGATACTAGTGTGTCCAGTGTCTGAGTCTTGCCATGCATAAATCTCTTTCTTAGCAGTTATAGCCATATTATTTATCAGTTTTCATTGACAACATGGCCCCTTTTTTGATGGAATTCTTTTGTGATTTAAGCGGTTAAGTTGTAATTGGTGAACCTCCTGAGATTTGCTAAGAGAGTTAATGTTTAGTCTCCTTTCTACTCGTGGGTATGTTCTGTAATTCACACACTTGGAAGACAGCCTGGCCAAGTGATTCATATTGAATGGCACTGTTCAGTAGGTGCAGTTTCTATATTTTACTAGAAATGTGGCTTCCTGCTTGATTGCAGTATGTTCACATTGCCTCCTGTGAGGTCTGTTTATAGTATATTCTATTTATGGAACTTAAAAAGTATTTCAGAAATGCACATATTAATCATTGTGGAATTTCACTTGTCCTTTTTCCTTTCTAATGCTTGCACAACTAATACAAAGATTGTCTGCGGAAATAGTCCTGCATTTAAAATAGCTGGGTTTGGTGGCGCGCTCCTGTAATTCTAGCACTTATGAGGCTGAGGCAGGAGGATCGCTGTGAGTTTGAGACCAGCCTGGTCTACAGGGTGAGTTCCAGGTCAGTCGCAACTATATAGTGAGACCCTGTCTTAAAAAACAAAACAAAATAAAACAAATAATAATAAAATAGCTAATAAAATTATAACCCCCTCTATCAGTTTGGTTTCCCCTGTTCTAGACATCAAAATTGTTTCATACATTTCTTGAAGAAGTCTTAGTTTTTTTGAAATAGTTTTTTTTTTTTTTTTTTTGAGACAGGGTCTACTATGTAGTTCTGGCCTTGAGCTCAGGCCAGTCTTCCTACCTGAGCCTCCCAGTGCTGGGATTACAGGCCTGCCACCTAGAGACCAGCCTGGCCTGCCTTGTTTGTTTTGAAACAAATTCTTGCTGTGTAGTTCAGGCTGGCCTTGAACTCCCTGTGTTAGCCCATCCTGGCTTCTAATTTGAGGCTATCTTCGGGAGTGCTGGGATTATAGGTGTTCACCACCATGCCTAGCCCCAAAGAAAAGACACGCCTGTAATCCCAGCACTTGGGAGGACTGCTGTGAGTTTAAACCCAGCCTGGGATACATAGTGAGTTCTAGGTCAGTCTCAACTACATAGACCTTGCTGTGAGTTTAAACCCAGCCTGGGATACATAGTGAGTTCCAAGTCAGTCTCAACTACATAGACCCTATCTCAAAAAAACAAAAAATTTTTTTTCTGTGTTCAGCATGTCCGAGCCAACTTCTGCATCTCAGGAATGTCTTTGTCTCTAGAAGGTTTTTGTCATTTTACCAGCATGTAAATGAGATATAACCTCATGTTTTAAATCACCCAATGAACACAGTGCAAGTATGATGTGTGAACCAATACCATGATTGAGCCCACTTGCTACCACATAATCAATTTCTGAAACCAATGAATATATACCAAAGATGCCTCACTTGTAACACCCCCTCCTGGAGTTTTGAAAAAAAAAAAAAAAAAAAAAAACCACAGCCATATTCTCTGTTTTCAAAATAGTACATAAATAATACGAAATTTAAAAGTGATTTTACTGTTGTTTCAGATATATCAGAGTCGTGATTTTTCCAGTGAAATATCTTAAATTTCTGATGCTCTGTAAACTTGTAAGGATGCTGCCTTCTGAGTATCTTTTTCTTAATTGCCTTAATACTTGAGTTGTGAATCTTCTATGTGTCTCAGAAGGAGACTAACATTGGAGGTTATTTGTGTCAGGAGTCAAACTTGATAACAGGTTTTTTTTGTGGGGGTGCGTTGAGACAGGGTCTCACTGTGTAGTTCAGGCTGGCTTTGAAATCACTGTGTTGCTCAGGCTGACCTCGACTCCTGGCAGTCCTCCTGCACAGCCTCCCTAGTGCTGGGATTACAGGCGTGTACCACCACGCCCAGCTCACAGGGTTTTTAAATATATGGTAAAGAGATACTGTTCCCTTTTTCCCCTTTAACATGTAACTACATTTATTATTAATATTTATTGGCCTTAAAAAACTAGCTACAAGAACCTGGCGTGGTGCTGCACACCTGTAACCCCAGCACTTGGGCTGAGGCAAGAGGATTGCTGTGAGTTCGAGGCCAACTTGGACTACATAGCAAGATCCTTGTCTCAAAAGCAAACAAAAACTAGCTACATTGAGATTTCAGTCCTTTTTGCTTTTGCAGACAGTGCTGTCCTCAGTTTGTTTGAGGTGCATGGTTAGCCACTCATGCTGGTGTTTCTCTGTAGAGTATATTCCTCGGGGCTGGACAAGATTGTTAAGTTCCTGTGTGTGCCCTCTAAAAGGCAGGACCCAGTTATGCTCCCATAACTTACTTTAAACTTGTGCTCCATGTTCATTATTTGAAACTTAACATGCACAGGCCATGCAGAGAAGAGTTTCTTGTGTATCCCTGTTTGTTACCACCAGTAAAATTGTGAAGTTTTCCAAAACACTTCATCATATATTTCTCTGGTAAGTGTACACGCCTGTAATCCCAGCACTTGGGAGGACTGCTGTGAGTTTAAACCCAGCCTGGGATACATAGTGAGTTCTAGGTCAGTCTCAACTACATAGACCTTGCTGTGAGTTTAAACCCAGCCTGGGATACATAGTGAGTTCCAAGTCAGTCTCAACTACATAGACCCTATCTCAAAAAAACAAAAAATTTTTTTTCTGTGTTCAGCATGTCCGAGCCAACTTCTGCATCTCAGGAATGTCTTTGTCTCTAGAAGGTTTTTGTCATTTTACCAGCATGTAAATGAGATATAACCTCATGTTTTAAATCACCCAATGAACACAGTGCAAGTATGATGTGTGAACCAATACCATGATTGAGCCCACTTGCTACCACATAATCAATTTCTGAAACCAATGAATATATACCAAAGATGCCTCACTTGTAACACCCCCTCCTGGAGTGCATATCTTCTTTGTTCAAGTGTTGGACAGGGCTAATCTCCCAAATGTAAACACATTTGTTAAATAAAGCTTTACTTTGTCTCTGTGGCTCTTGGTGTGCTTTCTATTCTCACAGACTAGTGATAGCAAACTTTTAGGAAAACTAGATACCTCCAGTGCCTGTTGATTCTGAATACATTTCGTAGGGATTTTTGCTATTGAAGTGTTCTCAATATCAATCAAATGGAAAGTTTGCTGTTTGCTGTTTCACCATCACACCTTTTTATTTTTGGTACTGGGATCAAACTCAGGACCTTGTCCTTGCAAGGCAGGTGGCAGAACCACTGAGCTAAATCTCCAGCCCCTCCCTGACAATTCTTGCACTCAACTGGGACCTCCAATTTAGTGCTCATGGTCTTTTCTTTCTTTCTTTCTTTTTTTTTGAGACAGGGTCTCCCTATGTAGTTCAGCATGGCTTGAATTCACTATGTAGCTGAGGCTGGCCTGATCTCTGAAGCAATCTTCCTGCCCTTTACTTGTGCTGGGATTATAGGTGTGTGGCACCACACCCAGCATCCCTGATACTTCTTGCACTCAACTGAGACCTCCTCTACATTTATTATTAATATTTATTGGCCTTAAAAAACTAGCTACAAGAACCTGGCGTGGTGCTGCACACCTGTAACCCCAGCACTTGGGCTGAGGCAAGAGGATTGCTGTGAGTTCGAGGCCAACTTGGACTACATAGCAAGATCCTTGTCTCAAAAGCAAACAAAAACTAGCTACATTGAGATTTCAGTCCTTTTTGCTTTTGCAGACAGTGCTGTCCTCAGTTTGTTTGAGGTGCATGGTTAGCCACTCATGCTGGTGTTTCTCTGTAGAGTATATTCCTCGGGGCTGGACAAGATTGTTAAGTTCCTGTGTGTGCCCTCTAAAAGGCAGGACCCAGTTATGCTCCCATAACTTACTTTAAACTTGTGCTCCATGTTCATTATTTGAAACTTAACATGCACAGGCCATGCAGAGAAGAGTTTCTTGTGTATCCCTGTTTGTTACCACCAGTAAAATTGTGAAGTTTTCCAAAACACTTCATCATATATTTCTCTGGTAAGTGTTTGAGCTTGTGGATGAAGTTGATCATATATTCACACATCAGGGAGCGATTTATTCGGTAGACAAATCGGCCATTCTCGAACCTTGCATGCTCCATCTCTGCTTTTTCTCCTTCCTTCCCAAAGGATCACACTGTGGTGGAACAAGTGACCGTCACATTTTCAGAACTCTCGACTGCATGAAAAGCCCCGCATCATCTTGAATATTGCAGTTTAGGTCAGCCCAGAATCTTATGAGGAAGAAGGCATTTGAGGGCCCTTTCCAAATAGTTCCTTTAAGCCACCTTTCTTTTCAGGAAATCTGTCATAAATCTGACGTATATCCACTGATTTGAGCAATGGGTCACTGTAAGAATGATTGGCAGGCCCAGTGTGCACAAAGAGGTGTTTGTTGTATGAGTCTGGGTCTCACTGCTGTTTGAGTAAAGCTGAGAATTCCATCAGGTGAAGCTTGGTTGTGCCAGTGCAGTGGCCCTGCCAGGCAGGGACAGAGGGAGCTGGGGTGGATGGAGGCTCAAAACCTGGAATGGGGGCCATGACGGCGGGCTGGATGGGGTAGGCCTGCTGCACAAAGGGCTTGACATCTTGTGAGGATATTGGCTGCCCTGTCTGCATCATTCCAGGCCAGAACCTGAGATGATGTGGCTGACTTCATGGTGGCCGTGTGCTGAAGGGCCTTGTCCTCTGCAGTCTGATCCTTTAGCATGGACATGAATCATGTGATTTCCTTCTGGCAAGAACCTGAATGTGACTAGACACCTTAATGGTGGCTTGAATTTCTCGAACTTTCTTTTTTGCTACAACCTGTGTATGACTAGACACCTGCTTTCCTGTCCTGAGTTTGATGTATCTGTCTATCATTTCATTCCTACCATACATTTTGCTTTTGTCTGATAAGATGATTTTCCTCTTCCCACGTGGCAGATAGATAGCCAGGGCCTCCTGAAAGCTCTGCTCAATGTCAGGGCTCCAGACCCCTTCCGCGTCATTGTTAATAGGCTTATCTGCAGTCACTCATCCTTTCCATGTTTTCGGCAGGGCTTTCTCTTCTGCTCCAGCTGCTGGGCTCAATTTTGGCAGTTGGATTTTCCAAGCCAAAGCCTGGAGCCTTTTCAAGAAAATAAGCCTCTGAAGCAACTCGTACCCAGCGCCCTCCCGGCTGATGTTCCCAGGCCGGGCCGTCCTTTTGCCAGTATCTTATTGAAGATTTTTGCATCTTATATTCATTAGGAAATTGTCCTGTAATTCTCCTTTTTAGTTGGAGTTTTTTCTGGTTTTGGAATCAGGGTTATACTTGCTTCCAGGAATTAATTTGGAAATAATTGCTGCTTCCCTTTCAATTTCACTAAAAATTTTGAGGAGTAGCGGCATTAAGTTGTCTCTAAATTTCTTGTAGAATTCAGCAGTGAATCCATCAGGTCCAGGCCTTTTTTTTGTTGCTAATTTTGTTTTTTGTTTTTGAGACAGGGTCTCACTATGTAGTTGAGACTGATCTGGAGCTCACTATGTAGCCCAGGCTGGTCTCAAACTCAACAGCAGTTCTCCTGCCTCAGCCTCCCAAGTGCTGGGATTATAGGCATACACCACCATTCCTGGCTGTTGGTAATTTTTAAATTACATATTCAGTTTCATTGATTGATGGTGGTTTATTTAGAATTTCTGTATCTTCTTGATTGTTTTGATAATTCATATGTATCTAGGAAACTCCATTTCTTCTGTGTTTTCCATCTTATTACAAGTTCTTAAAGTACTAATTGATGATCTTCAGGATTTCTTCAGGATGTGTTGTGATTTCACCTTTTTCATTCTTTATTGCTTGGATTTGAGTCTTTTTTGGATAAGGTTGGCTAAGGATTCATCATTTTTATCCAGTTTTTCAAAGAACCAACTCTTTGATTCATTGGTTCTTTGTATTGTTTTCTTAGTCTCCATTGCATGAATTTTTGCTCTAATTTTTATAATTTCCTCCCTCGTATGAGCTTTGGGCTTGACTTGCTCATTATTTAATCTTATCCAGGCTATATATAACATGATATTTCCTATTAGCTGTATGTATTGAAGATACTAAAACAGGTAGTTGATATAAAAAGAACTTTAGAATTAGTTTTTCTAGAACTTTTTATTTTTACACAATTTCAGATATACAGAAAAGGTGAAAGAGTAACATAGTGTGTACCCAGTTCATTTGGGTTCGCCCATTTTTAACATTTTTTGTCGTTGCCTATGTTCTGTCTTGAATTTTAATTATTCTTCTTGGTAAACAATTTGATAGTAGGTTACAGACAATATGGTGTTTCTATCTAATTCAAAGTACTCAAGACACTTAACATTTATGTAATACTCTTTTTTCAAATTTTCCCAGATGTCCTTTTTATGGTCCCCCCCCCATGCAGGATTTACTCAGGATTCCGTTTTGTAATTATTTGACACCTCTCTAACTTCTTTAATCTTTTTTGGATGGATGATGTTTGTTGAGGCCAGTTGTCTTACCAAATGTCTCACTGTTTGGGTTTTCCTGGCTTTCCCCCATAGATAGACTCATACTAGAGGCTTTTGGTAGGGCCACTCTGTAAGTGATGCCATGTCCTTCTCTGCACATCTTGTCAGAAAACACCGTCAGTTTGTCTCATTGTCGGTGACAAGTTCCATCTTTGTGGTGAAGGTAACATCTTCTCTCTTTAAAGCTACTTTTCCCCTTTAAACATAGTATACACTGAGGGGATAATTGTGCAATTGTCTTGTTGCTCAGCAACATTTGCCCAACAGTTACAGCATTTATTGATGGTCCTTGCCTGAATCAGTGATTATGTTGGTGATTGTAAATGGTGACTTTTCTAATTCTTTCATTCCTTCACTTCTTAGCTAGCATTTGAAGATACTGTACTTTCCTTCTTCTTTGAATGCTTTTCCTGAGTTATGGTTGAAGTATATCTTCAAGCCTTGTGTTGGTAGTAGCTTGTTTCCATTGTGGTGATAGGGCAGGTGATTGATCTTCAAGGTGGAGGGCCTGTTGAGAGGTACTTAGGTCAGTGGGGAGGGGGTGTCCTTGGTAGGGAGCCAGAGAGCCCAGTGCCTTCCTGGCTCTGTCTTGTGAGGTACTCTTTGATTTTTTCCACTGAGTTTATTGGTACATTTTAGGTACACAGTACAGTTACATTCATCATTGGGATCTGTACCTGTACATGATGTGACTTGTTCTTGTGTGTGCTCTTGTTCCCACACACCCTCCCATCATGCTGCTGTTTGCCATTACGCTTTCACCAGAAAGCAAAATCAGTGCCTAATCTTGTACTCAATACACCAATGCAATGGTTCATCATCCATAACATATATATTACTTTCCATAAATTCAAGAAAAAAATCATTGCAATAGAAAAGCAGGTGAAAGAGGAAATTGTAACTTCTACAAAAATTTAAGAACTAAGTTTAGTAACTGAAAATGGACTAATACAAGTGGACTTTTGTCCCTACCCCATCTACCGTACTGGGATTGAACACAGGGCCTTCATACTGCAGTATATCCCAGGACACTCTCCCTCCCCCTGCCTTTTTGGATTTTTAAAAATATTTTATTTTTTATTTTATTTATTTATTTTTTCCCTGTACTGGGGATCGAACTCAGGACCTTCTTTGTGCTTGCCAGGCAGGTGTGGCATCACTGAGCTAAATCCCCTTTATCTTTGTTTGTTTGTTTGTTTGTCTGTTTTTTTTGAGACAGGGTCTCACTATGTAGTTGAGACTGACCTGGAAGTCACTATGTAACCCAGGCTGGTCTGAACTCACAGCAATCCTCCTGCCTCAGCCTCCCAAGTACTGGGATTATAGGCATGCGCCACCACACCCAGCTTTATCTTTTATTTTGAAATGGGGTCTTGCTATGTTGCTGAGTCTGGGCTCAAACTGTGAATTTCTTGCTTAGCCTTCCCAGAGGATTGAGATTACTGGATGCTGTCATACCCAGAGGTTTTGTTTCTATTAATTGTGGAAAAGGAATTTGTATATCATTATAGTTTTGGGAATTAAGACTCTTCGATATTGCTTCAAATATTTATGTAATGTGCTGCAACTTCATTGAGAAAATTTTGTTCTTTGGTTCTTTTGATGCAAACCACATTCCTTTCTTTTCTTTTTGTAGGCTTTTTAATGTCTTTCATTAAGCTTCCACTTCCTTTTTTTTTTGTACTGGGATTGAACTTGGGTCTTTGTGCTTGCAAGGCAGGCAGTCTTATTCTTTTTTTTTTCAGCTTTAATTGAGTTTATTGGTACATTTTAGGGATACAGTACAGTTACATTCATTGTTGGGATCTTGTACCTCTACATGACAAGTCTTATTCTAGTCCTGCTTCTGGAGGTAACCTTTCACTTCCCTTGCTTGAGTTTCCATGAAGACCCTACTTCTTTGTATGAGGAATATGTGATTTCTTTAAAGCAGGAGTTTTCAAACTTGACTGCATATTAGAATTATTTGCAGAGAATAAGAATAATACAAATCACTAAGCTTCTGAGGTTTTATAAGTTTGAGTTGCATTTGAGAACTTTTAACAGATGGTTTTGCTGCATCTCCCAGTTCAGGAAGGGTTGTTTCAACACAGCTTCTCAAACTTGAACAAGCCCATAAATCATTTTAAGATTTTTTTTCCTCATTGAGTTTATTGGTACTTTTTAGCTATACAGTACATTTACATTCATCATTGGGATCTTGTACCTTTACATGATATATCTTGATTCTTATTTTTCTCCATACCCCTGCCCTTCCTTCACCCCCTCCACCCTTCCCAATTTGTAAAAGCTGTGTCTCCATTTTTTTTCCTTTTCTCTTATTTTTTCTTTTCCCATCTTTCCTTTTCCCTACCCTTTCCACTTCCCCTACTCCTTTAGCCCTTCCTATTTCACATTGTCAATTATACCATTTGGATCTTATTTACACTTTAGTTTTTCACACCAGAGAAACTATTCAGTGTTTACACATGTGTGACTTATTTATTTCACTTAATAGTACGGCCTCAGTATGCATCCATTTTCCTATGAATGACTCTAATTTCTCATTCTTTATGGCTGAGTAGTGTTCCATTTTATAGAAAAGCCACATCTTTATCCAGTCTCCAACTGATGGGCAATTGGGCTGTTTCCAAGTTTCAGCTATTACAAACTGTGCCGCTATATTGTCTTAAGATTTTGAGGAACTGTAGAACCTAATTTATAGGGCTAGAGTGGAGCCTGCGATTTTGAATTTCGCTCAAACTTCATAGATGAAGGTAACTGCTAGAATTTTGTATAATATATATTGATTTTTACTTACCCGAATCTCAAGGAGCAATAATAACCTTTTTATGTTCTAAGGAGTTGGTTCTCAAAGTGTGAGCCTCAGCACAATTAGCATGGCTTGGGAAATGTTAGAAATGTAAATTAAATTCTCAGACTACCTTCACTCTGTTTCAAATAGAATCAACTCTCTGTGATCCTGATGCACTCTCATGTTTTGAGTGCGTCTGTTCTAGGGCATTTCACTGTAGTATTCTACTTGTGTAGTGAGAAGTCAAACATTTCTAACCTCTACAAATAAGTAAAGACATGAATTCCTCCCCACACCCTATTTTTTTAGTTTTGCTGGTACTGGGGATTGAACCCAGAGCCTTTGCACTGAGCCACATCCCCACCATTTTAAAAGAGTCCAACAGGGTAAATAAAATTATTTGATCAAATTGCCCAGGCTGGCCCAGCATGGTGTTGCATGCCTATAATCCCAGCACTCAGGAGGCCGAAGCAGGAGGATTGCTGCAAGAGACCAGCCTAGGCTACATGTTCAGTATAATATCAGCCTGAATTACATAGTAAAACCCTGTGTCAAAGACCAATCAGTCAGTCAGTAGCTAGCTAGCTCAGGCTGGCTTGAACTTGTGATCCTACTACCTCAGCCTCTCAGATGCTAGAATTATAGGCAAGTGACACCATGCTTAGCTAAGACATCATTTTCTATGTAATTGCATGTGCTAGCACTTCAAAGCTATTAATTCTTTTAATAAATGTTTGTTAGATAGCATACTATGTTACAGCCACTGTTTAACATAGCATAAAACTGCCTTTAAGATCATGTGCTAGTGGTAACTCCGTTTGTATGTGTAAACCTCCACAATAGTATGTTCATTATGTATCCATCCATAAACAATGTGGTTTCATCGTTTTGTATCAAAATTTCTTTGCTTAGTGTTTGTGTTTTTAAGACTGATCCGTAATCCTAAATTACTCAAGACTGTTGTATAGAATTCTGTCTAACATTCTGTTATTTAATCATTTCATTGTTGATGGACATTCTGATTGTTTTCAGCTTGTTTCTTTGATTTTATAAACAATATTGAATATTCTGCATGTGTATGAGGAGTTTTTCTAGAGGTATATTTCGAACTGTGGGCTGCATCCAGAATGGAGAGCCATGGGTAGTGGTTTGTGCCTGTAATCCTAGCACTCTGGAGTATTGCCAAGAGTTTGAGTCCAGCCTGGGCTGTGTAGTGAGTTTGAGGTTAGCCTGAACAACAAAGCAAGACTCTGTCTTTAAAAAAAAAAAGGATATTAAAATAGGAGAGAAAAATACTTACATAAAGCATATAGTAAGAGTAGTGTTTTGTAGTAGTTTTGTTTTCAAGAGTATATATATCGGATTAAGATGTGAAATAGGTTTTGTACTTTGGTCAAAGGGAAAAGTCACCCTTTTCAGGGTTGTGTGCACAACCTTACGTCTATTAGACTTGTTCTCCAAACTTGTGATAACAATTCACAGTCCCCTTGGTGGTATATTAGTGCTTCTATTGTTCTGCATCTGTTACAGTAGTTTGGTTGTACTTTTAAAATAATATGCTCAGTTTTTCTTTTAAAAATGTTATGATAGATGGGCCGGGGATTTAGCTCAGTGGTTGTGCCAACTGCCTCACCAAGTGCAAGGACCTGAGTTTGATCCCCAGTACCAAAATAAATAAAGAAATAAAAATATTATGATAAAAATACATGTATATTTTCTAAAGTTTAAAAAAATCAGTCTTGGCCGGGCATGGTGGCTTATGCCTGTAATCCTAGCACTTGGGAGGCTGAGGCAGGAGGATAGCTGTGAGTTCGAGACCAGCCTGGGTTACATAGTGAGTTCCAGGTCAGTCTCAACTACATAGTGAGACCCTGTCTCCCAAAAA
>NW_022900935.1:50750452-50773228 GCF_012274545.1 Fukomys damarensis | reverse complement strand
TTTTTTTTTTTTTTTTTTTTTTTTTTTTTTTAGGTACCAGGGATCAAACTTGGGTCCTTGTACTTGGGAGGCAGATGGCAGCACCATTGAGCTTATTGGAACAGGACAAGGGCAGTTTTGTAATTTAGCCTTCTAAGAAGACAGTGTCTTATAAATCATATGAAAACAAGGTGCCATAAACTTGTTTACAGGACATAGTTGTCAATTTTATCTGTACCAGAACAACAGTTTTGGATACAAAGGAGAGGGGTGGGGTGGGAGGAGGTGGGGTGGGACCCAAGGCGAGGAAGCTGCCCAAGCCTGGGAAGAACTTATTTTTCTTTAAGTCCTACTTCACCCCTGCCTTACTCAAATGATACTATTCTGTTCATTGTTCTGTAGCTAGTTGTTTCGTCCACTTAGGAGTGTGTACATTAAAGATTGTTTCAGGGTAGAGCCCTTGCATAGCTGGAGGGCTTGGGTGTACTCAGCATTACCAAAAAAGAAATGTGTGTGTGTGTGTGTGTGTACGTATGTACGTATGTGTATACACATGTATGTATGTACGTATTTATGTATGTATGTACGTATGTATGTATTCTTTAGCATACTTTTTTTACCCTTCTGGTAGCAGGTACAACTTTAGCACTTTAGTTTGCATATGATGAGTGATAGTTAGAGGTGGGGAGGATATAGAGGGAGAAGTTAAAAGAGTCCAAACCCAGAGTTAATAAAACTCAATTGAACGAAAATGAATTTCATGTTGATATCATTAAAATTACTTCTGAAAATTAGAATTACATTTACTATTCTGCAGACATCATTGGACAGTGTAATAATAGCAATACAGACAAGTTAGGAATAACTTTGTTGAGAAGTTTTCTTATTTATACCTTATTTTTGGTACCGGGGATCAAACTGAGGACTTTGTGCTTGCAAGGCAGGTGCAGTGCCACTGAGTTAATTTCCTGGCCCAAATTTTCTTATTTATAAAGCAGGACTGATTATAGTACATCATGTAGACTTACTCAGAAGATTAAATAAGATATATAAAAGTTATATACTAAGCAGTTGCATGTTTTATAATCACACACACACACAGACATATATGTGTATGTGCTCCTAAGCATCACATCTCAAAAACTGGGGAATAGTCTCTTACCTGTTAGAGAAGTGTTTTTCCCTCCCAGCATTGAAATTCCTCTTTTCTCTTCCCTTTTGTTTTTGTTTTTATTTTTTGGTATCAGGAATTGAACTCAGGATCTTATGCTTGCAAGGCAGGTGCGGTGCCACTGAGCTAAATCCCCAGCCCATGTTTTCATTTTTATTTTTTGAGGCAAGGTATAGCTATGTGTCTCAGGCTGGCCTGAAACTCACAGCAGTCCTTCTGCCTCAGCCTCTCAGGTGCTGGAATTTTAGATGTGTGCCAGCTCTGCCCAACTTCTTCCTTTCTGTTTTGTTTTCTCTCTCCTCTCCCCTGAGCCTGTGCTTCACTGTGGAAAACCTCAGGAAGTTAAGGGATCTACACTGGGAACTTCCTGTCAGGTTGTCAGATTGTCTGTATTGCAACTGGAACAGTGTGATATCTGTTGCCCCCCATGCTGGTCATCTTATATGTAGATTTTTTTTCTCATATATTTTTGTCAGATCTTTCACAAATACCCTGGTTTGGTGTTTTTGAATTTTGATTTTTTTTTCTTTTCTTTTTTTGTGGTGGTAGAGCCATGCACGTATACTAGCAAGCATTTTACCACTAAGCAACACTCCCAACCCATATTCTTGATATTATATTCACTTGAAAATTATTAGATTAATAAAAGTGTGCTTACTTATTTTTTGAGAGTAAAAACTGCAGAACACTAAGTTTATAGAAGTGATATTATTATTAATTTGTAATAATACAATTTCTTTATTTACAGGTAGGCGAAAACCAAGAGTACATCGGCCTCGTTCTCCAATATTAGAAGAAAAAGACATCCCACCCCTTGACTTTCCCAAGTCCTCTGAGGATTTAATGGTGCCTAATGAGCATATAATGAATGTTATTGCCATTTATGAGGTACTGAGGAACTTTGGCACTGTTTTAAGATTGTCTCCTTTTCGCTTTGAGGACTTCTGTGCAGCTCTAGTGAGCCAAGAGCAGTGCACACTCATGGCGGAGATGCACGTCGTGCTTTTGAAAGCAGTTCTGCGTGAAGAAGACACCTCCAATACTACCTTTGGGCCTGCTGACCTGAGAGATAGTGTCAATTCCACACTGTATTTCATAGATGGGATGACGTGGCCGGAGGTGCTGCGTGTGTACTGTGAGAGCGACAAGGAGTACCATCACGTTCTTCCGTACCAGGAAGCCGAGGACTACCCTTATGGGCCAGTAGAGAATAAAATCAGAGTTCTGCAGTTCTTAGTGGATCAGTTTCTTACGACAAACATTGCTCGTGAGGAGTTGATGTCTGAGGGGGTGATCCAGTACGATGACCATTGTAGGGTTTGCCACAAACTTGGGGATTTGCTTTGCTGCGAGACGTGTTCAGCTGTGTACCATTTGGAGTGTGTTAAGCCACCTCTTGAGGAGGTACCCGAGGACGAATGGCAGTGTGAAGTCTGTGTAGCGCACAAGGTGCCTGGTGTGACTGACTGTGTTGCTGAAATCCAAAAAAACAAACCATATATTCGACACGAGCCTATTGGATATGATAGAAGTCGGAGGAAATACTGGTTCTTAAACCGAAGACTCATAATGTAAGTGAACCCGATTTTAATTTTTGCATGTATTTGATATTAAACTATTTTTCTTCATTATTGATCCAGTGAAGCTATACTGCTTTAGTATAGTACTGTAGTATAAATTTTTGTAATTTAATGATGAGTTGTAGTTAAATGATTTTGAAGTTGAAAGACTGTATGAGAGACGCAAAGTGCACACATTGTTGTCTGTGCCTAGGACAAGGAATAGAATGTTCTTAGGGAGATGTGGCCCCTTCCTTGGTTATATTCCTCTGTAGCCCATTAAGGTAATTTGTGCTCTAACTTTGGTGTTAGAAGTTCTTTGTATCTCCCTTTTACTTTTATTCTATCTGAATGTGAAAGAGAACAGCAAGAAAAGGTCATTTTTTGTGCCATTGTTGGTTGCCGATTCCGAATAATAGTCTGGCAAAAGGGTTGCAAAACCCTATTTCAGGCATCAGTAGACAAAGTCAGGAAAACCCTAGACTTACCTTACTCAGGGCGTCAGGCAGGGTTAAAGTGTGGTCTGAGTATCCTACACTGTGTACTAACCTGGTGGAGGAGATGGGCTACTTTGTATTTTTTAAACCTTCAAAGTTTTCTTCCAGTTCTCAGAAATAGGTGCAGTCAGGAAATCTGTGGTGGGATGAAATGAATGTCAGAGCAGGGTGGGGAGGGTAACCAGGAATTTAAAAGATGAGTGTTGCTGTGGAGCAGTCTGAACACATTCTGATGCTTGATTTTTTTGTGTATGACTGGTCTGTGCTCCAGTGAAAGCTCACGGAATTGTCTTGGGGTCCACTGTTGTGCAGCTTGTGCAGTGCTGTACCCTGGATGGGTCCATTTTCATTGCTGGGTATGTGGTATACGTTTTCCATCTGGCGGTTGAATCCTTCAGCTGTGAGAACTCTTAGGACTTTCTCCTCTCCTTTTCCATTTTGTATTCATCTGGAGTATTATTTTATTGAACAGTGGACTTCCTGTTCTTGTTCTGATTTTCTTATCTTTTCTCTCCAGTTCTCTGCTTTGTCTTTTTCCTGTTGGGGGATGTATGTTGCTTAATTTTTCTAGATTTCTTTGTCTTGGCCTCTCAACCATAGTACAGTATTTAGTTTTGGTGTTTTTGCTACCATATTTTTCTGTGTTTTTATTTCCTAAGCACTCTTTGTTTTTAGAATCCTCCTTTTATTACATTTGCTTATTTATTTATTTTGGTTTTTTGAGGCAGGGTCTCCCTTTGCAGTTCAGGCTGGCCCTGAACTCACTATGCAGCCCAGGCAGGCTTTGAACTCATGGCATCCTCCTGCCTCAGCCTACCAGTGCTGGGATTACAGGTGTGCATCACTATGCCCAGCTTAGAATCCTCCTTTTAAAAACTAATTTAAAAATCCTGTTTTTGGGCTGGGGATTTAGCTCAGTGGTGCTGCTGCCTGCCTCACAAGCTAAAGGTCCCGAGTTCCATTCCTGGTACCAAAAAAAAAAAAAAAAAAATAAATCCATACAAAAAAAAAAAAAAAAAAAAAAAAAGATCCTGTTTTTGTCTCATGGATATAGTATTTTATCTTACTGCTCTGAGGCTTTTAATTGCCCCCCCCCCCAGTTGTATAGTCTGTTTCTTCTAAATTGCTGCTTCTTGTTCTTTGTTTTGGTCTCTCTCTCTCTGCCATCCTCAGATGTTTACATGTTTTTAATTGTTCTGCTCCTGTTAAACACTGGGGAACTATATGACTAGGCCTTATCGGTTTGCAGTGCACCTGTGGAGTGACTTTCATTGTTCCTTATTGAGGAATCCCCATTGTCTGTACCTTTAGCTCTTTCCTCTAGAGCTGGCTGGTGCTGAGAGGAGCCTTTTGCTGTTCCCACTGGCACCGTTCTGTGGCTGAGTGAGGGAAGTGGGCTGCTTTTATTGTGCGTGCAGCATTTCCTGTGTCACTTGAAGCCTCTGTTTTCTGAATGGTACCTTTGTTCACACTCGAGCCTGTGTCTCCCAGTCCAGAGAGAACCTCAGGATCTGCTGCCGAATCGGCTCACAGCCAGCTTTCTGTTTGAGTTCTTCCCCTCATTTGCAGTGACTTTTGAGGAATTGGGGATATACATTGGGTTGGTTCTCAGCTTCTTTTCATTTAGGATTGGGGTTTCTTGGCTCTGCTTTGGTAATAATCACTTGCCATCTCCTTCCCTGCTTCCAAAGTTTTTTGTCTGTCCTCTTTTCCTATCCTTATGAGTTTATGTCTTTAAAAATACTTCTTTTGGGCTAGGATGTAACTAGGTGGTAGAATACTTGCTTAGCACATACTAGGTCCTAGCTAGGTTCAATCCCTAGTACTTTCAAAAAATAAAAATAAATAAAAACCAAGACAAAGCAAACTATTTCTTCAGCATAGTTTTAAGGATATTTCAGGAGAGGGTAGAATTAGAATTGCATACTAATCCAGAAACTAGTATACAAATATATCTTAAATGAATACTTTGTCTTTTTCTCTAGATCATTTATTTATTTATTTAAAAAAATTTTTTTTCAGCTTTAATTGAGTTTATTGGTACATTTTAGGGATACAGTACAGTTACATTCATTGTTGGGATCTTGTACCTCTACATGACAAGTCTTGATTCTCATTTTTTCCCCTTACCTCTGTAGATCGTTTATTTTTAAAAATATCGTATATTTCTTGCCTACTTATGCCCAAGTGTCTGATATGTGTCCCTTGTGTCTTTTTGTGTGTGTGATATGTGTCTTGCTGTGGAGATAGTGGCATGGAAACCTCTGTCACAAGGTCATTATCAATGGCCTATAACCAACCACATTTTGGTTGAAGCTTAATGCTATATTGTCACTGTAAGTAAAAATTCAGTCTCACTGTATGTCAGCAAGCCTGGTCCTTGTCCTCTTTGTAGACCTTTAGTAGTTAACAGCCATGTTCATTTTGTATCCATTCCCCTCCCAAAAGTTGCTCATCGTCCGTGAACAAACTAGGAAATCGGTGAAATTTAGTTCATGCTCTTCTCCTCTTGCTGAGCTTTCTTCTCTATACTGCTTAGCCCTTTGGATATTCATTCTCATTGGCTTTTTCTTTTCCTGAGCTGCCTTTTTAGATCACAGAGGCCAAAGGTGCTTTGACCATATTCACATAAGGCATGACATCTTTAAGGCTTAGTACATAGTCATCAGTGGTTAAAGCCTTAGTTCTAGAGACTTGCAAGTAGAACTTCTAGCTGATGATTTAGCAAAAATAATGATAGCCCAAAGCAACATTTATTGAGTATTAATGTGTGCTTTATATTGTCTGAGGCATTTTATGTACATTGTTTTCATTAATCTTACAACAATCCAATAATGTAGATGCTGTATATTGTCTTTTATAGATGAGACTAAAATTCAGGGAGATTAGATAATTTGTCCAAGACTGTGTCTATGAAGATGTGGGACTTGAAATGATTTTTAGAACCTATTTTTAAGAATATTTCCAATTCTTTTTTGTTTGTTTTTGTTTGTGTTTTTTATTTTTATTTATTTTTTGGTGCCAGGGATCGAACTGGGGACCTTGTGCTTGTGAGGCAGACTGCGGAAACACCGAGCCAAATCCCCAGCCCTGTTTGTGTTTTTTGAGACAGGATCTCACTATGTAGTTGAGATTGACCTGGAACTCACTATGTAGTCCAGGCTGGTCTCAAACTCACAGTGATCCTCCTGCCTCAGCCTCCTGAGTGCTGGGATTACAGGCATCCATCACCACACCCAGCTCAGCACTTTACATTTTAACTCATTTAATCCTAACAGCAGTATTTTGGTACAAGAACTGTCACTCTTGTCTTTCAGACAGAAAGCATAGTACAGAGGTTAAGCAGTTGATCAGAGATCACACAACCAGTGAATAAGTGGCAGTCAGGATCGGAACTCAGTCTGACTCCATAATGTGTGTTCCTAGCCACTTCCTTGGCTGCTTGACCTAGTGTTGTTTTGAATTCCTGAATCACTAATTGTATTAGTTTCCTAGGCTGCTATAACAAAGTTTCACAAATGGGCCGATTTAAAAAGCAGGGATTTATTATCTGATAGTTCTGGAGGCTAGAATTCCACATGTAAGGTGTCTTACATCATCAGGGCCACTCTCCCTCTGCAGGCTCTAGGAAAGCATTCTTTCTACCTTTCTGAGTTTCTAGTGCCTCAAATCTTCAGTTTGTTGACAAAATTCTAGTTTACCTAATTCCATCTCATTAAAGCAATCTGAGCTTTTCTGCAGTGCTTAAAAAATTTTCCCAGTCTTTTCTGATTACCCACTTGCAAAGTCACTTACACAGTTTTAGGTATATGTTCCACTAGCATTATACTTCTAAGTCCCCAACTTAATGAACATTTGAGTTGTGACGTTTCACAGGTACAAATGGACCTCACATTTGTTTTTTTATGCTTTACATTATACATTTGTGTATAAGACTCACTTTGTCAGATTTCCAAACAAATCCAACTTACGAACTTGTTTGTAAGTTGGGAAAATAATGTACTAATATTCTTGGAGTTTCTTGGGCTGCCATTACAAAGCACCACAATGGTTTAAAAACCAGCACTTGGAAGTTTGAGGCAGCAGGATCACCATGAGTTCCAGGCCAGCCTAGGGTAATGTTGTAAGTTCAAGGCTAGCCTGAACTGGAGGAGGCCTTGTCTCAAAAAATGAAACAAAAACCCCAAAATTTACACTGGGAATGGTAGCATATACCTGGTAATCCCAGCATTTGAGGCTGAGGCAGAAGGATTGCTGAAAGTTTGAGGCCAGCCTGGACTACAGAGTGAGTTGAAGATTGTTGTGAACTATACAGTGAAAACTTGTCTCAGAAAGAAAGAAAGAGAGAAAGAGAGAAAGAGAGAAAGAGAGAAAGAGAGAGAGAGAGAGAGAGAGAGAGAGAGAAAGAAAAGAAACAAACAAAAAACCCCAGAGTGAGTTGAAGATTGTTGTGAACTATACAGTGAAAACTTGTCTCAAAAAGAAAGAAAGAAAGAAAGAAAGAAAGAAAGAAAGAAAGAAAAGAAAGAAAGAAAAGAAAGAAACAAAAAACCCCAGAAATTTATTGTGTCACAGTCTTCTAGGTCAGCATTCTGAAATCCAGTGTCAGGAGAGTTAGTTCTTTTTGGAGCCTCATAGAGAGATTTTATTCTATGCCTCTTTCCTAGCTTCTGGCAATCCCTTGGCATTCCTTGGCTTTGCAGAGAAATGCATTGCTCCAATCTTTCTTCACACTGCCATTTTTCTGTGTCTCTGTGTGTCTTCTCCTCTTCTAAAGGTACCAGTCATTGGATTTAGGGATGATTTTATCTCCACTGATAAGTAATTATATCTGTAAAGAACCTAATTCCAAATGATGTCATACTCTTAAAGATTTTTGGTGGACCTGAGTGTTGGGGAACACCATTCAACAAATTACAGTGTTTCTTACACTTTATTACTTACACTATGTATTGTTTAAAAACAAAACTTGAAATTTACTTTTAATCAATACCTAGCACAGTTAGTCTTTGTCACCACTAGGTAACAGTCAGAGAAACTTTAAAATGTAAGCATAGAATATGTTTGTTTGCCCTTAATTATATTTTTTTGCAAACATTTTCTTTCCATGCTATCCTCTCCCTGCCAGCCTGTGAACTCTGGAGAGTGGGTCCTCCTCAATGTCTTTAGAGTGGTGGGGCCAGTTCAGTTGACCCACAGAGCAGGGCTGGCCTGCAGGAGCAGCTTCTGTGGGAACCATGTTGGAACTGCTAACCAGGGCATGCACACGTTTGTGTGTTGATGCAGAAAAGCTGCTGTAGGACCGGGGATTTATCTCAGTGGTACTGCTGCCTGCCCCGCAAGTGCAAGGTCTCCTCAGTACCAAAAGAAAAAACAAAACAAAACCAAAACTGTTGTCATTTTGTGATTAGGACAGAAAATTTAGATATGGACTGTGAATACGCCCAAATACAGTACATAAGTACAGATAAACAACTTCTCTTTTAAAACTTAGCAGTTACTGTTTACTGTTTTGGCTTTTATTACTGTAATGAATTTATCCTTCTGTAACCTTGAGAAGAAAACATGAAGCCAGTGTTAATATTGTCTTTGATGAGCAGATTAAAAAATGGTTACTGGCACCACTTTTTCCCTAGTTATTGGAGATGGAACCCAAGGTCTTCACGTTGAGCTATATTCCCCACCTGCTGACTCTCCTCCCCGCGTTTTTTTTTTTTTTTTAAAGACAGGCTCTTGCTAAGTTGCCAAGGCTATAAGTTTGAGGCCAGTCTGAGCTATGTAGTGAGACTCTGTCTCAAAAAAAAACAAAGCACAACAAAACAAACAAAAAACAGAACTAATGCTGCTATTCTGTAACTCTTGGGCATTAGCCAGAGCTCACTGAGTACTTTCTGGTTTTGTTTGTTTGTTTTTTACCTTTTGGAGAGATTTATTACTACAATTCATGATACCCATTTGGAGACAAATTATGTTGTTGTTGACCTGTGGCAGTCAGAAACTCACAGCAGTATGGCTTAGTTTTAGATAGAGGTGTTGGAAAAATTACCACAAAATTAAAAATCATCACTATATAGGCTTGAAAAGCAAAATTTTCTTGGAAAGAAAACAAATTTTTATGTAAATCATAATAACCCCAACATGAAAGCAACTAGGCAAAACTGTATACTTAATATAATATACATTTATGTTGGGATATATGCAGGTGCTTTGTCAGGATATGGAAAACACAGTATTGCTAATATACATGTTATGAAAACAATTGACCGTTCTCAAAAAGACATTCACAAGCCTCCTTCAAATATAATATAGCATCAAATAAGACAATATCTTGTCATACAGAGTATGGAGTGTACACACCAACACAATTCAAAGCAAAGCTAGTGGGAAATCCCAAAAATTCAAAGGCTGTTACCAAAATTTACTTTTTCATAATCTATTCCTCCCAATTGTAAAAATAAAACAAAATAAATACTGCATAGATACTAGCCCTACTGGGAAGTGAAAAATACACTTCAATTAACCTTGTTTAATTAAGAACCACTATATGTTAAGTTTAAAAACATTGGCATACCCAAAAACATATTATGTCAACTCCATTTTTTTCATACTAAAGACCACAGATACGTACATACATCAGATACTTACAAATAATTTATTGAAAAACAGAACAAATACACTTTAGGCTATTTCCATCCGGGAATATATTTTCAGAAAATTAATGAAGAAATATTGACATCAAAATTTTCAGGGCCGGGGATTTAGCTCAGTGGTTCGGTGGCCTGCCTTGCAAGCACAAGGACCCAAGTTCAATCCCGGGTACCAAAAATAAAAAAACAAACAAAATTTTCATATTATTTCTACAGGTCTTCATTACATAGGGAATTTTCACAGGAAAAAAAAAAATATATATATATCATTTCTCCCCCATGGGACTTCTTTCATGTATTTAACAATACCTGCGTGTGCCGAATGCTCTCTACATTGCTTACAGAGGCTTTTCCCCCAGTGGCACCTTGTTCATGTGTTTGATAGTGTATGAGAAGAAATTTTCCACACATTTCTTACATAGTTACTTTGCAGTGTGGATTTTTTTGTGTATAAAACGAGATTGCATCAAATCTTTTCCCACACTGCCTATATACACAGTTTGTCTCCGGGTGTCTTCTTTCATGCATTTGATGGCACTTTGGTGTACTGAGTGCTTTTCCACATTATTCGCATACATAGGGATCTTCACCAACAGGAATTTCTTCATGTGTTTGACCACTACTCCCCTGGATGATAAACATAGTTTCTCTTCATTATGACTTCTTTTGTTTATTCGAAAATACTTTTGTGTAGGGTAAGTTTTCCCTCACTGTTCACATACATACAGTCCCCATAGTGTGAGTACTTTCCTGTCTGACAGTGACTGAATGTGCTGAATGCTTCCCCATTGTTTACATCCATAAGATTTATCTGTACAGTAATTTATGTCATTTATATTTCATAACAACTCTGTGTAGTGAGTGCTTTTCCACATTGCTTACATGCATAAGGTTTCTCCCCAGTGCAAGTTCTTTCATGACTTTGACAGTGACTGTGTGCTGAAAGCTTTTCCACATTGCTTACATTCATAGGACTTCTCCCCAGTGTGAGAGCTTCCATGTCTTTCAAATGAGGACTTATCAGCAAAGCCTTCTCCACTTTGCTTACATACATTGGGTTTCTCCCTGGTGTGAGTTAATTGATGACTGTGACACAGACTGTGTGGTGAATGATTTCCCACATTGTTTGCGTACATAAGGTTTATCTCTAGTTTGATTTTCTTCATGTATTTCATAACAGTTCTGTGTACTGAATGCTTTTCCCATTGCTCACATACATAAAGGTTTCTGTCCAGTGCAGTTTATTTTACCTTTGTGAAAGGAATGACTATGAGATAATGCTTTCACACATGCCTTAGTTACACAGGGCTTCTCTCCAGCTTGCTTTCTTTCATTTACTTGAATATAGTATGAAGACATGCAGGTATTCTCTTGTTTGTACACATATGAACTCCCCACACCATGATTTCTTTCCTGGGTGTGCTGGAGCCTTTCACATTTTTGTTTACCTAGGAGTTTTCTCCCTAGGCTGAGTTTGTTCACTAAGCTCAGAATAGGCTTTCACACGTGCTCATGTTGACATTCTCTCCAGTCTTTCTCATTTCATGTTTTGAAAGGACTGGAAATCACTGCGGGTTTTACCATGATCACTACATTTATACAGCGTGTCTTCAAATCTCAAATACTTGTCTGCATCGTTTCTTAGGTTTCTTGAACAGTTTTTGTTTTGTTCTTCCATTTGCTGGCTACCACAGGTTCTTCCACCGCATGACTTGTGGGTCCCTCAGGGTCCTTTGAATGTAGCTCACAGCCAGTAGAAATTACAGAAAAAGGTGGTCTAGTTAGCTGGGGAGTTTTTGTAGCCCCACTCACGGTGTACACTTTGGCACCATGATACAGGAAGAGCTTCAGTACTTTCTGTTTTGATAGGATAGTATGTTTTAAGAGCTTAATATTGGGCTGGGGATGTAGCTCAGTGGTGCCACTCCTGCCTGGCAAGCGCAAGGTCCTTAGTTTGATTCCCAGTGTGTGTGGGGGGCGCTTATGAATATTTGATGTGAAAACTAGAGTCTTTAAATTTTGAATAAGATAAGCTGTTATCTGGAACTTTCTAGTCCCAGCTCTTTGAGGTATCTCCATATTGATTTCCATAGTGGTTGCACCAGTCTGCACTCCCACCCACAATGGGAAAGGGTTCCTTTCTCCCCACAACCCCGCCAACATTTGTTATTGGTTGATTTCTTGATAGCAGCCATTCTTTGTGGGGTGGGGTGGAATCTCAGTGTTGTTTTCATCTGCATCTCTTGAATGACCAGTGATGTGGAACATTTTTTCATATATTTGCTTGCTGCTTTTACTTCTTTGTCTGAGAAATGTCTGTTCATTTCAGATGCCCATTTTTGAATTGGGTCTTTATATTTGGAGGGGCTGATTGTTTTGAGTTCTTTATATATTCTAGATAAGAGCCCTGTGAGGAGCAGCTGGTAAAAATTCATCCCTTTACTGGGTATCTTTCCAAAAGAATTAAAAGAATCATAACAGTGATATTTATGCACACCAATGTTTATAGCAGCACAGTTTGTAATAGCTAAAGCTTGGAAACAGCCCATTTGCCCATCAGTTGGGAAACTGGATAAAGAAGATGTGGTTTTTCTATAAAATGGAATACTACTCAGCCATAAGGAATGAGAAATTAGATTCATTCATAGGAAAATGGATACATATTGAGGATAGACTCCTAAGTGAAATCAGTAAGTCACACATGTGTAAATACCCAATAGTTTCTCTGGTGTGAAAAACTATAATAGTACATAAGATCCTAATGAGATAATTGACAAGGTGAAATAGGAAGAAAAGGGCTAAAGGTGTAGGGAAAGTAGGAAGGGTAGGGGAAAGGTAATGAGGGAAAAGAAAAAAATATGAGAAAATGAAAAAACGGAAATAAAGAGTTTGTAAATGGGGAGGGGAGGAGGGGGTGAAGGGAGGGCAGGGACAAGGGGAAAAAATGAGAACCAAGACCTGTCATGTAAAGGTACAAGATCCCAATGATGAGTGTAACTGTACTGTATGCCTAAAATGTACCAATAAACTAAAAAAAAAAAGCTGTTATCACTCAGTCATGGGACCTCAATAGAAATATCCATTAGAAATCTGGTATAGATTTTAAAAAGGGTTCTCAGAAATTTGTATGCAATTATTTTTCTTTTAAATTTCAGGTAATTTTAACTTCCTGTTACTGATCTACGATTTAATACATCCTTTCTTTATTCAAGCATTCCTGGAATTCCTCCAAAGTTTTATCGCTGTAATGGTAGTACTATTTAATATACATTGGTCATTAATGTGCCCATGCACTATGATGCCATATCACAGTATCTTCAGGTTTTACAGTGGCCTCAAGGGAGATATTGCTGTGTCCCCATTTTATAAGTGAAGTGAATAAAATGGCTCAGAGACTCAGAGTGGCATGTCCATGTCTCAAGTAATTGAGCTCATTCAAAGCCAAGTCCTTTGAGCTCTATAGTTTGCCATTAAGAAAACAGGAAAACCAGACTCAAAGACATCCTTGATGTTAATCTGCCTTTTTTAAGAAAAATCAGTGACGATCCTTGTTGAAGTTTTTAACTACCTTTAAAAGTCACCTCAGAAGAATTTAGGCACAAAAGAAGTTGCTTCTGTCCCCTCCAATTTGAGCTTTGTCGGTCTTTAAGAAGAGAGATGAGACACTGTGATCATTCCTTCAAGGTCCAGAACTTTAGCAAAGTGATTATACTATTTGATGAAAATATTTCTGTCATGTACTATTGTTAAATATTTCTGAGGGACTTGGGTTAAAATTCTCATCACGTTTTTACATTGATGATTTTAGAGTTGGTGGAGATGTAACTGAATAGTCCTCCACAAAGTGCTCTCATACCTGAATTTTTTTTTTTTTTTTTTAACCAGGGATTGAACTTGGGTCCTTGCGCTTGCAAGGCAGGCCATTGAACCGCTGAACTAAATCCCTGGCTCACACCTGAATTTTGAGGTCGTCTTTCTTTGTGTCACGATTTTAGACAGCCTTTCTTTACTATCTACTACTTCTCTTGCTGTTGCAAGATTATTTTATCCTAAAATGCTGTGAATTAGGAAATCAAAACCATTAGAGGTTGCTTAAATGAAAAAAAGTTGAGTTCAAATAGGACTGGAGGGAATGATTTGTGTGCTCATAACATGAACATAATTGTGTTTATATATTGAGCACGTCAAGTTTTGTGTTATGTATTTTCGCTGATTAGATGAAATGGAGAAACAACTGACATTGTGTCTGACATTTCTCCTCTTTTCACAACAGAGAAGAAGATACAGAAAATGAAAATGAGAAGAAGATCTGGTACTACAGCACAAAGGTCCAGCTTGAAGAATTAATAGACTGTCTAGACAAAGATTACTGGGAAGCAGAACTTTGCAAAATTCTAGAAGAAATGCGTGAAGAAATCCACCGGCACATGGATATAACTGAAGACCTGACCAATAAGGCTCGGGGCAGTAACAAGTCTTTTCTAGTGGCAGCTAACGGTGAGGGGGAAGTTTTGAAATCTCTACAAAACTTGAGCATATAGTAAGATGTCCCAGGTTATATGTATTTTACTTTAATTCTCTATATTTTATTTTCCTAGGATAGCTTCACTCTTAAGTTAGGGATGCTATACATTTTAGTAATTTTTTTTGTTGTTGTTTTGGTCATTACTAATATTCCTCAGTTTGTTTCTTTGCTTGTTTATTGGTGCTAGGGATTGAAACCATGGCCTCACATGCAAGGCAAGCATTCTACCATTGAACTGTGCTTCCCAAGCACACTTCTACTTTTAATTATAGAAATTATATTCTGGCCAGATGTGGTGTACTCCTATAATCTCAGTAGTTGGGCGGCTGACACAGGAGAATTGTTGTGAATTTGAGCCCAGGTTGGGCTACATGGTTCAAGGCCAGCCTGATCTACAGTGAGAGACCATGTCTCAAAAAAAAGAAGAGGACAAAGAAGAAAAGTAAAAGAAATGATATCCTCTCTGAACTTACTCTTTGCTTTCTTTTTTTTTTTTTTTTTTTTTTAAAAGAATGAAACCTTTAAGCTGGCCATGGTGGCACACACCTGTGATCCTAGCACTAGGGAGGCTGAGGCAGGAGGATCACTGTGAGTTCAAGGCCAGCCTGAACTACATATTAAGACCCTGTCTTTAAACAAAACAAAAAAACAGAATAAAACCTTTAATTTTGGAATAGTTTAGATTTATAGAGAAGTTGCATAGCTCAGTGGTAAAAGTATTTGCCTAGCATTCCTTGGGTCGATCCCTAGCATTGCCAGAAAGAAAAGCAAAAAAGATAATTCAGAATCCCCACAAAGGCTTTAACATCTTGCTTGTGTAATGCATTTCTCAGAGCTAGTGAATCAGCGTTGATACCTTGTCATTAAGTAAAATTCATACTTGATTCAGATTTCCTTTTTTTTTAAACTAATGTCCTTTTTCTGTCTGATCTCATGTAGGACATGTCTTCCTCTAGACTGACAGTTTTTTTAGTTTCATTGTTGTTTTTGTTTTTTGTTTAGTTTTGTCTTTTGAGACGGGGTTTCGCTATTAGTTCAGGCTGGCCTTGAACTATATACCCCAGGCTGGCCTTGAACTGTTGAAAATCCTTCTGCCTCAGCCTCCCAAGTACTGGCACTACATGTGTGCCTGGCTCTCTCTTTTTAAAGCAATACAGTAATACCTCAGTTCACAAATGCTTCTGTTTGCAAACAAAAGTGTTCAACAGAATTTTGCTTCATTTGCAAACTCCACACCAAGTGATAACATCACCCCAGCTATCCTCCCCACACAAATGTAGCCATCTTTCCCAAAATAATTGTTTGTACGATGACATACAATTGTAAATACATGTGATATTTTTTGAAAAATTTGCATAGTACAAAAGGATATACAGTGAAAAATGAATCTCCTTCATAAATTTTTATTTTTTTTTTTTTTTTTTTTTTTTTTTTTTTTGCGATGCTAGGAATTGAACCCAGGGCCTCATGCATGCTAGGTAAATGCTTTACCACTGAGTTGAGCTATACCTCCAGTGCCCATACCTTCCTTTTTGCAGAGACAAGCGTCACTGCCATTTTTTCATCCTGACAGCTATAGTCTGTGCATACTGTAAAAATAATCACCCTTTCCACCCACATAATGCTTTTTTTTTCCTTTTTGGTACTGGGGATTGTATTTGGGACCTTGCACTTGTGAGGTAGGTGACAGCACCACTGAGCTAAATCCTAGCCCCCAAATAGTGCCTTTAAAAAAAAACTTCAGATAAAATGAAATGTACTTTGGATTTAAAGGGTGAGATCTGGATCCCAGACATTATATACATATTATTTAGTATGGAAATCGCTGGCCTGTAACTATTTTAGATGTTCGTATACTCTTTGGCTTTTTGTTGTTGTTGTTGTTGTTGTTGTTGTTGTTGTTGTTGTTGTTGCCAGGCTAGGAATCAAACCTAGAGGCTCTAATCTCTGAACTTCTTTGCAGTAATGAGGATTGACCCCCAAGACTTTTGCCCTGATCTACATTCAATAGCCTTTTTAAAATTTTTCAAACTGGGGGCTGGGGATTTAGCTCAGTGGCACCACACCTGCCTTGTAAGGCACAAGGTCCTGAGTTCAAATCCCAGTACCAGAAAAATGTTTTCTTTGAAACAAGTCTTGCTAAGTCATTTAAGTTGTCCATGCTAAGCTCAAACTTGCAGTCCTCCTGGTTCAGCCTAACACAGTGCTGGGATTATAGGTGTGTACCACGACACTTGGTTTAGATTGTAAAAAAAATTTTTTTTGAGATAAGGTCTTGCTGTGTAGTCCACGTTGGCCTTATACTCACTGTGTAACCCATACTGTCCTAAACTTGCAGTGATCCTCTTGTCTTAACCTCCTGAGTGCTGGGATTACCAGCATTAGCCACCATGCCTGCCTAGACTGTGAATTCTTACAGTAATTAAGATTAAAGTAGATGAAAGAGAGTAGTAAGGGGAACTGACCAGTTCCAACATAATCACTTTAGTAGAAAGATCACTATTTCCTAACAGTGGTTTACAAGGTGTTTTTTGTTTTGTTTTATTTTGTTTTATGGTGCTAGAGATTGAATTTAAGGCCCCACATGCAGTAGGAACTGCTCTATCACTAGCTGTTACACCCCCTATACCTGCAGTGTTTTTCTATCCTAAGAAATCAGATATCTATAATTTAGGAAATAATTGATGAAAATGAAGGTAGAAAACAATTAATGGAAATGAAAATAAGAAAGTCCAAAATGTAAAAAGGAGCACCGTGGGTACACGCGGCATTACAAAAGTTTCTTCTTAGTTCTAAACGTTGTAGTGTATTTGGTAAGCTTATTTCTTATGGGGATACAGTTTAGCAGTTCTGAAACTTCGTCTTGTGGGCCAAGTTGAACACATTAACTAGATAAACTGAAGATAATAAAAGAGTTAGGTTTCTCACTGTCAAAGTAGTTTCAAATTGGCAAGGGGCTAATGAACCACAGGAAGATACTCACAGATGGCCATAAATGCATGTCCCCATGCACTGATAAATAAGTAAATAATATGCATGGGTTAGGATACACAAATATATTTTGTAGCTGTGTTCTCTCAGAAAGCCTAGAAATAGCAATACTGCAGAAGTAACAAGCACACCTAGCACATAAACCATAACTTCTGACCATTCTGCAGTCAACAGAACCTTAGAGAGGTAGCAGATTCTAGGACTGGGGCAGGGAGAATATAAGGTAGCCTGGAGCACACTGTAGTGCTAGAAAGTGTGAATGAGTGAATGGATGGATGGGACATGTGAAGAGGACACAGAACTCTGAAAAGCTTCCAGTGACCAAAGCTGCAACAATTTGAGCAACAAAATAGTGATTAGTATTCATGTGTCTACTTTGATTTACCTTGTGCTCTGCACTCTGGTATTTTCTGTGTCCTATGGAACTCTTAAGTTGAGAAAAGGTTAGCTCCCTTAGGGATTTAAGGTCTTTCAAAGTAGTTATGGGACTTCAGAGAGAAAACTTCTCTGCACCAACAGGATTGAACTCAGAACCTTGCATTTGAGAGGCAGGCTTAGTGCCACTGAGCTAAATCCCCAGTTCTGTGCTCATTTTATATTTGAGAAAATGCAGATCTAGGGAGGCTAGGTAGCTTGGCTAGGGACACACCAGACTCAAGTCAGTTCTGTACTGGGTCCCAGGTTTGTAGGTTTTTAATTCTTACAGTGTGCTGCTCAGGCTGAGTCTACGTCAGCTTGCAGTCTGTGTCTGTGGCAGAGGATCTATCACAAGTGTCACCTGGAGAGATTCGTATACCTTTCTTTTTTTTTTTTTTTTTTAAAGAAAGTTGAATATAATTAGCATGTATTTTCTAGAAATGAAGATACCACAAATTGGTTGAGTTTTGTAAAAAAATTTTATGTTTATAATCTTGACTTTTTCATAGTTCTATGCTTTAAAAATATTTAGCTTTTCTCTTTAATATTAAAACAAATAATATAGTACTGTTACAGTTGATTATATGTAGAAATAAAATTTTTAAATTTGTTTTCCATTATAGAAGAAATTTTGGAATCCATTAGAGCCAAAAAGGGAGACATTGATAATGTTAAAAGCCCAGAAGAAATAGAAAAGGACAAGAATGAAACTGAGGAAAACAACAGTAAAGATGCTGAGAAAAGCCAAGAGGAGCTCAAAGATCAGTCCTTTGAAAAAGACAGTGACGACAAATCACCAGGTGATGATCTGGAACAAGGAAGACCTGAGGGTAAAAGAATTACTTGGTTAAAAAGAAGCATTTTATTAACAACATTTATGAACTCGCCAATTTATTTGCAAAGTGAAAGTGAAAATTTTTACTGCAAATCTCAACTTTGTTTCTAAGGAGATTAGGATACCCTCCTCCCTTGTAACAAGCATAACAGCTATAATGAGTTTTTTATGTTGATAGATTTGTGATAATGCTATACTTGTATCTCTACTTATACTTCTAAGAAGTTGCTGTTCCCTGTGAGATTTGTTGGTGAAAAATTACTGTATTTCTACCAGAACATATACTTGCATGTGATAAAGTATGTTCATCTTTTATTACTTAAAACATTCTTACCTATATTAGACACTTTTAAATAATCTTTGGATTACCTAGTGCAAAAATATCCCAAAATCTAATTGATTTTAAATGACCATTAAATAGAAGCAGGTTTTCTGGTGATTGATCATTTTTGGTAGTTGGTTGAATGTGGCCATTTGTCCAAAAGCAAATTTAAAGAATATCTTTAAAGTTTTGTTGTGCATTTTGCTGTAGAGCCAACAGAAGTTGGGGATAGAGGTAACTCTGTGTCAGCAAATCTTGGCGACAACACAACAAATGCTTCTTCAGAAGAGACTAGTCCCTCTGAAGGGAGGAGCCCTGTGGGGTGTCTCTCAGAAACCCATGATAGCAGCAACATGGCAGAGAAGAAGGTGGCATCCGAGCTCCCCCAGGATGTGCCAGGTACAGAGGGCAGTGTACCAATGCCTCTGTAATGGGGGGAATCCTTCCCTTTGTAGTAAAAGCTGAATGTCACCTGGAACTTTAGAGTATGTGTTCGTTCATGCTGCTTTCTCACAGTGCCATCCCTGATTACTACATTTCACCTAACACCTGAAGTTCCATAAATGTTCTTGCAGTTAGTGCTTGAAACTCATCATACTCCTCATGCTTTTTAAACTTCATTTAGCTCTTTCTGTTTTGTAGACTTATTAATATATTTTATCACTGGACCTGTAAAGGCAGATATTTTGGTTTTAATTACTTAACATATTAGTGGCTCAATGTTGAATGATTTGACCCAACTCTGTATATACTAACAAATTAATTTTATGTTTGCATGTGCTCATGTAGCTTTTACATTTCAAATCGTGTTATGACAGTAAATCCATCATCATAAAACATTTTGCAAGGTATATTTTTATGTAAGTAACCACTTATTCATATGATAAGCTTTTTAAAATTCAAGTTATACCCTAAGTAAGTTATATTACACCAAGAATATTGTTTTAAAAAAACTTTTGGCTTTTTTTAAAATGCAAGAATATTTTTATGATGTGAGCTTATATATGTTTTTCAAAAAAATCAAATGATGGGCTGGGGATTTAGATTAGTGGTGCTGCCACCTGCCTCACCAGTGCAAGGACCCAAGTTCGATCCCCAGTACCAAAAAACAAAAACAAAAAACAAAGAAACCAAAAAACCCAAAAATTCAGATGAGTACTATATTAATATATATGAGTATATATTATATATGAGTACTATATTAATATATGAGTATATTATATATATGATATTATCATATATTAATCATAGTAATCGTACCAAAAACCAAGAGGCATAGCTGAAGAAAATCTTTTAAAGATTTTTTTCCTACATACATGTCATCTGTTTTCAGACGTGAGTATTTGCATTGCTACTCCTTATGTGAAGATATGAATCTGAATGTGTAGGAAGTATTAGTATTTGGAAGACCTGCATTCTGGGTGTACCTCTGCCATTAAGTTAATGTCATTTACTCTTTCAAGAACTCCGTGTTCCTGTTTAGAACATGAGTGATTTCAACAACCAACGGTTTTTCTTCTGGAAGCTTCTTTCACTTGAGCATCTGGTGAAAAGGATATAGAAACAAATTCACTTAGCCTAGAAATCAGGCTGGGCAAGTAGAAACAATGTATTTGTCCTCAGATATTGAGGAGCTAAATCAGGAGCAGGGGAGCAGAGATTAGACATGTTCTTTGATGTAGGGTGTTAGGTCATATAAATAGAAATTATAGCAAATAGTGTCTTGAGTAAATTTTAACAACTTCCTTAAATTTGGACTTGTTTAGGAAATAGAAATAATAAATTTGCTTTTACTACAGGCAATAGTAGGTCCCTATTAGAGATTATTTCAATGAGAGTCCTTTCTTGAAGGGACTTGAAAATTCAGATAATTATAATTTGTTTTAATTAAAAAAAATTTTTTTTTGAGATAGGTTCTTCCTTAGTTCAGACTAGCCTTGGACTCACTATGTAGCCTAGGGTAGCCTCACAGTTATGGCGATCATCCTCCCAAATACTAGGATTACAGGTGAGGGCCACCACACCTGGCTTGATTCACTAATTGTATAGTTAGATTTTTTTAGGACCTGTTTAGTCTTTTTAAAAAATTTTATTCTCACAGTTACACATTCAGGGTTAAAAAAAATGGAGTACTATCACTAAAATAATGTGGAAAAATTCATTTTTATTGGACTCATGGTTATATTTGTCTAATATTTTTGAAAGTGAACACACCTGTGTAACCACATCATGCAACTTCTCAACCACCAGGAACATCTACCCCCACAAAGCTAGTAACTGTTTTGTCTTTTGACACCAATTGGTGGAATGTAATAGCATTTTAAAAATACGGTATTCTGTTATATAAATTGTCCTGATAAATTTTTACTTTCTATATGTTGATAGTTATTTAAATTGTTTCTAGCTTTTGGACCTTTGTGAATATTACTTTACCTGTTTTTGTGCACATATATATCTTTCTAGAGATAAAACATACTTTTGGGTCTCCTGGGCCATTGAGTTTGTATATGCTCATCTTTAGTACTCACTGTGACAGTTTTCCAGAAGACTTACACAAGTTCACACTTCACCAATAGTAAGAGTTTTAGCACCTCTACATGCTTGCTATCACTTGCCTCATCACTGTCACTTCCCCTATTAGCAGGCTTTTGGGAGTGTTCTGCTGGCACATAGAGGTATCTTATTGTGCTTTGTGCCTTCATCTCCTTGGTGACTAAGACTGTTGAGTACCTGTACATGTGTTTGTGTGTATATAAATATATAGGTCACTTGAATTTTCTCTGTTGTGAAGTGTCTTTCATTTCCTTTGTTCATTTTCTGTTAAATGGTCTGGTTTGTTTGTAGTTGTTTCAGAGGAGAGAATACATCTAGTCCCTCTACTCCATTTTGACTAGGAATAAGTTTCTGCATTGATTTTTTTAAAATCAATCTCATATGCATTAAATAAATATAACTTGGTTGCAATGAGTTTTTTCATACAGTTACCGGGGATCTAACTCAGGACCTTGCGCTTGCAAGGTAGGCAGCGGCACCAGTGAGCTAAATCCCCGGCCCTTTTCTTATATTTTACTGCATCTGGTTTAATATTTTAGTTAGAATTTTTCATCTACTATCCTGAGTGAGATTGGCTTGTATTTTTCTTCTCTGATAACATCCATATCAGGCTCTGGCATGAAGATTATTTGTCTTATTCATAATCCTGGTACCTGAAGAGTTTGTGTGAGACTGGTGTTATTTATTTATTAAATATTTGCTAACAGAGTCCGGTTAATGTTGATAAGTGTCTCATTTGGTTAATGTTGATAAATGTCTTGTGTAAACTTGAAGAGCATATATGTTTTCAGTTGTTGGATGTAGTACAGTTTTTAATTGTGTTGCATTCTATATCCCTTGCAGTAGTTTGGTTTTGTGCTGGCAATTAGACCCAGAGCCTTGCACATTCAAGCCCTTATACTAAAACAGCATGTGTTTTATTTATGCTATGCCTCTAGATTTAATGTCTGGGATTAGGAAAATATTAGTAATAGGTAACATTGGCTTTATTTCCACAAAAAAAATTTTTTTTGGCCACAAGGAATTGAACTCTGGTCCTTGTACTTACAAGGCAGGCAGTGGAACCACTGAGCTAAATCCCCAGTCCTCCATAAATATTTTTAATTGCTTTGAACACATTGAAACTCTCATATCCATAAAATTAAACTATAAGAACATACTGATTTAACCTATTTCTTTTTTTATTTCATGGGGGTTTTTGTTTGTTTGTTTGTTTGTTTTGGTACCAGGGATTAAACTCAGGTCCTTGTGCTTGAAAGGCAGGCTACCAAACCGCTGAG
>NW_022900935.1:50729510-50750427 GCF_012274545.1 Fukomys damarensis | reverse complement strand
ATTTATTTATATATTTATTTGGTACCGGGGATTGAACTCAGGTCCTTGCACTTGCAAGGCAAGCCAGTGAACCGCTGAGCTAAATCCCTGGCCCTAACCTATTTCTTAATTTGTTAGGATAAGACACTTTAAAAGATAGTACTTTAAAAAAAAAGTACTTTGCTTTAGTTGTAAATTGTATTACAAGAGACATTTGGTAAATGTGAAGCTTCTTGATGATAAAGTGAAATATTACCCATATAACTTTTACATCATTGAGTTGGTTAGCAGTAGCTTTTAGAGATGCTATGTTACTCTAGTATTTTTATTCTCTTATGTGTTTATAGTTCCTAAATTGAGAGTTTGTGGTAGTCTTTGGCTTACTAATTAACAATAGATTTCAATAGATTGAATGTAAGCCTGGTTTGCTTTTAGTGGGTCAGTAGATTTTAAATCAGATCACTTGAGTAAGGGACGATCCGTTCATTACATCTATCCTCTCCCTGATGACATAGACATCTCAAGTATTTTAAGATATATATATATATATACTTAGAACATCTTAAGTTCCTACCCAAGAATAATTTTCTTAGCTAAATCCATACTTGAGGTATAGTATGGGTGAAGAAAAGGTTTTCTGGGTTGAGCTAAAATGTAATTGTTTTTCTTACATTTCTATAAGAAAATATATTCTGAAATTCAAGTAGCTCATAAAATGAGGGACTAACTTTATGATTTCATTATTTCAGAAGATTCTTTTTAAACAGAAGAAATGGATGATGTACTTTACAAATCTAGATCTGCTGTAGCTATAAAAAGAATTAGTGAATTTGATGTTACTTGTGTGAGATTTCTTTCCTTTCTTCCAAATGAATGCATTTTTCCAAGTGAGTTATTGTTTACAAAGTATCTTTGCTAGATTAAAAAATTCTAGGTTGACAAAAAAAATTTTACTGCTTTGTAGCTGTCAGGTTTTATATTGGAGTAGGCAGTGCTGGGAATTGTACTCAGGCCCTCACACATCTTAGTCAAGTGTTTTACCACTGAGCTATACCCTCAACCCTCAGATATTATTTTTCATCTCTATTTGTCATATAAAATTTTTGTGTAGTTCGAGGAACTGAACCCAAGGCTTTCACAGTGAGCCTGTATCACCAAGTTTGTTTTTATTTTAAGTCACTAAATTGCCCAGCCTGAGCTCTAATTTATAATTTTCCTTAGCTTCCTAGAGTGCTGGGATTACAGGTGTATGCTATCACACCAAGCAAAAATGTTAATTTTAACAAGTACCCTGGGAACTTGTTGCAAAAAAAAAGTTTAAGTTCCTTTGACCAACCTGCATCTAACTCCCTAACCTAGTCCCCTTCTCTCCCTTTCCTGGAGTGAAGGGAAGCTGTAGAATTGACACTTTTGGATCTTGGAGGTTAAAGTGATATAAAGCTCATATACTCTTACCTCATCTAGTTGAGCTACGTGATTTTCTAAAAACTATATTTATGATCAATGTTTTAACTCTATGGCAAGAGTGTGTGTTAAATGTAACTTTAAGAACTTCATTTTTTTTACTTTGTATTTATTTAGCTAATATGTGTGCTATACATTTGTATTAGTCGCATTATAATATTCCTCATTGTAACTGTACCATAGTTTGTATATCCTCTTTTCTTCTGTTGGTGTAAATTTGGATTGTTTCCCACTGAGGTATGGTTCTAAAATTTCAGACATCATATCAGCCCTGCATACATTACTAAGAATTAATGATATGGACATTTTCTTATGTGATTACAGTACCATTATCATTTTAATAAAACTCACAGTTGCTTACTGTTACATAACATTTCGTCCATATTCAAATTTCCTCACAAAACATCCTTTTAAAATTTTTTGATATGTTTGAAATAACTGCAAATGAGAGGGTTCACTCATGAGAACATGCGTTTTACATTGTTTTACATTTCTCAAGTCTCAGTCTGGAGTACTTTCTTCTTCCCTGACTTAAAAAAACAAAACAAAACAAATACTGTTGACATTTTTTTTTTTTTTTTTTGTACCAGGGATTGAACTCGGGTCCTTGAGCTTGCAAGGCAGGCCACCGAACCGCTGAGCTAAATCTCCAGCCCTGCTGTTGACTTTTTAATAAATCCTAGTCTGTCCTCTCTGGTACAGTCTACCTTTAGGATTTTTCTATTGATTTTTTTTTACAGTGTTCTTTAATTTATAGTAAAGGGTTGGTTAGATTCAAATTGAGCTGGTTTTGGCAAGAGTACTTCATAAGCAATGTACTAGGTATTTCATATTTCATCATGCCTGGTTGTTCCACTTCTAGAAATGCTAAGACTGATAATGTAAGTTTGATCAAAGTTAAGGTAATGAGATTATGGGTTCTCTATCAACCTTTCAGTCACTGGTTGTGATCTTTCCAGAAACAAGTATCTATTTGGAGGCTACAATACAGATCTTAATTTCTTTCTTTGTATTTTTTTAAATTGGAATTTTTCTGTAAAAAATATCTTCTCTCATTAACTGACATTATTTGAAAACACGAGAGTTTGAGCAGGAATAGTAAAGTAATGCTTAGCTTCTCTTAAATTCAAACTTTCAGAATCAGTAGTTGGCATCCACTTATCTTTAGTGGTGATTGAGTTTCAAAGTCTTGGAGGAGGGATTTGGCTTTCTTTTTTGACACATCAGTTTTATGGATATTTTCATATCATTTGTTTCATTTACTTGCAGTTATCATTTAGTTTGCTTCTATTGACCAGTGGAAATGTCTTCGTGTTGGCTTTTGAGTCCTTTTGCTATATCCTCAGTGGTCAGTAGCTTCCTTGCTTTTTGGAATAACGATAGTTCTGCACCAGACTTGGAATTTTTTTTTTTTCCTCCCAAGAAGCCTTAGTTCCTTTTAGTGGGGAATAGTATTTAGAGACCACAGTCTGATCCTGGAGGTACTTACTGCTGTTGGGCTCCCACTGGTTCTAGGCTTCTTTGGAGGATGGCGTTAGGAAATACACTGGGCAAGCCAGATATGGTGGTGCACATCTGTAATCCCACGTACTCAGTAGGCTGAGGCAGGATGAGCACAAGTTTGAGACTAGCCTGGGCAACTGAGTGAGACTTGTCTCAAAAGAAAAAAAAATTTTTTTTTTTTTGGTGCTGGGATTGAACTTGGGTCCCTGTGCTTGTGAGGCAGGCAGCAGAACCACTGAGCTAAATCCCCAGCTCAAAAGAAAAATTTAAAAAGGGATAGGAATGTAGCTCAGTCGGAGAGCATGTGTGTAGTGCCCTTGAGGCTGTGGCATCAATCCTAGTGCCAAGACAAAACAAAAATATAAAAGAATTAGGAAGCCAGATGCGGTGTCACAATGCCTGTAATCCCAATATTTGGGAGGCTGATGCAGGAGGTTATCTGGGGGTTTGAGACTAGTATGGGCTAGTGAGTTTGAAGCCTACCTGAACTACATGCAAGGCCTAGTCTCCCTCCCCTCTCCCCGCAAAAACCCCTGGGAAATAGAAAATATTTTCTAAAAAAAAAGAGAGAAAACCATAAGTCTACATTGACATTTCTAGTTCAGATTGAGGATGACTTGCTTGTTTTCTTTGTCTTTACATTTGTATTTACTTCTTTTCCCTTACACTAAAAGCCTTAGGTTTTAACCACAGTAGCTCAGTTATATGTTTGCTTTGTCTTAATAGAGAACATTTATATCAGAATGTGCATTGTTATGTTATATATAGTGTTTTCCTAATACCGGTATTACTTTTGATAGTAAAAACCCTGAGTAGCAGTTAAAAATTGTCTGTAGCTCTTTATTTTATTAAATATTTTTTCTTTATTGGTACATTTTAGGTATACAATACAGTTGCATTCATCATTAGGATCTTGTACCTTTACATGAAGTATCTTGGTTCTTATTTTTTCCCTATTCCTCTGCCCTCCCTTCACCCCCTCCACCCTTCCCTGTTTACAAAGACTTTGTATCCATTTTTTTTCCTTTTCTCTTATTTTTTCTTTTCCCTTCTTACTTTTCCCCTACCCCTCCCACTTCCCCTACATCTTTAGATCTTTTTTTCCTATTACACAATATCAATTACACATTTTGATCCTTATTTACACTTTTAGTTTATCACACCAGAGAAAGTCTTCAGTATTTGCACGTGTGTCCTATTAATTTCACTTGATTATGGCCTGGATGTGCATCCATTTAGATATAAATGTCTCTATTTTCTCATTCTTTATGGCTGAGTAGTATTCCATTAAAAAAAAAAGCCACTTCTTTATCTGGTTTCCAGATGATGAGCAATTAGGCTGTTTCCAGGTTTTAGCTATTACAAACTGTGATGCTATAAGCATGGGTGAGCATGTATCAGTGCGGTATAGTTCTTTGTCTTATATTTATTTCTATATTTACTTGTCCTATATTTCTCATTAGGACATACAATCAGAATGCTACATTCTTTTGTTTGTTTTTTGTTTTTTGATTTTTGAGACAGGGCCTCACTATGTAGTTGAGACTGACCTGGAACTCGCTATGTAGCCCAGGCTGGTCTTGAACTCATAACGATCCTCCTGCCTCAGCTTCCGGAGTGTTGGGATTACAGGCGTGCGCCACCATGCCCAGCCCAAAATGCTACATTTTATATAGTCACTTGAAGTAATTATTTACTTTATGTAGTTCTGTAAAACTGACCTACAGATAATGCATTTATTTTAAAATTTTATTCATTCATTTATTTATTGTACCAGGGATCCAACTTGGGCCCTTGAGCTTGTGAGGAAGGCCAAAATCCCAGCCCTGTTTTTAAATTTTAGTGATTGTATGCCTATGTTAATTTATTTTGATTTTTTTTTTTTTTTTTTTTTTTTTTTTTGAGACAGGGTCTCACTGTGTAGTTCAGGCTGGCCTTACACTCATTAGGTGGCCCAGATTGGCCTCCAACTCCAGTGATCCTCCTGCCTCAGCCTCCCGAGTGCTGGGATTACAGGTGTGCACCCCCATACCCAGCCTAGTGATGATTGCATTTCTAGCTTTGATGTTTGAAAATGTAAAACACTTACGTTATTACAAAACCACATAGCTGGATATATGCAGAGAATTTTCACTTTCATCCCTTTCCTTTCTCACTGATCACACCTTTTTCTACCCTTATAGGTAGCCATTTCTGTTCTGATCCTCCTGCCTCAGCCTCTTGAGTGCTGGGATTGCAGGCATATACCACTATGCCCGGCCTCTTTTGGCATTATAAATAATGCTTCACTGAGTGGCTAAGTAATTCAGTATTTTTGCTGGTGTATTTGAGATAGATTTCTAGACATGGGATTTCTAACTTGAGAATAAATGCATATGTAATTTTTCCGGAAATTGTCAGTTCTTTTTTATCCATTTTCCATATTCAAAACAGAGTGTAGGGCCGGGGATTTAGCTCAGCGGTTTGGTGGCCTGCCTTGCAAGCTCAAGGACCCGAGTTCAATCCCCGGTACCAAAAAAAAAAAAAAACAAAAAACAAAAAACAACCAAAAAAAACAAGAGTGTGAGAATTACCTGCTAACAGCCTTTCTCTCCACCTGAGTATATTAGGGATTTCACCCATTTTGAAAACTTGAGAAGTGGTGTCACCAAATAGTTTAATTTTGTACATTTCTTAGCTTAAATTAGGCTACTTTCATTTCTTTTGTGATTATACCTATGTTCCATGAGATGTTGGGTTTTCCTTCAGAAGGCAGTCTTAGGAGCTCATTACAGGTAGCCATTGTGACACACTGTCAGCCCCTTCCCTATTTCAGTGGCTTGAAGAGTATCTGACTAATGACAGACAGAGTGCAAACAGAGACTTTTTCTGAGGTACCACAGGAAGATTTAGGCATTCAGTTCATGGTAAAATTAATTTGGATACACTTTTAGGAACTAAACTCTTAGTCATGTTATTACACTGTACTAAAAAGTTAATCACATTTAGGCCTTACCTGGGGGTGTCGAATTCAGGCAGAAAACCTTAGAGATAAGTAATCCTGTTCAATTCTGTGTGTGATACTGTTGGAATACATTGGAAGAGTAAGAATATAAGCTGAGGCTCTGAGATACTACCTCAGCAAAACTGTTGGGATATAGCTGTTGTTTTTTAGTTTTTGTTTTTGTTTTTTTCTTCAGCACTGGGGTATCTCAAAGACTGTTTTGTGCTGTAGATAATAAGAGTCTGTGAGTTAGTGAATTAATAGACTGAGAAACCTTAAAATCTCACAGGGTGGTGCTTACCAGTTTCTTTTCATACACTGCATGGTTCATACATGATCAGTCTTCAGTTTTGAAACAGCTTTGTAATGAAATCCTGAAACAAATGCCTTTTCTGACAGTTAGTTTTTGTGTAATTTCCAATTTAAAAATCAGATATTCTATTTTTCTAGAAGAATCTAGCAAGACATGTGACAGCAGTAACACTAGTGCTACCACTACCTCCATCCAGCCTAATCTGGAAAACAGTAACAGCAGCAGTGAACTAAATTCTTCCCAGAGTGAATCTGCTAAGGCAGCTGATGATCCTGAAAATGGAGAAAGAGAATCTCATACACCTGTCTCTATTCAAGAAGAGATAGGTAAGAACACACTTAATCCATTAAAGGGAGCTTTTTCTTTTTCTATTTCTTTTTTTTTTTTTTTTTGAATTTTTTAAATTGAAGGTTTGTTGGGGGTGGGTTAAGATTTTCCTTTCATTTTTTTTCTTGTTTTTGTTTTTAACACAAATAACACTTGAATTCACTGCTTAAAAAATACAAAAGTACCGAGGAAGAATAAGGAAAAAAAAAAAACTCAGTCCTTTTCATGCCTATCCTCACGTGTAACACCATCAACAGTTTGGTGTGTAACATTTTAGATTTTTTTCCCTATAGTTACATTAATGTATGTATGTTTACACGGGCTTTTTACAAATTGTTTTGTTTTTTGTTTTTGTTTTTTAACATAAGTGGGATCATTCTGCATGTTTTATTCTGCATCTTTTTCCTCTCAGTAACATGTTAGGGGAACTTTTCATGTTAAGAATTAAGTTTCTTTTTAACTGCTGCATGATATTTGATTATTACAAATACTACTCTAACATCTTCAACACATATATATACCTTTGTGTACTTGTGCAAGTATTTCTAGCAGTGTAGTAACATTAAATGGAATTGCTTGTCATATGATAGGTACATTTTAAAAATAGTATTGGTTAATGCTTTGTTGCACAGTAAAAGGGATCTATACCAATTATTCACATACATGTCTATTTCTACACTTTTAGACCTAAATTCAATATCATTAACCCTCTCATACTTTTGCCAGTGGTAAAGTGTTTCATTTAAAAATTTGCATATCTCTGCTTACCAATATGGTTGAATTTCTTTTCATGTATTTATTGAACTTTCTGTGAATTTTACCCATCTCTTTAGTCTCTCTTCTATTCACTTTTTTACATTTTTCCTTAGTTTTAGGAATGCTTTATGTACTATGGCTATTTTTTATTTTTCATATATTTATATAGAAGTTGTTTTTAAATCTGCTGTTTGGTCATACGAGAGTCTTTATATATACATATTTTTGAGAGTCTTTATATTTTTATATAGTTAAATTTTTAAATCTTTTTCTTCAGGAACCTCTGGATTTTGTGTCTCATTAAGGAGGATCACCCCTATCCCAAGAGTGTACACATTTTTACAGTAATTTCTCATAATACTTCTTTGTTTTTAATCTAATTTTCTATGTGATATGAACTGGGGATCTGTTTTAATTAGAATTTTCTAAATTGTAAGTGACCAAACCAGCTTAAACTAGCTGACATGAGGAGTAATTTTAATTATTGCTAACTAGCTGATGTAATTATAAAGTCTGAGCCGTCATCATTTGGTGTAACTGCCCCCCAGATATAATGACTGTCTTCCTCTCTTTCTCTTTCACCTTTGGATCTGCATATGTTTATGTTTTAATTTCATTCTCTCCTAATACAGACAGGCTTTTTCCAAGTGGCAGGAAAGATGGCACCAGCAATTTGTACTCATATCTTTTCAAGGTCTGTGACCCAAAGGCAAGGCCCCTACTCCTGCTCCAAATCAAAAGTCCTTGAGGAAGGAATTTGAGTGGCCTATCTTGGATCTATTGTTCTCATCCCTGTGGCCAGGGCAGGCAAGGTATTATAATTGATGACTCCAGCAAAGTATGTGATTGGAGTGGGGTCGGAATGGTTTTCCAAAGAAAGAGGGCTTCTGTGAAGGTAGACTGCATAAATGTCTACAGCTCCATCCTTGGGTGGCTCAGCACATACATGTGTACTCACACTAGATCCCATACATAGCATTAAAAGAAATGCCTCTGTTTAACACAGTACACAGATCTCACCCACAACTAAAAAACTCAATAACCTCTGTCCCACAGTTAAAACCAGTAATTAGAATTATATCTTGACCTAAACCTAGGATTTCTGTATGTTGTACATTAATTATAACAGGTCTGAGTGTGACTTCCTTTGATCTCACAATCTGAGAGCCAAATCATGAATTTAGCTTCCTATAATACTCACTATTCTTCCAGTGGAGGGGCTCTTTGATAAACCTGGGAGAATGCCATGAGTGACAAGTGAAGTCGAGTGTGAGACTTCCCCATCTGGAGGCCATTCTGTATTAGCAGCCTAATTCCTGCTGGCTCTTACTGGGGATGGGTGCTGGGAATTGCTGTAGGGATTAATAGCCACACATCCCAGTTTGGCAGGTTTGAAGTTTTTCTGGCAATACTTAGAGATTTGTAAATATCCTGCTATTACCTAATGCTTAGTAACTTGTGCTAGGGTCGGTCTCCAAAGGTGCACCCCTCACTTCCTCAGTTTGTTTGTCTTCTTGGTAGGCTGATAGCTGTAGCCTTCAGATGAATAGATACTGCCTACGCTTCTGCCTCCCAGCATCGTTAAATAATGAGTTATAGAGCTGAGGAGGGCATAAATGTATTCTGTGCCACTAGTTGGCACAGCAGTGATTCATTCCTTTTTAATATGATGAGTATGACCCTTGGGCAAAAGGTATTCAGTAAAGACCTTTACTCTTAGCCCTGGTTTATAGCTCTGTCCTTTAGGTCTTACTCTGGGGTGAATTTTCTCCTTTCCCTTATTTGCACAAAACTGAGCAAGTGGCAAAGGATTGATTCTGAGTAGTATTAGTTGTTGGCTCTACATTGAGGGGCCACTTTTAAAAAGTTCTGTGTTGTTCCTTTTCTGTCTTCAGGAAATCCCACCTAAACCAAACAATGTCTCTAAAGTCTTTATTGGTGGATAGTACAGATGGGTTGCAAGAAGTGGCCACTTAGTTCAGTGTCTTGACATAAAACTTTAGCCTGTGTAAAGTAATAATCTGAGACTCAAGAGATGATTGATGTTTGACAAACTTGACTTCCACACATCTAGGGTTACCAATTTTCCAGTCTGACATGACAAGACACTAACCCTGCTGTATCTTGATTTATTCAGTGCCATATTTTTGAGTCAAAATCTTAAAATACTCTACTAGATATTTGGGACTTTGTTTTTGACTAAAATCCATTAAACTTGCCTAGGCAAAAGGAAGCTTCATTGACAAAATTGAAAGGAAGTACATGGCTAGTGACAGCTTCAGGTTCATTATTGGGTCCAGAAAGCTGAAGTTAAAGTGTGTTTTCTATCCCTCTCACTCCCCCTCTTACTTTCCCTTGCTGTTTCCCCGACTCCCTTCTTCCTTCTCTGGGCTCACTGTTTCTTGTTAGTGACATGTTTCTCCATGTTGTGGGAGTAGTAGTCTGCTCCTAATTTATACCCTTCCTGCTCACTAACAGAAGGAACGGAAACTCTTTCTCCATCTCCTGATTTTACAAAGTGGAGTAGGATGCTGACTGGCTGGACCACATAGCTAGTTCCTGGGACAGTCACTGTGTGCTCTTGTCTGGCCGAGCTGGGTCCTGTTGTTGACCCCAGAGAGACAAGTTACTATATTTATAGTCCTGGCAGAATCATGATTAAGAGAGGGGAGCATTTCCCCAAAGGAAAGAAGGGAATGGATCAGATTAAATGAACAAATAAATAAATATTTACTAAATTGTCACCCCAACAAATGCACAGCCAGTTTTCCGAAGCCTGTTCTTTATCTCTCCTCACTTAAAATGCCATCTTTACTATATAACGTAGTAAATTCTTTGTCCTTTTATTTACACCAATGCCACGCTGTATTAATTTTCTTAAAGCTTATTTATAAAGCCAATGGGAATTGGAAGTAGTTTTAGTACTTATAGACATTTTCAGACAAAGTGAGATTCATGGATATTCAAAGGAGAAAGTGATCCTGAGGTACTGAATCACCTTAAAAAATTAAATTACTGTGAAAATACTGAGAGATCTTTAGTATATTAAAAAAGCTAATTTAGTTGATCTTTACATTAATAAGTTTAATAAGAGGAAAATTCATTTAGCATTTATGTTTATAATGTCAAAACTAGCTATTTAAACAATTTCAGAAGAAATCTTTCTAAAATCAGTTACATTCTTTTAATGTAGAAATCCATATTGAATAGATAAGGCGACATTTTATTAGTATACATTTTGAGTTATATTTGTTACTTGTAAATTTGTTGCAACCCCCTCCTGTCTTATAATATAGTTTCTAAACATAATCTGGCGCAGTTGTATTTTTTTTTTTGTGAAGCAATGACTCACATAGTGTTCTGATATGTTTTCTTTTAAGTAAAACACTTAAGAATTAATGACATTTGCTTTGGCTATTCAAGGACCTTACCTGTTTGCTTTCTAGAACTTAGATGTACACCACATAGGAGTTTTGGATAAGTAAGCCATTGTTCTTATTTCATTACTGTCAGCAATTACTTTGTGGCTTTTTCATTTAATAATAGGCGATTTCAGATCTGAGAAGTCTAATGGGGAAATAAGTGATTCTCTTGGAGCTGGAAGAGGAGCATCTGGCGCAACTCGAATTATCACCAGATTACGAAATCCAGACAGCAAACTTAGTCAGCTGAAGAACCAGCAAGTAGCAGCTGCAGCCCATGAGGCAAATAAATTATTTAAGGAGGGTAAAGAGGTACGGTATTTTTTGTTTTTGTTTTTGTTTTTTCTGTTTAAAACAAAAATCCCTGGAATATGAGTAATTGTAAATATATCTTTAAATTAAAGGTAGGAGCCAGGATTTAGCTCAGTAGTTCCACCGCTTGCTTTGCAAGTGTAAGGTCCTGCGTTCAATCCCCGGTACAAAAAAATAAAAATAAATAAAGATAGGAAAATTATGAACCTACTTTTGAACTGTAGTTTTCTCTATTTCCAAGAGTGTGGTGGGTAATTAGAAAAACTGTTTAGCTTATATGTATAATTAGATATCCACATGTCAGTCCCTGTATAGAAATGCTGTAAGTTGGTGATATAACATGATCAGTTTTAGTGTATATAATTCTAAAAAGAGAAACTCTTTTTCACATATAGTAATGAGTGGGTTATTTGTGGGCTTTTGTAAAGAGCTATGGATTGTTTACTATGAGTACCTTGTAGAACTGCAGCTAATAGGACAGGGGAAACCCTTTGATAGCACAGTACAGTGCCTGGGATCGCACTGCATCTCAGCTCTGTTTATGTACAAGAGGATCAAAACTAGGATTCACTTTGTCCCTTACCTAGCTGTGATGACAGAATAATGGCCACAAATTTGTTCCCAGGGTTATGAATTATTTGAAGGATAGATAAGCAAGAACATACAGTGTTCTTTTCTTGGCATCAGACAAGGTGCTTAAGTCATTGGTTTTCTTCTTTTTTGTTCTGCAAAGGATTGAATCAGCCTTCACACTAAGCCACACACACCCCCCTTTTATCCTTTCCTTTGAAATGTTTTATTTTGAGACTGGGTCTTGCCAAGTCACTAAGTTGTCCAGGCTGGACTTGAATTTGCAGTCTTCTTGCCAGAGTGCTGGGATAACAGGTGATCCCCACCTTGCCTGGCTTACCATTGGCTTTTGAACTTTCTTTTTACTTTGACTCTCAATGAGATATTTCTTTCATAGTAGCCTGATACACATATTCAAAAACTTCCTGAAATAGAACATACCTTGCTACATCAGAAGCATTCTGGTATTTTCTCGTATAGTCTACCTAGTCTATTTTATTTTTTGTTCGTTTGAGTCAGGGTCTCACTATGCAGTTCAGGCTGGCCTCGAACTTGTGACAATCGGGGTGTCACAGCCTCTTGAGTGCTGGGATTACAGGCATGTGCCACTATGCAAGGCTATTTTATTTCTTTAAAAGTTAATTAAGGCTTGTTTTATTTCATAATCCACTAAAGGGTTGGGGTCAACTTTTCAAAAACATTTTAAAGTATCCATGCGCTCTTGTACTAAAGCTAGAATGAAATAGCAGAAAAAGTATTTTTAGGATTATATTTTTAGGTGGTATTACATGCAGTTCCTCCCCATTTCCCTAAAGAATGAATTATGAATTTGATGTAATGATAGGTAAATAATACAGAACACACATACTTTCATGTGTATAGCTGAGATTCATGAAAGTAGGAATTAGCAGGCTAAGGGTTGTAGCCCCATGGTAAAATGCTTACTAGCATACTCAGTGCCCTGAATTTGATCTCCAGTGTTAGAAAAACATTCTACTCAGTAATGTCTGACATACAAAATTTAATAAATATTAGTTTTCTTTTTGCAGGCATATCTTAGATGTTTAATTGTAAGCAACTTTCATTTTAGCTTAGCATTTCAAATAGTTCAGTCATAACATGTATTTTTAACTTACTTGGAGTATAGATTATAATTATTGAAAGACAGTTGATAAATTTGCATCTTTGGCTAAATAATGAAATCTTTCAATTTTCCTATTCAGGTACTAGTAGTTAACTCTCAAGGAGAAATTTCACGGTTGAGCACCAAAAAGGAAGTGGTCATGAAAGGAAATATCAACAATTACTTTAAATTGGGTCAAGAAGGGAAGTACCGTGTCTACCATAATCAGTACTCCACCAATTCATTTGCTTTGAATAAGCACCAACACAGGGAAGACCATGATAAAAGAAGGCATCTTGCACATAAATTCTGTTTGACTCCAGCAGGAGAGTTCAAATGGAATGGTTCTGTCCATGGGTCCAAAGTCCTTACTATATCTACTCTGAGACTGACCATTACCCAACTAGAAAACAACATCCCTTCATCCTTTCTTCATCCCAATTGGGCTTCACACAGGTAAAAGAAACTAAGGTTAATTTACTGCTATAAATATACTACATACTTAAAAACTATTATTGTAGGCATGTACCTACATTTTAAATGTCAGTGAGTTAAATGAAATCACTTTGGTCAACAAACAGTGATAAAGGTAGAGGCACAGTGTGCTTTTGAGTGAAGGAACCACCAGTAGCATTTGAATGAGTTTTGGAAATCAGTTTTTATCCTTGGAACCCAGTACAGACCAGAGTTACATAAAATCATAGAAGATGAAGGAATTAGGGAAGGTTAAATGATGTGTAGAATGCCTTGCAATGTTTAAAATTCATGACTCTGTGAGTCAGAAACTTCAGAGAGCAGTATAGTCATGTCTGCCATCTAAAAACATTTCTCACATGCACTGTAAGATGGAATCATTGTAAATTGCAACTATTATGCTTTTAATTTAAGATAAACCAAATGAAATGTTTCTTACTTTTCTTCTGAAATATAGAGCAAATTGGATCAAGGCAGTTCAGATGTGTAGCAAACCCAGAGAATTTGCATTGGCTTTAGCTATTTTGGAGTGTGCAGTTAAACCAGTTGTGATGCTTCCAATATGGCGAGAATCCTTGGGACATACCAGGTAAGTGAATTCTGAGCCTTGTGGATGACCAACATTGCACTTTTTATTTTCCTTTTCCTTTTGTTTTGTATTGTTTTAATGCTAGTGGATGAATAATGAAAGGCAAGAGGTCATATTAAAGATTTCATTCTTCATGGTTTCTATTCATATTTGTGATACAGAATTATAATGAAGATCAAAAGAGGCTAGGTATATGAAAATACAAGTTTTTAAAATAAAAAACATGTTTAATTGGGTATGGTGGTGCTTGCCTATAATCCTGGGTACCTGGAAGGCTCAGGCAGGAGGATCACAAGGCTGAAGCTACTCTGGGCAAATAGAGAAACCTTATCTGAAATAAATGTATGTAGCTCAGTGGTAGAGTGTTTGCATAGCATGTACTAGGGTCTGAATTGAAACCCCAGTAGTGGGAAGAAGGAAGGGACGCAAGGAAGACATGAAGGGCATTTTTATTGGAACACAAAGAACCACCCCTCGTGTTTTTAATATTCTGGAATGTTCCTGGTACTATGCTAAAGATCTGCCTTATAGTCTTGCAGCCATTTTTAGATTTGAGTGCCTGGCCAGAGATTATGCAGCTGCCAAGTAAACCAAGAACTCTGTAACCAGAGCAGATGGTTTAAAAAACAAAACAAAACAAAAAAAAAAACCAATAAATTTGAAAAGGCCTAGTTAGTCTCTTGAAAAGTTATTATGACAAAGCCAGGAATGTGCACGCCTGTAATCCCAGCACTCCGGAGGCTGAGGCAGGAGGATCACTGTGAGTTCAAGACCAGCCTGGGAAACATAGGGTTCCAGGTCATAGGAATGTGCACGCCTGTAATCCCAGCACTCCGGAGGCTGAGGCAGGAGGATCACTGTGAGTTCAAGACCAGCCTGGGAAACATAGTGAGTTCCAGGTCAGTCTCAACTACATAGTGAGACCCTGTCTCAAAAAAACAAACAAAATAAAATAAATAAAAGTTATGACAAAACTAATGTACAGATACGATGAAAAACTGCAAATATAATCCAAGAGTATAAAAACAAAGAATCATTCTACCATTCCTTTATCCTCTGTAGTGCTTATTCCAGTGGTATAATCCTATAATTTTTAGAAGATAGATATATTTTATCTTACTTCTTACATCTGTTTTATAATAAAAAATTATCAAGAAAAATAAGTTTAGCCAGGTCTGGTGGTGCACACCTGTAATCCTAGCACTTGGGAGGTGGGAGGCTGAAGCAGGAGGACTGCTGTGATTTCGAGGTCAGCCTGTGCTACATAGTGAGACCCTGCCTCAAAAAAAAAAAAAGAAAGAAAAGAGTAAATTTATGCCCACTAAACTTTTTTGTTTTGCAACATTTTTTTTATCTGCTTCTAGTTTTCTTTGGTGATTTCCCCAGATAAATCTTAATGATTCTTTTCTTCTCCTTTTGAATATAATTGCTATCAGTAGAGGTCTCCACAGATGGAGCGGACTTAAATCATCCTACAGTTGAAAAACATGATTAAACAAGGTGCTACAGAACTGAGCACCATGGGAGAGAAGAGCTGAGTGGGTGGTTGCTTTCATCAAGGTAGAGCCAGAAGAGAGTCAGAGGCAATCCTGCCTGTGTTTCTCTGGCTTTTTCTTATATTTTCCTCCAGATTTGCCCCCAAACCATTCTGTCTTAACATCCTTCTAGTCCGTGATCATCCTGACAATTATGTGCAGTCTCATCTCTGGTGACAAACGCTTCTGAAACAGGAGCTACGCTGAATGTTGCCAAATAAAATTCCCATAATTAGCTTGGTGTGGCGGTGCGCACCTGTAATCCCAACATGCTAAGAGACTAAGGGAGGATCACAAGTTCAACCCCAGCCTGGGCAATATAGGGACATAACTTAGTGTGAATGGCCTGGGTTCAATCCCCAAGACTGCCAAAGAACAAAACCAAAACACAAAATAATAATAACAAAATAAACCAAACTCCCATAGTTGAATGTAACTTAAAATTATTAAATCATATATCTCATAGATTTCAAGTATTAATCATTGTAGTTGATGATGGAATTTAGATTTTTGAATGTCCAGATTTTTTTCTTTCCTGCTTTTCTCATTATGACTAATGTTTTTTGTTTTTTTTCCCCTTGGTATCGGGGATCAGACTTCATTATGATTAGTCTTAACGTGTTCCTTATATATGTAAAATTTTGTTGTGAATTGTATTAGTGTGACATCTGGTAATATACGCAAAAGACATCTTTTAAAATATGATGAGGTAGAACACTGGCTTTTTAAAAAAATTGAGTAGGTGCCAGGGATTTATCTTAGTGGTGCCACACCTGCCTCTCAAGTGCGACATCCTGAGTTCAATCCCTGGTGTCCTCCACCCCCAAATTGAGGACCATTATTCAAGAAAATTAGGAATTAATAATAAGACTTCCACTTCTGAAGTATCATGGTCAACTAGATAGGCAATAAATTTCTAAACATGATCCTAAGAATGCATAGAAATTCAAACTCTTTATTCATATAAAAATTTTTTAATGGAAATGTTTAAATTGTAATTAACAAAGCTTTAAGAGCTGTCTAGTCTATATATCTAACAATAACAAGCTGGGCATGGCACATCCCAGCACTCAGGAGGCATCCTGTAATCCCAGCACTCAGAAGGCTGAGGCAGGAGGATCATCTTGAGTTTGAGACCAGCCTGGGCTACATAGTGAGTTCCAGGTCAAATCAGTCTCAACTACATAGTGAGACTCTGTCTCAGAAAACAAACAAACAAACAAACAAAAAAACAGTAACAATATTTTTTAAATAATGGCCTATAGAGAGGGAAATTTTTTGTTTATGAAATGATGCATAAGTAAGATTTTACATAATGTCTATGAGCTGTAATGGATAATAGTGAAACAAATGCCTGTGAATTTATCACCCAATTTAAAAAATAAGAACATTGTGATTACATCAGCTTTTCACTCATTACCTTGCCTCTCTTGAGAGATAATTACAGTTTTAAGGTTTGTGTTTTATTACCTGCTTCCTTTTTTTCTAAAAGACTTATGACATGGACCGGTTAAAGGTACATTTGTTGTTTTGTTATACTGTGAAAAGGTAATGTTCACAATATATTCCAGAACTATTACAGTTGAGTAAGACAAAAAATGTCAAGCCATTTAATCGGAAAAAAAGGCTAAAGTTATAAATATAATTCCCTCACAAAAAGGTGAAAATAACCAAGAAAAGTGGTTCTTCTCTGGTATTTGGGGAATTACACATTCAAATTTGTGGCTGCTGTTGCACATCCATCAGATTGACAAATGTGCAGTCATAAGAAGAGAACTCTTAATATATTTTTCATAAAAGATCAATAATGTAATGATTGCCAGGTGTGGTGGCGTACACCTGTAATCCAGTACTTGGGAGGCTGAGGCAGGAGGATCGCTGTGAGTTCCAGACCAGCCTGGGCCACATAGTGATTTCCAGGTCAGTCCCAACTACATAGTGAGACCCTGTCTCAAAAAAACACCACCACCAACAACAAAAAACGATTGCTACAGTCTTTTGAGAGATCTGTTTTATTGAAAAGTTAGAAATACAATTCTAGCTACTATCATAAAGTAACTCTTACATGTATACATTATACCTAAGAAGAAATGTAGAAGATTGTTTTGTTTGTTTGTTTTTGAGGCAGGGTCACCCTGTGTAGTTCAGTCTGGCCTTGAGCTAATCGATGTTCAGCCTGGGTTAGCCTTTAGCTCATGGCAATTCTCCTGTCTCCTCCTCCCAAGTGTTGTGATTACAGTCATGTGCCACCATGCATTGCAGGCTGTTTCCTTTCATATTATTTTATAATCATAAAGTTTAAGAATAATCCCCAAATGTTCATAATCAAGCACTGTTAATCTGTGGTACTGTCCTGTGATAGAATACAATATAGCAGAGAAAAAACAAACAAGATAATTTCAGCATGTTGAATCTCATATGTATGATAAATTGAAAATAATCCCAACACTAAAATACATGTAGTATATATGTGTAACGTTTTAACATATGTATGGTAATATTGTGTAGGAATATAGAAATTTAAAGTAAACATTCAAAGAAATTCGGAAGTGGTATGCTTGAAACAAATACACTGTTAAGTAGAAAATGATCACAAAAAAATCAAAAGACAAAGCATACCTTACTGTAACGTACAATGTATAAGATTATAAAAAAAAAAGCTCAGGAAAACTCAGATAATACCAGGAATAAATAAGGGGCCCTACTAACCAGTATTTCTGATTGTTTTGAAGGATTTTAAGCCTTCACAGGGTCCTCTAACATAATACAGTATTCAGGTCTCCTATATCCAAGGAGAGCGTGACCCTCAATCCGTTTTGGTGAAGGCTGCGAAGAGGAGGCCACAGACCTCAGGCATTAGACAGCAGGACACAGGCCATACAGCCAAGAAAAATTTCTGACTCTGTTTAATCACTAGGGGAGATGGGAAGAACCAGATGGTTTTAGAAGTAAGTCCTTCCCATTTCAAGAATCAGACAATTCTGTTTTAGCTGTTTAACTAAAATAGAAAAAGAAGGAAATCTTGCAGATTGTTATTTCTGTTAGCATGAAACTTCATAAAAATAGGCAAAAATAAATTGTCATCCCCATCTCCTTTACTTATTGATTAATAAATCGCTTCTCAGCCTTTTGGCTAAGATCAAGTGTATTTATTGATTAATAATATAGAGCAGGTGGACATGTGTGTGTGTGTGTGTGTGTGTGTGTGTATGGAATCTTAAATAAAACTGTAGCAAACTTATTCAGAAACAAATTAAAAGAGTAGTAAACCATTGCTAATAGATCCAGCTTCACTTGTAGGCATACAAGATTCGTCCAATTTTTTTTTTAATTTTAATTTTTTGGTACTGAGGATCAAACTCGGGTCCTTGTGCTTGCAGCAGACGGCAGAACCACTGAGCTAAATCCCCCGCCCATGTCCAATTTTAGAAGTTTGTGTTTTGGGCCAGGGATTTAGCTCAGTGGCTTTGCCACCTGCTTCGCACAAGGTCCTGAGTTCAATCCCTGGTACCAAAAACAAAACAAAAAACAACAACACCAAAAAAGAAGTTTGTGGCTGTTTTTTTGTTGTTGTTTTTGTTTTTGTGCCTGAGATTGAATTCAGGACCTTGTGCTTGTAAGGCAGGTGGGGCACCACTGAGCTAAATCCACAGCCCTAGGAGATTACTAATAACGTGATATTGTAAAAAGTCAGAGAACTTTGATCATCTATTAGGTGCCATACAGGTATTTGACAAAGTTCATTATTAGGGACTGGGGATTTGACTCAGTGGTAACACACCTGCCTAGCAAGTGCAAGGTCCTGATTTTGATCTTTGGTATGGGGTTGGTGGTGGTGGGGTTCATTATTCTTGTTTTTTTGTTTATTTGTTTGGTTGGTTGTTTTGAGACAGGGTCTCACTATGTAGTTGAGACTGACCTGGAACTCAACTGTGTAGCCCTGGCTGGTTTCAAACTCACAGCGATGCCACCACGCCTGGAAATTCTTGATTTTTAAAACAAAGTTAAATAGGAATGTATGAAGTCCTTTTGTTTGTTTGTTTTTGTTTTTTGTAAAGGTGTATTTCAGACTAAATCATTATACCTTTCACTCATCCACCTGAAGCATTTCCATTCACAGAGGTTGGAACAAAACAAGGATGCCCATTGTCACCACTTTCCTGAAAGTACTAATCAATCCAGTTTGCCAAGAGAAATAAAATATATAAATGTTGGCAAGATATAGGCATGGTTATGTATTTGATGTATGTACTTAGGACTTCCCCCAAGCTGAACAATATCAGAAACAATATGAAGTAATAAGGCAGGTAGCATACTGAACAGCAACATTCATATATACAAACAGTAACCATGATTAAAAATCAGATGGAATTCTAAGTTAAAATAACAAATTAAAGAGCACATTAATTTTGTTCCCTACTGATCTCCTGTAGCAAAGGGATTTTTCCCCCTCTGTGCTGGGGATTGAACCCAGGGCCTAACATGTGCTAGACAAGCGTTCTACCACTTAGCCGTATATCCATACACTCAAGTTATTCTTTAAACTTGTAAACCCACAGGGACTGGGAAGCAGAAATAATAAAATTGTGGAAGCCATGATAGAAGTAGACAAATGGTAATCTCCAAAAAGTCAGATCTCACACTAGAATGTACCCATGTTCCTAAGTTATACTGCAGAACCCTCAGAGGCATAAAGGCAGGAAGTCCAGAGCAGTTCACTTGGACTCATGTCTTTGTAGACCTGCTTTGCCCTGAAATCTACCATCTACCCTGGTTGTGAGGAGTCCTCCATCTTCCTGAACTTCCTAGTAGTCACCCACAGAGTCACCCAAAGAGAGACTCTTGTTCCTTGAAAGCTATAGTCACACTCTGACCCCAGATTAAGTTTATTTTTTCCTGGAAAACTTTAATAATGACAGTATTGCTCTTTTGCTCCTGCAACTGATTTTGTTCTTGGCTCCTGAGTTTTCAAAAGTCAAACTTTTTATTATTTGGAATAGAAACACACATAGGTAATGAAACTGTAAGCAAAAGCAAGGGAATGATGAACGCAAATGTCAGAGTAATAATTTCCCCAAGGCGAGGCACAGAAGCTTCTGGTATGATAAAGTTCTTCTGGTTATTGATAAAGTTCAGCTCTTTTTTCTTCATTAAGTTTACTGGTAATTTTTAGGTATACAGTACAGTTATATTCATCATTGGGACCTGGTACCTTTACATGACAGGTCTTGCTTCTCATTTTTTCCCCATACCCCTCCTCTCCCTTCGCCCCCTCCACCCTTTCCTATTTACAAAGACTTTGTTTCCATTTTTTTCTTTTCTCATATTTTTTCTTTTCCCTTCTTTGCTTTCCCCTACTCTTCCCACTTCTACTTCTTTAGCCCCTTTCTTCCTATTTCACATTATCAATTATATAATTGATAAAGTTCAGTTTCTTAACTTTATTGTTCATTATATTTGAAAAAATATTGTAATGAAAGAAAAGACCTCACAAACAGTAGCAACTAAACACTCAATCACCTGGGAATAAATTTAAGAAATACTCAGAACCCATATAAAGCAGTCTT
>NW_022900935.1:50708735-50727526 GCF_012274545.1 Fukomys damarensis | reverse complement strand
TTTTTTTTTTTTTTTTTTTTTTGTACCAGGATCGAACTCAGGTCCTTGAGCTTGCAAAGCAGGTGTGGTTCCACTGAGCTAAATCCCGGCCTCTGTGTCTTTGTGTCTTTACAGACAAAAAGTATGCTTTCCTCATGAATAGGATTTGCTCTTCTCGGGTGGTAGGAGGGTTGACCAAACTGATGATAATATTTCATCTAGAAAAGTTAGGGTGTAAGAAGAGCCACAAAAAGAAATAGATGCTCAGAGTAGGTATTAGAGCATATTTTGGAGCTACAGTAATCAAAATAATTTGTCTTACTTAAGAAAGGGGGCAATGAAATAGAATAGGGAATCTAGAAATAGACCTAAACACATCTGGGAATATAATATAGCTGTGATAACATTGCCTGTCAGAAAGCAAAAGGGCATGTTTGAAGAAATTAGCTCTTAGATCTCCACTTTAGCTTAAGCATTCAGACCGAGGTAGATTTTTTTTTTTAAAAAGAGCCAAATCCTAAAAACTACAATAAGAAAGCATGAATTAATTTTTATTTTTGTTGTGGTACTTTCTTTTTAAACAGATTTAAAACCAGATGTCATAGAGGAGAAAAGTGGATACATGTTTTTAAAATTCTAAGTGGAAAAATATTATAAACAAACTCAAAAAACAGATGACAAACTGAGGAAAGATATTTGCACCACAAATGGAAATTTTTCCTAATTGACAAAGATCTTGTATAAATGAAAAAGACTTATAGTCCAATACAAACAAGACAAAGGATTTGAACAGATACTGTGCAGAAAAATAAATATGACAGGCCAGTAAATATAAAAAATTTCTCTCATATTTAAAGAACAGCGGGATGATTTTTGTTTTATACTACAGTTGGCCTAACATTTTGGAAGTTTGATACTAATTCAATTTGAAAATTTGGGTTAGCAAGTTGGCTTTGCAGTTGATGGTATTTTGAAGTGCCTAGCTCAGCGGAACAGTATGGCATTATTTGTCAGCATGTTAAGTGCAAGAACTTTTGGTCTCAGCCATCCTGTCACTGAGGAACAAGAGGGATACTCCCTAAGTTTACTATGGAAGGCATAAAATGTTGTGTGTTGTATCTTTAGCGTAAAAGCAGCACACAACAGAATCCTGAGCAGTGTGGAGTTTAGGAGATGTTGCCCAGTCCATTTGCCTGGTCCAGCTCTCAGTGACCGTGGATATGAGGAGGGGAAATCTGCCACTCAGCCAGAGGCTACACAGTACCAGCCTCATGGGGCTTCCTTCCTGGGACACCGAGGCTACCAGCAGTCACAGAGATTTCTGTCCATAAAATCAAAATCGAACTGCCAAGCTCCCCTGTGTTGGCAGTCCTGTCCATATATGGACTGTCTTAGTGGTGGTAGTGGGAACAATAAAATTGTACTCAGAGACAGTTCTAATACCACTCACTATCCTGGAAGGCTGAGCAAAGCAAGCCTTTGTATTTGGCCATGAGAAAGGGCCCCTTTCCCTTGTGGGCAGACACCAAGAGGCCAAAGTGAGCATGCTTCTGAGCTGTGAGCTCCCAGAGTGTCGCTGTGTTCCTGCCTATGTCAGCAAAGGTGGTTCTGTTACTGTGCTGGACCAAGCCTTCTGCGGTCATGCCCTTAAATCCCCGAGAACTACTGCTTGGTTGTATAGTGTCACTCCTTACAAGCGGCACTGCTGTGCTCTGGAGCTTGCTTCACTCTCTAGCTCCAAGAGTGTTGGTGCGTGGCTGGGATTTGAACTAGTCATTTAATTCACAGTGAGAACCCATCCCAGTTTTCCTCCTCCCATCAATTTCTGAGAACTCTAGAAGCCTTACAGAGAAGTTTACTTTTCAAGTTGTAAACAGTTAATAGGTATGAACGCTTCACTTGGAGGAGGCTGTATACTAACGTTCAGTAATCATAGGTACACAGAACCATAAAAGGGGAAAGGGGGAAGAAGAGTGACAGAGTTTTTGCTGGGAAATAGAGATAAATAGAATTAAATTCCTCCCACATCTTTCTAGCAACACTACCCTAAGGTGACAAAAGATCTCCCTTGTTTCTACATATCTCTGCATGAAAAATTGGGTCCATCTAGTTTGGGTGGGATGAAAGCAGTTCTTTTACTTTTGCTCTTAGAGGCAGAAGCTTAGAGAAGAGTGCCTGTTAGTGGGTTTTGGTTCATGTCTTTGTTTATGGGAAATGCTCCTATTCATAAAAAAAAAAAATCTAGTCTCAGCTAAATGTTCATTCCCCACTACAGGCACACCCATTACTGATACATGCTCTGGTACCCGTTTTCCTGCCTGAGAGTAAAGTATGGCCTATTCCTTATCTCTGGTGATTGAAATAACTGTAAAACTTCTTTCCGGACCCCTCCTCTTAAACAAAAGGACTCATGGACTCCTTTCTCTGTGGATGTCAAAAGCCAGAATTCTGTTAGTGGAACCAGTGAGGGCTTTAAAATGTCCAGTGTTAATGAGAAAGAATCAGAAATAAAAGCTTTGGGTCTGTTGGTCTTTGTAGTAAGGAAAAAATTCTGAAAATAAAGTATCCTTTAGTACAGAACTGGTTCAATAAATTATAGGCTGCCCATGAGGTGGCATATTTTTTATATTTTTAAACAAAATCTTGGTATTCTGATATGGAACGATCTAGTACAGTTATAAACTGGTTCTGTGTATACTGTCAGTACCCTTTGTGGAAGTGGATAATGGACTATAAAGAAATAAATATTTGTGAAATATTGCAGGAATGAAATACAAGTATTTCTTTGTTGTGGAACTGTACATCAGCTTATTGTCAGTTGGGATTGTCTGGGTTATAGGGTTATAACCAGCCACTCTGGTTTTGTGTCTAATTTTCATTATTACATTTTATCTTTTTTGTTTATTATTCAGTGTCAAATTTCTGTTTTTCTGTCCTTGTATAGATTACATAGAATGACATCAATTGAAAGAGAAGAAAAGGAGAAAGTAAAAAAAAAAGAGAAAAAACAAGAAGAAGAAGAAACAATGCAGCAAGCTACATGGGTAAAATATACATTTCCAGTTAAACATCAGGTAATTTTTACCATAATCTTTTAAAAAGTATTATCTATTTCTGAGACTTCTACAATTTTGATATTTTATAATTTTGCTTTACTTTTGATATAAACTTCTAATTAATATAGTTGGGATGGGATATATCTTTTTGATGATTTTAGAAGCATAGATTTAGTAATATAGGAGAGTTTGGGACAAATTTTTGAAGTTGTTATAAAATAAAACTTCATTGGGTTTCACATTTAGAAAGTAGTAAACTCTTTCATACATCTTTGATTTTTCATGAAAATGAAAATGAGTGAGAAATTTAAATTATTTCCTGCCTATTACTCATGTTTGACGAACATGTTTAAAAAAAAAACACATACTGTATAAACACGTCATTTAATAAGTTTATTTTTCTTTATCCCAGGTTTGGAAACAAAAAGGAGAGGAATACAGAGTAACAGGATATGGTGGCTGGAGCTGGATTAGTAAAACTCACGTTTATAGGTTTGTTCCTAAATTGCCAGGCAATACTAATGTGAATTACAGAAAGTCAACAGAAGGAAGTAAGTGACTTATTTAAATAGTTATATTTAATTTAAAATACCATTTTTAGCAATAATCGTTTTTTCTATAGAACCATTTTTGATTTGTATTTTCTTGTAAATTAATAGTGTATCGGTCATATTTTGGCTAAAAACTTATTTTTTTCTGAAATTTTTAGTATAGGGTGCAAAATTACTATTGTTTGCCAATTCTTAACTGAAATATAAAAAATTACTTTGGTTCACAAGATTTTAATGCCTAGGAATCAGTTAAAGATGACAGAAAAGAACTTTTTCTTTTTTTAAGTCCTACAGCTACCTAATTACAGTATAGTTTTCAAAATTTAAAATTCCATACTTTTTAACTTTTTTTTTTCTTTTTATTGAATTTATTGGTACAATCTAGGTCTACAATACAGTTACATTCATTACTGGGATCCTGTACCTTCACGTGACAGGTCTTGGTTCTCATTTTTTCCCCTTGTCCCTGCCCTCCCTTCACCTCCTCCTCCCCTCCCCATTAACAAACTCTTTATTTCCATTTTTTCATTTTCTCAGTACTTTTTAACTTCTTGAGGAGTCACATATCTGGAAACATTGACATTATTCTAAATACCAAATCCAAAGGGAAGGTGATAGGGGATTACATAACATTGTCACATAAAGGAGCTGTTTTTTTGTTTTTGTTTTTGTTTTTGTTTTCAGTTGTTCCTATTGCTAACAACTAGTATTTAGAATCTCAGAGTTCTAGAGGTGAATTGCCCTTTTGAGGGACAGTGTGTCTTAAAACTCCTGTTGAATGAGTGGATTACTTTATGAAACTGGTAGGTGACATACTGAAGTTCATGCAGATAAAAAAAATGATAGAGCCGGGTGTGGTGGTGCCCACCTGAAATCCCAGCACTTGGGAGGCTGAGGCAGGAGGATCGCTGTGAGTTTGAGACCAGCCTGGGCTACACAGTGAGTAGTTCCAGGTCAGTTTCAACTACATAGTGAGACCCTGTCTCAAAAAACCAAAAAAAAAAAAAAAAAAAGATAGAACCCTTGTTCTAATGATAGAACGTAGCTTCTGAGCCCCTTTTGCCATCTGCCATGTGCTGTTCGTTATCCAAGTGATCTTCAGCAGCAAGTGTGTGTGCCATATAATGTAATTTGCTAATGTGTTCTGTGATGTGTTCTTTCTGATGAAACTTGTATGAGGAGATTATATAATGCATGAGAAATGGCATGTACTCCTCTAGTAACTGATTTGGCTTTGTGAATGGTTCTGGTGAAACGGGCTGGTAGATTTGTGAAATTGTTACTGTAGGAAAGTAACTGGTTTATCTCTAAAAAGGAGAAGCACATATTTTTTAAGGCTGTCTGGAATTTATAGGATCTGTCTTGGTGCATCTTAGACACAGTAATCGATCATTACATTTCTGTTTTGGAAATAGCAATTACGAAGATTCAGTTGTTATTACTTAATTCATGTTAAATATTAACTATAGTAAACTCCAACACATCATTACGTTTCTTTTATTACCGTTTTGTTGTGCCAGTTACCCATGTAGCACTTACATTTATAGAGAGCTCTTTATTTGTATATAATCTGGTCTGACCTATGTGGTAAAATCCAGATGATCAATATACAAATAAGTTTTTGCAGATTTATTTTATAGCCATTCCCCTCAGCATAAGGTTTTCCATTGTTCTGGGCCTTTCTTTTTTCTAGTCCGGTACTAAGTTGTTATATTTGAGACTTTACTCCCAGATAGTGTCAGAATAAAACAACTGTGCCTACTCTCCAGGGATCTGGGTTTCTCTAACTACAAAATAGGAATCACAGTGAAGGCAGTAGTAGTAACAAATTAATGTCAGAACTATTGGTCACTACAATAATGACTAACTTACTCTCACCACTAACCTAGTCTGACTTGTGATGGAGGCACAGATGTGCTAAAAACCAGAGATATGCAGATCAGAAAACTCTTGACTAGCTGTCAGAAGGCCAGACCATTAGACCTGTTTGTCTTCTTATCTCTGACTTCTGGGGTAGTTCTAGACCTGGACATTTTTGTTCCACAGTATGTTGTACTATTCAATAAAATATATGTATGAGATATTCTTTATGTCGGGGAGAGTTTCTGCTTACTAGAAGATACTTGATCATCCACTAAAGTAGATATATTAAAGTAAATTTCTAATATTGAAAATATCTATAATTGCCATATATATGGTTCTTTTTAGTCAAAAATAATGTGGATGAAAATATGGATGATTTGGATAAAAGAAAAAGCCCACAAAGTCCTAAAAAATTTAAAACAGAGACAGATTCTGAGAAAGGTGAGATAAAAGATTCAGATACCGGAAAAGAAGCAGACCAGAATGAAATGGAGACTTCAGAGATGACTGAGAAGGACCAAGGTAAGGAGTGTTTTGACTGAGGAGAGCAGTGGGGGTACAATAAGAACACTTGGGCATTTGTCCACCACAGGGCAGGTACTGGGTTGGCCCTATTTAATTACATTTTAATTGAAACATAATTCATGTATCTTATAGTTCACTCAATTATATATAGTGTAATTAGTGGTTTTAGTATATTCACACAGTAGTTCAGCCATTAGCAAAAGCAATTTTAGAACATTTTCTTCATCCCAAAAAGAAATTTTGTACTTCTTATACTCATTAACAGTCAGTTGTCAGTCCCTCCTGCCTACCAGTCTGTTCTCTCTCTATATAAATTTGCCTTTGTTTGTATTTTGTTGTTTTGGGGAAATGTTTGGTTTTTGAACCAAAACTTGCATTTCAGTGTACGTTGATGACATTGGCCTGAAATTCTTTGCCATAGTCCTTTACCACCACACAACTATGACCAACTACTTACGGGGTTTTCCCTCTTGGTCAGTTTTGCAAAGGCCTACCCTTGCTTAGTTTCTATTGCCTCCCCCACCCCAGTACTGGGGATTGAACTCAGGACTTTGTGCTTACAAGGCAGGTGTGGTGCCACTGAGCTGAATTCCCAGCCTTCCCCTAGTTTCTTGTCATCTACCTTAATTAGGTTGATTTGGTGCTCAGCACAAACGCCTTCCACTGGCCTCATCACAGTTAGATGCAAGCACGCAAAGATGGCTTTGGCAGCTTCAGGAATTCCATATGCTATTCTCTTATGAATGAGGGTGGTCTTCAGCACCTTTTCTACAGCTGTATTGGGGTCCATTACATCTCCAACAACAGTGGCTTTCTCAGGCCATGGGAGTGTTACAGGTGAAGCCCAATCAGACACACCCAAGTGGTGTTGGTGGCAGAGAAAGAGTACTTTGTTTTAAGATAGGGTCTTGCTATGTAGTGTAGTCTGGCCTTGAACTCACTGTATAGCCCAGGCTAGCCTCAAACTTGGAGTAATTCTCCTGCCTCAGGTGCCCAAGTACTAGAATTACAGGTCTGCTCCACTCTGCCCAGCTCTGGCTTTGCCTGTTTTGGGTATCTCATTAAATGACAAATGATGACATCAAGCAATAACTTAGCCTTTGTGACCATACTCTTTCACTTAGCATAATCTTTTCAGGGTTCATCCATACTCTGGCATTTATCGATGCTTTATCCCTTTACATGTCCAACATTCCATTGTATTGCTACACTGAATTTTATTTAGCCAATCATGGATTGACAAACATTTGGACTATTTCTACTTTTAAGCTATTGTGAATAATGCTGCCATATTCAGGTACAAGTTTTTTTTATAGATATGTTTTCACTTCTCAGAAATAAAATTACTAGATCACACGGTAACTTCATGGTTAACCTTTTTTGTGGGGCGGGGGGGTTGAGACAGGGTCTCACTATGTAGTTGAGACTGACCTGGAACTCATTATGTATCCCAGGCTGGTCTTGAACTCACAGCGATCCTCCTGCCTTAGCCTCCCGAGTGTTGGGATTACAGGCGTGCGCCACCACGCCTGGCCTCATCGTTAACTTCTTCAGAATTTTATATTTTTTTTCAAAAGTCATTTTTTTAAAACTAAGTTTGGTAAAGTATATGGCTAATGATATTTTATAAACTAAAGACACTGGTGTATGTAATAGCCTGTCACATGCTAAATAATTTTTCTTTACAGCATTCCATTATGCTTAGATACTATGAATCAAAAAAAAATTTTTTAAGACAGGGTCCACTATTCTATCCTGGCCTTGAACTCACTGTGTAGCCTATGCTGGCCTTGAACTTGTAGCAGTCCTTCTGTCTCAGTCTCCCAAGTGCTGGGATTGTAGGAATCTACCACCACACTTAGCTATAATACTTTCATATTTGGAATATATGTATTTTTAAACCTTTCATGAAGTTGAAAATGTGCTTATCATCTACTGTAATTGTATCAGGAATTTGGAAATATATAGATGTTCCTTTTTAGTGTGAAATAATAAAAGTAAGTAATTTTACACATAAAATTCTCATGAATTCCTCTTTTCAGAGTAAAAATTACATTTATATAAATGCCTTTATTTTACAGATGTAAAAGAACATTTAGATTCTGACAATGATAAATCCTTCAAGGAGGAACCAATGGAAATAGATGATATAAAAACAGAGTCTCATATAAATTATGAGGAAAGTACTCAAGTAGATGTGGTCAATGTCAGTGAGGGTTTTCATCTAAGGACTAGTTACAAAAAGAAAATAAAATCATCCAAATTAGATGGACTTCTTGAAAGAAGAATTAAACAGTTTACACTGGAAGAAAAACAGCGCCATGAAAAAATGAAGCTGGAGGGTGGAATTAAGAGTGCAGGAAAGTCTTCTCCAAGTTCTTTGAAAAGTCCTTCTGAGTCACCAGTAGTAACAAAAGCAAAAGAAGAGTGTCAAACTGACTTGCTTGCACAAGAACCAAGCTCCAGTGCAAGTAATGACAAATCTGAAGAATTGATTCATGGATGTTCACAAAGTGATCCCTCACTTCTTGGAATTGGTGATCCTAGTTTTACCACAAACAAACTTTATGCAAAAGATCAAGTGTTAGATGATGTCTCCATTCAAAGTCCAGGAACAAACAATCAGAAACGAAATTCCATTGAAAATGACATAGATGAAAGTCTCTCTGAACGAACCAGTAAAAGCCAGGAACTCAGTAAGATAAGAACAAAAGGAAGTGATTTCTTCGTTGATGACTGTAAACCAGTCAGTGGAGAGGATAGTGGTACTTTGATCTATAAGAATAAAAAACCACTCGACCAGGAGGATAATGACACTACTGTTTCTTCTGAAAATGCTTTGCTTCCATCAATACCTAAAAATACTGGGGACAGAGATACTCCATTTCTGTCAAAAGGAATGGAATTTGATGGAAAACTAGGATGTGAATCTGAATATAATAGCACTTTAGAAAATAGTTCTGACACTATGTCTGTTCAGGATAGCAGTGAAGAAGATATGATTGTCCAGAGTAGCAGTGAAAGTATTTCTGAACCATTCATGACTCCAGAACAAGGCATAGAAAGCTTGGAGCCATTGAAATCTGAGTTTGTTTCTGAAAAGTCCGCTAGAAACTGTGATAACATATTAGAGGATAAGGTAACGGAAACAAATGGCAGAAAACAAAGTCAACCACAGAAGTTAGAGAGACCAGTTAATAAATGTATTGATCAAGTAAGTCTTAAAAATATCACTGACAAAAAGAATAATGAAAATTGGTCTGAAAAGAAAGGGCACAAAGCAAGTACATTTCAAATAAATGGAAAAGATAATAAACCTAAAGTATATTTGAAAAGTGAATGCTTGAAAGAAATCTCTGAAAGTAAAGTAGTAGTAGGTGGTAATATTGAACCAAAGGTTAATAATATAAATAAAATAATCCCTGAGAATGATATCAAGTCATCGACTGTTAAAGAATCTGCAGTAAAGCCATTTATTAATGGTGATGTCATCATGGAAGATTTTAATGAAAAAAATTCAGTAACAAATTCACATCTTCTAAGTTCTTCAGGTGCTGAAGGTAATTACCAAGCCAACCTCAAGACCCTGCCATCAACCAAAGAGCCTGATAATGTACAGCATACTGCACCTCCATCATCTTGTCCAGAAAGCAATTCATTTAATCAAGTAGAAGATATGGAAATTGAAACTTCAGAAGTTAAGAAAGATATACTATCACCTGTAACATCTGGAGAAGAATCTAACCTCAGTAGTGATTTTGTTGATGAAAATAGTCTTCCCTCCAACAAAGATGAAAACGTCAATGGAGAATGTAAAAGAAAAACAGTCATCACAGAAGTCACCACGATGACATCCACAGTAGCCACAGAATCAAAAACTGTGATCAAGGTTGCAAAAGGTGATAAACAAACTGTGGTCTCGTCCACGGAAAATTGTGCCAAATCCACTGTCACAACCACCACCACAACGGTAACAAAGCTGTCCACACCCTCCACGGGCAGCAGTGTCGACATCATCTCTGTGAAAGAGCAGAGCAAAACCGTGGTCACCACCACAGTGACAGACTCACTCACCACTGCAGGAGGCACCCTGGTAACATCCATGACTGTGAGCAAGGAGTACTCCACCAGAGACAAAGTGAAACTGATGAAATTTTCAAGACCGAAGAAGATGCGCTCAGGTACAGCTCTGCCATCTTATAGAAAGTTTATTACCAAGAGCAGCAAGAAGAGCATATTTGTTTTGCCTAATGATGACTTGAAAAAGTTGGCGAGAAAAGGAGGAATCCGAGAAGTCCCTTATTTTAATTACAATGCCAAACCTGCCTTGGATATTTGGCCCTATCCTTCTCCCAGACCCACCTTTGGTATCACTTGGAGGTATGTACTTTAAAATGCCTATGGGGAAGCCAGAAAGTTTTAAAGGATTATCTCATTTTTTAAAATTTCATTTTTATTACAGTGAAATAACAGATTAAGACAGGGAAGCATATCTTTTAACAGCCAAAGTTAATAACAGAAGATACAGAAAATCTCCAGCTTGGCCAGCTAGTAATAAAGTTTACTTAGTGAAAAATATTTAAAAAGTTAAAGGAATTCTTTAAAGTGAATTTCATTGTAAACTTTCACAAGACAGAAGTAATATGTCAAATCTGGTTGTTTTTGTGACCTAAGTTTCCAAGTTACTTGCCTTGGGAACAAGATAACTGCAGAATTCTATAATCACCAACTCTCTGAAATGTTTGTATTTTATTTCTATTAAACAATTGATAAAAACATGAGGTAGGAGAAAACATGGCTATAAATTTCATAAAGTTCATCATCATCTGGAAATTTCCCTAATGTAATTTATTTGCATTATAAATATGTATTTTGGATCTCCTTGTTATTTATGCAAGTAAAGGTAGCCTTGAGATTCCTTAGGAATTTTTTGAAATCCCAACATAGTTCTGATTTTAAAATTTCTAGTTTTTGGGATAAGCTATAAGTATATAGTTTGGACAGTTATAAAATCATATAGTTTTATGTTGGGAAGGGAACTTAGAGATTTTTAAAATATTATTTCCTTTTGACTACAGAGGAACAATTTAGAAATAGTGCCTGGTTTTCCTAAATCGCAGCCTAGTACTTTATCTGCAGTATCATATTTTACATATTTGTTATTACTTTTTTCCTTTTTCATGTCTTTGTTGTCTCTCTCTCTCTCTCTCTCTCTCTCTGTCTCTCTCTCCCCTTAAAATGGAAAAAAGTGAAACATAAACATTGAAAACATGAGTTGGGGAACATGCTTGGAAATCAGAATTAATCTTAGTGGCAGTTAGATTTTGCTAGATTCCTGAAATGATTTTAGCAAGTTACTGAGCAGAATTCACTTAAGACTACATTTCTGTGTCTTTTAATGTTTCCGGTTTAAGTTGAAATCACACTTTCTTTGTGTCTTTTATATTACAATCAGTTAGTATCAGAAAAGACCAAAAAAGAATGTAAGTACTCTCTACTAAAGGAATTTAGTAATGCAACCAATCATAGTTGTATGACCAAGTTTTTATAATTCATCTTTTGATTTGAAATAAAATATCACTCCATTTACACATTCAATAGAGACAGCTGAAAAGTACAATTTCTCTGCAGGGCCTGCAATGAAGGATTTGCAGAATCCTGCAGGGAATCAAGGAACTCTTCATTACAATTCATGGATTTGTAGGATTGCTCTGCACTTTTCTGCTTTCTTCATTGAGAGCGGTCCCAAAATGTACCCTTGACTGTCCTGCAGGTAACTTCTTTCCCACTGGAAAAGTTACTGTGTACAAATATTTTCATGAAAATGACGTGGCAGTTGCTGAGGCTGGCCTTTCTGCTCTTCTCTATTCTGAAGTGGACTAGGCTCAACTGGGAAGCACTTTTCTCTGAACTCTTCAGGAGGAAGCCACCAGTCACAATCACGTGGTTCTCAGGGCCGTTCTCTGCTCAGCCTGGTTTCAGGTGTCTTGTAATGTTTTAATATGCACTGTGGCACAGTTCATATCTGTTAAATTTCTCATTTTAAAAGAAGGAAATACTTTCCTTTACATTTTTTGAGAGATAATTACCTTTAAATAGATTCATCCTTTCTGTCTAATAGAGACAGAGAAGTAAGCTATTGGCTTTAGAATTCATTTTTTTGAAAAACATGGCTATAAAAAATGCATGTGAAATGCATTTTTATACTAACACATATCAAATAAGTTTGTTGCTTAGAGTAGGAGCTAAGCATGCCAAAGATGCATGTATAATTTTAATAAATTTAATGTTAAGGCTAAGCATTATGGGGAAAAAAAGGAAACTTGCCTCACAGATACAGCAGAGCCTCTTTTTCCTCCATACTATCCCTGTACCCTTTTCCCCTGTCCCTGCTTCATTACCACTTTTTTTGAACTAGTCATTGTTATCCACAGTGCTGCCAGAATGATGTTCCTCAAATGCCATTCTGTCCTTTTTTAGTATTTTGAGCTTGCTGAGAGACTTGCTGACTACAGCAGGGAGGGAGGGAATGCATCTGTCACCTATAGATTACACTTAGGAGAAGCACTTTCCTTAAAGCCCACCTGATACTGGAGGCCTTAATATAAATATAGTGTTTAATGCTCTTCTTTGTGCCTTCAGACTGGCATCTGGCTTCTCCCTTCTGCTTTCATTCCAGCTTTATCTCTTTATGCACCTGTACACCCCTCTAGCCATCACACGCCTCGTGTGGTGTTTGGGACTCTTAGCTTCTTAATGTATGTGCACCCCTTGCTTTCAGCCAGCCACCCTCACACCCGTTTCTTATCCTTTGAGACTCTAGCAGTCCTCTGATCTCCTTCCCTGAGCCACGTCAGATGTCTCACCCTTGTATTTTCTCTTGTCCTGCAAATTGAAAACAAAAACAGATTGTAGTTCACTTCTGTGTCCCTCACTCCTTTGACACAGTCTTAACACATAGAAAGCACTCAGCTCATAGTCCAAGAATTGTATTTCTCCTGGAGATGCTGTCTGACCATAGAGATCCAGTGGAGAAAGAAGAGAGAACTGAGAATGAGCTCTTCTTTGTATTTGTGTTTGCTTTCTCCCAGGAGACCAAAGTCTAGGAGTTGCTATAGGGTGTGGTCTGAAAGTGACAGACACTTTCCCCTCTTGAGACATCCCTGTGCTAGTTGACATATCTCTCACTAATTGGAGGGTTGCTCTGTCCAGTTCAGATGATTCACAGAGTGAAAACAAGAAAACTGTGGTGTCCCAAGCACAGATGGCAAGTTAGTAAGCTGCAGTAACTTTTTTCCCTTTCTTGCATTGTTCTTTTTTTCAACTGAATACTGACAATAGAAAGCTTTGCTTTTCAAATGCAAAGTTGTCTTAAGATTTACTGTCTACTGCTGTTAGTGAGTGAGTGAAATTATTTTCATTTTATGGGCTTTCTTTGCAGGACAGTCAGCCAATATGCTCATTCACATGGTGGGAAAATGGCAACAAAGTATTTAATTATACAAAGAACAAAAAAGAATTGACAGCCTGAGGCTGCTTTAAAATGTCTAGGGTGAATTCTACTTTAGGGCATAGTATTCATTGCAGTTGAGTAAATTCATTTCAAAATGCATTTCTAGTAAAAATAATAACTTTGTATACTATATTCAAGGAAAAACAACAGAGAGACCCCTTTTTCTTCTGATTAGTAACTAATGTAGCATTGCTTTTTTTGTAACAGTGATTTTTTACTCATTGTAAGATCCCAAAACAACACTAACATTGTTCAAATATTATTCATATTTTCAGTATTTATCATCCGGTAGCTGATGGATGGTTTTGAAGAACTACTGTTTCAGTATACACTTTTTGTTCCTATTTAGACATATTTTTAGTTTTGTTTTGTTGTTTGAGAATATGGAAGCATTTTTTAGTTTTTTTGTTGACTGGTTTCAGCCAGAATTAGTCAAGGTTTTATCCTTTAGAACTCCATTCTCACACTTAGCAGCATATTTTTCTGTATTTGCTTTCCTTCATGACTTTTAAAACATTTTTAATCATATTAGTTTATAAATCTTAATAAATTGTTAACCATATCAACCTTAAAATGAAACAGGCTTACTTTACATATTTATATGGCATTTGAAATTAATATAAATCTTTTTAAAGTTGTTAGATACATGTTATGCCAAAAATTAAAAGTTTTTCTTTTAAGGGACATACAGTGCCAAAACCATATTACCAATACTAAACTTAGAATCAGAAACACAATCCCTCAGTTTCTGAGAGAGAGAGAGAGAGAGAGAGAGAGAGAGTGTGTGTGTGTGTGTGTGTGTGTGTGTGTGTACATACATAATATGTGTATAGTTTTATTTGGGTTGTTATTTTAGGTATAGACTTCAGACCGTCAAGTCCCTGGCGGGAGTGAGCCTGATGTTACGGTTGCTGTGGGCCAGTCTAAGGTGGGATGACATGGCTGCCAAGGCTCCCCCAGGAGGAGGGACTACACGAACAGGTAAGGGGCTTATTTTTTTAAACTTTAAAAAAAAAAAAAAAAACCCCAAGAAAAGAATCACTTGACTGTTCATTTAGTTTAAGCATCTGTAGCATTTAAAAAACACTTTTGTGGGCCAGGGATTTAGCTCAGTGGTGCTGCCACCTGCCTCGCAAGTGCAAGGTCCTGAATTCAATTCCTGGTACCAAATAAATAAATTAATTAATAATTAAATAATACAAACAAACACTGGCCAGCCGTGGTGGCACACACCTGTAATCCCAGTACTCGGGAGGCTGAGGCAGGAGGATCGCTGTGAGTTTGAGACAAGCCTGGGCTACATAGTGAGTTCTGTGTCATTCTCAACTACATAGTGAAACCCTGTCTCCAAAAACCAAAACAAAACAAAACAAAGCAAAAAAACCCTGTTTTTCTTAGATTTGCCATAAAATCCTGGGAACAGGGAAGGTCTAGATTATAAGGTGAGTCAGTCACCCTAAGTGTTGGGCTGTGGATGTATTTCCATGATAGAGCACTTGTCTGCATGTATAAAGCCCTGGGTTTGAGCTCAGTACTGCCAAAAACAAATTCCACAAAAACAGCAATACATTATAAAATGATATTTATTTTTGTAGAATATAGTCAAGTAACCCTAGAACCCTGTGCTTGTTGCTTTAGTCCTCGGGTTTTTATTATTTTGACTGTTGCCACCTGTAGCTAAGCTATACCCTCTAGGAATTCATTCACTTTAGCAATTTTCCATATGGAAGATACAATATTGCTGTCTAGCAGTGATCCTATAGCTTTTAATTTATCAGCTACATCTGGAAATTTATTCCATACATTTCTCTTTTTTAAAGCACCAAATACTGTACCTTTTTAGTCTTTGAGTATTTTTTAAGTGGTTATTAATACTATGTGAATTAAATCACCATAGAAACATCTGAAACAGAAATCACAACAACAGAAATAATTAAGAGGCGAGATGTTGGTCCTTATGGTATTCGTTCTGAATATTGTATCAGAAAAATCATTTGCCCCATTGGAGTTCCAGAAGCACCGAAAGGTAGGACACAGAAAAAATTGGGTTTTTTTTTTTAACCTGTTAATAAAATCTTATGTGAATTGAAGTTTAATGATAATTGTTTTTTTAACTCTTTACTCAAAATTTATAAAAGGTATTTTTCACTATAAAATGCTATGTTTAAAAAATTATATTTAGGTAATAGTCATGTCAGTCTATTAGGTACACATTAATGCCTACAGATACTGTACAAAGGGCTATTCTACTGCTTCGTCGTGTGGCTTGACCTCAGCTCCACGAAGTCAGCCGTCACTGTATTTGGTTCACTGTGGTCCTGGCACCTAGTGCTGAGTGTGACTTACAAAGGTTTGTGAGCTCAAGAGTTAATGCTATTGCAAAATACTTTAGTACTCAGGATAGAAATTATCTGAGAGACATAAAGAGTTAGTCAGGAGACATTTGTGTGCACCTCCGTAGTAGATAGGCACTGGGTGGCAAATGCATAGAAGGATATCTACCTCCATTCTCAAGGAAGCAAAAAAAAAAAAAAAAAATCTTATAGCTTTATAATATCATTAAGTGTTCATGTGGTACAGTAAGATACACAAGATTAATAAGTGAGAAGCGGAAAAGAAGCAAGATTAGCACTATTTCATATGTAATTACCTGTCTAGCAAATTCATAAGAATCAGTGTATTCATGATAAGAGTTCAGATTGAAAGCTTCTAAGTAAACAAAGGTCAGTAATTCTATATGAACAGTTAAAAATACAAGGAAAAATCTATTAAGAAATAGATGAAAAGGAAACAGTATCTTACAGTAGAAATATTTTATAAAAACGAGTTCTGCCCAAATGCATACATTCATTTTTGAAAATTACACTAACTTAAAATTTCATCTTGGTAAATAAATGACAGATAATGGCCTTTTTGAATTAACACCAATAAAATGGCACCTGTCCTAGCAAGTAAAGAAATATTAACATAATTAAAACAGCGTTGTCCTGGTGCAGAAATACACAACCCAGTTGATGAGCAGAGATGCTGATGGAAGGCGATGTTTCCAACAGGTCTTCAGTCTCCAAACCCTGCAGCCTTCAGTGAATATCACTGTCGTCTCTTGAAATCACTTTTCTTTGTATTGTATAATTTTGTGTAAACCCAGTCCTGCTGCATTCAGTTGCCTTCTGTTCTTCCTCTGGGAGTATGCTATTGCTGTGTTCCCCTGAACATAGGGATGATTTAAGTTTTACACTTGATCTTAGCCAAAAGCCCGAGACGCAATGGATGCTTTTTTTTTTTTTTTGTCCTTCCCTACTTTTTATTTTTAAAGCTTATCATTAGATTTTTATCTGTTGTTAATATATCTATTTCATATCTCTGTTGGGTGACTACAATTCTTAGTGCTGAGATGGGGAAACTCATGTTGCCTTAGATGTGCATGGCAGGGACACCCATCCCCACTGAGACAGGAGTATACTAGGTTTTTAAAGGAACTTGTATCTTGGAGTTTGAAGGATGAATGGTCTTAGTCAGATGGAACCCTAACCCTAAGTTCCAGGCAAAGGGAAGGGTCATCACAGGCCTTTTATGGCCAAGATGGGCAAGCAGAGGCCCATGAGCCTTGGCCCACTGCCTGCTTTTGCAACTGACGTTTGATTGAAACGCAGCCATTCTTATCAGTTAGTTATACATTTACATCATCTGACCCTTCAAGAAGAAAACATTTACCACCCAGTGCTTTTTATAAAATGAGAGGAAATGCCAGAAGTATTTAATTTTAAAAGCCATATTTAGCTCAAACTACTCTTACTTTTTTAAAGAAACACCTACACCTCAGAGGAAAGGACTGCGATCAAGTGCTCTGCGGCCAAAGAGACCAGAAACACCCAAGCAAACTGGCCCTGTTATTATTGAAACCTGGGTAGCAGAGGAAGAGTTGGAATTATGGGAAATCAGGGCATTTGCTGAGAGGTAAAGAAATGGCTAACATATAATAAGATATTTGAAGATTTTATTACTTCAAAATGAAAGAATTATTACTTAATTTATTCAGTACATCCTAGTTAATTTTACTCCACCTTTTGATTTTTTTCTTTCTTTCTTTTCTTCTTTTTGAGACAGGGTCTCATGTAGCCCAGGCTGGCCTTGAACTCTGGCGATGCTCTTGCCTCAGCCTCCCAACTGTTGGGATTACAGGCATGTGCCACCATGCCCAGCTTCCACCTTTTGTTTTTAAGAACTAGCTATGAATAATTTATTAAGGTCTTATTTTTTGTTTTTTTTATTGGTTTTAGGCATTGGACCTGGGGCCTTGACACTGAGCTACATTCCCAGTGCCTTTTTACTTTTGAAACAAGGTCTTGCTAAGTTGCTCAGGCTAGGCTCAAACTCTGGATCCTCCTGCCTCAACATTCCAGAGTCTTAAATTTAAAAAGTCTTCTCATTTTTAATGTCATTCATTTGTGTCTAATTCTCTTAAATGTGTATTTTAAAATAGAAATAATCCTATCCCTTTATATCAGTGTTCTGCAGCCCTTTTGATACCACGGAGCTGTTTTGTGGAAGGTATTTTTTTGAGGGGTAAGGGACTGGTCTGGGGATGATTTGAGCCTTTACATTTATTAGTACTACATTGTAACAGATACATTTTATTATTGTTACATATAATATATGATGAAACAATTGTACAGTTCACCATAATGCAGAATCAGTGGGAGCCTTGAGCTTGTTTTCCTGCGTGTATACTATCACTCACATCTGGGGATGATGTGAGACAGTTCATAGTAGGATTCAGGTTTCTATGAAAATCTAATGCCACTGCTGACCCGACAGGAGGTAGAGCTCAGGTACTAACATGAGTGACGAGGAGGGGCTATAAATATAGATGAAGCTTCAGTTGCTACCCACCTGTGGCTTGCCTCCTGCTGTTCAGCTCAGTTCCTCCTGTGCCATGGACAGGCACCAGTCTGTAACCTGGGGTTGGAGATCCCACTTTGTATGATGTAACTATCAAACACTTCATTTCCATTAGATGCCAGTTATCTGATCAGTTGGTTTCTGATATAAGTCGCCACTTTTTTTCTTTCAGAGTGGAGAAAGAAAAGGCCCAAGCAGTCGAGCAACAAGCTAAGGTTAGTGCACAGAAGGGGGCAGAGGACCTCAGGATCCAAGTGGAGGGCTCCCCTAATAGTTATGATTGCCTGCCTAACAGGAAGCCCACCTGACCACAAGCTTACATTTTTAGTCAGTTCATGCACACCGGAAACAGTAATTGTATATTCTTGTGGGATTTTTTTTTTTTTTTTTTTTTTTTTTTTT
>NW_022900935.1:50682505-50708708 GCF_012274545.1 Fukomys damarensis | reverse complement strand
TTTGAGACAGGCTCACACTATATAGTTGAGGCTGACCTGGAACTCACTATGTAGCCCAGGCTGGTCTCAAATTCACAGTGATCTTCCTGCCTCAGCTTCCCAAGTGCTGGGATTATAGGCGTGTGCCACCATGCCTGGCCTTTGTGGGATTTTTTTAAAGTATGCTTTAACACATAACTTTATTTCATTATTTAAAAATAGCTTATGGGACAGTGGACATAGCTCAGTGATAGGACCTGGAACTCACTATGTAGCCCAGGCTGGTCTCAAATTCACAGTGATCTTCCTGCCTCAGCTTCCCAAGTGCTGGGATTATAGGCGTGTGCCACCATGCCTGGCCTTTGTGGGATTTTTTTAAAGTATGCTTTAACACATAACTTTATTTCATTATTTAAAAATAGCTTATGGGACAGTGGACATAGCTCAGTGATAGAGAGCTTGCCTAGCATTTGAAAGTGTCTGATTTCAATTCCTAGTACTAGAAAAACCACACACGAAAACAAAAAAATTGTACTAAAACTATAAAAGTTGTAATTGATATTATCTTTCAGTTACTATAGATTCTTATCCTTAAAGTTTGAGAAAAGCGGGGCTAGGGATTTAGCTCAAGCACAAAGTCCTGAGTTCATTCCTTGGTGCAGAGTGGGGGTGTGTGTGTGAAAAGGATATTTTTGGATTCTGTCACAGGAAATTTATCCCAAATCACAGTTGCCTAGTTGTGGTGTTGTGGTGTTGTGTTGTGTTTTGATTTAGTTTGATTTGTTTTTTTTTCACTGAGGAGGAAACCCAACGGCATTCTAATGCTGAGCTACATCTTTTGTCTTTTTCTTTTGAGATGTCTCCCTAACTTGCCTGGCCTGGCCTGGCTTTGAACTTGAACTTGAGTCTTCTATATCACAACCTCCCAAGTAGCTGAGATTATAGGTGTGCACCACTGTGCCCAGCTGCCTGGTTGTTTTGTTTTCTATTTTATGAATATTTTGTTATTTGTACAATGTAAACTAGTGTATTACTTTGTAAAATTTTTTCTGAACACTTAACCTGTTAGGAAGCTATATCTATCGCTTCTCGGCCTTTTGGCTAAGATCAAGTGTAGGAAGCTATATCTACCCAGTAAGTATTATGTGGATTATTTTATTTGTTTGTTTTTTGTTTTGTTTTTGTTTGTGTTGGGATGCTAAAAATTGAACTCAGAGACTCATACATGCTTGGCAAGTGGTCTAGTTCAGAGCTATATCCCCAGGCTTTTTAATTTTGAAATAGTGGCTGAATAAGTTGCATGATTTGGCTTCATTGTGATTTCTTTCCTCAGCCTTCCAGGTAGCTGAGATTACAGGTGTGGATCACTATACCGGCCACCTTTTTTATTTTAAATTGAATCAGTTAGCTAAGTGTCCAAAACTATAGTCCTTTTATTATGAGGAATAAGAAATCATAGGAAGTACCTCACACTGTATTCAAGTGTATAAAAGTAGTATAATAATTGGGTGGTGAAATGTAGATGAGCGATTTGCAATAGTAGAAGATAGTGCAGCTTTGGAATTTGTTCTTAGTAAATGTCCTAGCTCTGCCCTGATCTAGCTCTTTGGTCTTGGTTCAGTTGCACAACCTTGCTGAGCTTCAATTTCTTCATCATGTATAAAAGCTTGTGCTTTTACTTATCCGACCACTGTTGATATGCTATTAGAAAATTTAAGCAGTCTATATAAAAGATGAACAGATTATCTTTAACCTGTATTTTTAAATACCACCATATTATGCTCAGTGTGCTGGCAGCACTCGGGAGGCTGAGACAGGAGGATTGCCCCAAGTTCAAGACCAGACCAAGATACATAGTGAGCTCAGGGCCAGCCTGAACTACAAAATGAGACCCAGCCTCTGCATGAATGATGGAATGAATATCAGACCATTCTCTGTAAAATAGTCTAATGTATTTTTCTGCTATTTGAACTGAATAATATTAAGTCTGGAAAAATCATTTTAATAGATTCACCTTGTTTAATTGAAGGTTTGCCAACCTGACTAGCAATATTAAATAATTAAATGCCCTTTATGACGGGACAAATTGACCTACTACAATAAAAAAAACTTGTGCAGCTCCTGTCAATTACTGTCTGCTCCGCATGTTACCACTGAGCAACATGGCGTTCCTGTTTCTCCAGTATGATGACCCACATCTCCACTGTTTCCACTCTAAAAGCTCGGGTGTTTGTAGCCTGAAAATTGGGATTAGTTTTAGTTTTCTGTGTTAGTACTTATAATGTAATAAATTTAATGTAGACACATGAAAAGTATTGCCTTCATCAGAAAATTAAAGTCAAGGTTGGGTTTATATAGTCACATTTTCTCTTAAGAAGTGAAATATCAGGGCCGGGGATTTAGCTCAGTGGTTCTGGCGCCTGCCTCACAAGCACAAGGACCTTGAGTTCGATCCCCGGTACCAAAAAAAAATTTTTAAAACAAGGAAGTGAAATAGCTGGTCATGGTGACACATGCCTGTCATCCCAGCACATAGGAGGCTGAGGCAGGAGGATTGCCCTGAGTTCAAGGTCAGCCTGGGTAATATAGTGAGTTCAAGGCTAATCTGCACTATATAGAAATACCCTGTCTCACAAAACCAAAGGGGGCTATCTTAGAAGTATAGTTCAGTTTCTTAGAGTGACAGAAATTGTGACTAAACTTTGTATTTAGACCTCTTTTGGTTTATCTTTTCTCTCTTTGACTTCTTTAGAAACGATTGGAGCAGCAAAAGCCTACAGTCATTGCCGCTTCTACCACCACTCCAACAAACAGTACAACCAGCACTATATCCCCAGCTCAGAAAGTTATGGTGGCCCCCATAAGTGGCTCAGTTACTACTGGAACTAAAATGGTACTAACTACCAAAGTTGGATCTCCAGCAACAGTTACATTCCAGCAAAACAAGAACTTTCATCAGACTTTTGCTACATGGGTTAAGCAAGGCCAGTCAAATTCAGGTACACAGCCATAATGAAATAAAACATTGCTTTCATTCAGGAAAAAGTATTTTCGATCCTTTACGTACTGAAATGAAATATTTTCTTTGAAAGTTGTTTTCCTTCTGCAGCTGTTTGACCAAATAAGCTGTAACTGTTGGTTTCTTACAGATAATATTCATAATATTACATTAGAAAAGCTCTTCTCTGACATTATTTCACTTTTAACATCTACATAATTCACTTTGAGTAGAGAGGAATGTTTTTATTAAAAAATACAAAGTTAGCCACATTTCATGCATTGGTGCCCTTCCTAGAAGTCACTACGTTGCTGGTTATTTTAAATCTAAAGCTTATTAAATGTCTTATACCCCATTAGCCACCAGCACAGCTGCCACATCTGCTACAACTATTGCCAGCACAGGTCAGACGTTCCAAATTACAGGCAATCCAGTCACTATGGCAGGAAAAGTAATTACCAAACTGCCACTTCCTGCAAACAGCAAGATTGTCGCTGTAAATGTGCCAGCAACACAAGGAGGTAAGGGAAATGTGAAGAGTTGTAATTCACATTTGCCAGATCATACTGTTGCCATTATTTTTCATTTCCTTTTCACTGATTTCAGTCCTTGGATATCACATTCTATGTAGTCCACTATAAAACTGCTACACGTAGTTTCTCAGAAACCAACAACACTTAATGTTCTTCCTTGAAAAGGACACTAGCTAATTATTTCTTCATCTTTCTTTAAGGCGTTGTTCAAGTGCAGCAGAAAGTCCTGGGTATCATTCCATCAAGTACAGGTACAAGTCAGCAAACCTTTACTTCATTCCAGCCCAGGACAGCAACAGTCACAATTCGGCCTAATACTTCAGCCTCTGGAACAGCCACGAGCACATCCCAAGTAAGTTTTCACAGGACTGTGTTTTGATGTGTTGAGCACATGGGATTGAAATGTTTGAAATGGCCTCTTCACAAATTCACCCAACTAATTTTTCTCTCTTTTACTTAATCTGTGACAAAGTACTGATTTGGGGTGGAATTTACTATTATATGAAGTATTCGTTTTTTAATGTTTCTTTACTAGCATATTAACATACTTTAATAGTGATAATTACTTTCTAGGATTTTATAAGGAAAACTTCACATAGATCAATAGACAGTACTGGGTCATGCAGGGAGATGTGCTGTGCAGCCCAGTTAAAGAATAAAAAATAGTCTGTAACACTGTAACTAGTTTGTTATCAACTGATATCTGCAGATGTCAGATATATTAGACTTTGGTACTAATTTTATGGAAAAGGTCTAAAGTTTTGCAGACTTGAAAATGTTCTGACCCTAATTATAAAACTTAAATAACATGCTCTATAGTCTTCCTTTTAAAACTTTGAAAGGGCATTTGGTGCTTTGTCTTATTTTTACATTCTCTGGGTTAGGTATGGATTGGAACTTAGAGAAAATAGGGCTCAGTATTTTCCTGTGAGCAGTAGTTATAGAGCAGAGCCTTGCTGAATCTCGTTCTTTCCTTTTAGTTTGTAGGCTCTTTTAGATACCAGTGGCAAGGAATTCCATATGGCTCATTTCAAGTAAATTGAATTTTTTCTCCTGAAAATTCCATCTTTATTCTGATGCTTAATGTAATTTAAAATGTGATGTCCAAGAGTCTCTGCCTTTTTTGTAGACATTATCACTATAGAATGTTTAAAGATCTTGTGTTCTAAGTCCATCATGCTTTAATTTTAAAAACATTTTAATCCATTGTCCTTTGTGTCATTTATAGGTAATCACAGGGCCTCAGATCCGCCCTGGTATGACGGTGATTAGAACACCTCTCCAACAGTCACCACTAGGAAAGGCAATTATTCGAACACCTGTGATGGTGCAGCCAGGTATTCATCCATCCAGCATTGTCATTTTACATTTAAATGACCAGCATAGGAAATTGGTACTACTCTGTATCTGGCACGCTACAAATTAGAAAATACCAATTCAGTAATTCAAGCATACTAAATTTCTAATCCATGGTGTGCTGTATCCATAGATACTGTTTTATTCTTGGCCTTGCCAATAAGACAAAAATAGAGTCAAGTATGCTTATCAAAAAATGTAAAACAAACTAATGAATAGAATTTACAGGTTCAAGTCATTCAAGTAATAAAATGAAGGAAACAAAAATCAAATTCCATTTATCATAATTTGTTTTTTCGTTTTGTTTTGTTTTGTTTTTTTGTTTGTTTTTTGAGACAGGGTCTCACTATGTAGTTGAGACAGACCTGGAGCTCACTGTGTAGCCCAGGCTGGTCTGGAACTCACAGCCATCCTCCTGCCTCAGCCACCCGAGTGCTGGGATTATAGGCGTGCGCCATCACTCCCGGCCTCCATTTATCATAATTAATGTAATTAAGTTTAACCTGTCATACTAAAATGAAGATGGGCCGGGGATGTAGCTCAATGGCACTGTGCCTGCCTTGCAATGGCAAGGTCCTGAGTTCACTCTCCAATACCAAAAATTAAAATTAAAATTAAACAGATAAACAAAATAAAAGTTGTTTTTTTTTTTAATTCCTACACACTCATGAGAAACTACCTAAAAATCAAATTGCAAAAGTAAAAGGTACAAAAATAAAGAGGTGGTCAAAGACAATGACATAAAGGCCTAAGAAGGAAAGAATGAATGAACAATGATAGCCCTAAGGGTAATGAGCAGAGTAGAATTCAGTATTTACAAAAGGAAAAAAAACAAGTATCACAAAGAATTTCATTTTAAATTTGTTAGAAGGCAGGTGGGGTGGTGCTCACCTTTATTTCCAGCGTTCAGAAAACTGAAGCAAGAGGATCATTGTATGCTCAAGGCCAGCCTGACCCACACGGTATGACTCTGTTTCCAAAAAAAAAAAAAAAAAAAGTAATTATAACTAATTAAAATTTTAAATAAATGGCTTAAGAATAGATTGTGTTGAAAATGCACAGTATCTTGAGTCCTTGTGAATTAAATATTAAAGTACCTATCAAAACTATTAGGTCCCAGGATTTGGCTCAGTGGTTCCATTGTCTGCCTCGCAAGCACAAGGATCCGAGTTCAATCCCCACTACCAAAAAAAAATTATTTAAAATAAGGAGGCATGAAGAAGAGCATGATAGACTACTGTGTATCAATTTTTGTGCCTTTAGGAATGCACATTCATTTTAAATATGGGCTGTTCATGCAAAAATATTCCTTGAGCCACAGCTAAAACCTTAATAAATTGCAAAAAGGAGTGTGTAAAGGCTGCACTTTAAAGAAATAAATTGATAATCTACGTAGTAACCTTTATTTGCTTAGAAACATTTTAGCAAATATGTTTTACATAACTTATAGAAACCTTCAATATGTAATTACAAATAAATGATCAAATAGCGACTTTAAACCCAAAATCAAACCTAAACTCAGAGGTAGACTCAATTTATTTAACAAGTATTTGAGCACCTACTCTAGGTAGTTGAAATAATTGTTTCATAAAACTACCAAAAACCCATATTCTTCAGTTTATGCAGAAGTTACAAAATATATTTATGTCTTAAAAGGGAGGAAATAAATAATTAGAAAACAAAAGGCAAGAAACATTCAAATAGGCCATTTTGTTACAAGTCTTTTTTTTTTTTTTCTTTGCTTGTTTGTTAAAGACAAGGTCTCTGTGCAGTGCAGGCTGGCCTTAAACTTGCTATGTACTCAAGGCTGGCTTCAAACTCAGTCCTGTATCAACCTCCCAAGTGGTGGGAGTCAGGTATGTGCCACCTTACGTAAATTAGAAGTCTAATCTTAAGAAATGGAACTAAAATGGCCACTTGACAGAACTATTGGAAGTACAGTAAGACTAGAATGAGCTTTTTTTTTAATTCAGAAGCGAATTCTGTATAGGTATCTTTGTGTTAAGACATCCAGAATTCTCACTATCCATACTTAAGAACCAAATCTATTTAAAAGTCTCAGTGACTCATATCCAAGATATTGATTTGGTAGGTTAACCATAGCATTTCCTACCAGATAGAATTCTGGATATGGTTTCATGGGGTAAAATTCTGTAAAATGCATAAGAAGCAAATAATTTCCTTATAGTTCCAGCACACGAGAAGCATTCTTCAACTATTTTCTATTCATTTCGCAGATTTAGTACAGTTCTCATTTAAAATATGACATAGTTTTCATTTTTCTTGTTTTAACAAAAACAGTCTTCTATGCCTAAGCAGCATTTACCTTAGGATTATTTCAGTTAATTTTACAGAGACAGTTGATAAAATTCAGTATTCTTTTTTTTGAGGAGTCTCTCTACGTATTTCATGCTGGCCTTGAATTCACTACGTAGCCCACACTGGCTTCAAACTCATGTCAATCCTCCTGAGTCAGCCTCGCAAGTGCTGGGATTTCAGGCATGCACCACCACACCCAACTTTTATTTTATCTTAAAACTTATAGCTATCATTTAGTCAGGTAACCAAAAGAAAAGATAACTAGTATAAAGAAGAAAATAAAATTTATTTATATTAAAAGGTAATATTCTTAGAAAACTGAACATTTTGGTAAAATTTCATGCAAACTGTAAACACTGCTAGTAGCCTTGGTATATAGTCTTTGCTCCTTATTGCCTGATATAGCTGTACTTGTGTGGGTCTGACATGCATATGTGAATCTAGAGCTTCCAGACACCCCTCTCCTTGGGTTTTGCTACTTTTCCTCCTGAAATCTTAAATACCCTGCAGAGATGTGGTTTGTGTGGTGAATGGCCCATCCCTGCCTCTCAGCCTTGAGTACTCATGTAATATCCGTTAGCCAAAGTCCGCCTTTAAACAGTTGGTTCATAATGGCAGCTGTGGTGGTGGTGGCGGTAATAGCAGCTGTCATATATTGATCACTCTTTGTGTGAAGGTATATGTGCGTTTAATTTTCATTTAACTTATATAAAGTGGGTATTAATATCATCTGCAATTTACAGATGAAGAAACTAAAACTCAGACTGTTGCATAATTTCTCAAAGTATTAAGCTAGTAGGTGGGACTCAAACTGGATTTGTCTGCTTCCCAATTCCAGATACCCATTTACTCATTGAACAAATAAGACTTACTTTGTGGCAGACAATATTCCAGGCCCATGCAACAATAGTTGTCAACTAATCCAACAAAGTTCCTGCCCTTGTGAAACAGTATAGAGGGAAAGGTACATAATAACTAGGTAAATTCTTACATGTATTTAAAAATGTCATTATGAGCCAGGTGTGATGGCACATGCCTGTAATCCCAGCACTTGGGAGGCTGAAGCAGGAGGATCGCTGTGAGTTTGAGACCAGCCTGGGTTACATAGTGAGATCCAGGTCAGTCTCAACTACATAGTGAGACCCTATCTCCAAAAACCGAAAAAAAAAAGTCATTGTGTGCAGTAGTTTATACATTTTGCGTGTAATATGTTAACAGTAAACACCTTGGAAAATTGGGAGGAAGGAATTAGGAGTGTTGAAGAATTCAGTTTTGGAAGTGATTTGCAGGGGATATTAGATTTTAGAAAGGATAGCCAGAGAAGGTAAAAGTTTAATGAAAGATCTGAGGGAATGAGAGCTCTGTCGTTATCTGGGGGAAAGGTTTTTGTGCTAAAAGCATTGCAGATACAAAGCCCTAAGTGGAAGTGGTCCAGATACATTGAAGGGAAAGCAAGGGGGCTGGTGAGGTGGCAAGGCTGGGAGAGGCCAAGGAAAGCTGGGTGCATTCACAGTGCGTGTCTGTGTGTGCAGGTCGCACTAACTTAGCCCTCTTCCCTGTACCACTCTAGCCTCTCTTGAAAAGGGTCTCGCTGGAAATTAGTAATTTTTAAATTTGCATTTTGATGATAATCTAAAAGTAATATATACAAATTGGATCATCTGAATGACCATTGTATAATCAGTACCACTCCTTCTATCTACGCTTAATAGCAATGTGTCTGTATTACATGATCACCTAAGATAATAACTTCTTAGGCTGGGGACTTAGCCCAGTGACACTGCGCCTGCCTTGCAAGCACAAGGTCCTGAGTTCATCCCTAGTACCAGAAAAATAAAGAAATAACTTCTCATGTATTCCTCAAAATGCAGCATGCAATAATATCATTTTGAGGTCCGGGGATTTAGCTCAGCAGTTATGCTACTTGCCTCACAAGTGCAACATCCTGAGTTTGATACCTGGTACCACACACAAGAAAAAAGAATATAGTTTTGGGACCTAGAGGCCCTCAAATTTAAAGCACTTAACCACACTATGTCTTTTGATTCATCTTGAATAAGTGGATGAGTATAACCAAGAAAAGTTTAAGAGTTCATCACCTGCCTTGCAAGTTTAAGTTCCTGATTTCAATCCCCAGTACTGAAAAAGAAAAGTTTAAAAGAATGTATAATAAAGGAAATCTAGGAGTGTCAGTTGTTAAATCATATTATAAAGACAAAGTTAGGAGCATGATACCAGAGGAAACTACATAGATAGGTACAATTAAAGAGGCATTATAGCTGGGCATGGTAGCACACACTTGTATTCCCAGCACTTGGGAGGCTGAGGCAGGAGAATTGCCCTGAGTTCAAGGCAGCCTGTGCTACAAAGTGTATTCTAAGCCAGCCTGAACTACACAACAAATCCCTAACTCAGAGGTCGGGGGAGGCATTTTATATGAGAATCTCCTGTATGACAAAGATGTCATTTTGAAGAATAAATCATGCTAGAATAATTGTCTTATAGTTTGGGAGTATAATTAAAATTGGCTTATAGTGGGAAGTATAGTGATGGCTTATTTGGGGGCTATATGTCTCACAACATGCAGTATATGATAACTACGAACATACTTGTGAGTATAGATCTAATGAAAGAATGCAGGAATACGGGAGAGCTTTATGAGCAATAATTAAAGCCCCTCCAAAAAATCTATTTGGCCACATAAATATTTAGAGGTTTAGAAGTAAATAAAATTAAAAGTGGGGAAAATACATTATTTTGTGGTTTTTATTTTGTTTTTTGTTTGTTTGGTACTGGGGATCGAACTTGGGTTTTTGTGCTTGTGAGGCAGGCGGTGGAACCACAGCTAAATCTCTGGCCCCGGAAAAATACATTATTTGAAAATAACATTCTAGGGCTGGAATGTAGCTCTGTTAAAGTATGTGCCTAGCATATGCAAAACCCTGGGATCAATCCTCAGTATGAAAAACAAAGAAGTGGGAAAAGTGCAGAAATGGGCAGAGTATGGAGCAGGAATTCAGACTTCACAGATGAAGCACATGAGTGGGAACAGTTTTAAACCCTGAGCTTCTATTTTACATGAAGAAATTCAGGCACTGATACTATGAGATTAATTCTGATTGCTGGACTATGGTAGGGCTTGGTGAAATAGGCACTCAGGTAGTACAAGTGTGAAATGGAATATGATGTTTCTCCTGTGCAAAGTAATACTTCGTGAAGACTATTCTAAGGAAATCAGAAGCACACAAAAATTCATGTGCAATGATTTCACCGTATATTATTATTGTTGTTGTTGTTTTGATACCGGGGATCGAACTCTGGTCCTTGCACTTTCAAGGCAGGTGGCGGAACCACTGAGCTAAATCCCCAGCCCTCGCCATATATTTTAACAAAGGCTAAGGAAAAGTATTCTGAATGTCAGAAGAGGCCCAGTTTTATCCATGTGGAGTAATATGAGATACCACTTAGTTATTAAAGACATGAATGGAGAGAAATGCATTCACAAGGAAAAAAGGAAGGAAGTAAATAGAAAAACTTCAGAAGTTTTGTGTTTTTTATTAATTAGTAATGAACATGTGAAAATTAGATTAGCTGCCATATAATTATTCTTATTAACATTGGGAAAACTCCACTTGGCTTTTTATTCTAGTTTTAAAAAGTAAAATGAGAACAGAAGATTTTAGAGAGCTATAGAGCCATTTCAACTTTTAATGCCTTTCATTTAACAGACAATTATTAAACAATGAGCATGGAAGCATTCTTTTGAGTACTTTGCCCTAGTACTAAGAATATAGTGGTGCTTTTCTCATGGTTCTCCAAACTCCGTGTCACAGGACTATAAGAGAAGTTTATAAATGCAGTTGGCCCAGGCCAATTGAAGTTCTTTGTATTTTAATAAAATTTATATGTTTATTATATACTTAACTATTACCTCATTTTTACTGTATTTCTAAGAAAAAGCAGCCATATAAATGGCATATTTTTGTGTTCTCTTTTGTCTTTCCTATTGTCACTTTGGCTTCAGGTTTATAGAAAGAGTATTGTTTCTTTCCCTGTACTACAGTCAGCAGCAACTGGATCATGGTTATCAGCGAGGCTAATGCGAACAGACTCACTTCACCCAGGCAGGTCCTTCGGGAGTGGGCCTCTGAATGCATCTGTGGGCTGCAGGCATCCCCATGCTTTTGAAAACAGAAAAGAATACATTTATCTAAAGTGTTGAGTTACTTTAATTGAGAATGCTGTCCAGGGCACATGGTCACTCAGGGCGTTTTGCTGTTTGTGCAGGTGCTCCTCAGCAAGTGGTGACACAGATTATCCGAGGCCAGCCTGTTTCCACTGCAGTTTCCTCCCCAAGCACAGCCTCCTCCACACCTGGGCAGAAAGGCTTAACTTCAGGACCATCCACTCCAAATCCGCAGTCTTCAACCCCACAACCCCCTCGTCCCCAGCAAGGACAGGTGAAGCTTACCATGGCTCAACTCACTCAGTTAACACAGGGCCACGTAAGTAAAGTGACTTCATTTTAACTTCAGAGCACGTCTTATTCTTGCTGTAAGTTTAAAAACACATACTTATTTTGGTAACTTTAAGGTTTTTTTGTGTTTCTTTTGGCAGGGTCTTTTTCTGTTGTTATTGTTGGTTTTTTTATGCCGCTTAGGATCATGCTGGGCCTCATTCATGCTAGGCAAGTGCTCTACCACTGAATTACATCCCAAGCCCATATGTCTCTTTTGGTACCAGGGATCAAACTCAGGACCTTGGACTTGCGAGGCAGGTGGTGGCGCCACTGTGCTAAATCCCCAGCCGCTCAGCCCATATCTTGATAAGTTTAGAAAGGTATTTATTTGCCAGGTGTGATGGCACATGTCTATAGTCTCACTCTCTGGAAGCTGAGGAAGGAGAACTGTGACTTCAAGCCCAGCCTGATACCTTATCAAAAATTTAAAAAGGGCCAGGGGTGTAGCTTGGAGCAAAAATGTAAGTTTAATTCCCAGAATCAGGAAAAAAAAAATGTACTTATCTTAGGAAATGGCTCCTTCCTGGAGTCAAACAAGAATACTTCTTATAGGGCTGGGGATGTAGCGCAGTGGTGTCACTGCCTGCCTCACAAGCACAAGGACCTGAGTTCGATCCCTGGTACCAGGAAGAAAAAAAAAAAAAAAAAGAATGTGTCTTACAGGCAAGATAAATGAATCTCAACTATAGAGTTCTTGGGTGAAGTTATACCAGTGAAATGGATAATTCTTGTAACCACCCAAACTTTATTAGTTGGCCAGCTTCCATGAGAAAAATAAAATTTGAGTATATTAAGCTGCTTTCTTGTAAAATGCAGTATTTTTTACCAACTGTTCCACTGTTGAGCCATAGATTGAATGCAGTTCCCATCGAAATCTTTTTTTTTCCCCCATCAAAATCTTAAAGAGTGTCTGCATTGATAGTATAGTGGGGAAGTAAGTATAGCTGCCTTCCAAAATCTTAAAGAGATTTTTTTTGGGGGTGTGGAACTTCACAAGCTACTTTTTAAATTATATTTTAGTTAAAACTACACGAAAGTGGGCCGGGGATTTAGCGCAGTGGTGTTGCTGCCTGCCTCGCAAGCAGAAGGCCCTGAGTTCAATCCCTAGTAACGCCAAACACACACACACACACACACACACACACACACACACACACGAAAGTACAAAGGATCAAGAATAGCTATTAAAGAACAGGAGGATTTGTTTAGAGCTACTGTGGTGCTTAACTATTTTAATACAACAAGGTGCAGAGGCAGCGATACATAGACAAACCAACAGAAACATAGAAACTACAGAAAGGAGGGCCGGGGATTTAGCTCAGTAGTTCTGCTACCTGCCTCACAAGTGCAAGGACCCGGGTTCAATCCCTGGTACCAAAAAAAAAAAAAAGAAGAAGAAAATACAGAAAGGGACCTCCGTTCATGTGAACACTCATTACGTGACATTGCTGGGATGGCAGATTGTCGAGGAAAGGTTAAAATTTTTAGAACATTTATGGAGTCAGTATATATGAGGAACCATGAAATTGGACCACTGCCTCATTCTGTAAATTGACTCAATTCCAGGAGGATAAAAGACAAAACTATAATACTTTCAGAAGTTAAAATAGAGTATCTTCATAGTTTTCTTTAAATACATAGAATCACCAACCATAAAGCAAAAGATTTTTAAATTCACCTTCATTAAAGTGGGAAGGTAGGGGAAAGGTAATAAGGGAAAAAATATGAGAAAATGAAACAAATGGAAATAAAATATTTGTAAATGGGGAGGGGAGGAGGGTGTGAAGGGAGGGCAGGGACAAGGGGAAAAAATGAGAACCAAGACCACCTGTCTTGTAAAGGTACAAGATCCCAATAATGAATGTAACTGTACTGTGTACCTAAAATGTACTAATAAACTCAATAAAAGAAGAAAGAAAAAAATAAATAAAAACTTCAGGCCGGGCATGGTGATGCACCTACAATCCCAACACTCAGGAAGCTGAGGCACAAGGAGCACTTCAAGTTTAAGGCCAGCCTGAGCTACATAAACAAGACTCCTGTCTCAAAAAACAAAACAAAAAAATTTAAAAATAAAAACTTCAATTTGTTTAACTACAAAAGCAGTGAAAAAAATAAAAAAATGAAATCAACCAACAACTTTAACCCAAATATATGAAGAATTACTACAAAGCAAGAAAGGGAAAATTCCATGCAGGGCAGTAGAGAAATGAACAAACTTGATGTGGAAAGATGAAATTCAAATGTCCAAAATTCCAAAATAGCTGCTGAACACCCCCCTGCTTTTTGTACCAGCCATCAAACTCAGGACCTTGTGCTTGTAAAGCAGATGTGGTGCTACTGAGCTAAATCCCCAGCCCTGTTGAACTTACTAAGGAGGGGAATGCTCACTGAAACCATACACCTGTCAGATACAGTGGCACATACCTTTTATCCTTGCTACTCAAGTTTGGGTCCACCCAATGAGACTCTTGTCTCCAAATTTTTTTTAAGGGCTTCAGATGTAGCTCAGTGGGAGAGCACTTGCCTAGCACGTGTGAGGCCCTGGATTCAGTCCCCATCACCACCAAAAAATAACAACAGCAGCAACAAAAACATGTACCTACAAGATTAGTCTTAAGTTTAAATCTCTAGCAAAACCAAAAATTAGCAAAGAGGAGGAGCAGAAAGAACTATAATATACCACTGATAGGAATATAACTTGGTGCGCCCATTTTGAAACCCCTCTGTGTATTATTTAATACAATTGAAGATGTGCATGCCTCAGGGCGCAGTAGTTCTTCTAGATATATCCATGGAGAAATCCTTACTCATGTGATCACCGTAATGGATATAAATATTGATAGCCTCATTGTTCATAAGTCAGTTTAAAAACCCATATGTCAGTCCACAATCAGATAAGTAAATTATGGTACATTCTTACAGTAATAAGCATGAACAGACTTTGCACACAGCTGTATAAAACTGTTTAGAGAATTCTCAGAAACAAAATAGTGACTTGGAGCCAGGTGTAGTGGGTTATGCCCATAATCCCAGCATCTGGAAGGTTGAGACAGGAGGGTTATTCTGAGTTCAAGGACAGGTTGAACTACATAGAACCTGTCTAAAAAAAAACAAATAAATAAAATATTTAACCGTAGGTATGTGTAACCAAAAAATATGCAAATCATGATTTCATTTGTATAAAATTTAGAAATAGGCAAAACTAAGCTGTACCAAACAAAGCTATTTTATTTTATCTGGGAACACAGGGGCAAGTGGGAGAAACCATTCCCCTTATACTGTATTTTTGTGAATGGGACTCCTGAAGCCAAAATCTCAGTGGCCTGAAAGGATGTGTACCTCAGTCAGACTCCCATAACGAAATACAGTGTTGTCAGAGAAGTGAGCACAGTGCTTGTCTCTGTGGGAAGGGCAGGAACCAGACCAGGGCATCGCTTGGGGCTTTTTGGCGTTGGCAGTGGGGAGTAGAGTGGTGATTTGATCATTGTCTGCTTTATAATTCTTTAAATTAGCTATTTGCTTTGTAATTATTCTTCAAATTTAAATTATTCTTTAAATTATACTTGTTTCATGCATTTTTGAAGATGAATTTTGAAGTGTTTTAGAAAAAGCAAAAGTAAGTAAGTTTGAGAGACTTGCGAGCATATGGAACTCAGTACAGAGACTACTACATGGCATCAGTTTTTCACGCTAATGCCTTCTAATTTTCTGCACAGATTGGGGCAGTCAAGCTTGTTAGTTGATGCGCTGAGTAAGCGAAATTCAATCTGCAGCCAGTGGCCTGATCTCACACTTCATATTTTCATATAAACTATTTGTACAGCATATTACACCTGTCTGCTAGGTGGACACTGTTACAGAAGAGCTCTCAATGACAGAAAAATCTCTCTCCTGATATCTGTGAACAGAAAATGTTAACTCCAGACACTCTTCGGAAGTTGCTTTACAGTACAAAAATGTGTCCCAAACATCTCTGTGGGAGGAAAGCACACAAAGAGCACTTTCTTTCCATCACCAGATTTGATCCCACACCTGTTGGAATCAAGTCTGGAGTGTCATTAGTGTTCCTGTTTGAAAGGTCTGTTGGCTGGAAATCACTCTAGCTGTTGGCTGTTCATGTGAAAGGACTTGACCTTTGCAAACTGAGTTTCTTTTTTTTCCTGCCTTACTGGGAATTAAATGCCCCCATACTTGGCAAATACTCTAACACTCCGCACTGTAACTTGCCTTTGTTAATTGGGAATAAAATTATAGTAATACTTGCTCTGATATTTTGCTAGGTCTCAAGTCCACTGAGAATCAAACGAGGCAATATATATGAAGGTGATTTGAAAATTATAAGATAAGAATATAAGGTGATTTGAAATCGTAATTTGGTGGAAACTGTAGTAATTCACTTCGGTGCCCTTATTTATAGAGTGAGAAATTTGGATCTGGTAGAATGGTGTTGCTTGTATATAGATACAGTGCACAAATTTTACTGCACAATTCTGGAAGAGAGGCCACATTTGTGTTTGTGTGGGTAAGATGGCTGTGGTCATGTTTGTCATCTCATGCAGTTTGCAAACACAAGGAAATTGTTTCCAAATGCTTCTGTTTATAAACCAGATTGTTTGCAAAAAAAGCCATCATGAGCTAATGACCACTGTACCTGGATGCCCATTTGGAGAACTTGGACTGGAACTCTGGATTGTTCATGCTCCCCCACACACACACTAAACACCGATATCCTTATTTGCAATTATTTAAAGATTATCTAAATTCTTCCTTATGTTACTCAATGGATAGATAGTGATATATATAGATAGGTGTGTTTTTTTTTATTTTTTATTTTTTTATGTTAAAGAATCTTTGTGCCACACAAATGATTTACCCAAACTACAGATTGGTACTTTGAACATTGCATTTTGTGTGTTTTATCCACAGGGTGGCAATCAGGGTTTGACAGTAGTAATTCAAGGACAAGGTCAAACTACAGGACAGTTGCAGTTGATACCTCAAGGGGTGACTGTACTCCCAGGGCCAGGGCAGCAGCTCATGCAAGCTGCAATGCCGAATGGTACTGTGCAGCGATTCCTCTTCACCCCATTGGCAACAACAGCCACAGCGACCAGCACCACCACCACAACTGTTTCCACTACAGCAGCAGGTAGAACGCTAAGCTTCTTGGAAGTGCTGAATGTTATTACCACTCATTGCTGGGAACAAGATGAGCAATGCTTATCTTTAGGAGGATGTGCCTCAGCCCAGTGAGCTCAACAGTTGGCATAGCCGACTTCACAACATCTTGGTGTTTTCATGCCTTGTTTTTATAGACTCCTTGTCAACACCCCTTCCCGTGTGTGTGTGTGTGTGTGTGTGTGTAAGTGAAGGCGGGGCAAAAGTAAAGGCTATCATGGTAACTGTTGATGCTTCCCACACTTTACAGGCACTGTTAGGGTAATGAAGATAATCTCAGGGCGGGCTAACGCATCCAACTCAGAGCCTGCAGTTGAGAGCTGCAGGTCTAGATCACTTTGTTAGCCACTGGTTAACTGCAGAGTGCAGCCTGATGCTAACCTGACTCTTAATAGAGGCTGTGCCTTGCTTTCAAAGCCAGCCCTCTGGCAAGTTACAAAGTTTTACAGAGTTCAGCCAGAGAACAAGGCTCTAGCTCCCTCACTCGGGAGAGTACTAATGTCAGCATGACTAAACCGTTTCAAAAGTTTAAATCTGTACTGAAATACAGAATTCTCAACTTTAGGAAAATCTCCTTCCTGTTCTTTTTAAACCACAGTCTTGTGTTCTAGAATAATAGAATTGATTTGTCTTTCCTTTCCATAGGCTCAGGTGAACAACAGAGTAAATTATCACCCCAGACACAGGTGCAACAAGCCAAACCTTTGCCAGATCAGTCATCAAGTGTGAGTCCTGCAGAAGCCCAGCCACAGTCTACTCTGCCTTCAACGCAGCCCCAGCTCCAGCCCCAATCCCAGCCCCAGCCCCAGCCCCCAACTCAGCCTGAAGTTCAAACTCAGCCTGAAGTTCAGACCCAAACAGCTGTTTCATCTCTCATCCCTTCTGAAGCACAGCCAACCCAAGCACAGTCATCCAACAAACCCCAACTTGCAGCACAGTGTCAGCCTCAAAGTAATGCCCAAGGACAGCCTCCTGTTTGTGTCCAGAGTCCACCACAGACTCGATTGCATCCATCAACTCCATCTCAAGTGTCTTCTAGTCAGCAGCCCCAGGTTCAGACTACAACCTCACAGCCGATTCCAATTCAGCCACATACATCTCTTCAGATACCTTCCCAAGGCCAGCCACAATCACAAGTGCAGGTACAGTCTTCAACTCAAACTCTTTCATCGGGACAAACATTAAATCAAGTTACTGTTTCAGCCCCATCCTGTCCTCAGCTACAAATACAGCAGCCACAGCCCCAAGTCATTGCTGTGCCTCAGCTGCAACAAGTCCAGGTTCTGTCTCAGATCCAGTCACAGGTTGTGGCTCAGATACAGGCTCAGCAAGGTGGTGTGCCCCAGCAAATCAGACTGCAGTTACCTATTCAAATTCAGCAAAGCAGTGCTGTGCAGACTCAACAGATTCAGAATGTGGTTACAGTGCAGGCAGCCAGTGTGCAAGAGCAGTTGCAAAGGGTTCAGCAACTCAGGGATCAGCAGCAAAAGAAGAAACAGCAACAGATAGAAATTAAGCGTGAACACACCCTCCAAGCTTCTAACCAAAGTGAAATCATTCAGAAACAGGTAAAGTTATTAAGTCAAAGCAGCATGTTCAGTAGCTTGAATTATTGTGCTGTACAATAGACTTAATGCTTGCTGGTATTAGGTTTCCTAAATGAGACATCGTCATTGATGTTTAAATTTAGAAGCAGCACTGGATGGACAGACTGACACCACTGACTCCCATGGTTTGAAATTCTTCTCTGGATAGATAGAGTCAGTGCTTATTAGAAACAGTCTAGCTGGGCATGGTGGCGCACACCTATAATCCCAGCACTGGGGAGGCTGAGGCAGAAGGATTGCCACAAGTTCTACGCTAGCCTGGGCTACACAGTGAGTTCCAGGCCAGCCTGAACTACAAGGCGAGACCCTGTCTCAAAAAACAAACAACAGCAACAACAAAAAGATACATATTTTGGAAAAATGGAAATGGGAAGAATGGGGTTTTTAGTTTCAATATTATTAATACCAAACTGAAGTACAAAACTTCAGGTATTACAGCAATTCATTTGAAATTATTTACTATCCCTTAGTTTGCATGTAGGCTAAGACTAAACAAATTGCAGACGAGTTAAATTCATTTGCATTTCCAGACACACCTTTATAAAAATGTTGTAAATATTCTGTAGCTGAAATAAAAAGTGCCATTATGCAGGGACATCTTGCAGTGGCACTTGAGTGAAGTAAGGTAACTCAGATGAATTAGAATTACTCTACTAAAACATATAACGTCCTTTAGCATTACTGTAGGAAACTTCCTTTTTATCTATACCGTGCTCTGTCAGCACAAGGCAGGAGTTTGGATTTCAAGGGTTACCAAGTCTCGAAACTCTGTGTCTCCCCTGAACTATAACTTCATTAAAACGCCTCTCTTTCCAGGCACATGAGATTATTACGATGATTACATGGGTCGTGTATGTAATTTTAAAGATGTAAAATTGAAGTGATATATAATGTGTTCACGTGCATTACCACCCAGCTGTCAGCACTCTAAGTTGAGAATTATCTAGTACCTATAATACTCCTGATCTTTGTAATAGGGGCATAGGGGAGCAGCTCTTTAGAATTGGTGCCTGGGAAGAGTGCATAATGTAAAAGCAGCCTATGGAGCATGATAGTTGAGTGAAAATTCTTGCTGAATTACTTACTACTTAATCTCAAACAAGTTGGTGAATTTCTTTGTCTCATTATTAATGAAATTGTACCTATGGCTCAATATTGTCATGAGGAATAAATAAAATATTGTCAAGTATTTAACACAGCACCTAAAACACGGTAAGCACCCAGGCACTTTTGGTAGCTGCTAATTTAATTCATGTGTATTAATACAAAAATCTTAACCATATCTTTGATCAACATGTATGCTGTCATCTCTACTATGGTTTCTGTATACTAACTGTAGTCTTTGTAAAATGTATATTTTTGGATTTGTTCTGTCCTAAAGGTGGTGATGAAGCATAATGCTGTAATAGAACATTTAAAACAGAAAAAGACCTTGACTCCCACTGAAAGAGAAGAAAATCAAAGGTAGGGAGAAACATAGGGACTTGTGGTATATTGGTTTCTTCTTTTTAGCCTGCTCATGTGTAAGAGTTGTAGGTTTATATATATATATATATGTGTGTGTGTATGTATGTTTTGTTTTGTTTTTAGTACTGGGGTTCAGACTTGGGACTGCTTGTGAGGCAAGCAGCAGCACCACTGAGCTAAATTCCTAAGCCCAAGTTTATATATATTTTTATCTCTTTTGTTTTGTTTTTGTTTTTGTTTGTTTGTTTTTTGAGACAGGGTCTCACTGTATAGTTGAGACTGACCTGGAACTCTATGTAGCCCAGATTGGTCTCAAACTCACAGCGATCCTCCTGCCTCAGCCTCCTGAGTGCTGGGATTACAGGCGTGCGCCACCATGTCCAGCTATATATTTTTATCTTGATTGAAGTTTCCCAGTAAGAACACTTGAGCACAGGTAGTTCGTGATGGGTTTCTGTTACTGTCTGCAGCTTTGCAGTTGCAGAAAGTTTGTATATCATCTGCAGGGACATAGGAGACTCATGTCTTCAACCTTTCAGAATGAAATGTCCAGCATTACATAGCTTGTATATTTTTCTCTAGAATGATTGTATGTAACCAGGTGATGAAGTATATTTTGGATAAGATAGATAAAGAAGAAAAACAGGCAGCAAAAAAACGGAAGCGTGAAGAGAGTGTGGAACAGAAACGGAGCAAGCAGAATGCTACCAAGCTCTCTGCTCTGCTGTTTAAACACAAAGAGCAACTCAAAGCTGAAATCCTGAAAAAGAGAGCTCTTCTGGACAAAGAGCTGCAAATTGAAGTGCAGGTAAGAGAATATTTCCTATCCTGCGTCCAGTGTTTAACATCCAGTGTTTTTCTTTCTTGCTTTAAATATTTGGTTAAGCCTATAGTTTCAGCCTTTTTCCCCCTAGAATTTACATTTGCATATATAAAGTACATTAACTAAAAAGCATATCTTTTGGGTCTGGGGATTTTACCTCAGTGGTTCTACTGCCTGCCTTGCCACTGCAAGGACCTGAGTTCGATCCCCAGTCATCCCCCCAAACAAGTCACATCTTTTGAAGCAAGACAGAGCCTTTTTTATGTGTGTATTTTAATGCTTTTTAAGAGTGTATTTTTAGTGTATTCTCTAGCCATTCTGAGAAGTTAATCTATTGATCAAAATGTTTAGTACTCTGTTGGAATACCTTTTATTGTCTATGCCAAAAGTTTCCTGGAGTCATGTTTCATAAGAAAGACAAGAAATCTGCAAAATAATATTATAAATATAAAAGTATGTCCACTTAAAAAGACAAGTATTCCCTTTAACTTGTAATTGATTCTGCAGAGGAGCATTACAAATCTATTGCTTTCTTGGTAAAGTTATTTTCAGAATGAAAGAAGACATCTGTTCATACATAGAGACATAGCTTTTCCTTGCCTTTGTTGCACTCATGCATCAGGAACTGTGGTATACTTTTTTTTTTTGGTCAGTACAATTGAATCCAGGCCCTTCACTCTAAGCTACATCTCCAGCCCTTTTTTATTTTGAAATCTCACTATGTTGCTGGGCAAGAATCACATGCAGTCTTCCTGCCTCAGCCTTCCAGAGTGCTGGCATTATAAGTGACCCCCACCTATCCTGCTAAAATATCAGTTTTATCAGAAAATACAGCGTGTTTCTAGAGGACAGTTCATCTGTATATTTTCATGTTTTAAAACACTAAAATGTGGATACTGTTTGATCTGTAATTTCACTTCTAGAAATTAGTCCAAAATAATGAGGCAAGATAATTCAATAAGGGCATTCACCAAAGTACTAATAATAACAAAAATTTAGAATCAGCCTCAAGTCCACAGAGTGGAGATTGGAACTCAGTGTTTTTCAACAGAAGCTCTTTGTCCCTGGTTACCAAATTACAGTAGCAGCCCTCTCATTTTGACTCACACACAGAAACGCACAGTCTCTTTTACCCTCTACGTATATTCCCAGTCTCTGGAACTGTGATGGTGAACCCTTTAGACTTTGCAATGATATAAACAGCCCACTGTGGCACGAGTGTCACAGGTCCCATTACCACTGCTCTGGGAGGTGCCAGTGCCATGCCCAGCTGAGCACCACTGAGTGAAATACGTGAAGTCTCCACAGAAATGGGCTTTCCACAGCAGTGTGGGGTAGTGTTTGGCTTTAACTTCTTTAGGAGAAATTCTCAGTAATAAATGCTCAAATAAAGTAGTGTATTTATAGTGCAGTATATCCGATCACTTCATTCAACAAGTATTTATTTGGCATTTAAGATACCGCACACTATTCCTGCTCCCCAGTCTGCACACTGTAGGAAAATATTTGTAGTTTCAACCTTCCTGTGTAAATACACTGGTCATATACATTGAAATATTCTTATAAAAATAATGTAAAGCTGGGCACCTTGGTACAAGCCTGTCGTATCAGCAGTGGGGAGGTTGAGTTCCGCGAGATGAGCTCGTCTGATTCTGCCTGGGCAACTTAACAGGGCTGGGGGTGTAGCTCAGGGCAAAGACCCTGGGCTCAGTACTATGTAAAAAAATGTAATTCCACCACAATATCTTTCATTATCTACCATTTTTAGATAATTTTAGACTATATTTTGATATGTATGTATTCATATTAAAGTCATTTTATATAGAAATAGAATCTAATAAGGATGAAAATTTTTAAATTAAAATATTCAACATTAAGTGGTAGAATTAATTTATTGCTATGCTAATTTCCTTTGAAAGATGACTTTCAAATAACTATCAACTGGCATATTTTAAGAATAAAATTTAAATCCCAGCACTCTGGGGATGCTGAGGCAGGAGGACTTGTTTGAGACCAGCCTGGACTATGTAGTGAGTTCAAGGTCAGCCTGAACTACATAGCAAAACCCTGTCTTTTAAAAAAAAAAAAAAAAAACTTAAAAATGAGCAAGAAGATTGAGGTGTAGCTCAATGTGAAGGTCCTGAGTTCAGACCCTATTGCCACCACCCCAATTTTTAATCATATTGATTTTACTTTCTGTTTATAAGGTTATGAGATTGACTTTTCAGCCTTCTACTCTTACATATTTTTCTGCTTGTCTTTCTTTTTAAATAGACTTTATTTATAGAGCAGTTTTCTATTTATAGTAAACCAGGTGCCGAAGGTACCGTACTCTGTATACTTGCCATTCAGTTTCTCCTATTATGAATAGCTTGCATTACTGTGTCACTTCTGTTAAACTGATGAACCATATTGACGTATGTTATTAACCAGTCATAGTTTATATTAAGCTTCACTCTATTCTGATGTAAATTTTGTAAGCCCATAACCTGCCAGTATAGTATGTACAGAAAAGTTACAATGTCCTAAAAATAGTGCTTCATCTTCTGTAGCTGTCTGTCTTCACCATATACTTGTTTCTGATAAAATATGTCTTTGTTATCTTTTTAATAGAACTTACTCCTTCATTTAACTATGTCACCTGTATTACAATTTTTGTCACATTCTATGAAATTAATTTCATTTGAATTCAGTCCATTTTGTTTTGGTTTGGTTTTTTAAAATCTTTTTTCCCATTCCATGTTCTCATGTTTTGACATTTGGTTTTGCAAAAGTATTTTGAGTGAAAAGAGTTTTGCTTTTGCTTCCTTTTTTTGAAGCCCAGTTAGCCCAGTTATCTCTTACCTTCCAGCAGGAAGCCAGCTGTCAGTACCCAGCTCATACAAATCACATTCAGTGCCCTTTACCCTGAAGAACTCAGTGCTATAGTTTGGCTACCACTTCCTAGTTTGAATATGGCGTGTAGATAAGGCCCGCAGTTTTAGTATTGCTTAGTGTATCTTCCTGTTCCAGGGGGCTATTGATGTCTTACTCAGACATGCCTGTGTCTTGCCTTTTTCTCTTTTTTTGAGACAGGATCTCACTATGTAGTCCAGACTGGCCTGAATTCATGGGATCCTCCTGCCTCATTCTCCCAAGTGCTGAGATTACAGGCATGCACCACCATGCCCAGCTGTTCTTTTTCATATTTTACTATCGTTGGTATATTTTTACAGGAGAAAGGAGTTCAAAGTGAGTGCATCGCTGCACTGCCCTGACCTCTGTGGTGTTACTAAGTTCCATCTTTGGATATCGTATCATAAATTAGGCAAATGGAACTCAAGATTTACTCTCTTCCCTTGGAAGAGATCCAGTCTCTCTTTCAATAGAGAAGGGCTGTTGAGTTAGTCACACTGCTTACCTTCTCACAAACTGTCTAGACCAGTAATGACGAGGCTTTTGGAGCTTTCCGGGATACAAACAGCCCGCTGTGGCACGCGTGCCATAGGTTTGCCACCAGTGCTTTAACTCTAGAGAGTCATTAAATCAGGGCCATTTGTATTTCTTTGTTAGGTTTTTGTTTAGTTTTGTTTTTTTCCTGGTAGTGTAGTTTACCCAGGGCCTTCGTACTCAGCTCCATTACCAGCCCTTTTTTTAAAATTTTGAGACAGGGTCTTCCAAGTCATTCAGTTGCCCACACTGGGCTTGAACTTGCAATTCTCCTGCCTTAGGCTCCCAGAAAGCTGAGGTTACAGGTGTATACCACCCCTCCTGGCCCTTGGTTAGAACTCCCGGGTTGGTTTGTTGTTGTTTTGAGATAGGGTCTCCCTATGTGTTCAGGCTGGCCTTGAACTTTTAGCAATCCTCCTGCTTCAGCTTCCTGAACTGATTTCTTGAGATTTCAGGTATGTGCCATCATGCCCAGCTTTATGAATTTTTGTGATGTGGGATTTTAACTTCGCAATTGCCAGAGACTTGATTATAACAAATTCTTGTAATTGTTTTATTCTTTCTTTTCTTTTCCTATGTACTTATATGTAATATCTCTGTTTTAGAAGCTGTCAAATTCCTAGAGCTCTTAAGTATTCATTTAGATGATTCTTATTGTCGTTTTTTTCACTAGGAAGAGTCATTCTGTCCTTAGAAAAGTGAAACTGCCATAATAGTAAAAACAGGGGCAGAAAAATTAAGTTGTGAACGCATTGCTTTTTAAGACTCAGGATTTTGATTTTGTACCTTGGGAGAGGGGTACGGTATCAGAAATTGAACTCTGGACCTCATGTTTACAAGACAGGCGCAGTGCCACTGAGCTAAATCCCTAACCCCTGTTTTTCTGCTTTTATGTGCTGTTCTATTATAACAATATGAGGCTCGGGGTGGCCTCTTGCTAAACCTTTAGTAGCTATAACCCTTCAAATGTTTACCATTTTTAAAAGAATTATTCCAATTCAGTATAGCACCAAAAGTCAATGGGATAATTTTTTTATTTTTATTCATTTTTAAAAACATTTAATTTTATTTTTTGGCCTTGAACCCCTAAGTTCTGAGATTACAGGCATGCACAATAAATATATCTGGATTAAAAAAAATTTTAAATCCCAACAAGCAAGCTATAAATTCAACTTAATTGAAGATGTGTAAATATATGAATTAAAAATTGGGGCCAGGGATTGAGCTGAGTGGTACTGCACCTACTTCACAAGTGCAAGGTCTTGAGTTGGATCCCCAGTACCAGGAAAAAAAAAAAAAACTAAAGGGAAAAACAGTGACAATGGTAGGATTGTAGGTGTTCGTTTTTCTTTTTTGTTTCTTAATTTTTCAAAAATTTTTTATTGTTTCTTGGTACATTTTAGGTATACAATATGATAATATTCATTGATAGGAATTTGTATCTTTATTTGATATATCTTTTGTTTGTTTGTTTGTTTTTTGTTTTTTGAGACACAGTCTCACTACGTAGTTGAAACTGACCTGGAACTCACTATGTAGCCCAGGCTGGTCTCGAACTCACAGCAGTCCTCCTGCCTCAGCCTCCTGAGTGCTGGGAATTACAGGTGTGTGCCACCACGCCCAGCCTATATGATATATCTTGATTCTTACTTTTTCCCCATTCCCCTGTCTTCCCTTCAATCCCTCCGCACCTCACTATTTACAGACTTTGTTTCTGTTTTTTCCTTTTCTCATTTATTCCTTTCCCCAACCCCTAATTTTTTTTTTTTTAATAGGCAAAAAAAGAAATTCAGCCTTCTGTAAAATCTCAGCTGAGTATGGTGGTGCACACCTGTAATCCAATCACTCAGGAAGCTGTAGCAGAAGAGTTGCTGTGAGATCGAGGCCAGCCTGGGCTCCATAGTGATTTCAAGGCCAGGATGAACTACATAGTGAGGCCCTCTCAAAATTAAAAAACAAACAAACACCTTTTCAAGGGATATTACTGTTCTT
>NW_022900935.1:50679534-50682175 GCF_012274545.1 Fukomys damarensis | reverse complement strand
GGTCTCAACTCACTCTGTAGTTAAGACTGACTTGGAACTCACTGTGTAGCCCAGGCTGGCCTCGAACTCACAGTGATCCGCCTGCCTCAGCCTGCCGAGTGTTGGGATTACAGGCATGCGCCACCACGCCGGCTGTATTTTTGGTATTTAAATTATTGTGGAAATTTATAAATGTCTCCGATTTTTATTTGCTTGCACCATGTTTATTCATGAGTGTGAATCCCAGTGGGTTTCTCTGGGATAATACAATTTGCTTTAATCACTATTTCCAAGAAAAAGTTGCAGCAAGAGTGGTCTAACATGTATTTTACATGAACGAGTTGGGGTTTTATTTCAGGACCTATATGAGAAAACTATGTTTTACTACCTAGCTCTCCCTAACCATAACCCTTACCTGTAGACATAGGAACATAATAAGTTAGATCTATCTCTGATCCTCCTTTGTCGTGGTCAAGCAACATTTTGAAACCTGTGTTCGGTTTGTGCAGAATGAGGGGCAGAGGAGGCAACTGGTGGATGTGGAATCCCATCCTGAGAAACTACTGAAATCACCAGGACAGGACAAGGGCAAGCCAGAAGGCGCATTTTTTTTAGATAGATAATTCATTTTTCAGTCAGATTTCCTTTGAAGACATCTAGCAGCTTTCTTGTTGTATAATCTTCATTTTCTATTTCTGATTGGTTGGGATGTAGCCCAGTGGTAAGACACTCTCTCCTAGCATGCAGGATGGCATGAGTTCAATCCCCAGTACCACAAAATTAAAACAAGTAGGAAAACTCTGGTTTGGAATTAGTTACTGTTTGCCTGAACCATGGAGCTGCTTTGGCAAGTGGGAGTAATGTAATACCCCTGGTCAGCTCATGCATTCACAGAATTCTTGTATTCTTTAATTGCCAACAGGAAGAATTGAAGAGAGACCTGAAAATAAAGAAAGAAAAGGACATGGCACAGGTGGTACAGGCCAGTGCTGTGACAGCACCTTCTCCCCCTCTGGCTGCAGCAGTGCCCCCTCCAGCCCCTCCACCTTCACCCCCCTCCATGCCTGCTCTGCAGCACTCGGGACTCCCCACGTCCCCAGTACCTGCCGCTTCCCAGAAGAGGAAGCGAGAAGAGGAGAAAGACTCCAGCTCAAAGTCCAAGAAGAAGAAAATGATCTCCACTACCTCAAAGGAAACTAAGAAGGACACAAAGCTTTACTGTATTTGTAAAACGCCTTATGATGAATCTAAGTGAGTAGATCTTTTTGAGCTCTAGTTTATTTTTAAGATTAGCTGTTACATTGACACTTTTGAAAAAATGAGCATATTGATAATGATATAAATGAAAATAACTTAGTTTGAGGATGATAATGTTTAATTTCTGGTCTTGCATCTCATATTTTTAACCTTGGTAGCAGTGAATTAAAATTTGCTATTTCATGAGTTCATGAGTCTTGTGTGTCCTCCATTATAATCTTTTCTGTCAAAAACAAGCTTTCTGTTGCTCTTTTGCTTTCTTCTGTTCTCTCTGGATCAACTCCAAGTCGATCACTAATGCTGACTGGAGAAGGTGGTGTGTTACTCTTGAAGCCCAGAGTTGAGAGTTTCTTTTCTGGGATCTCTAGATCCTAGAATCTGAATATGTATGGTACAAGAGCCTTCAAACTGGATTGGTTCTGGGTGGTTTGATAGTGGTTTTTTGCTTTTTGGGGTTTTTTGGGGTTTTTTTTGCTATTTTTTTTTTTTTTTTGTATTGAAGTATTGCAAACTAATATTTTTGTCAGCATTCCCACTCTTGGTGACAAAAACCAGAAAAATACAAAAAAAAAAGTTTCTTCTACCCATTCTCCAACTACAAAACTCAAAAATTTGATAAGCATGGCAGCTGGAAACTGTTTTTGACAATTGTGACTTGTATTTGTGATATAAACAAGATTTTCATGACAGTCCATAAATGTAGGGTGTATTTTTGTTGTTTATTTATTTATTTATTTAGGTCATCACTATCCTTGAACTAAGTATTTAACTTTAAATTTGAACATTAAGATGTAGGTCAGCTTTTTAAAGCCATCTTAACCAAGTATTTTCTGTACTACTGAAAAGTTTATTTAATAGATTGTGTTGATTTTTTTTAAATGATCTTTTAGATTTTGGAATGCCTAATGTCTATTTAAATGAATGCCTAATTGATGCAAAAAATAAAATTGTAATCTCTTTAGTGATATTTAAGTGACAACATTGAAACTGCCCTGTATAGCTTGTTTGCAAATGTCAGATGAAAACTTTTTGTTGATAGGTTCACCTGTCTGTTGAACACAGATCAATTTAGCCATCTTCATTACTTTTCATTGTCTTATCTCATTAAAAATTATACATAATATAAAAAGTGGAACCCTATTAACCAATTTTTCCGTTAGTCTATTACAAGTGTGCCTCACTTTAAGCAAAACATAATGATTGCTGAAACAGAAGTTACTCTTCTTTATGAAAAGATCTGCTTGCGGGGAGTGGTGGTGCACACCTGTAATCCCAGCACTTGGGAGGCTGAGGCAGGAGGATCGCTGTGAGTTTGAGACCAGCCTGGGCTACATAGTGAGTTCCAGGTCAGTCTCAACTACATAGTGAGACCCTGTCTCCAAAAAACAAAAATAAATAAATAAAT
>NW_022900935.1:50658702-50679468 GCF_012274545.1 Fukomys damarensis | reverse complement strand
ATAAATAAATAAATAAATAAATAAATAAATAAATAAAATGAAAAGAACTGCTTGTTGAATTTCTTTGCATAATAAGGCTTCTTTGGCCTTTGAAAGTATTCATTCAAATCACAGAAATTAATTTCACACAGAACTTCTTTAGAATATCAAAGTTTTGTAAAATGAGGTACACCTGTACTTTTTCTCATTGTATTGAGATTGCCTCATTAATTTGTAGATATTTCATATTTTTCAGTTTGCCATTATTAACCTTTCAGTATATCAGATTCATTTACTTTTTATTCTACTTGGAAGGAGTTAGTATTTTTAGGAATATTTTATAATCTCTCATACCAAACCAGCCCAGTTTGGGAATCTAGTTAAGAGTGACTCAGAATTCAATGCAAGTGCTGCACTTACTTCCAGGACATATACCCCACCACCCAGAAGAGGCAGCGTACAAAAGTACCTCAGAAGGTCCCCACCTGACAGGAAATCCTGTGTGACAGCCATTGACTGGTAATATGTTAAAGTACAGACCATGTATTGCTCCCTCACACTGATGACGCAGGTCAGTCTGTAGCATGAGGACAACTTGCAATGCTCTGGGTCAGTGGCGGCCAACCTCTGGCACATGTGCTGCAGCTGGCTGGCTGTTATTGAAAGCTCTTAAGAGGTTCGCCATCACTGTTCTAGGCAAATCTACCAAGAAACATGTCACTAGGACAAAGTGCCAGTAGCATCCAAAAATCCAGGTTTCCTTGAGATTCACATTAACTCTCCCAGGGACTGACGTGGCATTTCTATGCGTTGTGTATCAGCGCTTTTAGATACACTACACTCATTAACAGAGATGCTTCTGATTTTGCCTTTAGGGGGCCTGTATTACAAAAGGCTCTAGGTTGCCTACCATCACACACCCACACTGCTGATACTTGGAATCACACACTCACATTTGCTAGCTGCTACATACAGAACCTTTCAGGGTTTTAGATTACTGTCCTTACGTTTTTGTCCCTACCATGTATATCTAGTTTTGAACCAAAGCAGTTCCTTTAGGATTCTAGTTAATCAACCAGGCTACTTTCCACATTGTCCACACATGTTCTATGAACTGAAAAATTGGCCCATGTTTTAATCATCATGAGAGAGGGTCTTAATAGGATTAAATTCCAATGTCTATTTAGAAAGCTTGGCAGAGATTGAATTACTACATGTACTTTCCTTAGTTTTCTTCTTCATATCATATTTTGACCATTTATCTCCTGCACCTGGCTGACCTGCATGTTTCTTGTAGTGTTAACTTCTATTCGGTGTTTGTGCTTTGCTTTGTTTTCAAATTTAAATTGTGAGATACATTTTCAAACCTATCTTAAGAAATAGCCCTGATATTGAAATGGCTTCTGTGGAATAGGTTTGACAGATGTAAGTCTTTGATTCTTTGGCTTTGGTTTTTGTGCCTGTTATAGTTTTGCACACATTCATTAAGAGGAAGACATCACCATCAGTGTGTTGTTTATTTTCTCAAATTCTAGTATGTTTTTAAAGATCCATATTTCACTAAACAGTGTATTTGTTGAAATTGATGTGAGTGACTTTATGTTTCCACACTTGATACAGTATCAGATGCTGTAGTTTGTCAGGAGTAGCATGGTTGGATTCAGGATGTTTAGCTGACTCATTGCAGAAAGTTACTTGTGAATCAGGGCAGGAAAGACAGATGTAAGTACCGTGCAGCTCAAAATGACAATTACATTGTCATTTTCATTGTGAATACTTTTAGGTTCTATATTGGCTGTGATCTTTGTACTAACTGGTATCATGGAGAATGTGTTGGCATCACAGAAAAGGAGGCTAAGAAAATGGATGTGTACATCTGTAATGATTGTAAACGGGCACAAGAGGGCAGCAGTGAGGAATTGTACTGTATCTGCAGAACACCTTATGATGAGTCACAGTGAGTTCTGATAAGAGCATCATATTTAATAATGTAGGAAGCCAAATTGCTCTGACTGGTTATTTTAAAATAAAAAGAAAGATATTTTTCTGCATATATTATACACTTACATTACAAATTCCTTTCCATTTTTTTCTCTTTTTCCCTCTTTACCTCCCCTTCAAAATTTATGTTGCTTCATAGTGAATGCTTGAGATGCACTGGGGGGAAATATGGTTTACGGTAGATTTGATTCTTCAGTATTTTAACATAGAAATTAATGAGATTAAAATAGCCTCACTCATTTGGACTTTATCAGTGTTATCAGTGTTTGAAATAGTGCTCTATTGTAGGTTAGAAAAACACTAATTTTGGTACAAGCTCTGGGACTGTTATTAGCTTAAAGGATTTTGAGCTCCCATTTGATATGGTACTAGTTGAAAGATTTTTGGCTTCATTTTGTTTTGAGCTTTAAAATCAAATAAACGTTTTACATTTTCAAATTGGTTTTCCAATATTACACAGTACTCTTAAATTTCTACTGCTTCTTCTTAATATCAGAAATGCTAAATTAACACATTGGAATGTCAATCTTAAAAGTATTAAAACAACCAAAATAATAAAACTTTTACATCCCAGCTTTAGCAAATTTTTAGTTGCATGTTTTACTTAAAGCAAATTATAAGTGATATTACCTCATCTGTTTTGGATTCACATTTCCATTTCGGATCTTACAGATTTTATATTGGCTGTGATCGGTGTCAGAATTGGTACCATGGGCGCTGTGTTGGCATCTTGCAGAGTGAGGCAGAGCTCATTGATGAGTATGTCTGTCCACAGTGCCAGTCCACAGAGGATGCCATGACAGTGCTCACGCCACTGACAGAGAAAGATTACGAGGGCTTGAAGAGGGTGCTGCGTTCCTTACAGGTGAGAGCCCACTGTGTCGTATGAAAGTGAAATTAACCTGCACGACTTTGGAAAACACCCCCAAGATTTGCACTTCCCTTCTTTGAGTATCTGGTTCTTGGCTGACTCCAGCTTTTGAGATGAAGGACTTGACAAACGTCAGCCTTTCACATGCCAGTGGCATGAAGTATGGCGTTTCCACACACTACTTATTCTGTTCATCTGACAGTTAACAGTTAAAGGACTCACTTTTTTGTTGTTGTTGTTTTGTTTGTTTGTTTGGTTTTGAGACAGGGTCTCACTATGTAGCCCGGGCTGGTCTCGGACTCACAGCGATCCTCCTGCCTCACCCTCCCGAGTGCTGGGATTACAGGCATGCGCCACCATGCCTGGCTCACTTTTCTTTTAAACTTAAGTTTCTAAAGATTTTATCTCATGGCCATAGATTGAGCAACAGTATGATCAAAGCCTAGTTATTCCCTTCTATATTAGAAATAAAAAATAGTTGCACATGGTTTGCAAGATTGGGGAATGTTAGAGAAAGAATCGGGACGAGCACTCAGCTGCAACTTTTCTCCTGTCTTAATCAAAATCACAGAATTGGAAGAGCTGAGAAGAGAATCAGAATCTGAATATTTGGCTGAATGTTGTTTAACATCACATTCCTGCCACCTCATTACCTAAGCGTGGTAACCACTCCACACTTGGAACCTGCCTGCCCAGCTACAGAAGTGAGGCAGGTCATCGTGGAGGAGCAGAGTGCAGCTGTCATGACTCTTAAGCTAGGGCTGCACACCTCACACCATGGTCTTCAGCCTTAGAGAACCATTGTCATAGGGTGAGCTCATCTTATGTGATCTGTGATCAGAGCAGAAATTGTCTCATACATGGCCGGGGATCTAGCTCAGTGGTGCCACCACCTGCCTCACAAGTACCAGGTCCTGAGCTTGAAAAGAAATCATCTCATATAAAGCATTTCATCTCTCTTTAAGACTATAAGAATAATGACTAAGATACTAGTCTTGGAACATAAAAATGTTAGGCAGTGAACTGGACCGGGCCCTTAGTGAAAACCTTTATATATTTAATGCAGATGCATAGTGATTTTCAAGTCTTTAACATCATTTTGTCAACTGTTAAGATATAATATTAGCTATTCTAAGTACAGGACAGGTACCGGTAGAGTTAACGTTACCATAACATCCTATTAAGAGGGTGTTTTGCTTTTTTTTTGTACCAAGGATTGAACTCAGGACCTTGCAGTTGTGACGCAGGTGTGGTTGCCACTGAGAAGAATTTGTCTGTTGGCTAGGATATACCCAGATTTAAAGAACAGATGTATTCAGTAGGCTTTGATCATACATACATTTTGTAATTTTGAAAACAGTTTTCCAAACATAGATTTAGAATTCCAAAACTATGGTGAGAAGACTGTTTATTGGAATAATGCATGAGAAGCGTAATGGGAGAAATAGTTCCTTTATAAACACAAACATATATGAGTACATATATCTGTATGCACAAACATCTATCCTGCACCCAAAATGTGTCTCGTCTTGGTATGAAAATCATGTAGTTATATAGGACAGCAGTGATAATTGGGGATGAAGCTGATTAATTACTGCTGCAAAAGTGATCTCAATGGTGAGGGTGGGTATAGATGAGCGTGTACATGTATGTATGTGTAATTTTATAATTTTCACATAAATGAATACATGCTTGTGCGTACACACATGTGGGATATATTTGTATATAAGCGTACAGATAATAAGCTTCCCCTAGGTTTGTGGCTGGCCATACACATAGGCATCAGTTTAAAAAGCATCAGACCTCAGCTGTACAGTGAGACATTTCAATTATTTCCTTGAAATCTTTATAGTTATGCTGTTCTGCAGTACTTAGACGTGGACATTTGTCACATTTCAGTAGCTTAGACAACCATATGGTAATAATAACAGCATTCCACAAGAGAATAAACGTAAGATTGAAATGATTTAAAAAAAAGAATCTCAGCCAGGGATGTAGCTCAGTGGTTCTGCCGCCTGCCTCGCAAGTGCAAGGACCCGAGTTTGATCCCAGTACCAAAAAAAAAAAAAAGAATCTCACCTCTGTAAAACTGACTTGGAATTTAAGAGTTTATTGATATGATAACTCAATTGAGAACTGAACTAGAAGTAGTATTTCCACCTAACATAATAATAATAATGGTACTTGTTCTTCATTATAGGCCCATAAGATGGCCTGGCCTTTCCTTGAGCCAGTAGACCCTAATGACGCACCAGATTATTACGGCGTTATTAAGGAGCCCATGGGTAAGTATTGGGGATGAAAATGAAGTGTTTTCAGCACTGTCAGGAAGAGATAATTTATTGTCCATGTAATTGATATATCCTGAGAATATCAAGGACAAGGCTGGTGGTAGGATAAATTAAATTGGTATTGTCACTTAAACAGGTAAATTGGGAGCATCACAGTTTGTGCACACCCTTGAACCCAACAGTGTCATTTCTTAGGATTTACATGTGCAGAAGTATGTATTATTTGTAATAGTGTTTATAACTGCAAAAACAATGGAAATGAAATAGCTATCCATACAGTAACTACATCAAATGATAGGAGTGAAGCACTATGCAGCTCTGTAAAAGCATGCGTGAAATCAGTAAGTCAGTCGGGTTCTGTCTAACTCTCTGATCCTTCCGTCAGCTCTTCCTCATCTTTTCCAAAGGAGAGTGAAGTTAGTGGATCCACAGTAGAGATCCAAGAGAAAATAGACCTATTTCCCAGGAAAAAGTTGTTAAAAAATTACAGCCATAGGGCCGGGGATTTAGTTCAGCAGTTCGGTGGCCTGCCTTTGCCTTGCAAGCACAAGGAGCTGAGTTCGATCCCCGGTACCCAAAAAAAAAAAAATTACAGCCAGAACTGATTGTATTAAATGAACAGTTACATAGGTAGTAGCTCCATTATGCAATGGATAACGCATTGAACTTCTAAATGAGCAAATAGATATAAGTGATTGTATTTAAAGATAATATATCTCTAAGAGGAATTACTTTTAAAGCTATCAATTTTTAGGTGGGTAGGGTTTTTGTTTGATGGCAACTTAAAAGAGGAGGAACCATGAAGAGGAAATAAATGAGGTTTTAGTTAAAACTGAAAACACACACTCCAGTGTTTCTTGGAGATGAGGCTGCATTCTGGAAATGGCACCCTTGGGCGATGTCCTCATTGTGTGAACATTGTAAGAGTGTCCTTGCACACAGCTAACTGGTGTGAGTGGAGACAGCCTTCTGGGACCCTGTTGTATGTGGGGACCGTCACTGATGAAAAGGTCGTTATGGGACCTTCATTCTCCTGGTGTCCAAGAATAAACTGTACATGTTTCAGATTTGTATAGTCCCCTTCACACCTGGGGTTGTTTGTTAAAATACACTAATAAATTCTGCTGATAAAAATAATGCAGTTGCTGGGGATTTAGCTCAGTGGTTCCACCACCTGCCTTGAAAGCACAATTACGTGAGTTCGATCCCTGGTACCAAAAATAATAAAACAAAAATAATAATAATAATAATGCTTTTGTAGAAAATTTAGGAAATAAAGAAAGAGAAGATAAAAGCTGGGAATTTAGCTCAGTGGCACTGCACCTACCTCACAAACACAAGGGTCCTGAGTTCAATCCACAGTACCAAAAAGCAAAATCAAAAAAAAAAAAAAAGAGAGAGAGAAGATAAAGGCACCTTTTACCTTTTCTTGGCCAGGGATTTAGCTCAGTGGCACCGTACCTGCCTGGCAAGCATGAGGTCCTGAATTCAATCCTTCATTCCAAAAAAAAAAAAAAAAAGCCTGAAGTACCCTTTCTTCATTGAATCAAGAAGCCTCTTCCATAGAGAGAGCTGTGATTTTTGCTATTCTCCTATGCTTATTAAAATTGAGATGGAAAAAGCAAATTGAGACAGGGTGGTAAATGCAAATATTTCCCTGTTTCGGTCATCTTCAAAAAATGATTTCAGGGCTGGGGATGTAGCTCAGGGGGATCTGCACCTGCCTCGCAAGCGCAAGGTCCTGAGCAATCCCTGGTACCAAAAAGAAAGAAAGAAAGACAGAGAGAGAGGGTTTAGTAATTGAATATATCTGCACTTTTTAACCAAAATTCTTTTTTTTTTTTTTTTTTTTTCTTTTTTTCGGTAACAGGGATCAAACTCAGGACCTCGTGCTTGCCAGGCAGGCATGGTTCCTCTGAGGTACATCCCCAGCCCAAAATCCTTTTCTTTTCTTTTTTTTTCCCCCCTCAAAATCCTTTCCTTAACAAGCTAGATTTTTTTGTTTGTTTGTTTGGTTTGGTTTGGTTTAGTACGGTACCAGGGATTGAACTCAGGACCTTGTGCTTGCAAGGCAGGCAGCAGAACCACTGAGCTAAATCCCTGGCTCTCTTTCTTCTTTTTTGTAGCAGGGATTGAATTTAGGACCTTCTGCTTTTGAAGCAGGCGGTGGAACCAGTGAGCTAAATCTGCCCACCACCCCCACCCCCACCCCTCTTTGGTACAGGGGATCGAGCTCTGGTCCTTGTGCTTGTGAGGCAGACTCTGGAAGCACTAAGCCAAATCCCCGGGCCTTTTTTTTTTTTTCCCCCTGCTTTTGTTAAAACCACAGTAGGACCAGGGATTTACCTCAGTGGTGCCGTGCCTTCCTTGCAAGCGCAAGGTCCTCAGTTTGATCACCAGTGCCAAAAGCAATCCCCTGCAAGCATATCAGGTGTGTTATCGACCTATGTTATTTTGTTTTGTATGCTATGGATGGAATGCAGGCCTTACCCATGCTATGCAACAATTTTAATTGAATAAAACTAGAACACTATAACTCATTATTTATTTAACTCATTTATTTAATCATTAAAAGAGTTTTTAAAGTTTCTTTGCAGTTTTTGCTAGTACTGCCAACATGGCAGTGAACATCTTTGGTTCAGGCATCTACCTGCACTTGTTTGCTTAGAAAAAAATTTCTAGAGTTAGAATTTCTGGCTTAAAGAAAATACTTTCAAATTATACTTCAGTAATCTGAATCAGTTCCCACTAGTAGGACGTATATGTCTATATCCTTTCTTCTGCACTCAGACTGAAGGAGTTGTGGATATAACCCAGTGGTACAGTGCTTGCTTACCTTGTGTGAGGCCCTGGATTCAAGTCCCAGGATTGCAAAAATAAATAACTTGCTGGTCGTGGTGGCGCACGCCTGTAATCCCAGCACTTGGGAGGCTGAGGCAGGAGGATCTGTGAGTTTGAGACCAGCCTGGGCTACATAGTGAGTTCCAGGTCAGTCTCAACTACATAGTGAGACCTTGTCTTTAAAAAAAACAAAAACAAATAAATAAATAGCTGGGAATTATCACTTTTTTAAGGGTAATTTTTTTTTAGTCTGTGAAAATATTTCAAATGTAATATGTTTGATGTACAAATGTAGATATCACCAAGGTGTAAGGTGTAACATTTACCACTACCAACTACTGTATAACAAAAATAATCACTATAAAAGCTTAAATTTGCTGGGCAAGCTATTGCAGACCTATAGTCCCACACTTGGGGGACCGAGGCAGAAAGATTACACGTTCAGGCCTGGCCTCATTTATTTTATTAAATAAAGTTAATAAGTAGGACTAGAGATAAACCTCAGTGGTAGAGCACCCCTGTGCTGCATCCCAGTAACCCCCCCACAACTTTAAATTATTGTTAATACATTAATTGCCCTTAAATAACAATGACAATAATATGACTATTCCAAGACAAAAGTGAGCAAAGTATATGAATAGGAGACTCCCACGGAAAAAATTCAAACTAGTGAAGATACACGAAGTCAAACACTTTTCAATATCCAAATTAATAAAATTAAAAATTATAACGCTAGCCTGTTAACAAATCAGTTATCAGGGCCAGGGATTTAGCTCAGTGGTTCTGCTGCCTGCCTTGCAAGCACAAGGTCCCGAGTTCAATCCCTGGTACCAAAAAAAAAAGGTGGCGACTGGGCGTTTAGCTTAGTGGCACTGTGCCTGCCCATGAGTTTGATCCCCAGTACCAAAAAAATAAAAATTTAAAAAAATTTTTAAAATACAAAACAAAGTTGTGGCTGGGGATTTAGCTCAGTGGTGCCACCGCCTGCCTCGCAAGCGCAAGGTCCTGAGTTCGATCCCTGGTACCAAAAAAAAGTAGGAAAAGTGATAGTATGTTCTTCATGAAGTACATGAGTCTCCAGTGGTAAAGGCGCGTGGTTCCAGGACTGTAAATACGTATAATAGTCAAAATTGCAGGATGTATTTACTGGAAAACATTAAAGCTCTGAAAATGTTTTACATTTTGTGTTTTTAAGACCTTGCCACCATGGAAGAAAGAGTACAAAGGCGATATTATGAAAAGCTGACAGAATTTGTGGCAGATATGACCAAAATTTTTGATAACTGTCGTTACTACAATCCAAGTGACTCCCCTTTTTACCAGTGTGCAGAAGTTCTTGAATCATTCTTTGTACAGAAATTGAAAGGATTCAAGGCTAGCAGGTGAGCAAATGTGTTCAATGTTCTGAATTAATTTTGCTCCTTAAACTTTCCCTGTCTTATCTGAGGAATCAGACAGTGAAGTATGTGGTAAATCTGAACCAGAAATTTAAGACTGGTATTATGATGTACTAACAGGGACGAGTGGAGAGAGGCTCACTAATGAGGAGTTACTGGGTCTGCTTTTGCCAGGCCTTTGTCTTAGAATTTAAATCCTTTTTTAAAATTCCGAGAGCCCCTGTTGAACGCTCGCACAGGCCAGGTGCTGTCTGAAGTGCTGTGGTGCATGGACACCAGCAGCGAGACCTCTTGCCTCCTTCAGTTTGCATCCTGTAGGGGATGAAGAAATGGAGGATGGCCACCCTTGGGGGGAGACCAGAAAGGAGGGGATTTAGGTACTTCACATTGATTCCAGTGTGCTCTGTCTTTGAAGTTGTAAAGTGTCTGTTTTTCTGTGTACATGTTCTGTAGGCAAAGCCAGACTATAAATGCATAGGCCTTTTCCTTGGATATCTGGTGATATCAAAGTACTGAGTAACTTTGCATGAAGTGTAGTTACTGTGACCTTTGTGCCCTTCTGTTTCTGAACTTGAGCCCCCTTCTCAAATCCATGATTTTCTTTCTTCTCATAAAAGCCTGGTTTCCTTTTCTGTGATAATTACCATCATTCTTTAACCTTGAATTAATTACTCACCATACCCAGTCCACCAACCCATGAGTTCACTTATCCAGAGGCATTCAGATTGGGTAGACTTTGGCTAGGTTGGGGCCTGGGCCTCTGTGTGTTTCTAAGGAATTCCACACCAGGTGTAAGAATGGATGTTCGGGACCAGGGGTGTAGCTCAGTGGAACGCTCCACGTGTTCAGGGAAAGTTTTTTTTCTCAGCTGAATATCTGCATAAAGCCAAACAAGTGTAGAGGCACTTAAGTTTTTGAATGTAAGGAAAGGTCATCCTTTCTTGGCAAGTTGTCATAAGATATGTGCTGTAGCAAAAATAAGGAAGCAAATAGAGAAATAAGACCTTAGGTCCAGGAAGCAAAAAGTAATGAAAATTGCACTCACCTGGGGTTACATTTATAGAGCGGTCCTACCAGTGGGCTCTCCAAATTGGAGTGGAAGCAGAAGTTCTCCTAAAGCACAGTGATTCTTACATTAGGTGATTTGGTTAATATGGAAAAACATAAGACAGTGATTAAACCAACGAGCTCAAGGAATCAGAAAAGACAAACTTGAGCCGGGGATTTACCTCAGTGGTTCTGCCACCTGCCTCGCAAGCACAAGGTTCCAAGTTTGATCCCCAGTACCAAAAACAAAAACAAAAGACAAACTCCACAAAAAGTAAAAAGGTATACATAAATTCCTTCTTAGGTGCTATGGAGAAAAATTTTACATTGTTACATCAATAACATCAATCTTCAGTTTTTAGAATCAACTTGTAGACAAAGCATAAAAACATAATTTTAAGTTATAAGGAAATAAAACTGTAACTCAAAAATGAGAGGTGGGAAAATAGTCAAATGAGCCCAGTTTTCATTTGCCACAGCAGGGTTTAAACAACTTAAAATTGGTAAAACAAGAAATGACAGTATAAGAAATCTGTCCAAAAAACTGAAAGTGAAAATACTTGATCTCAGGGGTCCTGGACTTTAGGTTGAATGAAAAAAGACACAAGCACACACTCTCTCACTACATGTCGCTTTGCACTTTCTGATTTGTGCCAAGGGTGAGTGGTGGCAGCTGCTGATGAAAGCAAGGAAAACCCTCTGTCGTTCCTAGGGCTTGCGCAAGACAAAGGAATTTGAGAAGGGAGGCGGGGGCCCAGCCGCTGGGTCTGTGCACCAGACTGGCCACTTCACGCTCTGGGGACTGCGGTTACTGCTGGGGATTGAACACTGGATCTCTTGTGTGCTAAGGAGTCTCAGTGCTACACCCCCAGGCCAAAGAAGCCACTTAGGACTTCTTGCCACCTATTTTATGTAGCTTCTTATATACTCAAGTTTCTATAATTTTCATTCCAAGAACATGGAAGATAAACAGAGACGTTTGCTCAATTGTGCTTAAATAAATCGCAGTGGCAGGAGTTACATAAAAGCAACTCCCTGGGGCTGGGGATTTTTCTCAGTGGTTCGGCTGCCTGCCTCGCAAGCACAAGGTCCTGAGTTCAGTCTCTGGTACCAAAAAAAAAAAAGCATCTCCTTGACTTTTTAGAGAATGTCTGATATTTCCAGGTTTAAGGCAGAATGAAACATTAAATAGCCAGTCACTGAAACTAGTTATTTCCTTTGCCATATTTCCCCATTTTTAATTTATGATCTCCAGTATTGTTTGTACATTATTTTCATTACTGTATTTTGTTAAGATTCATCATTTATACCATCCATATTCTTTCTTTTACAGATTGTGATATCTTTAGTCTGAATTTTTAACTGGAATCAGAACTGGATATTGGGGTCACTGTTTATTATACCACATGGTTATCTCATTCAAAATTGTCCCCCCCAAAAAAACTAAGATTAGTTAATATAAATTTAATGTTAAAAAGATGTATATTGGCAGAAAATTTATTATAGCAGCCATGTTGAACAATATATTTAAAAATTGTATACTCTTGCAATACTGTATTTATCTACTACTACAATATAAAGTATTTTGACTTAGTCCTGATAACTGTACAGTAATTTGGTTTACTAATGAAAGTTGTGAATAAAACTGTGAAACTAGAAAGAGTTTCTTGGGCTTTAATATAAAAATGTTCTTTTAATATTGTTATTCCTCTTTTAATATAATGTTTCCCTTCATATTTCCCAAATCACTGTAAATAAACAGGTGCACATCTTTTATGCAGTGGTAATGCTTCTGTAAATGTCTCTACTTGTCCCGTTGGTTAGGAATGTTGTAATCTTTATTGGACAAACATACTTGTCCCGTTGGTTAGGAATGTTGTAATCTTTATTGGACAAACATATATATATTTTTTTTTTTAAATACTGGTTTTTTTCCAGTGATCTATCATGTTAGTGTACAGTGAAAAGGTTTAACATTTTAAGCTAAAAATTTAATTGTTCTCTTAGATTTGCTTGCCAAGGATGAATGAAAGAACATGGCTGCTTCCCCCCAGACTGGCTGACCTTGGCATCCACATAAAGCATCGTTGTTTTAAAAAATGAAGGGTGCTTAATTGTTCCCTTTTTTCTGTATTCTGTAGGTCTCATAACAACAAACTGCAGTCTACAGCTTCTTAAAGTTCAGCGTGTTAACATAAAATACAGCAAGAATCTGGTTGTCTGAACTATTTTAAATTAAGGAGCCAGATGTTTTTAGTCAGGTTATCCTGACAAGACTTGACCTAAACTTCATTTTTATTGGTCATAACAGTCTAAATATATTCTTGGCCAATTTTGTCCAACGGACAAGGGAAAAGCAAAGTCAACGACACCATTATCTCTCAAGATCAAATGGTTTTACTATTGTGGCAGAAGCGGGAAAACTTTGTTTATTGAAAAAAAAAAGAAAAAGCAAGAAAAAAGATACTATGGGGTCAAGTGTAACTCCATGGAAATGCCACGTCTGCTCTTCAGTGAAGAAGCTGGTTTAGAGTCTCACAGAAAACTTTTGACTGTATTTATTTATTGTTGCAAAAAAGACGCTTTTTTATTGCTGCCCTCATTTGTCAGCTAATTATTTTTTCTTATAAAATCCAGCCTCAGTTACATGTAATCCATCCTGTATCTTATCATGATTCCTGTAGGTAAAATACAAGATGACCTCTAGATGTCTTTTCTTTCTATGAAAGGAGCTGCTATGTACACACGTGCACACACACACACAACTGGGAATCAACAATGAGTTTATTGTTCGTGGTAGACAAAAATTAAGCTTGCAGAAAGGTTGGGCTAAGCGATCCTGGAGTACAGACTCTGTTGCCTTGAATATATCAGTACAGTTGTCTTTTCCTCTGCACCAGGCTAAAATGACAAAATCTATTTGAAGGTATCTTGTTTGTAAACATTTGTCAGATTCTAATTTTTTTCTTTTTGTATTAAAATTCAACTATGGATGTATATGAAACAAAATAAATGGAGATAATTTTTCTCCCACAGATGGAGGTGTCTTTGTGCGCTAATGGTTATCTGTCAGCCTCTGTGGGGAAGGGAGGGGGTTCCCGGGCTAAAAGGCAGAAGGGTCTGATCAGACCCGGATTTTTCAGGACAGTAGTGGCCCTTTGTAGTATAATTCCCAGTCCATTGTTACCACGTCAGCAAAAATCTCCAGGGATGCTAACGCTGTTACATTGGTTGATCGATTGATGGAACCAGTGATGATGGTAGTAGAACACAGTCACATCGCCCTCAGTTGTACTTTCTGGGATTCTAGGCAGATGAACAGTTAGGACAGCTACTGAATTCGTATGAAGGACATTTTTAAGATTATCTCATCCTCTGTGAATTTTTTCTTGGTTGGATTAGTTTTCATCCTAGTAGCATAAACAGTGGGGAGACAAAGGAAACAGCAAAGGAAGGTGTATTTTGCGTGGTTTTCCTTTTGGTGTTCTAACTGTCCACATTGTATTACTGTGTTGCAATAATGGCTTCTCTGAGATCTGCCACAGTTAGATTAAGCAGCTTTGCAAAAATTTCCCTAGATTTTGCACTAATTCATATCAGCTTTGGCCTACCAAGTTCTGAAATTCACCTAATTGTTTTTTAAAAGTTTCCTTCTGTTCAGTGTTGTCCTGCTATGCAAAACCTTTCCCAGACCTTAGTTTCTAAAAAGAAAGATGTTGCTATAGTTCCTAATTCTTTCTTATTACAGGCTCAGGTGTGTAGGTTCTTCTGTCTGGGTTAATTTTATGTAATGGAGCCCATTCCTTTTTGTACATAAAGATGTCACTTAAACCTATGCTTACAAACTAAAAAGACTAATTGCTCAATATGGAAACAAAGTTTTTGCTTAAAATATTAAAATGGAAGTAGTTAAATACAGGTTATTTTGTCCTTTAGTTTTTAAAAAAATGTTACATATTGTATGCACTGTGCTGCTGCAAGAATTCTACATTTTAACAAATTATAATGATTCTGCATCTCATCACATCACAGTATTTCTGTACGACTTATTCATATATATAAATATAAATGGGTTTACTCATTTAAAACTTGTTACGGCAAGAACTTTCCTAGCTGTAGGCAGTAGATTGCTATGTTTTTAACAAATTGTGGCAAATTCTAAACAGTAATTCTTTTTGTACCTTAATAGGACATTTCATCCTAGAAAAATAAAATAATGTATTTGACATTGGATTTGGTGCAGTTTCTAATGAAACAATGGTTGGTTATTTTCTGAAGCTGTTGGCATTGTCATATTGTACAAACTAGATAAATTTTATGTAAATCCTGAGACCAGGAAGATGTTAATTTCATATGTGTATTTAAATGGTATGACATTTTTTGCAACTGTTATCACCCTAGAAATACATAAAAACATTTTATAGTTTTTATCAACTATAGAGCTTTAGTCTTTCAAAAGTAATTTTTGAAAAACATTCTTATTTCAAAAGCTGCTTTTCTATTAGTATCCTTTGACAAGCTCCTATTCAATAAGATATTAAGCTATTTTGCTTTCAGTAATCCAAGTGGTATAATGCACATTCGTGATACTATGAGGATGTTTCTACTCCAGTCTTTGGGCCTGTAAATATACTTAACTTGCGTAAATAGATTTCTTAGGCTAAAGTATTTTCAGTGTTTGTTATGCTTTATCGGCTAAGTTCACAATCCTTGAGATCATAAAAACTATTTTCTTAATATTGATAAGGCTTTTTTTCCTAGCCAAATTCTGCAGGGTTTGTATTTAACCTGCAGTAGGTTTTTTAAAAAATTGTGTAAATTTTGGAAATATTTTCTAACGGGAACATTTAATTACCTTTTTATACTACAAGTGGCCTGGAGTGTTAGACCTTGAGATGTGCTCTTGTTTGTAACCTACCTTCTAGAATCTACGAATAAAAGTTCTTTCCCTATTTCTATTCATTTCTATTAGGCAAACTCCTGGCTTCTTTGTTGTGTTTCTGACATTACAGAGCCAACCTGGGACCCTTTTAAAATCTCCACACACCTGCAGATTCACGATGGCTAGAGCTCTACAGCATTCAGTCTTCTGCGATTGAGGCTCTTCCCTAGAAGTCTTGGGCTTCTTGGCCTTAAAATGAGAATATCTCATGGGCAAAATAATGGCTTTGGGACACTTCTGGGAGAAAGGATTAGCTGAGGAATGAATGCTTTTAATAATCTGAAATAGTGAAGGAATTATAGATACTTAGAATGAGATACCAAAAAATATTGCCCAGAAGATCACACCACTTGATCCAGTTTGAACCAAATTCAGCTAAAGAAGTAAGCTGTGTTTTTTTGCTTGTCTTGTTTTGGTTTTTGTGGGGTGGTTAGTACTGGGGATCCAATTTGGGTCCTTGTGTTTGCACAGCAGGTGGCACCACTGAGCTAAATCTTACCCAACCCTAAGTTGTGGTTTTTTTGTTGTTGTTTTGGGGTTTTTTTTGTTTTTGTTTTTGTTTTTGTTTTTGTTTGTACCATGGATTGAACTCAGGATCTTGAGCTTGTGAGGCAGGTGGTGGAACCACTGAGCTATTTTGTTTGTACCATGGATTGAACTCAGGATCTTGAGCTTGTGAGGCAGGTGGTGGAACCACTGAGCTAAATCCCTGGCCCGCTAAACTGTGTTTTTCAAATGATCAAATCCAGGGCCGGGGATTTAGCTCAGTGGTTCCACCACCTGCCTCAGAAGAAGTGCAAGGTCCTGAGTTAGATCCCCGGTACCAAAAAAAAAAAGATGTAAAGCCATAAAATGATCAAGTCCTGCTTTATCCAACTTGTATTTTACGTGTACTGAAATTGAGGCTAAGTGCTGTAGGTGGCAAATCAGTGTTTTCATGTATGTATGCTTTCCAGACGATTCTGGAGAATGAACCGTGGCAAATGGTGTTACTGCACGCAGTGACAGCTTTAATGAGAAGATGGGATGCTAGTGAATTGCTCTTCAAGGCAACAAAGTTTTATTGAGGGACTGTTAATGTGTTTATATAGGCACTAAAGGTCTCATCTTTACAGCACACATCCATGTGCTAAGAAAGTAAGACAAAGGGATTTGAAACTATAATGAATTTGCTCATTAAACTATTCAGTAGAATTAAAGATTGTGTCTAAGGTCCTGAATACTGAAAATGAGCTTTTTTTGAGCTAGGAATGTAGCTCAGGGGCACCGCACCTACCTGGCAAGCACAAGTGTCCTGAGTTCTATTCCTGGTTTTGCCCCCCGCCCACCCAAAAAAGGAAAAGGAGGTTTCTTACCCATTCCTTTGCTTTGTTTTGCCCAGTCTGAAATTACCAGTCTGTTCTCCATTGTCTTCTGTTCACTTCTTCAGCTCTCTTCTGTTCTACCTCACTTGAGCCTGACTGTTCTTGCCTTGCAGACCTGGATTTGGTGTTTTGGTTTTGTTTGGTTGTTTGGTTGGTTGGTTGGTTGTTTGAGACAGGGTCTCACTATGTGGTTGAGACTGACCTGGAACTCAGTGCTGGGATTACAGGCATGTGCCACCATGCCCTGGCAAGACCTGGATTTGTACAATGGTGTTCATCTTTATCCCGGCAGTTGTTTAAGAACCTGCCCTGCATGTGTTTGTGGCCATGTGTAGTCACCATGTAAGTTCCAAGTATCACAAATATCAGGACTCTGGCATTTTTTAATGTTTCAAATTTTTTCACAAGTAGTACTATTATCAAACCATTCTACATCCAACCTTTATGTGAAAGTGTCTAGACCCATTTATAGTCTATGCTTTAAAATCTTACTAGAACCGGGTGTGGTGGTGCACGCCTGTAATCCCAGCACTCGGAAGGCTGAGGCAGGAGGATCGCTGTGAGTTTGAGACCAGCCTGGGCTACACAGTGAGTTCCAGGTCAGTCTCAACTACATAGTGAGACCCTGTCTCAAAAAAACAAAAATAAAAAATTAAATAAAATCTGACTAGGGCATCTTTCCCCTTTTTTGTGTGAAAGTGTGCTGGGGATTGAACTCAGGACCTTGTGGTTTTGCACTGCAGTTGCGAGACAAGTAAGGTGCTGCTGAGCTAAATCCCCAGCCCTCATGTTTAGGGTTGCGGGGAGACTGGGGGTTGAACCCAGGACCTTCACTAAGTTATATCCCCAGCCCTTTTTAGTTTATATTTTGAAAAGTGTCACCAAGTTTTCCAGACTTGGCTCTGATTTAATGGATCCTCCTGGCTCAGCCTCCCAGAGTGATGGAATCACAAGCATGTGCTTCTGTGCCTGCCTTAATTTTGTCTTAACCCTAGCTGTACGTGGTGGTGCACACCTGTAATCTCAGCACTCTGGGAGGCTGAAGCAAGATGGCTCGTGTGTGTGTGTGTGAGCACAGGTTGGGTGACTTAGCAAGATCGTACTTCAAAATAAAAAATGGAGGTTTAGCTCATTGGTGCTGCCACCATCTGCCTTGCAAGCACAAGGTCCTGAGTTCGATCTCCAGTACAAAAAAAAAAAAAAAAAAAAAAGGAAAAAAGAAAACAGCTCTTCATTAGCTGTATACTCTGCCAGTAGTTTATGTAACAACAGCTGATTATAAAAAAAATTTCAAACACTACTGGGGTTCAGACCCAGGGCCTCAAAGCATGATGGGCATTCTACCACTGAGCTACATCCCCAGCCCTTTTTATTTTGAAACGGATCTCGGTAAGTTGTCCAGACTGGCCTTGAACTTGGAATCCTCCTGCCTTGGCTTCCCTTGTAGCTGAGATTACTGGTAATACTCTCTCGCTCTCTCTCCCTTTCCCTCTCTCCTCTCCTCTCTTCTGTCTCCTCTCTGTCTGTCTCTCCCTCCCTCCCTCTTTCCCTCCCTCTTTCTCTCTCTCTCTCTCTCTCTCTCTCTGTCTCTCTCTCTCTCTCTCTCTTCTTTGGTACCAGTGTTTGAGACCTTGCACATGAGAAATAAATTTAGGAAAAACTAATTTCTGGAACATTAGATGAGTCCTTTAGAAATGGTCTGCTAGAGAATAAAACTTCTCAACTTTACCCTCCATGCTTGAGGCAAAAGATGAAATAGGGTCACATTACGATGTCTTACGCTCTTGCCACTTGCTTTCCTGACAATTGTTGTGCCTCACCCTGAACGTCCTTAGACACATGCTTCTGTGTTCCATTTGTAACTGAAGACACATTGTGAGCTCCCAGAGCCCCTCACCACAACTCCAAATGGGCTGCTTACTGTCTTTTGATAATATTCACAAATTCTGGGGCCAGGGATTTAGCTCAGTGATGCTGCCGCCTGCCTCGCAAGTGCAAGGTCCCAAGTCCCATCCCCCAGTGCCCCCCCAAAAAAACAGTAATCACAAATTCTTGGTGTCTCTGTTCATGGTGCTTCTGATTAACTGAACTACAGTGCCAGGGATTTAGCTCAGTGGTGCTGCACCTGCCTTGCAAGCACAAGATCCTGAGTTTGATTCCCAGGACCAAAAAAATCCACTGAAGTACAGCTTAATCTGAAAAATTGTGACATCTTTGTGAACTCAAGTATGGGGCGCATGTTTGAGAAAAGCCTTTTCTCAAATCTTTAGGTTCAGTGAGACAAAATGCATCCAAGATCTAATTTCAAAGCAAGGTTTACTGCTTTTACAAATACAAACATGATACTTGGTCTTAATAGAAAAATGACATCAGATACACCCACAGTATGTTTAGCATTGAAATACACTGCTAGGTTGACACAAAACACAAGTTATTAGAAGCAGGAAAGTATGAAAATATCTTACATTTTGGTACATCAGGAACACTTTGAAAAATCTTTTGCTTGAATTAAGCCCTTTGGTACTCTTTAAATGTAAATTTTTAATAGTTGTCCTGGGCACTGACCTTAGTGTTTGGTCTAAATGATATTTCTTATGTAAATATCTTTTGACTAGTGTGCTTATTATGTACAGAATTTAAAATGTGATGGTTTAAATATAAAGTGTGGTTTGATCCTGATATAAACTATTCAAAGTTGTATATTTAAACTCAAAAATTTTTGTGAACTCTCTACTGAAGAATGTGTTAAATTAAAATAATTTAAAAATTTAACGTGAAGCAGTGATCTGTTCACTGGACAGGTCAAGTGATCTGAGCTGCGTGAGTCACTCTGCCAGGCAGTACAGTTCAGTAACTGCCACTGAGCTCAGGAACATGCCATTTAAGAAGCATCTTGTAGATTCAAAAAAAGTGACATCGAGATTAGAGTTGGAACTGTACAGGTTGTTCATAACGGAGCTGTGAGCCCAGTTTTAAAGGAAGACCCCATTACATGAGTATAAACCCTTCTGGTCTTATCGCTGAATTCCAAGTCTTGCGATCCTTCCGTGCCAGGACGGAGTGTTTCAGGCGCACTGGGTGTGAACTGCACCTTGAACCTGCCGGTCCCTTTTCCTGTTAAACCTTTTGACATAGCTGCTGCTGCTCCTGACCAGTCCGTCTCCTGGACGCAGGCGCCCTCTCAGGACCTGGAGCAGAGCTGTGGGGAGCTGGCGTCTCTTGTGGTAGATGTGACCCATCACAATGTACCTGCTGCCTGAATAAAGTAACCAAAAACAGTGTCACTGAAGTGCCAGGAGACATACGTGAGAACCTTAAGACATGCCTGAACTCAAATCGTCTTGCCACACATACCGAAACAACCCACAGGCAACGTTACAGAACAGAGGTCCTAATCTAGAAGAGTCGAGCAGATATTCACCCGCGAGCCACAAAAGGGCTTCTCGGTTTCGGTACCGAAGCCCTGATTTACCCTGGCAACGTGCGGCGTTCGCGCCACGAAACTCGCTGAGCGCCTGCTGCGTGCCAATCCCTGCCGATCTCACCTCGGGGAGGGGCCGGGATACCTGAGCTCCGGACCCCGTTCTGCGCCGAACGCCCCCAAACAGTGCAATGGCCACCAACCGCAGCTGCACTCCTCCGGCACCCAGGTTCCAAACGCTGACACAAAGTAATAATCCAAGAAGAGGTTATTTAGGGCAGTTTCATTACCGGGTTTAAACTCTGGACAGGGCTTACTGCAGCTGGAGGAGTCCAGGGCCAGTAGGTGGACTCGGAAGAAGAAGCCGTCGGGAGTGATGTAGAGGCGGCTCATCTTGTACAGCCCGGCCCGGTCCACCAGCAGGCTCACCAGCCGGATCCCGGCGCCAAGCTCGTCCACGTCGTGCACGATTCCGTTCACGGCTGCTTTCAAAACACAGGTTTGGAGAACAGCGTCACACTGACTTCCTCTCACTGTCCCGTGGACCGAGCAAACACAAAGCACCCCAAAGGTCCAGGGCCCCTCGCATCCAGCGGGTGGTGTCTCTCCGGG
>NW_022900935.1:50649717-50658162 GCF_012274545.1 Fukomys damarensis | reverse complement strand
CTGCGGAGAGGAGGCGGAGGCCGGGACTGGACGAGAGGCCCGGGGGGAAAGAAAGGGCTCCTTGCGGGGAGAGGAGCCGGGCAGAGGGGGTTAAACACCTGCAGAGGGCGCGGCGGGGAGGCCCGGAGGCCGCCCTGGGGTCGGAGAGGCGCGTTCCCTCGCTCCCCGAGGACGGCCCTCTCCGAAGGGGAGCAGCCCAGAAAAAGTCTGCCCACCAAATGGAGAATCAGAGGCCTGATGGAAACATTTTATCTTGTTAAGGAACCTTTTTAAATCTAGCTTTTCAGATTACAGCCCGTTTGTTGCAGAACTCCAATTTCTGATGACTGGTTCGATAACAAACTTCTTGCCCTCCGCTTAAAACATAGTTATGTATAAACGCATACCTACGTGCGTATGTAAACGTCCGCCTTTTTGGTACAGTTTGTTGGGAAAGCACCAAGAGCATGCCCGGGTGGGGGGCGTCTCGTGTTACAGGTTCTCCTAATTGTCTAAGCGCCCCTGACAACACAACTATTTGGTTTTCCCATTCGTGTTTACACTGTCATCTTGGTCTGCAGAATTGAGCGTTACTGAGTAGGTTTTCATCTGGCTTCTTGGCCACCGCTTACTGCTAAACCTCAGCTTAGAAGGGTTTTTAGAAGTTTGCCCAGGAGGCAGGGGCCCCTGGTTAAGTATAAAAGCACACATTACTTCCGTTTTCCCCCCAGCAGATGGTGGAGAAAATCCCCTAAATGATGCGGCATGAAGACATATTTTCAAAATCATGAATGATTTTTCCCAGCTCTGCGGCACACAGGTTAGTGAGCACACTTCAGCCAACTTGGAAACTGGGCAGCCTGCCATGCCGTTACACAATGTAACCTCTCCGCTTTCCTGGGTCCCACAGCCCTCCAGTCAGGCGCAAGAATTCAGGGAACGTCTTTCTTCACTCCCTAGCACGAAGGAGCTTGGCCGGCCTCTCTGCAGCTCTGTCAGCTCTTTATTTAAAGTGGTTTATGTTGTTGCCAAATCGATAATCTCCTTTGAAATCAGCGTCCACCCTTCAGTAATAGCTGGCTGGAGTTCATGTTCTGGCAAAGCCGCGGCATCTCGCTGTGGTGAAGGGTGTACCTCCCGCAGCTGAGCGAAGTGCTGGAGGCGATCCAGTTCCTGCCCTTCAACTGTTGCCCTCTGCTTCCCCACTGACACCACCGTCTGTTGCCCCGGGGAAGATGGTCCGATATTTGGGGTAAATGCCTCTGAAGCCGGTCCACTTCCATGTGGAAAAATAACCCAAAGTAAATTGCCAGTGTTGCGGAAGCTCTTTTTCCCAAAGATAGTGAAGCGAACAGAACATCCCAATAAAAGCAAAACAAAAACATGATCCTACAGAGAACGCCCGATTTCTTCAGTCCCTCAGTACTTTCAGGCATGCAATGTGCGTGGGTCTTCAGGACGGATCTTGGGGTATTTTGGCAATAAAGTGAAAGCCAGGCAGTTTTATTAAAGTTCCTATTTCATTTTATTCTCCACTGATGGACTAAATGATGATTTCCTCTTTGCTCCCAGACCTTCTATTCTTCCCAATTCCAGGGCCCACTCCTGCCACCCCTTTTGCCGGTTGGCAGGAGGCTCGTGTGGGTTCAGGAGAGACTGTTCACCTCTACTTTGTGGCCCTAGCCCTCTGTGAAAAGACAGAGGAATAAAAAACTCTGAGGAAGAAATATGAGGGAACAAACCCCCCCCCTCGCCCCCCCCCCCCCCCCCGTCCTCTCCTCCCCGGGGCTCTGCATTTCGGCGATCTTACCTTTTCTCTCCGCCACCGGGGCTGCGGGGGAGGATCCCACGATCAAGCAGAGCAGCCAGAAGGCTCTAGCTGTCATTTTCGTGGACAGGGCTCCAAGGCTCGAAAACAGAGCCGGGCTTTGGCTGCCTTTCTCTCCCCCAGCCCCGCTCCGCACCCCCACCCCCGCTCATGCTAATGAGGGGCAGCCTGTGGGGAAGCGGGCATCGCCGGCTTAGAGCAGTGGAACAGAACCCGGCGCGGGGATCTCTTCCTCTTCCAGGGGGACAAGCACGTGGCCTCGCAGAGTGGCCCCCGGCGACGTCTTGGCGTCCGCAGACAGGGATAACATCACATCCTGAACTTTCAACCCGGGTGGGTTGCGGGTGGGGTGGAGGGACAGGCAGGCGAGGAGAAAGAGGGAGTGGAGGAGCTGAGGGACCGGGTGGGGAGCAAGAGTGATGGGAACGGTTTGCTAGATTAGGTCAACCGCCAATAAAAGACAGTACTTCAGTCAGCTCTGGCTTGAGGAAGGCTCCAGATGACAAAAACGCATTCCAGAATGTGAGGCAATTCCTAGGGAAACCAGGTCACTACCTCCCGTTCGATAAAACCATCTTGCCGTATATGCAACACTGAGAGGCCAGAAGCAGAAGGCCATAAAAGCCCTCAGCAAAAGTTTTTCTCCCTCCTCTCTCTCCTCTTCCATGGAAACTGCTATTTACTTGACCACATGCTAAGTGCCTAAGTAAGACACCTTCCCAATTCTCTGGTAGCCGTTCCCCCACCCCAGTACGGGGTTTCAAACTCAGGACCTTGTGCTTGCAAGGCAGGCGCAATACTGCTAAGCTACATCCCTGGCCCTCTGGTAGCCTTTATTCTTTACCACTTAAGTCTGATGTCCCAGGGGCACTGTATGCTGGTCCTCAGCTAAGGACCCTGTCTGTCCCTGGGATTAGAAGACAAAGTGTTCACCAAAGAGGGAAAGAAGCTCACCAGCCAGACAGCAGAGCTGCAGCTGCTTAAGGCCATCCGCATCAGGACCTTTTGATGCACCTGATAGCTCAGGTCTCAGAAATCACAGTGCCAGTGTCCTGAGTGGAGTCCGTGGTATTTCGTTGCCAAAGAAGACACTGGAAAGGGAGAGGGAGACTGAGGGGTGGCGAGAGGGCAGGCCCCCTTCGTGTTTATGTCCTTTCTTGAAAGTACCAGTAGGAAAGATCTGGGAAGTGATTGGCTTAATTTCAGTTTAATGAGAATATTCTCCTGCCAGGTGTGGTGGTGCACGCCTGTAATCCCAGCATTCAGGAGGCTGAGACAGGAAGATCACTGGGAGTTCAAGACCAGCCTGTGCTACATAGTGAGTTCCAGGTCAGTCTCAACTACATAGTGAGGCCCTGTCAAAAAAAAAAAAAACACAAAAAAAACTCTCCTGAGGATGGTGGTGCCTGTAAACCAGGAGGATCACAAGTTCAAACCTAGCTATGGCCATTTACTGAGCTCTGTCACACAATAGGTGGGGGTGCCTGGGGAATGTATCTCCGGCAAAAGCCCTGGCTTCAATCCCCCCAAGAAAACGGGCCTGTTTTTTAGATGGGGTCTTGCTACATGGTCTAGGCCAGGCTCGAACTCCCCAACTGGCCTCCTGGTCCTCCTGATTGAGCCTCCGGAGCTCTGGGATTACGGACATGTGCTAGCACACCCTGCTGAAAGCACTCTGCTTTGAGGATTTATATCAAGAAGCTCCCCGGAGGCTGGGGGCAGGGATTTAGCTCAGCGGATTCAGTGGCCTGCCTTACTTGCAAGGACCCAAGTTCAATCCCCAGTACCAAAAAAAAAAAAAGAGGATCCCAGGCACAGGGGCATCCAAAGAGGGAAGCATCAGGGCCCCGCAGAGCAGATCCCTGAGCTGGGAGGTTGCAGTTTGAGGGTCCTTATGGGGCGAATACGTGCATCTGGAAAGAGGCCAGGGATGGGCAGGGGAGTTCCATGGTAGAGCTCTGGCCTGGCGTGCACAAGGTCCTTAGTTTGCCAGGGCTGCAAAAGCTAAAATAAATAGTAAAATTTAAATAGAGGCCAGCTCCTCACAGGCGGACAGGAATGACAACACCATTCTTTCTGTAGCTCAACCAAATTCTGTCAGCGGTCTGATTCTGGGCCAAAGTCATAAAAGCAGATGCATAAACCAGCCTAAGAGGCTAAGGCAAGATGAGCCAGAGGTCTGATTAGTAATGAGAAAGTTGCCTGATGAGGATTAAGTCGGCTCTAGGTTGACAGGGTGAGGGCCAATCTTTCCTTACTCAGGCGCAGAGGAGCACCGATCTCGGTTTTCTTGAACAGAATGGTTCTCTGGTCCCTGCCAGTTCTGTGGAGCAGTACTGTCTCCAGACCCTGGGTGGGTCCAGATAAACACTCTAACTTCATGCCCCTGGGGCCCAGACTGTCACTGTCCCTGTCCGTAGAACCCATTCTTCCAAGTGCTCTCTCTTCAAGTCAAATACAATGAAATTAATTAGCTTGCTCGTTACAACTACATCTTAGACATAAATTCTTAACATTACATTCACGTCAGCCAGGTCCAATTTAGGGTGTTGGGGACCAGTCTGTGTGACTTAGTTCCCACAGTCTCCAGGCTGGTGGGACCTGCTTTAAGAACAGAGACCTAGAGCCGGGCCTGGTGGCGCATGCCTGTAATCCCAGCACTCAGGAGGCTGAGGCAGGAGGATTGCTGTGAGTTCGAGACCAGCCTGGGCTACATGGTGAGTTCCATTTCAGTCTCAACTACATAGTGAGACCCTGTCTCAAAAAACAAACAAACAAACAAACAAACAAAACAAAACCAAAAGAATAGGGACTTAGGTGGAAGGCTGCTTGCTTCCTGGCTGTGTGGGGAAGATAACATCTGCTGAGGACAAAGCAAAAAAACAAAACAAAAAAAAGCAGGAATCCAGGTATGAGGAAGGACCTAATGGATTTAATCCCCATTAACTCCCTTTGTGAGGTTTAACTTGTTCCCCATTGTTTATTCCCTCATTCTTACTGCGGTAGCTGTTCTAGGAAAAGTACACGACCCCTCCCGCTGTACTTCTTGCTGGCAAATAAAAGTGGGTCAACTGAAGAGACTGTGGAGCCTGTGTACTAGGGGGAGGTTCTTCCTGGTCCCCTTGTACCTTGAATTCTGTCTGTCTTCTTTTACTCCCCGTTGTCCCCACTACAAGCATCCAAGGGTCTGATCAGGCCCCGGCACTGAGGAGCTCCTGAAATTCTTCTGTAGAAGGAACGTCAGGAACACTGCAGTCTGCACCCTGACATGTGGAGGCGCAGTGGGCTGGATGCTCCCAGGGGCTCCCAGAGACCCCCAGGGTGGCAGCATTGGACTGGTTGGAGATCACTATAGTTGTAGAAGACACAAAGAGTGCAAGGGACCGCATAGCCAGAATGCCAGCTTATTGGTTCATTAGACCTCGACACAGGCAGACGCTGCACGCTCATGCAGCCTGCCTCACATTCTCTTTCTATAATCAAGCCGTGTGGGAAGTCAGCTTATCAAGGTGTGTGGCAGGAGAAACCAGAATGCCGGGAGTTTGTCACGTTGTCATCCAAAGGGAATGCTAGACAGCATCGGTTTCCCACAGCCTCATGTGTTCTGCATAGCAGGTGTGGATTCCTGTCAGGTGGAAGAACCCAGGTACCTAACTGACACTTCCTCTGACCATGTATGGAATTTTGAATATATCTTTTCGCTCAGCGAATATTTAATGAGCATCTACTGTGTGCTGGAATTTCCCAAGTGATGGAAATGGCTTTGTCATTTGTGAGCTTCCTGGATCACGCCCGAGTTTATGCTAGTGAGGTGGCTCTCTGAGGGCCCTGAGAAAGGAAAGCATCAGGATGGACCATCAGAAAGATCCTGAGAGGGTCAGCTGCGGGGACTTGGAGCTCGCTCATTAATCTCTGGGGAGGAGGTTACTGGAGATGGAGTTCAGTGCATAGCCAGTAATTTAATCAGTCACACCTACTTAATGAAAAAAAAAAAAAACCGACCCACTCTGGGCTCTGAAGCTAAGTTGAGCTTTCTGGTTGGTGACCAAAGCGATGTGCTAGGAGAGAGGAGCACCTGGATTCCTGCAGGGGGCACGGCAGTTCCACATTCGGAACCCTGCCAGACCTCGCTCTGCATTTCCTCATGTGGCTAGTCCTCATAATCCCAGCACAAGGGAGGCCGAAGCAGGAGCATCGCAGTGAGCTTGAGGTGCCTGGGATAACATTAGTGTTCCAGGCCAGCCTGACTTACAAAGAGATTACCTTCTCTCAAAAAGAAAAACAAAAGTGGGGCCAGGGATTTCGCTCAGTGGCTCTGCTGTCTGCCTCGCAAGGGCAAGGACTCGAGTTTGATCCCCGATACCCCCAAAACAAACAAACAAAAAACAAAAGTAATTATAAGTGTAGCATTTTCCTGAGTTCTTCAGGTCATTCCATACGTCTTTTTTTCCTCAATACTAACGACTGAACCCAGAGACTCACACTGAGCTACATCCCCAGCCCTTTTTATCTTTTATGTTTGGGAGAAAGGACTGGCTAACAGGAGGCTACTGGGAGACTTCACATATGTACTCAGTCATCTATACTCACGGGTTCTGCATCCATGAGTTCTATCAGCCAACCTCTGATGGAAAATATCTCCCCAAGTTGCTTCAGTACTGAATATGTAGGGACTTTTCCTTCCAGTTCATCATTTCCTAAACAAAATAGTAGAAGAACTATTTACAGAAGATTTACATTGTATTAGGTATTGCAAGTAATCTAGGGATGACTGATAGTACACGGGAGGATAGCCAGGTATGGGGTGCACAGCTGTAATCATAGCACTTAGGAGGCTGAGGCAGGAGGATCTCCATGAGTTCGAGACCAGGCTGGGCAACATAGTGAGTCTGGACTACATGGCAAGACCTTGTCTAAAAAAAAAAGAAAAATCACCAAAAAGATAAAAATTAAGCAAAATGATCTGAGGAAATATTTGTAACAAATCTAGACAAACCATATGAACATGCCATTAACAAAAGAAGAACTTCAAATGCACAATAACCTATGAAAAAATATGCAAGGCCAGCAACGTGGCTCAGTGGTGCTTCCTCCTGCCTGGCAAGTGCAACGTTCTGAGTTCAAGTCCCAGCACCACAAAAAATAAATAAATAAAAGACAGAAAGAAAGGAAGAAGGAAAGAAAGAGAAAAAACATTCAGTCGCACCAGCAAAGAAATACCATGGGAAACAAAGACAAACCTTTAAAAAAAATTGTGAAGAGCAAGCACATAAAATAAGGGTGCTCCTCAATGCAGGGAAAGTCATTACCGTGCACTTGTGCTGCAGGCGACTTAGTGTAAACCGGAACAAAACATCTGGGGGGGCATTCAGCAGTATGGAGCCAAAAAACTGCAATTATCATACCCTTCAGCTCAGCAATTCCATATCAAGGTCCTTGTTCTTACAAATGATCATGGTGGGGTAGGGCTGGGGATTCAGCTCAGTGGTGCCACTTATAATTGCTATTACAGGTTTCTCAATAATCAATTTCCAGCAAACTCGTTAGATGTACTTTCATGTATTTTTCTTAGTGTTTATCTTGTTCTGTAGAGTTTTATAGAGTTTGTTGAGCCTACAGATTATATTTTAATCAAAAAGGAGATCATGGGGAGACCAGATGTTAGCACCCGTGGAAAAAAAAAAAAAAAAAAAAAAGTTGCAAGAAATGATCATAGGGAAGCAGGTGTGATGATGTCCGCCTTTATCCAGGGACTCTGGAGACTGAGGCAAGAGGATCACAAGTCTGAAACCGGCCTGTGCCACTCAGAGAGACCAGATCTCCAAACAGGGTGGGAGCGGGCACTGAGAGTGGTGGCACAGGCCTGCCACCCAGCACTGTGGAAGGCTGAGACCGGAGGATTAAAGTTCAAGCCCAGCCTGGGCAATTGAGGAGCTCACCAAGATCCTGTTTCAAAATAAAAAACAAAAAGGTTGGGGATATTAATCCAGTGAGAGATCTTGGTTCAGTCCTTAGTACTGAGTGGTAAAATTGTGATCTTGTAAGGATGTTGATATATATCAAATTTTTAAAAATTATCTAATAAGCCAGGCGTGGTGGTGCATGCCTGTAGTCCCAGCACTCGGGAGGCTGAGGCAGGAGGATCGCTGTGAGTTCGAGACCAGCCCAGGCTACATAGTGAGTTCCAAGTCAGACTCAAGGACATAATGAGACCCTGTCTCAAAACAACAACAACAACAAAATAATAAATAAATAAAATAAAACTGATTTGAAAAAAAAATCATCTAATATAATGTATATCTATACCATCACCCCACATTTACAGGCAGACACCATGTAACATTTATGTGCATACATAAGCGATGAAAATGTGTGCAAAGTGATATATCAGTGGGTTTATAGTGCTTATATCTAAATGATAGGATATAGTCGATGTCTTCTTTTTGCTTATCTATATGTTATGACTAGTTATTCATCCATGAATATATATTACTTGTTCTCTCGCTCTCCCTCTTTTATTTTGTTTCATTTTATTTGAGACAGGGTCTCACACTATATTCCAGGATGGCCTTGAACTATGTAGCCCAGGCTGGCCTCAAATTCTCAGTGATCCTCCTGCCTCAGCCTCCAAGTGTTGG
>NW_022900935.1:50633593-50648593 GCF_012274545.1 Fukomys damarensis | reverse complement strand
TAAAATTTGTCCAGACATGGTGGTCCACACCTGTAATCCCAGCACTTGGGAGGCTGAGGCAGGAGGATTGCTGCAAGTTCAAGGCAGCCTGGGGTACTTAGTGAGTTTGAGGCTAGCCTGGGCTACATAATGAGTCCCTGTTTCAAAAAGACAAAACAGAACGACAGCCAAAAAATGGCACAAAAAAAACCCAAACTATAATTCTGCCTGGAGTGGTGGTGCACACCTGTAATCACAGTATTCAGGAGGCTGAGGCAGGAAGATCTCTGCAAGTCTGAGGCCACTCTGAACTACATAGACCTGTCTCAAAACACTAAATAAATAAATAAACTAAATCCCCGAATGATTAAGTACAAAAATTGGCCAAGCCTACTGTTGCTGTTAGAAGTAAGGTCATATATAAGCCATCGTGAGATAGGCCTGTAGTCTCACAGCTGGGCAGGCTGAGGCAGGAGGATTGTAAATTCCAAGACAGCTTGGGCTGCAGAGTGAGGCCCCGTCTCCATAAACCAAACCAAACCTTACAAACAACAAAAAGTCAAAGCCCACTTGTCATCTGGAAGGAGGACGCAGTGAGAGGAGACACGGGATGGAGGGTGACCGCAATGAACCACGTCCCGGTTTCTGAGCTGAATTCGGGCTGCACCTGTGTGGACACTGGGTGAGCTGCACACTTCTGTGACTTTGTTGTGTGTATGTTACATATTGATAATCACTTAAAATTTTTATTTGTTTATTCGTGGTACTGGGGACTGAACCCGAGGTCTTCACCCTGAGGTATATTTCTAGCCCCTTCCTTTTTCTCCTTTACTCTGAGCCAGAGTCTCACTGTCACTAAATCAGTTGCTCAGGCTGAGCTTGAACTTTTGACCCTTCTGCTTCAACCTAACAAGATGCTAGGATTTTTTTTTTTTTCCGTACCTGGACTGAACTCAGGACCTTGAGCTTGTGAGGTAGGCGGGGGCAGCACTGAGCTACCTACCCTGCCCTGGTGCTAGAATTATGGGTATGAGCTGCCATGCCCAGCAAGAGTTTTTGTTTTGGTTTGTTTCTTTTCTTTTCTTTCTTTCTTTCTTTCTGTCTTTCTTTCTCTGGTACTGGGGATCAAACTCAGGACCTTTCACTTGCAAGGCAGTTGTGCCGTTGCCACTGAGCTACATCCCTGGTCCCTAGAGTTTTGTTTTGTTTTTCATTTTTTGAGACAGGGTCTCACGATGTAGTTGAGACTGACCTGGAACTCACTATATAGCCCAGGCTGGTCTCAAACTCACAGTGATCCTCCTGCCTCAGCCTCCCCAGTGCTGGGATTACAGGCATACGCCACCACACCCGGTTTAGAGTTATTTTTTAAACTCACAAGAACAGCCTATAATTTAAAACATTGACTCTAATTAATACTTGAGTTTTATCTGGAAGAATCTAAATGAAAGGAGAATTTTAGGCAAAAACTTTAAAATAACTAAATTTTGCCACATTCTTTCATTTCCTACGAATACCATCTTTGGTAGTACAGTCACTCAGATTTAGATACCAGCACATGAATCCCGACAAGTCTTACCCTTTCGCACCTCACCTCCCAGGCCTTGGAATAAGAACTTGGAATTAAATTGCCAGTTCTTAACTAATGGTAGCTGTATCCGAGTCATTGTATTGAAGCTAAGAACAAAAACAAAATGTAAGATATATTATGGAACATTTATAAAATTATGGAACATTTTTAAAATGTGGTTTAGCCGGGCGTGGTGCCGCAAGCCTGTAATCCCAACACTCGGGAGGCTGAGGCAGGAGGATCGCTGTGAGTTCGAGCCCAGCCTGGGCTACATAGTGAGTTCCAGGTCAGTCTCAACTACACAGTGAGACCCTGTCTCAAAAGCCCCCCAAACCAAAAAACAAACAAATAAAATGTAGCACACATAAAGCCCTCATGCAAGTGTGGATTTCACCTCCTGCCTGGTTCCAGCTTCTCCCCGAATCCCGCTGAGACCCAAGGGAGCTCCCAGACCCAGGTTCCCCAGGCCCCTGAGGTCTGCTTGGAAGCACCTTTGCCTCCTCCTTCACTCTACCCCCCAGCCCCAAGCTCCAAGAAACTACAAAGAAAATATAAAAACTGGGGCCATGCAGGTGGTGCCGGGAGAGCTCCACACGGCCCCTCAGTAACACCAGCTGCGCAATTCCTGATCGCTAGGAGCGGGCAGTGTTTCTACCTTGGCCCTGTTGGCTCGTCGGGCTGCAGCATTTTCTGTTGTGGGAACTGCCCTGTGTGTTGTTAGATGTTGGTTTTATTTTGTTTTTGAGACAGGATCTTGCCTAGGCTGGCCTCGAACTCACTGTGATCCTCCTGCCTCAGTCTCCTGAGGGCTGGGATCATAGGGCTGGGCAACCCAGCTGGTTTGTGTTGTCAGAAGCATCAGACCCAGCCTCTGATCTCTGGACACCAGTAAAATCCCCTCTTCCTAGTCATGACAATTATAAATGTGTCCAACATGGCCAAATGGCCCCTGGGCAGCAAAACTGGCCCAGTTGAAAACCAGAGGCCTAAAGAAAGCAAAACTATCAAAACATATAGGTAATTCACCTCTACCATAGCAGAGCATTTTAAAATCTTCAAATTGAGAGCTGGCTACGGCGGTGCCTGTAATCCCACCACTTCAGAGGCTGAGGAAGGAGGATCACAAGTTTGAGGCCAGCCTGGCCTCCATGATGAGTTCAAGGCCTGCCTGCACTACACAGCAAGGCCCTGTCTCAAAAAGTGAAAGCAGCTCTGGGGATTTAGCTCAGTGGTTTGGTACCTACCTTGCAAGCACAAGGACCTGAGTTTGATTCCTGATTACCAAAAAGGGAAAAAAGCAAGTTTTTTTAAATCCTCAAATTGATTTTAAACCTTATCTTTATTTTGTTTTTGAGACAAGCTGTCCTTGAACTCCTGGTGATCCTCCCACCTCACCACTCAAGCGCTGGGATTACAGGCGTACCTAAACCATACATTTCAGTAATTTTACTTTTCTTCTCAACTTTGCTACAAGGGCAACTGCGCTACATGAAACACTGAGTATAGACACTGTAAGTCAGGGTTACTGTGCTTGTATCTTGGAACACGGTGGTTATTTCTCTGTCCAGGCGCCTTAGTGTTGGGAACCTGCAGGCAGGGGTTGGGTCCTCACACAGCCACAGGGATAAGGATGGAGGGGACACTTTTCATTGTAACTGCCCATGGCAGAACAGGGTGCTGCGCCTTCGTCCAGAGGCCAGTTTGTGCTCCTCAAGGCCTTTTTCTTCTAAAAATCAGTACATTCCCTGGGTTCAATCCCCTACAGCACGAAAAAAAAAATACATAAAAGAAAATAATGACAAATATCAGAATCGAGAAGAAAAATTTTAAATCACTATTAGTTAAACTAGGCGAATGCGTCTTCTTAAATATTTCTGGTTATTTGTCAGTTAAACTTAAAGCTGAGGGAAACTCGTTGAAAAGAATGAAATACCCTCTCTCGGGGCAGATTTAGGATTCAGTGAAAATATTTTTTAAAAAGCTCAGAAACGACCGGTTATTTCTAACACAATTACCACTGAGATCTTTCCAGCGAAGGGAAATATTTGTTTCAAAATCTGAGCTGTTTAATATTACCTCAAGAAAAGTTACGGTACGACCCAGATGGGACTCGAACCCACAATCCCCAGCTCCGGAGGCTGATGCCTTATCCATTAGGCCACTGGGTCACCACAAGAGCAACCTCCTCACACCGTCTCCTTACGTGATGCCATCATCGCGGCCCCGCCCCCGTGCACCAGAATCTCGCGCAGGGTCTGTGTGAATCATAAACCACCGGCGGCGGACCGCGCCTGCGCGTTCCTGCGCCGCGTTCCGGCCTGGGCCTGCGGGGCCCAACCTCCTGTGCGCCTGCGCCATCTCCCGTAGTTACGCTTCTACACCCACGTAACCTTGCGTGGCCTTCCGCGCTCTGCGCCCTGGGGACTGTGTGTGGGAGAGCGGCCGGGCGTCCCTTGTTTTTTTTTCTCTCTCTCTCTCTGTCTCTCTCCGCCGGCTCCCTCTCAGCATTGGCTGGTGGGGATCCACGCCGAACGTTAAACCACATTCCAGTCTGCCTTTCCCTCCACGGTTTGATTGCCCTGGCCGGGCCCGGACTTCATTTTTCGGAGTCCGGGTCCTTCCTGAAGGCGTCGGCGGTTGAGCCCCGCACACCTCACCGGGTTCCCCCCACACCACCACGGTTTGCACCACATCCTTTTCCCTCCCTTTCATTTGTGCTTTCAACAAACACCAATTTGATAAGCTGGTAAGTACTGGCGACGGTTGGCTGCTTCCAGCTTGAACGCTTCGCCCCAGCGGGACTCAGCAACGGCCCTCCGCCCGCGCTTACCGAAATCCGCCTTCCTTCCCTGCGTCCTTGGTCTCTGGGTAATGGGGAGGTAAATGCGAGGTTCCTAAATATACAGTCGTACTTTTCCCTACATTTTGGACAAAAATGGATAGATTTTCTGGCTCCACGCACACTATGTCGATGTTTGCTGCACGTAAAAGTGCTGCATTTGGAGGTTTTTCAAAAACAAGTTCGCTTTTTGTGTGTAATATCCGTTTGAAAGAAAGAGAAGAAAGAAAGATCGTCGTGGTAGTACACGCCTATAATCCCAGCATTCTGGATGCTGAGGCAGGAGGATCGCTGAGAGTTTGAAGCCAGCCCAGGCTTCATCGTGAGTTCAAACTCAGCTTGATCTACATAGTGAGATCCTGTCTCACAAAATAAAGTATGGGTAAGTGAAACAAAGAAAACCAAAGGTTGCCGGGCACGGTGGTGCACACCTGTAATCCCAGCACTCAGGAGGCTGAGGCAGGAGGATCGCTGTGAGTTCGAGACCAGACCGGACTACATAGTGAGTTCCAGGTCAGTCTTAACTACACAGTGAGACCCTGTCTCAAAAAACAAACAAAAAAACCAAAAACCAAAGGTTAAGTCTCATTTAGCATTAACCATTATTAACGTGTTTGTATAGTATTCACATTTTGTGTGATGTATCACTTGTTAGCGTGTGTGGCCCATGAACCCTGAGGCATCCAGAAATGCTCTTATTGAAAGATAAGCCGTCACTCACTGGTTGACGTTTGCAGTGATCTTGATTCAAAGCAGAAGTGGGTAACATTGCCCTCTGAGCGGGCTCAGGACTGGTAAAGGTCATAATCATTCCCTACAGACTAATGGGAGCAGGTGGCTTCGCTGAAGGTCTCCCGACACTATGAATAGTTAATTGCATTAACCCTCAGCTCTTGAGTACTCATCTTTAATATTTCCTTAACTTGACAAACTGGGAAGTATACATAAATCATGTCTACCTTATATCAAACTACAATAGCTGTTTGTTTGTTTCTTTGTTTTTTGAACTCGGGCCCTTGTGAGGCAAGGTGACAGTATATCACTGAGTCAAATCCCCGGCCCCCGATAGTTGTTTCTTGGAAACACTTGTGGGATGTTTGAGTTATCCAAACTATCTGCTTTATCCGTGGAAATATGTTTACTTGAAAGAATGGCCGATGGACAAACTGATTGTTTAGATGTGGGTATTCTAGAGATATTTTTGAGAAGGTGAACACAGTGAGGGTGTCACTGTAGTGGAAGTCACTGATACTATTTTATTGCTGATGAAGCAACTCCAACTTTTAAGAACCATTAAAAAACTTGAAACTTTGTATCTACCACTGTGAGCTTGCCAATTATCAAATACACACTTTCCAAGTGATATAGAAGGTCTTATAATGTGATTTTAAAATTTAATTTTTCAATTTTAATTTTTATTTTTTGGGTACCAGGGATCAAATTCAGGACCTTGTGCCTGTGAGGCAGGCGGTGTCACCACTGAGCTAAATCCCTGGCCAAATGTGATTTTTTTTTTTATATATACAATGCAATAAATCAGCCCTTAGAAGACCTGCAGAACTCATAGTCATATGTTCCAAATGATCAGTGCATGTTAGAATACGTGGGTAAAAGATGTAAGTGGCACTGGTCTTGGTGGCACAGGACATCAGGTGGCTGATGCAGGAGGTTGAAGCCCAGCCAGGCCTGGTGGCACACACCTGTAATTTTAAGCAAATAGGCCACTCTCAGTAAGCAACAGGCTATTCTCAGTAAACAGGACAGATGGCCAGAGAGAAAATTCAGGATGAAGGATACAATCTCCTGGCTTGGAGAAGTCCAGTGATTGTCTGCACACCTGCGCTGACTGTCCTTGGACCCTCAGTCATAAATATTTCACTCCAGATTCCTTAGCCCCTTGAATACCTATGTAAACCTAATTCGCTTCCCAGCTAGCTGCTGCTGTGTCTCTTCTCTCCCAGCTAGCTGCTGATAACTCTCTTTTTATGTCAGCCCATCCACACATGGATGTAATAAATGCAGCTCTTCCCAGGAATGTGCCCTCTGTTTCAGTCTCTGTTCATAACTGGACTGGAATAAACCTTTTTTTAATCCCCTCACACAGCCTGCCTCTAAGTAGCCTCACACGTGCCATTTATAACATAATCTCAGTACTTGGAAGACCGAGACAGGAGGATTGCTGCAGTTTTGAGGTCAGCCTAAAGTACAAATTAAAAGGAGACAGGGATATAGGCCAGTGCAAAAGTACCATGCCCCTCCACACACACCAAAGAAAAAGGTAAAATCTAAGTGGACTTCTGCTAAGAGAAATGAAAAGAAGCTGGGGGAGGAGAAAGAACATTAACATCCTCCTCCCAGTCTTCCGTGGTGTAGTCAGGCAGGTTTGGAGAAATCATGCCCAGGGTGAGTGTATCTTCTAGCCAAGAGGTATGGGGCTGGAGATTTAGCTCAGTGGTGCTGTGCTTGCCTTGCAAGTGCAAGGTCCTGAATTCGATCCCTGGTACCAAAAAAAAAAAAAAAAGTGCTGCCATCAGCAGTCTCTGAGCCACCTAAATCATGCAGTGGTGACCACTGACCAATCCATGTTACTAAATCTTCACACTTGAATTTGAACACAGATGCATCAGTACTCAAACACGTTTGCATTTATTTCTCAGGTTTTAAATGTTTCACATGCAATTGTTGCTAATCCATTGATATTGATGCAAATATATATATATATATATAATATATATAAACAATATATGTAATATATATATATATAAACAGCAAAATTTTATTAAAAGTAGGAAAAGAAATAGGCTCTGCAGAGCAAGTTTGGGCCAAATAAAAGCAGGAAAAGAAGTACATCCTACAGCATGAGGGCAGGCCAGCATGCAGGAGTAATCACAGTGGCCTTTATTGTTTTGGAGACAGGTCTCAATTTGTAGTGCAGCCTGGCCTTGAACTTGTGGCAGTCCTCCTGCCTCAGTCTCCTAAAATACTGAGATTACAGGTGTGTGTGCCTCCACACCTTTTTTTTTTTTTTTTTTTGAACGGGTGTTGAACTTGGGTGCTCACGCTTGCAAGGCAGGTGGCAGAACCACTGAGCTAAATCCCCAGCTCCTGCTTATACTTTTGAAAAGGAGGAAGAGGGGGGTTTAGTTCAGTGGTTCTGCCACCTGCCTCACAAGTGCAAGGTCCTGAGTTCAATCCCCTGTACCAAAAATAAAATCAATTAAATGAAGCCGGGCGTGGTGGCTCACGCCTGTAATCCCAGCACTCTGGAGGGTGAGGCAGGAGGATTGCTATAAATTCAAAACCAGCCTGGGCTACATAGTGAATTCGAGGTCAGTCTTAACTACATAGTGAGACCCTGTCTGGAAAAAAAAAAAAAATTAAAGAAGAGTGTTTATCATACCTGTCAAAATGGAGAGATAAAAATATGCATTTAATTTGGAACAAAAATATTGATCCTTGTCTACTACAAAAGAAGGACCAATATATTTTAATGTAACAATATGCAAAAATACTAATATGGTTTCACATTTCACAATGCAACAATTATTTACTCATTTGTTTGTTTGTTACTTTGTGGTACCCGGAATCAAACTCAGAATCTTTTGCTTATGCAGGCACAGTACCACTGAGCTAAATCCCTAGCCCTTGTTTGTTTTTTGAGACCAGGTCTCACGATGTAGTTCAGATTGGCCTTGAACTCTTCTTGTCAGTCTTATGCCTCAGCCTCCCAACAGGGGTGCACCCCCATGCCCAGTTTAACAAATTGTAATAGGCTATATTGGGCAGTTTAATGTTTACACACAAATATTGAATGAAAAGTACAGAGAGTTCCTAAGTACCCCATCACCTTCCTCAGTTCCCTTGACTTTTTTTTCTTTTTTTGAGAAGGGGTCTCCCTATGCTGCCCAGGCAGGTCTGTTCTAAACACAAGATCCTCCCAAGTAAGTGTCATTATGGGCTTGCACCACCCCAGCTGGTTTCCCTATTTTATCATATATATGTCTATATAGCTGTATCTGTCTACATACATAGATATTCTTACATTTTATTTATTTTAAAATTTAATTTATCTACTTTTTAGTTTTTTGAGACAGGGTGTCACTATGTAGTGGAGACTGACCTGGAACTCACTGTGTAGCCCAGGCTGGTCTCGAACTCACAGCGATCCTCCTGCCTCAGCCTCCCGAGTGCTGGGATTACAGGCTGCACCACCACACCCGGCTAACCTTTCCTTTTTTTTTTTTGTACCAGGGATTGAACGTGGGTCCCTGTGCTTGTTGCAAGGCAGGTGGCAGAACCACTGAGCTGAATCCCCTTTTTTTAACAACAGATGTTATCATTGCTGGGTTTTGCTGACACGGCACAGTACTGAAAAGATGCTTCTCCCAGAGGCAGATGGGTCACCTCATAATCCTTAAACCAGCACTCAAAGTTAATTAAGCTGTAAGCATTACTGAAAAACCAGGCTTATCAGTTATGGGAAGGGACCAAGAAGCAAAAGTAGCACAAGGCAAAAATGCCTTGAAGAAAAAATATTTTCTTTGTATTTTTGTTGCCTTTTCTGAGGCAGGAGAGCCACAATGCTCCTGGCTATTTTATCAGTACAGCTATTTTGAACTGACAACTGCCCAAATACTAAATTTCTATCCCCTAATAACCTCCCAATAATGCCTCAAATTATGAATCCACCAGTCAATTAATTCGCTGAATTAATTCACCTTCTAAAAGCCCCACCTCCAAATACTGCCGCATTAGGAGTCGAGCCTTCAAGGCATGAACCTCAGGGAACATTTCAGATTCAAACTTTAACAGACCCTTGAAATGGAGCGAGTGCCTTAAAAAGAGGTATGCAGAGCCTTTGCAAGCACCCTGGCTTTCTCCTTCTGTACTTAGACACAGAGGTCAGTCGTGTGAGCACATGGGGAGAAGATGGCCACCTGCAGCCCCAGGGTGAATTGTCACTGAAAAATGACCGTGCTAGCACTCTGGTCTCAGGGTCTGGTCTGCAGGACTGTAAGAAAATAAACTCTGAGCTGGGCGTGGTGGTGCACTCCTGTAATCCCAGCACTTGGGAGGCTGAGGCAGGAGGATCTGAGTTCCAGACCAGCCTGGGCTACACAGTGAGTTCCAGGTCAGTCTCAACTACACAGTGAGACCCTGTCTCAAAAAAACAAAAACAAACACAAAAAATAAACTATTGTTTCAGTCACCTGGCCTGTGGTATTTTATTATTGTAGTTTAAGCAGACTATGACAAAGGACTAATACATTAGGATTGTTGGTTGCAAATGACAGGGCCATTAGTTAGAAACCTTTCACTCAGGCCGGGTGTGGTGGCACACACTTGTGATCCCAGCATTGTGAGGCTGAAGCAGGAGAGTGAGTCTGTGAGTTTGAGGCCAGCCTGGCTACATACTTCAAGATTGGCCTGAATTACATATTGAGACCTTGTCTGAAAAGAAATCTTCCACTCAGGACAGAAAGCTTCAGATACTTCATTGAAACATACAAATGAGGAATTTCTAGGTTTACTAAATGGAAATGCCAAGGTACACAGGTGCCAGGTATGGCCAGATCTACAGGTCCTATCATCAGCCATATCTTATCAGTCATACAGTCTGTCCAATCTATCAGTTCAAGGCTGGATTCAAAGGCCTTCTGGTACCGGGAATCCAACTCAGGATCTTGTGCTTGTGAGGCAGGCACCGGCACCACTGAGCTAAATCCCTGGCATTTTTGTTTTTTGAGAGAGGGTCTCACTTTGCTGTTCAGGCTGCCCTGAATCTTCCAGGCGTGTGCCACCACAACTGGCTTCAATAGCCTTTTCCTGAGCGTCCTTTCACTTACTCTGCGGTAACTTAATTCAAGCTCTAGCTTCAGAGACTATTCCATCTGTTCTCAGATTTAAATGTCATGATAGTATCTTAGAGATTCAGGCCTATAGAGTTAAATTATTACTTATCTGAAGTATCAGGGGCACCTGTCTCATTCACTTATCTAGTGAACATTTATTCTACAATGTGCAAGACATGGTTCTGGGTGTTGACAATGTAGTTGTGGACAAAACAGATCAAAACTGTTGCCTTTGTTGAACTTGCATTCTAGTAGGGAGTTAAGAATCTTATTTAAACCAGGCATGGTGGTGCATACCTGTAATCCTAGCACTCAGGAGGCTGAGGCCGGAGGATTGCTGAGTTCCAGGCCAGCCTGAGCTACGTAGTGAGTTCAAGGCACCCTGAATTACATAGACTCTGTTTAAAAAAAATTTTTTTTAAAGGAATTTTTCTAAGTGGCAGATGGGTGTAAAGGTGCACACCTGTAATCCCAGCACTCTGGCAGGAGGGTTACAAGTTTCAACCCAAGGCCAGGGATTTAACTCAGTGGTGCCACACCTGCCTGGCAAACAGGTCCTGAGTTCACTCCCTGTACCAAACAAACAAACAAACAAAATTCTAGCCCAGACTGGATAATTTAGTAATTTAGTGAGACTCTTTCAAAATAAAAAATAAAAATAGAAGCCGGGTGTGGTGGCACATGCCTGTAATCCCAGCACTTGGGAGGCTGAGGCAGGAGGATCGCTGTGAGTTCGAGACCAGCCTGGGCTGCATAGTGAGTTCCAGGTCAGTCTGAACTATGTAGTGAGACCCTGTCTCAAAAATAACTAAATAAGTAAATAATTTAAAAAAATAGAGCTGGGGATGTAGCTCAGTGATGAGTGCCACTTAGCTTGATCTCCAGCACTATACAAAAAAGGAATCCTTCCAACAAGAGACACAATGCTCAACTCAACTTGGTTTAGTGAAAACAGGAATTGAGATGTAATCATCATGAGTAGAACCAGCCATGGGCACCAGCATCTGCCTTTTAGATGTGCTGCTTTGCAGTAGTTCCATTTTCTCAGGCTCACATCTTTTTTCATTTTTTATTTTTGTACCGGGTATCAAACTTGGGTCCTTGCGCTTGCGAAGCAGGCGATGGAACCCCTGAGCTAAATCCCTGGCCCTCAGGCTCGCATCTTGATGGTACACTCTCCAGCACAAGAGGGGACGTGTCACTTTCAAAGTCCTCAGTACATAACTGATGCCGTGTCATGCAGAAAGAGGATTACTGAGCTACAAGAGGGGACGTGTCACTTTCAAAGTCCTCAGTACATAACTGATGCCGTGTCATGCAGAAAGGAAAGAGGATTACTGAGTTTACAGTCTCGGAGTGTCAGGCATCTTGCTGCCATCTGATCATCTCGGGTGGTGAATCTTCTGGGCTGCACCAACATGAGCACTTTCAAGAGGGAAAGGTCATGTGGGGAGGCCGGAAGCCAGAGACATTTAGGCCAGGCTGGCTCTCCTCTCTCTCCGCCTGTCTCTCCCTTCCTCCTTCACTCTTTCTTCATTTTTTTTCTTTTTTCTTTCTTTCTTTTTTGTTTTTTTTGGGGTGTGTGGTACCGGGGATTGAACTCAGGGCCCTTGTGCTTGCAAGGCAGGCAGCAGAACCACTGAGGCAAATCCATGGCCCTCTTTCTCTTTTCATGACAACCCACTGTCTCAGGAACTGGCCTGAGTCCCACGAGCACTACACTAATTCCTTCTGAAGGCAGCCACCAACCTGATTACCTCCACCTCCCTTTAGACCCAACCTTTTTTTGAAGGGAGGGGCGTTCTAGGGATTGAACTCAGGACTTTAGGTTTATGAGGCGGGTGGTGGTTGTTAGGGAATTGATCATGTTAAAGTTATTTTGTGACACTGCCATTTTGGGCTGGATTTCCGGGTTCTTCTACCCCTTAAACCCTTGTCTTAAGTCTCCTTTTCCCAAGACCGGTCAGTATATAGAATTGAAACTCAGAGCTTCTGCAAGGTGCAAATTTTAAAAGGCAGCATGGCTTGTGGTCCGCTCCCCTGAATAAAATCTCCAGTCGGACCTCTGGGTGTGCGAGGCCTAGTTGTTGAGCATCGCTGTTCCCTTTCAAGTGGTACCACTGAGGTAAATCCCTGGCCCAGTCTGAACCTTTTTTGTTTTGTTCTGTTTATTTGTTTGTCTTGTTTTTGAGACAAAGTCTCTCTTTGTAGTCCAGGCTGGCCTTGGACTCCAGGTGATCCTCCTGCCTCAGCCTCCCTAGTGCGCCACCACGGGTGAGCCTTTGAACTTTCTACCACTTCTCCGCATGGACACACTGGGGACCAAGCTCTAGCACATGAACCTCTGGCAGACACATTGAAACCCCAGCAATCGTCAAACCCGTCTCCATGGCCAGGGATTTAACATACTGGTGGGCTCAGGCTAGTTAGGGACCTTCCTTCATCCCCATCTAAACTACCATAGCTGAGTGGTGGAAACCTGGTCCCCCAGGACAAACCGCACCCTTCTTCGGAGGTGCCTTTCTGTTTCAAGTTCTTTTCAGATGCAAGGACAGACTAGGGGTTCAGAGCGAGGACGGAGGATTTTAGGTCAGCTACCTGGGTCCGAATCCCGTCTGCCATCTGTTGGCTGTGTAAACCTGCACAAATTGCTTAAGCACTCAATTCAGTCTTCCCGTGCATGGAACAGGTGGCAGGACCGCCGCAGCGAGGTGTCAACGCCCGTGAAACGCTTCTGGGAACAGTGCTCAACTAGCTCCAAGCAAAAGAAAACGCAAACTCGTCAGTACGGAGGACACGCGCGGGATCACATCAGCGAACCCTTTAGAAGGATCATCTCCACTTCCGCATAGGGCAAATGGTTCCTCAACGCGCCCAAGATCTTTTTAGTTTCCTTACTGAAGCTCTGGAAGGCGCAGTCCTCAGTTCCGAACAGCCCAACTCGCTTACCTCCAGGCTCTCGTCGAAAGGCACAGGCTTCCCAACTGGGCGAATTTAGGTCCTGTGCCTGCCCCGCCCCACTCGCAGTAGTCAAGAAAGTGTCCCGCAAGATGGGTTCAGGGACGAATTCCTGCCACCTTCCTGCGCGTAGGGGACCGGATCCGGCTGCTTCCTGCTCTGGGCAGCCTGGCCCGAGCTGCGGCCGGACTGCTCCACGTCCACCGTTTGAATGTATCTGAATAAAACGTAAACCAACACCCTAACAACGTATTCCTTTAGGACGTGTTACAAACTACAGAGAGAACAAAACCAACCCACGATCCTGCTTGGTTTGTTGGTTACTTTGAAGGAAGCAGCACCACTGAGTTAAATCCCTGGGCCCTCAATCCTAGTGTTTATAAACAGGTTCGATGAATTTTTAGGGAAAATACATGACAAAACGTGAGCACTGTATTAAATACGTGTGAAAGGTTTTTTTTTCCCCCCTGAATTTGATGATTCGTGGTGCGGTTATATAAAATAATGGAGGTTCATGGAGAAATATTTATCGGTAAAGAGACATGATTTCTGAAACTCTCAAAAGTCAAGTATTGTATAAAAATCATGCGTATACACATATATGCAGTGATATAGAAAATGTGGCAAGATATTAATATTTGGCAACTCTAGGTAAACACTTGTAATTTTGCATTTTAAATTACTGTTTTGTTTTGGGACCGGGGATTAAATTTAGGGTCCTTACGCTTGCCTGAGAACCACTAAGCTAAATCCCCGGCCATTAAATTACGTATTTTAATTTGGTTTTTTGAGACAGGGTCTCACTTATGTAGTGAGACTGACCTGGAACTCACTATGTAGCTCAGGCTGGTCTCGAACTCACAGCGATCCTCCTGCCTCAGCTTCCCAAGTGCTGGGATTACAGGCGTGTGTCCCCACGCCCGGCCAAATTACTTATTTTTGAAAAAGTATTTATTTCTGTTTTTTTGAGACAGGGTCTCGCTTTGTAGTTCAGGTTGGTCCTAAACTCACTTAGTAGCCCAGGCTGGCCTCGAACTTACAGCGATTCTCCTGCCTCAGCCTCCCGAGTGTTTGGATTACAGGCGTGCACCATCATACCCAGCACTTATTTTTAAAAGTGGAGAAACAGGCACAGTAGACCTCTTGTTAGCGTGTTTGCGGCTTTTACAGTCTTACAGAACAATTATATAAAAAACTCATAAAAGGAACATAAGTCTGCTTCACTCCTCTCTCCCACAGTAGCCAAAAACCCAAGTCTCTTCTGCGTTCCAGATGGAAAAGATGCAGGTCAACATCTTGTATGTAAAGTTTTGTTTCTTTTTAATGAGTTTGAGAATCATTTCGTGGTCTACGGTTCTCGTTCAAACGCAGGAAGCCCCGCGTTTGGCTCTCGGCGCTGGGGTCCGCCCCTCGGCGCCGCCTGCCCGGATCTCCAGCCCTTACCCGCGGCCTGTCCCCTTGACCCGAAAAGCATTCTGGGTCGTCCGGGCCCTCCCTCATCTCGCGATGCCTGCCTTCCCTTCTTCCAGGCCTGACCCCCCCCCCACCTAACGTGTTTTTCAAATTCGCCAATCTGCGCATAGTTTAGGCTTGAACCAGCCAATCGGAATGCGGAGTCACCGGGAAATTTAAATCGCGCCGGCAGGCTGCACGAGGCACACCGTTTCTGGGTTCAGCCGCGGTGGACTTGTCGATATCCCTCTGTCCGCAGCCGGTGAGTCCCGCTCTGCCGCTCGCTTCGGAGGAGCCAATTCGGGCCGGATCCCGGGTCGAGCGGCAACGCCTGCCTGCCGGCCGGGCTT
>NW_022900935.1:50622110-50623799 GCF_012274545.1 Fukomys damarensis | reverse complement strand
AAGGGCCCCGCAGTCCTGGCCTGGCCGCGGGCGAGGCGAGGCGCGGGACGGAGCCTGGCGAGGGAGGTAGCAGTTGTGCAAGACGCAGCTCTAAACGCAGTGGGGCCTCGGACGGGCGAAGTGCAGTTAGACATAGCCGGTTGTTAAGGCGGACTTTGACTTTGGTCACTCCCGGGACGCAGCTTTGGAGGTATCCGAGGGTGCTGGAGGAGCAGTTGCTGTCACCCTAATCGAACGCCTTGGCTGAGAGTCGGAACAAAAGCGCGAGAAGCCCGAGATGCAGAAGCGGCATTTGGTCGCCGCCTTCAGTGTTGTTGGCAATTGTTGCGGGGGGTTGTGTAATGCAGCGTGGCATATTTAGCTCTCCTACGGAGTATGCACTCAAGGTGGCCGTTTGAAAGCCTCAAGAGATCTGAATTTGTTGCCCCGAGGACGTAGGGTTGAGGGTTCCCTTGCTTGGTGTTCCATTAACAAAGTGGATTCTAGAATGTAAAGCCTCACACTGCCTGACACCGTGGTGGTCAAATCTGTGGCTCTGGAGCACAGACGTGACTAATCCGAACTGAGACACACGGGATCTTACAGATAGGAGAAAAAAAAATCACAACTGTTCTATTGATAACAAGTTGAGATTACAGTATTTTGGATACGTCGGGTTAAAAGTATGATTAAAAGTTAGCGTTTTTTCTTTTTTGATTACTAGAAATTTTAAATTTTATGTGGCTTTCATTATATTCCAGATAGATCTGCTCCAGGAAGTTCATTTCATCCCTTTGTAGGGGTGGGAAGTAAAAGGATTATCCTTGGACCAAAACTACATCCACAGTGCCGAAAACTTGGAAGAGGTAGATTCAATATATTCTGGTTATTCTACTCTTATTTGGTGTTCTTACTGACAAAACAGAATGATAGAAGGGAAATTTTTTTCTGTCTCCCATCTTTTAGCTTTCTCTTTGTCTCAAACCATGTCCACCAATGAGAATGCTAATTCACCAGCTGCCCGGCTGAATAGATTCAAGAACAAGGGAAAAGACAGCACAGTGAGTACCTTCTGGTGCTTTTCTGCAGTATTTTTTTAAATGGGAAAATATTTGAGAAGGGGTGAAGCCTTTTGAAAAGTGTTTTTCAAATGCTCTCACCTGGCAGCAGAACTGATGCGGTGTAGGTGAAATGATCAGTTGTCTTTTCTCAAGGAAATGAGGCGGCGAAGAATAGAAGTCAATGTGGAGCTAAGGAAAGCTAAGAAAGACGATCAGATGCTGAAAAGGAGGAATGTCAGCTCATTTCCTGATGATGCTACTTCACCACTGCAGGAAAACCGCAACAACCAGGTAAATGTGTTTCGGTTTACGAATTGTGATAAATCCAGAAAATTGATACAGCATATATAGCATGTCTTATGGTCTTTGACTGTGAAGACCTGGCGGGGGGTACCTGGGATCAGACTCATGACCTTGGGCTTATGAGGCAGGGACGGTGCCACTGAGCTAAATCCCCAGCCCTGTGAAGACTTTTTTCCTGCCCCAATCAGTCTTTAGACAGGGTCTCACTATGTAGTTCAGGTGGGCCTCAGAGATCCTCCTGCCTCAGCCTCCCAAGTGCTAGGATTACAGGCATGCACCACCACACTCACCCAGGGATTATTATCTTGTTTAAGCATCCTCTATAATCTTTTTTTTTTTTTTTTTT
>NW_022900935.1:50600302-50622053 GCF_012274545.1 Fukomys damarensis | reverse complement strand
TTTTTTTTTTTTTTTTTCCTTGGGTGATCCTGGACTGACTAGTCTTTAGAAACTGATTCCAAAGTCGTCTTTTTGATTTGCTCTTGCTGCATTTTCCCTGTATTTCTATTAGTTGGACATCTTGACCTGGCTGTTGCAACACTGAGCTCAGAACCATCCATTCTGTGGGACTTATTTGGTTTTTCTTTTACTTGGTGCCAGTTTTGTTCAAAATCTTTTCTTCCTGAAATAGTTAAATGGCTTCCTAATTTATCTTTCCTTTTATTTGCCATATTGTGCCTTTTTAAAGTTTTTCCCAAAGTATATTCATGTACTTTTCATGCACACTATTTCTGTCAACTACAGATTGCACATATGATGATGGGCCCATAAGATTATAATGAAACTAGAATAGCATTCATAGCCAAAGAGAGAGCAAGAGAAAAGGAGACTGCAGAAGAAAAAGAAAATTTGTAGTTAAGGGTCTGTCAATCTTTTGCAGACCTCAACAAGCTCCTTAAAAAGCTTAGAAATGGGGGTCCCAATGCTGAAAGATTTTCATTAATAAACCATAATGTTCCTGTACATTATCTGGTTATAAACAAATCAGTGATCAAACTAATGAACCAAAGGAGGCAGATAACATGCCTGTAAATCCCAGTACTCTGGGAGCCTTAGGTAGGATTGCAGGTTCAAGCCCAGCCTGGACAACTTGGTATCTTAGCAAGACCCTATCTCAGAATTAAAAATAAAGAGCTGTATAGCTCATGGTGAAGGCCCTGGGTTCAATCTCTTGGCACTGCAAAAAATGGCACAATAAAACAGGAAGCATGCAAGCCACCCTGAATATGTTTCTGAAAAGAGTGACTTCTCAGGCACACTTTTCATGGTGTATTCCAGGAGGCAGGAGATGCCAAGTCTGTGTACCATGTTACTGAGGGGATGAGATGTGTGAGGTAGAAGGTGTTGCAGATAGTGTTGGCCCTGTGTAGGCCTAGGCTAATGTGTAGTCATATCTTAGTTTTCAGCAAAAAGGCATGAGTTGTTAAACATGAAAAGGTTATAAAGATACAGAAAAATATTTTGTGTTCACTATGCTTTTAAGCTAAGTGTTAATTACAAAGGGTCAAAAGGACTGATAACAGTAACCTAAGTTTATTAATCATAGTCTTAGTTACTTTTCTCGTTTGTAGGACAAAATACCCAATAGCCACAAGTTAAAGGAGGAAACATTTATTTGTTTCCAATCCAAGGTAGGGCTTAGTGGCAGAGGAGAAATAGATCATGGCTGACCAGGCAGGCAGTGAAATGGCAGCTTTGCCACCCCTTTTGTCCCTTGTAGGCAACAAGCCTATTTGGTGGTGCTGCCCATACCCAGGGGTCTCCCACTAACCACACCCAGAGCCTTGTTAAAGCAATCAGTGGACTGACCCAGTTCTCACCCTTAATCCATGTTCACAATTCCCAGCCATGATCCAGCCACTCCCCAAATCCCCACCTGGGAGCACATGAGACTTTGGGTGAACATTTTAAAATGGACTCCCGGGCTGGGCATGGTGGTGCACGCCTGTAATCCCAGCACTCGAGGCTGAGGCGGGAGGATCACTGAGTTCGAGACCAGGCTGGACCTACATGGTGTGTTCCAGATCAGTCTCAACTACATAGTGAGGCCCTGTCTCAAAAAAAAAAAAAGAAAAAACAAAATGAAATGGACTCATGGTCACTTTACCAGGGATCAAACTCAGAACCTTGTTTGTGAGGCAGGCAGTGGAACCACTTAGCTAAATCCCTGGCCCATGGGGGAACATTTTAGATAGAAATCATAATGAAGAAAAGATACATATTTTTAGAAATAAATTTCATTTTATTTTTTACCTTTCCCCCTCAATTCCCCCTCCTCCCTATGTACAAAAGCTTTCTATTTTTCCTTCTATTTTCACTTTTTTCTTGTCCTTTTTTCCATTGTTTCCCTTCCCATTTGAATACTTTCTTCCCATTTCCCAATATCTGTTACACGTTTACTCCTTATTTGCACTTTCAGTTTCTCATACCAGAGAAACAATGCGGTATTTTTACTTGAGCATCAACTCAAGGTCCATCTATTTAGCTGTAAATGTCTGAAGCTCGTCCTGTTTTTTTTTTCAGTTCAATTTTTATAGACCATCTACATTTATAAATTAATTTCTTCTAGATTTTCCATTTCATTAGTATATACTTTTCAACATATTCCATAATGATCCTATATATTTCAGTTCAGTCAGTTGTAACATCCCTATTTAGCCTATATTTTTACTTGTTTGAGTCTTAGTCTTTTGGCTAGTTTGGTTAAGAGCTTGTCAGCTTTGGTTTTGTTTATTCTTTTAGCCTCTTTTCATCTATTTGGGGTTTTTTTTGGTACCGGGGATTGAACTCGGATCCTTATGCTTAGAAGGAAGACGGTGGAACCTGTGAGCTAAATCCCCGGCTCTCATCTATTTGTTTCTGATCTCTTATTTATTTATTTTTTTTTCTGAAGCTCATCCTTTATGGCAGAGTAGTGCTCCATTGTATAAAAAAGAACCACATCTTTTGTATCCACTCATCATTTGATGGGCATTTGGGCTGTTTCCAAAATTTAGCTATTACAGACTGCTGCTAAAAACATGGGTGCTCGTATGTTGCTGTGGTATGAAGTTTTTAATTCAGGAAGATACCAAGAAGAGTTATAGCTAGGTCAAATGAAACCTCTAGTTTGAGTTCTTTGAGAAATCTCCATACTGATTTCCACAGTGATTGCCCCAGTCTGCACTCCCACCGACAGTGGAGAAGGTTCCTTCCTCCCACAGTCCCTCCAACATTTGTTATTGTGTGATTTCTTGATGGCAGCCATTCTTTCTGGAATGAGGTGGAATCTCAGTTTTTTAATTGGTATTTCTCAAATGACCAGTGCTGTTAAACACTTTTATATATTAGCTGTTTCTAATTCTTCATCTGAGAAGTGTCTTTTTATTTCAGATGCCCATTTTTCCATTGGGTCTTTAAATTTAGGGGGGTTCTGTTTTTTTTCCTCTATATTCTTGATAAAAGTGCTTTATCAGAATAACTGGTAAAATTTTCCCCCCTCTGGGTTAAGAAAATATATTTTTGGCAAGTTTATTAGAGTAGCCTGAGTATTCAGTGTTTTTTTTTAAGCTTGTAGGAATGACCTGGGTCTTTACTCTTCCCACTCAGTCAGCAACTCATTCAGAGCCATTTCTAGTCCTCCAAGCTCCACGGCAAGTGCACTATACAGTGTGTCATTTTCTTTTTGTTTTGATCTTATGCATTTTGGTTTTTTTTTTTTTTTTTTTTTTTTTGGTACCGGGGATTGAACTCGGGTCCTTGTGCTTGCAAGGCAGGCCACCGAACCACTGAGCTAGATCTCCGGCCTTGGCCTTTTTGGGAACAGGGGTCTGTTGTAGTTCAGAGTGGCCTTGAACTCACTATGTACCTCAGGCTGGCCTCAAACTCCTGATGATCCTCCTGCCTCAACATCCCAAGTGCTGGAATTACATGTTTTTGCCACCTCTCCCATCTCTTCTTTTGTACCATATTTTTATTGTACCTCTTCTAAATTTAGATCTGCTTAGGTACACAAATACTTAATACTATACTAGAGTTGCCTACCATGCTGCATAGGTTAGTAGCCCAGAGGAATGGGCTCTACCAAGTACTGGCTTTTTTTTTTTTTTTTTTTTTTTTTTTTTGTTTTTTTGTTTTTTTGTTTTTTTTGTTTTTTGCTTTTTTGAGACAGGGTCTCACTATGTAGTTGAGACTGACCTGGAACTCACTATGTAGCCCAGGCTGGTCTCAAATTCACAGCGATCCTCCTGCCTCAGCCTCCTGAGTGCTGGGATTACAGCACCACCACGCCCGGCTATACCAAGTACTGTTAAGTGTGCTATAGGCTCTTCCTGTACAGGTTTATTGAATAATGACAAAATCACATAATTCCATATTTCTTTTTTCTTTTTTTTGTTTGGTACTGGGGATCGAACTTGGGTCCTTTTGCTTGCGAGGCAGGCAGCGGAACCACTGAGCTAAATCCCCTGACCCATATTTCGTAGAATATGTCACCAGCATTAACTGATGTGTGACTACTATCCATACTTCCATGAAGACCTACTATAAATTAGCTTAGGTTCTCAAATGTGTCTCTTCAAAAGTACCAGTTCTTTCCTACATCCGTTTTTTTTTTCCTGGTACAGGGAATGGAACTCAAGACCTTGAACTTGCCAGGCAGGTATGGTACCACCAGTAAGCTAAATCCCCTTCTTTTTTTTTTTTTTTTTTTTTTTTTTTGGTACCAGGGTTGAACTCAGGGCCTTGCACTTGCAAGGCAGGTGCTTTTGCTTTCTTTTAGCACTTCCTCCTCTTGGAACCTTTCTTTTTTGTTTTGCAGTGCTAGGGATCAAACTCGAAGCTTCCCAACATTTTAGGCATGTCTGTACCCTGGGCTGTGTCTCTAGTCCGCCTCTGTGCTTTTTCTAGAGTATAAATACTCAATCCCATCTTACAGTGCCTAGCAGGAGACAGCTTACGATTAGATTATCTTAGATATCTTAGGGTTATGTATGGAGTTCCCTATTTCTTCACCAAAAAGTGAGAATAATTGCTGTATGACAAAATATAACATTTATAGTATTTGTTTACTTACTACATTGTGTTTTGGGGGGTACCGGGGATCCTATACTGGTGAGGCAGGCCCAGCACTGCTGAGCTAAATCTCCAGCTCCTTGTTAGGTTGTAAGTCCCTAATGAGAAAGGGACATTCTTTTTGAGTTACCAATAAATAGCATTGGTTTTCAAACCCTTCCACTGTGATTTGCAACATACAACTTTTATATGTATAGTTCCTATCATGGAAATACGTAGAGATTACAAGTTTGGGCGTGAAAATCTCCCGAACATTGCCTGTAACTCACTTTCTCCCTCAAGGGATAGTTGGATGAAGGTGATTGAGATTAATGTAGAAATAACTTTCATTCTGCCCTAAATCATTCATTCACGGCTGCCTTTTGTGGCAGTGTTGAGACCACAATAAGTTAGAACATCAAATTTGAGGACTGTTTAATATATAAAATATTTAATAGACAACATTAAATGTAGGGCTAAACTTTTAATAACTCACTGTAGACTTCAAAGTGTTTCCATAATGGTAAGAGTGGGTGGGTTGTTTTACTTAGTCATAAAACGATAGTTTATAAAATCCACTTCTTTTCCCCCACTTCTCTTTTAGGGCACTGTGAATTGGACTGTCGATGACATTGTCAAAGGCATAAATAGCAATAATCTAGAAGGCCAGCTCCAAGCTACTCAAGCTGCCAGGTAAGTTGTGGATGCTGTAGTTTGGGTAACCTAAGAAACTAGTTTTTAGATGTTTTTAGCCGCAAAGGACAGATGGCAGATGTATAGGGAAAGTTTTTCATCAGCTGTAGGCCTAGAACTTGTGGTGATGATCTTGGCTCCCAAGTGCTGGGATTACAGGCGTGTGCTGCCACCATGCCTGGCTTGAATTTTCCTTAACTGAAACTATGAAGTTTTTGTCAAAGGGTCTCACTATGTAGTTCTGGCTGGTCTTAAATTCACTGTGTCACCCAGGATGGCCTTGAATTCCTTCCTGGTAATCCTCCTGTCCAGCCTCTCAGTGCTGGGTTTACGGGTGCACACCGTCACGCCCACCACCACTCATGGTTTCACAGTGCATTTCAAGTCAAGGTACATAGTGGAGCCAGGCGTTTAGCTCAGTGGCGCTGCACCTGCTCACAAGCACAAGATCCTGAGTTGGATCCTCAGTACCAAGAGAAAAAGCATACAGTAGATTTTTGCAGATAGAGAAGAGTAATTTAAGTTACATTTTTGGAAAATGGTAGTAAGGTATACCACACGTGTAGCACTATAAAAGTAAATCAGTTTCTCTTAAGTTTCAGGATGTGTCAGCATTTAGTGATTCACTTAAGATGTTCTAAATTTGAGAATTCCCATTTTGAAACACTTCTTTTGTTAACACTTCTTGTTTCCCCTCTAGGAAAATGCTTTCTCGGGAAAAACAGCCCCCCATTGACCACATAATCCGGGCTGGATTGATTCCAAAATTTGTGTCCTTCTTGGGCAGAACTGATTGTTGTCCCATTCAGTTTGAGTCTGCTTGGGCGCTCACCAACATTGCTTCCGGGTCATCAGAGCAGACCAAAGCCGTGGTGGAGGGAGGTGCTATCCCAGCACTCATTGCTCTCTTGGCGTCTCCCCACACTCACATCAGTGAGCAAGCTGTGTGGGCTCTGGGAAACATTGCAGGTACTTGCACTTACAATTCTTTTGACTGAATGTATCTAATAGTGGGGTGGGGTAGAAGAAGAGCCATGGTATTAAGTAATTAATGGTCACCATTGCGTCACATTTTGGGCTTGCCTCAGGTCCTTAGTCGGGATGAAAGGGGCACCTAAGAATGACAGTGCATTCAGTCACTGAACATGGGTGGTACTGGACAGGTAGATGTGATTGATTTTGCTTTGTGTGTGTGTTTCATGCTGGGGATTGCACCCAGAGCTTTGTGCATGCTAGGAAAATGCTCTGCCACTGAGCTATATCCCCAGGTCCTTAATCTTGCTTCTTTCTCTTCCTTTAGGTGATGGTTCAGTTTTCCGAGACTTGGTTATTAAATATGGTGCAATTGACCCGCTCCTGGCTCTTCTTGCAGTTCCTGATATGTCATCTTTAGCAGTAAGTTACTCACATGAGTCAGATTGCTCATTTGTTTTTTGTGAGACAGGGTCTCACTACGTAATTGAGGCTGGCCTCACACTGCAGTGATCCCCTTGCCAGCCCCCCAAGTGCTGGGATTACAGGTGTGTTGCAGCCCAGCGCTTGCTCACTTCTTTTCCCTAATTTTGATTTCTTCCATTTCCTCAAATGATGGGTGAGACGTCTCATTCCTTTTTTCTCTTCCCTTAGGGTGGTTACTTACGTAATCTTACCTGGACACTTTCAAACCTCTGCCGCAACAAGAATCCTGCACCCCCGCTAGATGCTGTTGAGCAGATTCTTCCTACTTTGGTTCGTCTCCTGCATCACAATGATCTGGAAGTATTAGCAGATACCTGCTGGGCTGTTTCTTACCTTACCGATGGTCCAAATGAACGCATTGAAATGGTTGTAAAAACGGGCGTTGTGCCCCATCTGGTGAAGCTTCTAGGATCAAATGAATTGCCAATTATGGTAAGTTGTTAACCTTTAGACTCCAAGGTACAAAAGTACAGAAAGCATAAATGATAATGTTGAAGAAATAATCCCTATTCCAGGCTGTGATGGGTCGCTTATCAAAACTTTTAGGCTAGATCGCGTTTGAGCAGTGCTGGGGAAAAAGGTAGCTGTCAGCATCAACCTTTTTTTTTTTTCCCCTCTCTCGCAGACTCCCGCACTAAGAGCCATAGGGAATATTGTCACTGGAACAGATGAACAGACTCAGATTGTGATAGATGCAGGAGCACTTGCTGTCTTCCCCAGCCTGCTCACCCACTCCAAAACTAATATTCAGAAGGAAGCTACATGGACAATGTCAAACATCACAGCCGGCCGTCAGGACCAGATACAGCAAGTCGTGAATCACGGACTAGTCCCCTTCCTCGTCAGTGTCCTCTCTAAGGTAACATAGCCTTAGGGTTGCTTAATCAGATGGTTGTTAGTATTCATAGGAAGGCTGTTCTTGACGTAATCATTAAAAGTGTGGGCCAGGGAATTAGCCTGCAAGCACAAGGCCCTGAGCTCGATCCCCAGTACCCAGAAAAAAAGATTGTTGAATGTACAGACATTACTTGCTTAACAACTGAATTAGATCCTGTGGCTGGTTCTTTAAAAGAGGAATTGTATATAGAATGTACATTGTAATATTCAGAACAAAGAATTGGTCAAGGAAAACTGAACTTGACTTTGCCCTTAGTTATATAACTCTTACGTGTAGTACTGTAGTTTGTAACAACAAAATTACTGTAGTGTATTGTACAAGCTTTCAGAAATTACAGTACCACCGTATATATGAGGTATACTGTATCAAAAAACTGACTAAAAAAGATGTTCAGAATTGTATGAAAAACACAGATCATAAGTCCAAACAGTGCACCTTGGTTGTAAGTCTGGACAGTCATTAAACAGATAGGGGTTTTTGTCTTTCTTAAGATTGGTTTTGGCATGTAGTTTAGGCTGTCCTTTTACTGTGTGGTGCAAGCTGGCTTTGAACTAGTGGCAATCCTCCTGCCTCAGCCTCTCTCCTAGGCTAGGATTACAGGCATGTGCCACCACGCCCAGGTAATATAAATAGGTAGGTTGTTAGGTGAGCAATGTTGTGTGCATTGTCTACTAACCTAGTCCTTGGCCAAGTAAGGCTGGTTTCACAAGGCTGGGAGAACGAGTTGGTAGTTGTCGTTGCTTTTGTGATAATAGTACCTTTGACATCTTCCTTGTATGACTGTTCTGAAAGGAAACCATCTTATGTTTATTAGGCAGACTTTAAGACACAAAAGGAAGCTGTGTGGGCTGTGACCAACTATACAAGTGGTGGGACAGTTGAACAGATTGTATATCTTGTTCATTGTGGTATAATAGAACCATTGATGAACCTCTTAACTGCGAAAGACGCGAAAATCATTCTGGTTATTCTGGATGCCATTTCAAATATCTTCCAGGTAAGTCCTAACAAGGTGGTGTTTGTTTTGTTTTTATACCAGGGATCGAACTCAGGCCCTTGCGTTTGAGACAGGTGCCAGAACCACTGAGCCAAATCCCCAGCCCTCAAGGTGGTGTTTGGATTTGGGCTTGATGTCACTCAGTTTACTATTTAGGCCGGGGAGATGGCAGCGGAGTTTGCTCACTCCTAGGCCACAGAGTCAGAAAACCTGTTCGGGCCCACGGTTGTTTTTCGGTTTTTCTTTGAGACACTCTCGTTGCCTGTGCTAGTCTTCAGTCCTGGGCTCAAGTGATCCTGCTGCCTCAGCCTCCTGAGTACTGGGGACTCTAGGTATGTAGGTCTGTGACTCTGTGCCCAGGTGGACCTCACTTGATAAAACATGGCGGGGATTATGAGAGTGAAGGAGATGAGTGGATGATGAGTCGAGTTCTGTAAGTGGTTATCTATCCTTAATTATTTTGTTAGTTATCCTCCCAAATTTAATACCAGATTTGATTGAAATGAAATTCAAACGACTTGGTGTTTTTTCTTGGTTCCATATTTGGTCTGTACGAGCGTGCCGGCCCCCCGTCACAGTGATTTAGGTTAGCCTGCCTATCATCAGCTTCTACACTTGTGATGCTGGGGATTTTGACCTACATAGTTGAGTAAAGAATAGTGCCCGGAAGTAATTTGCCAGTTTGTGTCTGGTTTTGCCGCTCTTCATCTAAACCCCCTATGTTATTTTTTCAAGCAAATCATGTTTATGTGTTCTAAACATTGAGGACTTTAAAAGTCTAGTCTTGGTGTCATTGTCATACCTAATAAATTTTCAGTAATATAAACTGCAGGGAAATTTGTTTTTAGCACACTGCCAATTGTATTTGACTTTAGGCAGCGGTTCTTCACCTTGACTGCACTTTGAGATTGTCTACTACGGTACTTTCACAAAATTTTACAAAATTCCTCGTCTTAACGCAGACCGTTGCACCTGAATGTGGTTACTTGATTGATTGATTTTTGTGCCAGGGATTGTACTCGGGTCCTTGCACTTTGGAAGCCGGCAGTGTGAATGTGGTTACTTTAGAAGTAGGTGAATACTTTGCTGGCGGGGGAGATGCCATTCCATGGTTACAAAGGTGGTTTTCTTCAGGTATGTGGTTGTGGAGGACTATTCTCCTGAGGGGAAGGTTGTGCAGAGTTTTTAATTTCTTTTTTGTGGTACTAGGGTGTAAAACCAGGCGCTTTACATGCCAGGCAAATGCTGTACCATCAAGTGCTACATCCCAGCCCTGCTCAGGTGCTTGTGGTGCAGGGAAATGGTAGAAAAGCACAGTGAGATGTGTTCGGCTGAAAGCCATAGTAAAAAGGTTAGGCTGGGGATTTAGCCTAGGGCTGCAGCTGCCTGCCTCACAAGTGCAAGGGCCTGAGTTTGATCCTGCTACCAAAAGTAGTTGCTAGGAGAGAGGAGCAGGGTTAATCACCTTGAAAATTTCAAGAACACGTAAAATAATTTAGGATTCCTATTGAAATTGTTTTGTGGACTTTTTCCCCTCCGTCGGTCGTGCATGTAGTTGAGCTGGACTTGAACTCACTTTGTATCCCAGGCTGGCCTGGAGTCTCACCACGGCCTTCTGATTGCCGGAATTACAGGCACGTACCTCCTCTCCTGGCCAAATGTTTATTTCTGTCTGATACATATTACTACTCACACATGGGTTTTATCTTTTTTGTTAAAATAGGAAAATTCTAAGTATAGGCAGTGAACTTGGAATTACTTTTTTTTTAGGCTGCTGAGAAACTAGGTGAAACTGAGAAGCTTAGTATAATGATTGAAGAATGTGGAGGCTTGGACAAAATCGAAGCTCTACAGAACCATGAAAATGAGTCTGTGTACAAGGCCTCATTAAACTTGATTGAGAAGTATTTCTCAGTAGAGGTAAGTAATAGACTTACTGTATTTATTTTCTTCTCTGACCATTTTTATTTTATTTTGGGGCGTCTTTTTTTTGTTTTGGTTTTGTTTTTTTTTTTGTTTTTTGAGACAGGGTCTCACTATGTCGTTGAGACTGACCTGGAACTCACTTGTACCCCAGACTGGTCTCGAACTCACAGTGATCCTCCTGCCTCAGCCTCCCCTCCCGAGAGTGCTGGGATTACAGGCATATGCCACCATGCCCAGCTTCTGATCAGTTTTAAATCACCAATTTACTTCCAAGTGAATACCCTTGGTTATCTTGAACAGCCTTAGAAATCATTATTTTGGGCTGGGGATTTAGCTCAGAGGTGCTGCACCTGCCTCACAGAAAAAGCAAGGTCCTGAGCTCAATCCCCAGTACCGGGGTTGGGGAGGAATCAGTATCTTGACTAAGTTTTTCATTGTAAGGAGTTGATGGGGAAAGGAACCGATCCCCAGGACCATACTCGTGCTAATAAGCAGTTTTTGTTTTCCTGCTGAAAAGTGACAGGAGACTCAGGCATTTGTGAATTGTCCAAGTTTTAGCAGCCCGCTCTTCCTTCTGTGCAATACCAGAGTATGGCTCAGGATTACAGGGGAAATATGCAAATGAACCTAAGAACACGGGCAGCCTTCTGGTCCAGCTGCTGCTTAGAAACGTTCCTTATTTGTGGTTATATGGTTGTTTCTTTAATATTTCCAGGAAGAAGAAGATCAGAATGTTGTGCCAGAAACTACCTCTGAAGGTTATACCTTCCAAATTCAAGATGGGACTTCTGGTACCTTTAACTTCTAGATTGTGCACCTGAGGAAGACATCACATTTTTGTTGTGTACTATGTTCAGTATAAGTTCGTCTTCTGTATCTCTACTAAGAACTCTTTTTAAATGTGGTCTGTTATTGTAGCACTTTGTACAACAAAACTATACTTGAACAGTTCCAAACTGTACATACTGTATGAAGCTTATCCTCTCTGAAGGGGTTTCTTATTTCTGTGTGGAATTTCATATTTTGCAGTGTACTGTAAATAAAGATTAAATTCCACCCTTTGCTTTACCGTGCCTGTTTGTTGCCTTCTAACTTTGGGCTCATTGTAGATTGAGGTCACTGACTAGGAGTCTTGATGTTGTCAAGGATACAGGGCTGACAACTTCTGTCTTGCCAGATTTTTTTTTTTTCTTGCCAGATTCTGAACCTCCTGGTTTTGGTTTAGGCTACTTTCCTACTAAGTAGTAATGGCTGCTGGCATTTACAGACTTTACATTGTCTTCACACTAAAGTCTTCACAGAGGACGTCATTATCTCCCTAAGTCCCACATCTCCCTAAGTCCCACGGACCAGGAAGATGGGCAGTGATTCATCCAGGCTGGGTATAAGTAGTGCAACCCTGTAATCCTAACACTCAGGAGGCTGAGGCAGGAGAATCTCTGAGAGTTCAAGCCTGGGCTATACATAGAACCTGTCTCGATGAAAAAACAAAATGTTAACTACAATAGCCCATAATCCTTACGTAAAACTGTGAATCTTTACTATGATCAGTTTGTATTCATTGATGAATGGAAAAATGAGCCCACCCTCCAATGCCCATGTGTGGCACCTTTGTCTGCCATGTTACCCTAGAAGCTGGGGTAGGTAGAGGTGAAGTGGGTAGAAGCCTAAAGTTAAAGCTGATTCAGGCTGGCCTTGAATTTGTGGTGATCCTCCAGCCTCAGCCTCCCAAGTGCTGGGATTACAGGCATGCGCCACCACGCCCAGCAGCGGTGTTAATGCAACATGTCCACTAATTACTTTCTCTTGGCTGCAAATTTGAGGATATTGTCCCCGTAGTTCATCAGTGTGCACAAAATTACATTTTGCCTTTTTTAGGTAACAGTTCTATTTTATTCCCATGGAGCATATTTACTTACCTTGTTTGGGTGTGGAACCCAAGAATGCTGGCAGATTTGAACACTTCTCCAGCCGAGTTCCTAACATGGAACACCAGACCTCCGTGTTCAGCTTTTCTGCACAAAGGTCCCCTTGAAGGGAGAAGTGACAGAACTGCTGCAGTCTGTCCTCCCTTCGGAAACTTTCCCCAGCTGATGCCCTTGGATGCAGGACCCACAAGTCTTCAACTTGAGAAAAGGAAAGGTGATAATTTCCTTGGAGTTCAAAATGCAACGAAGCGTTTCGATGTTTTACCTTCGATGTTTTACCTCTGGGGGCCAAGTTTTTTCTTTGATAATGACTTTTATATTCATTTAATTTTAAATGACAACCACCAACTTTTCCCTTCACAAAGTCATGTCTAAACTGCTAGTGCTTTATTAACATGCTAATTTTTAAATTTTTCTAGTATTAAATCTCTTGTTGCCTGTAAGTTTTTTTTGTTATTTTTTTTTAGATAGGGTCTCATATAGTTCAGGCTGGCCTTGAACTTGTGATCCTCCTGCCTCAGCCTCCCGAGTGCTAGAGTTACAGGTGTGCAGCACCACACCTGGCTAACTTTAATTTTTGTAACATGATTTTTTTTTTTTGGTACTGGGGATTGAACTCAGGACTGTACGTTTGTGAAGCAGGTGGCGGAACCACTGAGCTAGATCCCCCGACCCTAATTTTTGTATTATTACAATAAGTAAGGGAGAGGGGAAGGTAACACTTAAATTTCATGAGGCATTGAACATAAGAAATGTAATACTTTGGATTTTTGTAATTGTCCAGTGGGTCAGTAGTACTGCTTGCTTGGTGAGTTGAGGCCTGATACTGTATTGTAGCTTTGCTTAGTACCAAGCTACTCTAGTATTTGAACAGATAAATCCTTGCCTAAGGGTCCCCCCTATCCTACCCACCCTCAAGCTTTTCTGTGGCTGCATCATCACTTGAAGGGATTAAAATCTTGAAATTTCTTGTTATTGTAACTTCTTAATTATTAAAAGCATTTTTACCGCAGACTTTGGCCGCTTTAGCCCCCTTCCCCCTTGGTAGCTCCTCAGAACCAAGGCAGAGCCAGAACTGCCTTCACCGCAGTGGTGCCTTCCTTTCCGTCCCTCGGGAGTGTGGGTAGCGGAGGCTGCTGGGGGAAGCAGTGCTGGCGACTTCCCTCCCTCCCTCCTTCTGCCCTTGCTGAAGCTTGCAAAGTCCGGCGGGCTGATTTTGGAAAGCCTTGAAACGTGTTGTTAATGGTGCTTTCTTTTTGCAGAGGGGCTGCTGACCTAATTTGTGATGAACAGAACCTGGCCAATTGTGCAGCACCTTGACCGCCGCCGCAAGGCAAAGTGTTAGTGGAGAGTGTTTTAGCAACATCGCCAACTGAAGTTTCGTAACCTCAGCTCATAAAGATGATAAAAAACACCCAAGCTACCAAGTAAGGTTTTCTGAGGGGAGAAGTAGAATTTAATTTTGAGCATTTCTATGTTAAATGGCATGTTGTTGGCACAATTTGAAAGCATAATTTCTGGTCTCTAAACACCCAGTTTCTCCTAAATATTTGGGACAGTTTCATAACACTGTGTAGGAGTCGGATGTATCAAGCTCTGTCAAACTGATCAGTTCATGCTTTCCTCCCTGGCCTTTTGCAGTCATAATTTCTTTACCCACCCTAGTTCAGGGAGGTGATGTGGTACCTAGGAGTGGACTGGTGTTACGAACCAGATCTGCCTGAGTTCAAATCTGTTCTCTTCCAAAGCCAGGCATAGTGGTGCACGCCTGTAATCCTAGCACTCTCGGGAGGCTGAGGCAGGAGGATCGCTGTGAGTTGAGACCAGCCTGGACTACAGTGAGTTTCAGGTCAGTCTCAACTACACAGTGAGACCCTGTCCCAAAAAACCAAAAAAATAAGAAATAAATAAAATACAACAAATTCTGTCTCTTCCATAGGTCAATGAGTGACCTTGAGCAGTTAAAACCAAATAATGGATGGTGTAAAAGTCACACATGTTGATGGCTAGATGATATAAAATATCCCAGATAAATTTTACAGATGTTCCCGACCTTTTACCAGAAAAGATTTTCATTCTTCCATAGACCCCCTACTTCAGCCAGGTGTGACACACACCTGTTATCTCAGCACCTCAGAGGCTGAGGCAGGAGGATTGCCACCAGTTCAAGACCAGCCTAGGCTATGTAGGGAGTTCAAGGCCAGCCTGAAATACAAAGCGAGCCCTGTCTCAAAGAAAACCCAAAACAAAAAATACTAAAACAAAACACAAACAGACCCCTATTTTAATATACTTGACCCAGTAATCTATGTACGTTTTTCTTTTTTTCCTTATCAATAACAGATTAAAATCAAACTAGGTGCTGGGAGTGTAGCTCAGTGGTAGAGGACTTGCCTGGCATGCTCAGGACCCTGGATTTGACCCTCCAGCATTGTTTCTGTACTAACTGGTAGGGTTCTACCCGAATTCTGAGTGGTTTTTCAGACTTTAGGCCTTTAGCTTGACGTAGCTTTCGGAAGAGTGGACCAAGACTGAGTAAGCCCCGCCAAGACGGTGTCTGTGGAGTCGCCGTTGGCCTTTGCAGCTTTCCTAGTGAGAGCTCCGAGCCCACTGTTTGCCCGTCCTTGCGTTCTACCAGACAGGAGAGCGAGCATCTCATCGGCCTCCTCTCTCGCTGGCCATGAGGACAGTCACCTGGGCCATTCGCGCCTCCCCGGGAAGGGACTTAGACCCAGCTGCCAGGCTCTTCCTAGTGCTGAGGCAGCAACGACAAAACTGTGTCTTCCAGTCCGGAGAAGCCTTTTAGAACTCGAACAGGTTCAGGCAGAAATGCCGGAAACATCCATAAAAACAAAGGAGGATGAGGACGGATGGCGTGAGTACAAAAACTCTGCCTTCAATGAGAGGTCGAGGTAGCTGTGACTATAACTGCAAAACGTACCATTCTTTAGCAAAACTTTCGGAATGCAGAAGAAATGTTGGAAAACTAAAGAAATGAAAAGTTTTAACCCTTTGGTTTAGGCCAGGTTTCAGGGGACCAGCGACACAGAGATTGTGTTCCTACCTGTTCTCAACCTATGTCCTGCTCATTCAGAGCAGTTGTTAACTTAGACAACTGGAAGCAGGCTCCCAGGTAAGGAACAGAGATAATGCTGATATTAAAAAATTTGAAAAACAGCCGGGTGTGGTGGCGCACGCCTATAATCCCAGCACTCAGGAGGCTGAGGCAGGAGGATTGCCGGGAGTGTGAGGCCAGCCTGAGTTACATAGTTCAGGGCCAGCCTGAACTATAAAGGGAGACCTTGCCTCAAAAAAGAGAAAGAAAAACAATATTGGAAAGATTAAAATAATAATCTGGGTGTGGGGGTATAGCCCAGTGGTAAAACACTTGCCTATCAGGCAGGATGCCCAGTGCCTTGGAGTCAGTCCCCAGCATCAGTAATAACAAATGAAGTTCCCACTATTGGGTTATACAGTTTGGCACAGACGGGAATTCTTAACCTCAGAAACTCGAGACCTAAAATAGGTCACGGAGCCCAGGAACCTCTGAAACTATGCAAACTAAATATATGTGTGTGTACTTTTCTAAGAAAGAGGCTCAGCTCGGCAGGATGAAAACTAGGTTTCCAAAGGTATAGTTTCCTTCAAACTATTGAGAGCTTCTAGATTCTTATATTTTCTACACATTAAAATATATTTATTTTTTTCCCAGTACCGGGGAATGAACTCAGGACCTTGCTCTTGCAAGGCAGGTGAGATGCTGCTGAGCTAAATCTCCGGCCCTGTAAAGTATTATGTCATCATCTGAGCTTGCTTCATACAGACAGAAGTTTCATTCTTTTTTTTTTTTTTTTTTTTTTTTTTTTTTTTTTTTTTGGTACCACAGATAGAACTCGGGTCCTTGCACTTGTGAGGAAGGCAGCAGAACCACTGAGCTAAATCCCAGGCCCAGTAGTTTCATTCTGACCAATGAGCTTTGCTGTAATTTGGCTAAATTCTAATTGAACAAGAGTTTTAATTGTCCCTAAAAGATGACACTTGCTTGACATTGCTACAGTTTTTCTTGTTATTTTGTTTTATCATTGTTATTATTTTTTTGAGATATGGTCTTGCTATGTAGTCTAGGCTGACCTTGAACTCATGGAGATCTGCCTGCCTCGGCCTCCTGAATTCTGGTATTACAGGGGAGCACCACTCCACCTGGTGACATTGCTATAGCTTTCTGTTTGGTTGGTTGGTTTTACGGTGCTGGGGTTTGAACCCAGGGCCTTCCACATGCTAGGCAAGTGCTCTGCTGCTAATAAGAGGCCCTTAGGTCATGAGGGTATGTTCTGGAAGAGAACTGTGGAACCCTTGCTTCCTCTTCTGATTTTGTTGCCTGCCATGAGGTGAGCAGTGTACTCTCCACACTTTTGCCATTTCTGTGGAACCCTTGCTTCCTCTTCTGATTTTGTTGCCTGCCATGAGGTGAGCAGTGTACTCTCCTACACACTTTTGCCATCCAGCACCCTTACTGGATGCCTAAAAGCAGTGATTCCCCTGATTGTAGACCGGAGCCTCTAAACCATGACCCAAAACAAATCTTTGTCTCTGTCTCTCTCTCTCTTCAATACTAGGCCTCTTCCATCTTAGGCAGGTACCCTACCACTGACTTACATCCCCACCTCCACCCCATTTATTTTATTTTGCAATAGGATCTGCTAAGCTTACTCCCCAGATGATCTTGAATTTACAGTTTCCTGCCTCAGCCTCTCTAGCAGCTGGATTACATGTGTGCAACATCATCGGGATCTCACTATGAAGTCTGACCTTGAACTAGTATGTAGCCAGGCTGGCCTCAAACTTGCTGCAATCCTCCTGAATCAGCCTCCCCAGTCCTGGGATCCCAGTTTGTGCCCCTGGGCACCTTTTTCTTTTTTAATTATCTTACGTATTTTGTTACGGTGATGGAAAGCTGACTTAACAAACCATTCATTCCAAAAGTATGATCAAACATACTAAAAATCTGAGCTTCCTGTGGCTGCAGAAAAGGCAAGTGACGGGGCTTTATATTTCTCTGTTGGCCAGGAGTTCGGTTTCCTTGAGGCCCAGGGGGTGGTGGTAACAGGGCACATCACTATGTGTTTGGCTTTGCATCCTCGCTCTGACAGCCAGGTCACAATCCTGAGTGCTGAGCCCAGCTCTCGGGAGGCAGAACTGGCCTGGCCTTCACCACTCCCTCAGGTATGTCATTCTCTTCAGGAGCTGGCTCCTTTCTGCTCCTCTCTGGCCCTCATTCTTTGCTCTGGAGATAGCAGTTTGCTTTGTCTTTTAGCATTTCTGCTGCAATCTTACTTGCTCTTCCTGTGACCCTACCAGCTGCCCAACAGACTGGGTTGGCAGGTTCAAACTCGGCCTGCTGGGCACGGTGCTTCCTGACTCTCATGCTGGGAGATCTCCTGGTCAGGCTGTGGAGAGAACAAACCTCTTGAGGTGGGATGGTGCCAAGTGGCTTCCTTGGGTTGCATGTTCTAGAATTCTGTCTAAAACAGAAGAGGTTGACCTCATTTTTACCCCACCCAAAGATTAAGTGAGAATAACTAGATACCTCGTAAGCCATTACTGACATTTCTAAGTCACCTATCAAAGGAAAATTTTTTTTGTTGTTGTTTTGTTTTGGTTGGTTTTTGTTTTGTTTTGTTTTGTTTTTGTACTGAGCCTTGAACCCAGAGCCTTGCTAAGCTCCTCAGGCTGGCCTTGAACTTAGAATCCTCCTGCCTCAGCCTCCCAAAGCTCTGGGATTACAGGCATGCTCCATCATGCTGGGTTTGCAAAGAAAATTCTTAAATCTTTCTCTGTTTGTCTGTCTCTTTAAGTCTGTCTACACGTATATGTCTCCTAGTGTACATGTGTGTATAAAGTATGTATATTTATGTGCACGTAAAGCATATTGTTCATCTATATGTACGTATACAAAAGCAATCCACTCCCTTTCCAGGGCGTACTCTTTCAGATGCTGAGCTTGGCACTGGAATGATCTAAAATTGTATTCTCCATTTCTACAGTAATCTCCTTTCAGGTAGCAATGAGCAGCAGAGCTCAAATAGTTTCTTGTTGCAGAGAAATTCTTTGGTGTCCATTTCCTGGAGATCAGGGAGAGAACCCTAGCAGGTTTCTAACGTACTTCAGCTGTTCAGGAAATACTTTAAATAATTTCCTGCTCTAGAGAATAGGAGGAGGTCCAGAAAGTTGGAAAGTATTACTCTCTTTCTTTGTGGTCTCAAACACAGTTCAAAAGGACCCTTCACTATTCACACACGACTCCTTGAGCTCTTTTCTGGCTCTACCGGCCTTTTTACGCGAGAATGTTCTTTTTAAGAGTGTGGCGAGAATCCTAGTAACTTGGACTTCCCATCGTAGCCTGTCCTGAGCTTCCTAAGGAACTTTACAAATCGGAGCTAATTAAGCCTGGAAAGCCCCAGGAGAGCCCTCCCAGCCATTATTGAAATGCAGCCAGCTCTGAGGCAGACCAGCCTCTGTTTTTGCCCTGCACAGCAAGAATTCAAACAGAAGAGAGGAAGGGAAGCCGACTGTCTAATGCAATTGCAACTGCAAGGAAGAGGGGAGTTAAGCAACACATAATTAATTGCCTCCTCAGTCTGCTTCAGTGGAACAGCGGGGCTCAGATACTGGCTTTTTTAACTGGGTCACTTGGGCCTCTGGGCAAGATTTCAGGTAGTGGGAAAAAAGGGAAACCTACGATTAGACTTTTAACCAAAGCAGTGCTTCTCAATCAAGGCAATTTACGCAACCCTCCCCCACCCCAAGGAACGTTTGGGAAAGTGCAGAGACACTTGATTGGGAAGCAGTCAGAGCCGACTTCCTGTGCTGTAGTGTCCGGGCCTGCTAGCGAGCTGCGCAGCGAGCCCCTAGGTCAGGCCACAGGCAGTGCGGACTGAACTTCCACCTGCCAATGCCTTTCCGTGGGTCCCCTAAAGGTCCCCATGCTAAAGGCCGGGTCCCCTGTGGGCTGGGGCCTTGCAAACTGAGCCAAAATAAATCTTTCCTTCCTTTCGGTTGCTTCGTCTGCTTCGTCTCGGTGACTGTGAGCCAGCTGACGTGTCTGGGGGGTTTCATTCATTCTGTAATCTGAACACGGGGCGTCTGGAAATCACCAGGGGCCACTGTCACGGACAGGCACACTGTCCGATTCAGAAGTGTGTAAACCAGGTGTGGGAGCGCACACCCGTGATCCCACCAGTCTGAGGCTGAGGCAGGAGGGCTGCTCAAAACTAAAAAACACAAAAACAAAAGGAAAAAGAAATCTGTCTACAAACAGCTTTGGGGTGAGCCCAAGGGTTGTGTGTGGCTTCTCCCTCAGCGAAGCCTTGGAGGCCACTGAGGCTGCTCGGTTCCCTTGTCTCCTCTTCTGCCTAATGACACAGTTCCAACTCAGTTTAGGCTTCCTGGTGCACCCAGCCCCAGGGGAGGGTCTGTGGCTGAGCCTGGGCCCCGGTCCCCTCTCCCGATGATGATGCTGCGGTCCAGCACGCAGCATGAAGGCAGGGGGCCGGGGACCACACGGGACCAGATATGCAACAGGATCAGAGTCTGGAGAAAGAATAGGAAACCAGTCTACCTTTAAAAGGAGCTAGTAGAGTTCGGGATATAGCTCCTCACTTCCTGGCTTGTGCAAGGGCTTGGAGGTGTCTCCAGCTCTGCAAAAATAAAACATCAAAAACACATAAGTAAGGGCCAGGGATTTAGCTCAGAGGCACTGCACCTGCCTCGCAAGCGCAAGGTTCTGAGTTCGATCCCTGGTACCGGAAAACCAAACCAAGCCAAAAAACTACAAGTAAAGCTGATGATAACGACAGGCCTTTGCCTTTTCCTTTTCTGTTCGATGATAGAGCTTGGGCAGCATGACAGTAAGTTCCATTTCTGGTCTTCCTGCTTCTTCTTCCTCTCTCATCTCCTGCCAGCCCAGGCAGCAAGCCCAGGGCTTGTCTTTTAGAGGAACTGCCCACACTTCCAAGATTCCTGCCTTTCAGTTCTCTTGATTTTTATTGAGACGGTAGCAAGCACAAAGTGCTCTAAATTGTTTTTGTGTGGTGCTGGGGACTGAACCGAGGGTCTCTTGCGCGGCATGCTAGGCAGGTCTTCTATCACTGAGCTATAGTCTCAGACCTTTTTTATTTACTTGTTTTTGAGATAGAGGCTTACTATGTTGTCCGGGCTAGCCCCAAACTTTCAATCCTCTTGCCTCAGTCTCTGGAGTAGCTGGGATTACAGGCGTGCATCACCATTAATAGTAAGTGTGCAGCTCAGTGTGTTTTGACCCATTACATGCCCAGATCACCACTTTGCAGACCAGTATATAGATATTTTCAGGACCCCAGTGCCTTCTTTTAGGCCCCTCTCCAGGCAATTACCCACCTCTCCCTGCTTCTCACCCACGTGACCAAAGGTAAGCACCAACTGACTTTTATCACGGAGCGTTCTGGAAAGCACAGATCACCTCCCGTCTGCCTCCCGCTTCACACTTTCAGAGGGCCCTGGAAAGCCTGCAGGAAGCCTGCAAAGGCCCTGGTGATCTGGCTCCTGGCCGGTGCCCTCCTCTCTGACTTCACTGGCTCCGACACATCTCCAAGCCCACCGTGTGCCTTCTGGAGGTGCTTCGGACTCCTTGTTGCTGCCACAGGGCCTTTGCTGCTGCTGCTTTCTCTCCTGAAGGAGCCTCCCCACATTCTTCAGGACTCATTCCCTCTCACCATAGGCCCTGTCTCAGACGGCACTTCTTCCAAAGGCCCTCCGTGACCTCACCCCTTTCCCTAATCATTCTCCTCTCGGTTTCATTTTGCAGCACATTTATTTACCTTCTCTTATTAGAAAATATCCTTGTTTATAGGCCAGACAGCCCGAGTCTCAGATGTTTCACCAAGAAGGTCAGGTCTTGCGTTCACACCCCAGTGGAGGCAGGAGGAAGGGGTGCTGCTCCACACCACCCTTCCGGGATTCGGGTCTGTGTCCGTCCGCTGGCTTCATCAGTACTAAAACTCTGCAGCTGCCTAAGCAAAAGGGAGCGCGAGACCACAGACATGCAGTTTTTCCGGGCTTCGCCCCCCTGTACACCACACCCTGCTGCAGTCAGGACTCAGGTACGGGTTCACCTGCTTCCCCCCGCTGGGGCAGGCCGTGCAGGCCGTGGGCCCAGACTCTGACCCGTTTGCAACAGAGCCT
>NW_022900935.1:50585772-50600199 GCF_012274545.1 Fukomys damarensis | reverse complement strand
GCACAACGCACAACAGAGCCTAAACACACACACACACACACCCACCACCAATCAAGGAGCACAAATTGACGATAGTGAAGACTCAGACAACCAGGAACACCTGGGTATGAGTTTTTTTGTTTTTGTTTTTGTTTTTGTTTTTTTAAAAAAACCTCATTCCCAGGGATATCAACTCTGTCAACTCTTCAAGGTCATGGAGTCCTAGTGGAAGGGACATTCAGAGACCTCGTTTCACTTTCTCTTTCTAAAGTGGGTAGACTGAGGCACAGAGAAGGGAAATAACATGTCTAAGGTTCTACAGAACCAGAGGCATGAGTGGGACCAGGCCTTGGTTCTCAGACACTCTTAGAAGGAAAAATTCCCAACCTTGCCCCTGATCCAGGCGAGAGGCCTGGGGGTGACTGGGCGTGTTGGTGTGGGCTGTCTTGGCCATCTTGAGTGAGTTGCTTAACCTCTCCGAGCCTCACTCTCTTGCTCTGTATCCGGGGAAGCCCTTCACTCCTCCAGGTGAGAGGATTAGACCAGCGTTCATCCGCGCTCCTGCAGACTCTGCCATCCTGGATCCCACAAGTTCTCTGCAGCCTTCACTTTCTCGCGGAACGCTTTCATTCAGAGACAGGGCTGTTTGGAAAAGTAAAAGGAAACCTGATCTTTTGGTCCCTTTTTCCCCCCCAGCACTGGGGATTGAACCCAGGGCCTTTGCCCTGAGCTACATTCCCAGCCCCATCCCCCTTTATTTTGAGACAGGATCTTGCTAAATTGCCAGGCTGAGTATGAACTAGTGATCCTCCTGCCTCAGCCTCCCAGAGTGCTGGGATTGTAGGTGTGTGCTACCACACCGGCTTCTCTTTGTCCTTTTCATGTTAAAGATTTATTTTGTATGATTTTTTTTTTCTGGTAAGTTCTCTGCAGCCTTCACTTTCTCGCGGAACGCTTTCATTCAGAGACAGGGCTGTTTGGAAAAGTAAAAGGAAACCTGATCTTTTGGTCCCTTTTTCCCCCCCAGCACTGGGGATTGAACCCAGGGCCTTTGCCCTGAGCTACATTCCCAGCCCCATCCCCCTTTATTTTGAGACAGGATCTTGCTAAATTGCCAGGCTGAGTATGAACTAGTGATCCTCCTGCCTCAGCCTCCCAGAGTGCTGGGATTGTAGGTGTGTGCTACCACACCGGCTTCTCTTTGTCCTTTTCATGTTAAAGATTTATTTTGTATGATTTTTTTTTTTCCTGGTACCAGGGATCGAATTCCGGATCTTGTGCTTTTAAGGCAGGCGGCAGAACCACTGAGCTAAATCCCTGGCCCTTCATGTTAAAAATTTATTTGTAAGTTCACACCCCTCATCCTAACACTTCTTCTGGGGCCTAGGATCTCCTCAGGGACCACCTCCTCTCTTCTTTGTCTTTTCTGGGGTTGATTTTGTCACTCCACCTTTCCTGGAAAATAATAACCAAATCAAACTTTGAGACTGTCCCACCCAGACCCAGTCAGCCGAATTCTAATTCAGTTCACAGGCACCTCATTGCCCTCAATGCCATCAGCTAGGCCAGGCCTACTACCCCAGTCCATCAGATCTATCCATCACGCGGTGATGCCAAAAAGGCAAAACGTTTGCTGTCAACTGTGAACCTTTTAACGGGAAACAAAAATTCACATTCCTCTTTTCTCTGAAACACGGTCATGAAGAATAATACTTTTCCTAAAATTCCGAAGATGTAACCTCCTCCAGCATTCCAGATCTGAGTTTGAAAACAAGCCCAGGACTGGGCCAGGCCTGGCCCAATTCCCCTGGACTTGGATCCCCACGGCTTCTCAGGGCTTCAGACCTTCGCTGAGAGCAGACGGGATTATTTTGGTTTTACATAGGAAGTTGAGAACACATATCTTCCTCATAATGCTCTAGAGACAGAAAGTGGAAGTTATTGGCAGAACCAGCAAAGTTTGTTCTTTTCTACAGCAGGTCCATATCCATACATGTTGGAGATGAAAACACGGGCGACAGGGGTTCGTGTGAAAAGCAGGGTGGGGTGTGCTGGGATCTGGGGCTTCCTTGGTAGGGAGGTGTCCGTGAAGCCAGAAAAACAGCCACAGGGAGGCAGTAGAACTTAGAGGTCAGGAACCTGGGCTTTCGACTCACAAATGTGTTTCAATCTGGGTTCTGACGCCTGACAGCTGTGTGACCGCTGACACGTTGCTTAACTGCTCTGTGCCTTGTTTTCCAATTTAGCAAAATGGGAACAAAACTAGTACCGAACTAGAAGAGTTTCCAAGTGAGTGAGCTACTTTGCCCAACAAATAAGCCCCTGATTAGTGTTAGTTAAAAAAGTGTAAGTTTAAGGGGCACCACATTTCGGAGAAAGATTTTTTGAGAGCATAAAATTTTCTAGTCTGTGTAGATTTAGCTAACACAAAAATCTCTAAATGGCCTTTCCCCAACTTCCACCTACAACCAATCCCATTCTGATCATAAAGCAGATTCAGCAGCAGCTTGAGACCCCCTCATAGTGTTATTCTTCTAGTTCTTTCTTGACATGCAAGGAATGAATGATTTGTCTCATTTTACTCAAGACTTCTGGTAGCCTTTAAGTGATGGAAGATAGGAATCTATGTATGGAAATTTATGATATTGAATATTGATATATATATAATATATAATCATATGTGATAGTTATAATTATGTATATATTTTATTTTCTTATTCTAGGCTTTACTTATAATTTCACAGAGGAGGGGAGGCCTGCTTTTTTTGGTTCTTTTTCTTACTCGAGAAAAAAGCTTGAAGGCCCGGGAATTTAGCTCAGTGGTTCCGCCAACTACCTTGCAAGCGCAAGGCCCTGAGTTCAATCTCCGGTTCAAGAAAAGAGCTTGAAGAGAAAACTTACTGTGTGTTGGTCAGACAGAGTGTGCAAGTTTGGGGGTGAGGGGTAGTTAGCACCTGGCTGGTAGTTAAATGGGTGCTTGGAGGCGATGAGGGAGTCGAAACAGTTTCTGGAGCAGGAGAAGGGTTAAATGTGAGTGTTGGGATCCTGGTAATCAGGTGGGAGGAATTCAGCTTTAATCAATGGGTTTGAATGTGGTCCTAGGCATAGGCCTGTCTGACTGGAACACAGAAGTGGTCTAGACATTGTGATTTCCAGTTCCAGGGATAGAACCTAGGGCCTTCACACCAAGCTACAAGATCTCACAATGTGGCCGGGGCTGGCCTCAAACTCCTGCCTCACCTCCCAAGTGCTGGGATTATAGGCGTGCACCCCACGCCTGGCTTTTGTTTTTCACTTTGAGACGGGATCTCTAAATATCCCAGGCTGGGTTTGCACGGGTGACCCTTCTGCCTCAACCGCCCATGCTGGGACTACAGGTGTGCACCATTGTGCCTGATGGATTAGATGTGGATGAACGCTTAGACTCATTTAGGAAACTAGGTGAGAGAAACCAAGTGGGAGACGGTCTCTATCCTCTAGGAGTCCCAGGAAGTCAGAGCTGCTGAGCTCGGACCTGGTAACTTCTGAACTGTTCAGCAGGGAGTGCTCAGCAAGGAGACATACAAAACGACAGCGAACGGCACAATGAAAAGCATTTACCGACAGCTTATTATGTGCCAGACGCCGTTCTTTATATGCCCCTTATGGCTCTCAGGAAAGCCTGCCCACAACTCCTTGAGGCCGGTGGTGTTTACTGGCCACTTTTCAGATGAGAAAACAGAGGCACGATGAGGTCTAAGGATTTACCAGTGGGTAACAAGCTTCTCTGATTTTCCCCTCTGTCCTCAAAGTCCCGGGAAGGTGGCGTCCTGCGCGCCTCTGAGCAGAGGTCAGGCTTTTTGCTGTACACAGTACGCTCCCGGGAGCAGGTCCCCCAAGAACAGGCCAGAGGGCCCCAGGGCACAGCAAGCTAGGGGCACCTGGCCAAAGTACAGTGACTCTTCTGGAAGGTGGAGGACAGCAGGAGGTGAGCTGGGGGAGGAAGCTCTCCCCGGAGGCAATCAGCTCTTCTGGCTTTGCTCTTGTCAGGCGGCGGCGAGGCAAGAACTAACACTGCGTAATTGAAGTCACTTCCCTCGTGTGCTTCCCTAGCCCAGTAGACTGTTCTCTGAGCCTTCAGTAGGGTGTGGGAAGGAAAAGTATTTACCCCAAACCGCGCCACCCCTCCTTATGTCCTGGCTGCCCTCTAGGGGCCTTGGTTTCCTACTGCCCTGCAACTCAGCCACCTGTGTTCCCACAAACACCTGTGAGGCAGGGCAAAGATTTCACCCGTAGGGGAGAAACTGAAGATTGGAGAGGTTAAGGAAGCTCCCTAGAATGATGCAGAGTTTTCTGACGCTACAGCTTTGTACCCAGGCGCTCTAACAGGCCAACCACGGCCCTGTGAAGGAACTGTTGCTCTCATTTTACCGCTGGGGAGACTGGGGCTCAGAGACACTAAGACAGAAGCCGAAGGTCTCCCAGCGAGAAGTGGTCTCTGTGCGGTTGGGCCAGGCTGCACTCCGGGGGACGTGCTTGCGGCCCGGCCCAGTGCGGGTCCTGAAGTGAGTCATCCCCGCTGAAGCGCAGGCCTCACTGGCCACGGGACTGGGCTGCTTTGGACATTAGGTGACGGGCCCGCAGGACTCGGTTCTAAGCAGAGGAGATGGCCTCCTTCCAACTGGTCCCTCCTGCGAGCCCTTGGGCGCTGGCCAGGCCTGGTGACCCGTGGAGGAGGTGAGGCTGTGCCCCGGTGTCCAAGCCACACAGCTTGGCCCCGTCTGCTGGGCTTCTTCCAGCTCTGAAACCCGTTTGTTTTCACCCCTTCAATGTGAACCAGATGTGGGGCACCTCGCTCTGCGGGAGGCCCCCACCCCGGCCCTCAGCGCCTGGCCAGGGGTTCGTGGGAAGCAGCCAGTGGCTGGTGGACCAGCCCTTCCTCTGCTGCCTTCCTCAGCCCCACGCCCCAGTCCTCCAGAGGAGGCTCCCCGCGTCTTCCCTTCCCCCAGCCTGGTGAGAAACCGGAAGTGACGCCGGACAGGTCTCCACAGTCCCAACGTCCTGGACGGTCTCTCTAGGAATTTTCAGGGCCCGCAGCCTGCCTCACGTGTCAGTCCTTTTCACTCACAGCATTTGACAAAACTAAGGGAAAAAGTGCAAAAAAAAAGAATGAGGGGGCGCCTCTCCCATCTCCAGTGCTGCCTCACTCCCTTGTGAGCCTGGGTAAGTGATTTATTTATGTCTGCATAGGCTCGTGGGTCCGGGGCTGGCATCCATCCATCTGGCTGTTTATTTTGATGATTAAATTATTCCCAGTCTGGCCGGTGGGAGCCCAATCAAGCTGCTTGCTGGGCCTTTTTGTCTCCAACCATTGTTGAGTTTTCTAGTACAAATTGTCCCGGCTTCTTTGTCCTTTTCCTGGCTCAGCTCTGGAATCAGCCAGTTCTCTGAGGACCCTGGTACTTTTTTGGGTGAAAATGGTATTTAGCCATCAAGGTCTGGATGCTAAGGGTGCTGCTCACTGCTGCTGGGGGGAGGCTGTGCCCAGTTCCTCGCGGGGAACAGAACTAGGGGACGCGGGTGAGGACACACATACGGCCCATCACTCTCACCTGTGTTTGTTCCATGTTTTTGAGAAAAGCTGTTATAGAAGCTGGGGGTATCGCTCAGAGGTAGAGCCCTTGGTTAGCATTCGCGAGGACCTAGGTTTGATCCTTACTACAAAAACACTGTAGCAGAATATGACATAAAATTTCCCCTCTTTTTTTTTTTTGGTTTTTTTGAGAGACAGGGTCTCACTATGTAGTTGACTGCTCTGGAACTCACTATGTAGCCCAGGCTGGTCTCGAACTCACAGCGATCCTCCTGCCTCAGCCTCCGGAGTGCTGGGATTACAGGCATGTGTCAAAATTTCCCATCTTGACTAGTTTTAAGTGTACAGTCCAGCGGCAAGAAGCTCATTTGCATTGTGGGACCACCACTCTCTATCCTCAGAATTCTGTGGGTTTTTTTGTTTGTTTGTTTGTTTTTGGAACCGGGGATCGAACTCAGGACCTTGCGAGGCAGGTGGCGGAACCACTGAGCTAAATCCCCGGCCGCCACAGAATTCTTTATCTTGCAAAACTAAAGCTCCATGCTTATTATGCACTTCTTATTTATATTTACTTAACAGGGCTGGGGGTGGAACTCAGGGCCCTGCCCATGCTCAACCACTGAGCTACACCACTGCCATTTTTTTTTTTTTTAAACAAGGGATAGAACTAGGGGCCCTTGCACTTGGGAGACAAGCGGCGGAACCACTGAGCCAAATCCCCAGCTCACCCTGTATTGTAGCTTTCTCTACCTATACAAGAACCACGAGTCTATACTGATGTGTCCAAGTCCTACTCGGCACCCTCGGGTTTGCTATAGGCGTCTCTTTCTGTGTTTGTGACCCTGACAGTGATGCTTCCTCCTTCCTGCCTGGGCTCCGAATGCCCCTCTGGGCAGGTTCCCAACTGACCTTCTCTCCCTGTGTGGGCTCCCTCCTCCTGCTGGGGCACCTGCCCTGTCCTTCAGGGTCCCTTGGTGCTCTAGACTGAATCGCTGAGGAGTGGAAGTGGGAGGAAGAGGGACAGGAGGAAGGACTGCTGGTCCCGTGATTTTACTTTTTATTTTTATGTATTTACTTTGGTTTTCTGAGACAGGGGCTTGCTATGTCGTTCAGGCTGGGCTCCAACACTCAGTGATCCTCCTGCCTCAGCCTCTTGTGTGCTGGGATTACAGGCATGCGCCAGCCACCATGTCTGGTTACGGTCCTCTGATTTCGAAGCAAGACTGCAGCTTCTTTCGAATCTCTCCCATCATCCCCCGCTCCGACTCCAGCGTCTAATGCTGGACGCCATATTGTATTGCGCTGTGCACCTCCTTGGTGTACTCCCCCGGGTATCGGTGCTTGTCTTTCCTGGAGGCTTCTCATGATTGCACTGGGGATGGAGTTCTGGGAAGAGCACTGAGGAGATGAAATGACTTTGTGTCCTAGCAAGGGCTGTATACCAGCAACATGTTTTAAAGGTGGAGAAAGTGGGATACCAAAGTAGCCAACTGCCTAGGATCACACAGCCAGCAAGTGGTAAAGGGAGGGTTTGAACCTGGATCCTTCTGAGCTCCGTGCACTTTTCTTGGCTTGGGAAGAACAATTAGGGAGGAAGATGACAAAAGTCCTTGGTGTCCTAAAGCAAAGGATGGAAGGTGGGGAGATTTTGTCCCAGATGAGATCCTTTAGCAAGGCCAATTCACCACTTCTGGCCTCTTCCCTGAGGCCCTGATCAGCCTGGTCTTAAATTCCCACTGTCTAGTATGAGCAAAACACAGGGATATTTTGATTGTCTGATCTTTGTGCCTCTAGCAGCAGGAGGAAGATAATCTGATCATTAAAAAAGATACGTTTTTGTTTTTGTGTTTTTGAGTCAGGGTCTTGCTATGTAGCCCAGGCTGGCCTCGAATTTATGATGATCCTCCTGCCTCTGCTTCCCCAGTGCTGGAATTACAGGTGTGGCCTGACAAAAAAAAAAAAAAAAGACATGTTTTTATGAGGATCTAAATTACACAAGAATCATATAAACTAGCAGCCAGTAGTCATAGGCTATCTGTGCCCTGCCCTCCCAGGCTTCGAAGTTCCTGCCTGATTTCTGGGCCACTCCCAGTGCGATGCCTAGGGACAAGGGCTCGCAGATAGACTCGGCTCACCAGGTGTCCATGGGGAAGTTTTGTTGTCATCCTTTTACCTGCCCGTCATCAGCAAAGTCACTGATGTTGCATCAGAAACTCCGGGACATCCTACAGTCTCAGCGTCAGAGTTCTAAACCATGTCCCCCGGGCAGTATTCAACTAGCATGGCTTTCACTTAATTAAAAAAATTTAATGCCAGGGATTTAGCCCAGTGGCATCAGTGCCGGCCTGGCGATCACAAGGTCCTGAGTTCAATCCCTGGTTCTGAAAAAAAAAATTAATAAAATAAAAAATTTAAAATTAGTTCACATCAGGAGCTCATCATAAAAGTGCTACTTGTTTTTTGGTACCAGGGATCGAACTCGGGACCTTGTACTTGCAAGGCAGGTTGCCAAACCACTGAGCCAAATCCCCAGCAACGCTCCTCTAAAAGCCTGGATTCTGACTTCTCTGGACAAATCAGACACGACACTAGGTGGCCACATTCTTGCACAGCAGCACATAGCCCAAGCTGGCCCAGGGCTGTCTCCTTGTTTGTGGCACACCTTCTAGTTCTGCGCCAGTCCCCATGGCTTCCCACTCACCCTGCCCCGTGATATTGTCTACCTGGCCTCTCTTCAGGTATCTGAGTCCATAACCCTTGTGTTAGATTCTCGCAGTTCATTCATTCACTCAACAAGCACTTACCGGGCCCCTTCCTGAGCAGAGCTCTGTGTGAGGCTCCCAGATCAGCCACACGTTTTGGCTGTTCTCGACCTGTAAGTTAAGTCCCTGTTCATGTGGGAGCACCAAAGCCGGACCCCTAGCTCAGTCTGGGGGGAGATAGGAAAACCCTGCAGAGCTGGCTGCCTTTGAAATTCAAGTGAAGTTTGAAGGTGGCCCTGCCCTTGGGCAGGATGCTTGCTGCCATTTGATCCTCAGTGTCTCATCTCTGAGAGTTTTTCCTTTTCTTTCCTCCCCACCCCTTACTGGGGATCAGCCTGGCCCTCAGGCTTGTTAGGTGAGCTCCTTACTGAGCCTCTCAGCCTCTCTCCTAATTCTCACCTCCTTTCCCAGAGCACCCCTCCATGTTTATCTCTCTGAAATTTATCACATGCATAGTCAAGTATCCAACACCACAGTTTGGACACAAAATAATCTGTCACAAAGAAGTAATTCCTTCCCCTCCTCCCAATCCTGACCTGCTGTGTACTTAATCACTGTTGTTTTGTCACTTCAAGAAAGTTATTCAAATAAAATCATACAGTATGTGTATTTTTTTTTTTTTTTTTTTTGCCCAGGGTAAAGCCCTGAGACCCACCCATGTTATTACAGCTATCAATAGCCCATCCCTTTTTCATTGCCGAGTAGTATTCCAGCATGTGGCTGTATCACCATTTACTTCTCCATTTATGTGTTGAAGGGCTTTTGGCTTGTTTCCAGTATTTCACTTGGCAATAGTTAATTTTTCTTTTTTCTTTTTGGTACCAGGGATCAAACTCGGGACCTTGCCCTTGCAAGCCGGGTGTGATACCATTGAGCTAAATCCCCGGCCCTAGTTAATTTGTATTTATCAACTTGATTGGGACATGGGGTGCCATGATAAGTTGGTCAAATATTATTTTGGCTGTTTCTGTGAGAGTGATTTTGATTGAGTTTAACATGCAAATTGTTCAACTGAGTAAAGCACATTGCTGTACCTAATGTGAATGGGTCCACTCAGTGGAGGGACTAAATAGCACAAAATCATCCATCCCTGAATAAAAGTTATTTTGCTAGACTGCCTCTTAGCTATGTATCCATTTTTCTCCTGCCTTTGAACTTGAACCAAATCATCTGACCTTCCTGTGTATCCAGCCTGCTGGCTTTTGTCTTTTTCTTTGGTTTTTTTGAGACAGGGTCTCACTAGTTGAGACTGACCTGGAACTCACTTTGTAGCCCAGGCTGGTCTTGAACTCACAACGATCCTCCTGCCTCAGCCTCCTGAGTGCTGGGATTACAGGTGTGCACCACCAGGCCCGGCTACAAATACAACTCTTAGAGATGTTTGTGTATCAGGTTTGTTTTGAGGAAGGGTCTCAGTATGCTGTCCATGCTAATCTCAAACCGGTGGGCTCAAGTGATCCTACTGCCTGGGTCTCCTCCCCAGTCAGGAACGGGGTTGACCAACGTGGACCCCTCACTTGGTTAAGGTATTGTATGAAAGTAAGTTTTCATTTCCTTGGGATAAAAACCCTGAAGCCACTCCTGGGCCTCGTGTTAAGTGTATGTTGCACTTTATAAGAAGAACTACCAACAGTTTTCTAGAACAGCGGTACCATTTTATTTCCCCAGTGCTTATCACTTTATTATTTTATTATACTAGTTAAGTAAGTTAACCCTGAACTGGGTGGGCATTTTGAAGGCTGCTCATGCAGGCCCTCTTACCCACTTGTACTCCAATCACAGCCGTCCCCGTGTCCTGTGCGGTATTAATTTTCACTCACAGAAACCAAGCACAGAGCTCCCGGGCTTCCCAGTTACCAGCCTGGCTCCCCAGACTTTTGGGCCAGCACCAGGCCTCCCCAGGCCCTTGAATCAGTGGGGTGCAGGGAAGGGTCACCAGGAAACTCGGCTGCCGGCCCTGACAGGAAGCGTAGGACGGAGCTGACTGGGCTGGAGCTCGTGGTCAGCCTGGCTGGGGCCCGAGGCTTCCCGGCCGCTCCGTGGCCGCCTGCAAAGTTAATGTATAAACAAGGAAGCTCCAGACTCCTTTCCTTGAGAAATAGCATCTTATAGGCGTGAATGAAAGTGATTTTCAGAGTAATTATGACTGTGTGCCCTTGGGTGTACCCGTAGGTCAGTGGCTTTGGAACTTCTTCTGGAGGAGGCTACTGGGGGGTTGGCCCTGGGTATTTCATACCATGGTCTTGTCCTGTCCACCTTCCCTGGACCCTTCCCCAAGTTCATGTGGACAGATAGCTTTCCTACCAATCCTTATCTGACATTATAATTAAAAATAAACATATTGCTTCTGGTATTGATAAATAGATTCAATCACATATCTCAGTGCATGGACCTTTCTAATTTTACATTATCACCTGAGTTTCCCAATAGCCCTATTATGAGGGAAAATGAACTGGTGGATTTTTGTGGTTGTTTGGTTGGTTGGTTTTGATTTTTAGTGACGCTGGGGGTTCAACTCAGGGCTTTTGCATTGAACCATATCCCCAGCCCTTTTTAAATTTTAAATTTTGAGACAGGTTTTTACAAGTCACTAAATTGCTAAATTCCTGGACTTGTGATCCTGCTGCTGCAGTTTCCCAGAGTGCTAGGATTACAGATCTGTGCCACCATGCCTGGCAAGGATGATGCAATGGTAACTCTGGTTTATTAGGGTTTCCCAAGACTAAGAACTATAGAGTCACAACTTTTCTTTTCTTTCTTTTTTTTGTTGTTGTTGTTTTTTTTTTTTTTTGGTGAGATAGGATCTCTCTATGTAGTTCAGCCTGGCCTTAAACACACTATGCAGTCTAAACTGGCCTTGAACTCATAGCAATCCTCCTGCCTCAGCCTCCCGAGTACTGGGATTACAGGCGTGCCCCACCATGACTGGCTCTAGATTAAAAATTATGAGTACCTTCCAAAAGTCCTGTGGTAAGTGTTTGATTTAGGCTGGAGCAGTTCTGTCTCATCCCTCATCCTAGTCACATGCGGCTATGGGCACACAGGATGTGGCAAGTCCAAACCGAGATGTGCTATGAGTGTAAAACACACTTTGGATTTTGATGACTTGGTATGAAAAGAATTACAATATCTCATTAATGATTTCAAATATTGTTTAAATGTCAAAGTGATAGTTTGGATCTATTGTGTTAAATATTTTATAAAAATGACTTTTATCTGTGTCATTATGTATTTATTTGTGTGTGTGTGTGTGTGTGTGTGTGTGTGTGTGTGGTACTGGGGATCAAACTCGGGTCCTTGTACTTGTGAGGCAGGCCACCGAACCACTGAGCTAAATCCCTGGCCCTATTTTGGTTTTTTGAGACAAGGTCTCACTATGTAGTTGAGACTGACCTGGAATTCACTATGTAGCCCAGGCTGGTCTCTAACTCACAGCGATCCTCCTGCCTCAGCCTCCTGAGTGCTGGGATTACAGGAGTGAGTCACCATGCCCGGCTAATATTATTATTATTTTGCGTGGGGAGGTTGAGATAGGGTCTCTCTAGGTAGCCCATGCTGGGCTTGAAATCTTGCCTCAACCTCCCCAGATCTGGGATTATAGGTATGTATGGCAACCAGCTTTGTGTCTTCATTATTATTATTATTACTATATTTTATACTATAGATTGAACCCAGAACTTTTACACTGAACTACACCCCAAATCATTTTAGCTTTTTTATTATGGCAGTGTCATTCTAAGGCTGAGCTCAAACTTGTGACCCTCCTGTCTCAACTTCCCAGAGTGCAGGAATTACTGGTGTGTCTCACTATGCCTGAATTTTAAAAAAATCTAACTGCAAGAAATGTAAAATTGTACAGTTCTTTCATGTATCTCCATAGGACAGCACCTGTCTAGACCATACCATAGGCATTTTTTTTCAACAGGGGAGAGCTTTCAACTTATGATTCCATTACCTAGGAAATAGATACTTTATGGATAACCTCATCCAGAATCCTCCCACCATCTTTAGAAGGTACTCTTTCTCTGATCAATTTTGGAAAAAGAGATTTGTCTCCTGACATTCCTGAGTGATTAGATTTTTTTCTAGATATAGAAAATATCTACAGTATCTAATATTATCTTCTATTTTACTGTGGTGAAAGACATATAACAGTACATTAAGTGTGTAACTCCGTGGCATTAAGTGCATTCACAACATTGTGCAACCATTATTGCTATCCATTTCTAGATCTTCTTTATTCTTTTTTACTGTACCGGGCATTGAACACAGGTCCTTGTGCTTGCGAGGCGGGCGGTGGAACCACTGAGCTAAATCCCCGGCCCTCTAGAACTTCTTTATCGTCAAAGCTGGATCTCTGTGCTCAGCTCGCCCTCTTTCCTTGCCCCCTCCCTGGAATCCCCTATTATACTTCCCGACCCTATTCATTGGCCTGCTCGTACTGGTGGAATCACAGAACATGTGCCATTTTGTGTCTGGCTTATTTCACTTAGCAGAATACATGTTTGGTTCGTCCACATTGTATTACATGTCAGAATTTCATTCCTTTCGTGGGTTACATAAAGGGCCGAGGAGGCAGCTTAGTGGTAGAGCACTTGCCCAGCATGCATAACTCCCTAGGTTCAATCTTCGACACCACACAGTCACACACAGACCCGCACAGGTTAAATAATATTCCATTGTACACATACCACATTTTGTTTACCCATTCATCTGTTGAAAAACATCGGGTCGATTCCATTTTGGGGTACTGGAATATTGCTGCTATGAACATGAACATACAGGTGTGTGTCTGAATCTCTGCTTTCAATTCTTTTGGGTCTGTACCTAGCTGTGGAATTTCCGGCTCATATGCTAATTCTATGCTTTACTTTCTGAGAGAGCAGCGTGCTGTTTTCCTCAGTGGCTGCACTGTTTTCCATTCCCCTGGGAACGCCCACGTTTCCGATGAGCGCTGTCTTCTCAGACAGCTGTATCCCAAGTTCCAAATGAACGCATGCCCATCGCTACAAACCCCCAACCGTACAGACTATGAAGTCAGAAGCTGCTTCATGGTAACTCCAGGGAGAGTTGGCTGTATTTCCATCTGATCTTATTCTGTGCTCACACACAGACGGCTGTGTCTCCCTGCCTGTATTCCTGCCCTCTCCAACCCCGTCCTCTCACAGAGTCACAGTGAGTCTCTTCCTATAAAGCAGAACCTAGCGCTTGCCTGCCTGGAGCCTTCCACGGCTGCCCGTCTCGCCTTGCGTTAAACTGAGTTGGACAGGCCGCGTCTCCTTCGTCTACATCCTTCACGCTCTTGCAGCCCTACAAGCCTCCTCGCGGTTCAGCCAGGCTCCTTTCCATCTTTGGAGGCTGAGCTGGCCACATATATGCAGAGCGGAGGATAACGCCCTCCCTTCTCTTCCAGATCCCTGGACCAGTGGCACCTTCTTGTAGAAGCCACCCACGATCCCCTTATCCTCCGTCAGTGCAGCACCTATACTACCTACCCTCTTGGACTATTGGCTCGTCTCCCTGAAATGTTACCCGTGCTCAGAATACTGCCTGTCAAGTAGCAGGTACTCCCTGTTCGCTGCATCTGTTTGTTTTTCCCCTCAGTACCGCGGATCGAACTCAGGACCTTGCGCTTGCTAGGCAGGCGTGGCCCAGTGAGCTACATCCCCGGCCCTAGGATCTATTTGTTAGATGGATGGGGAAATGAGCGAATATATACACATCATAAACACACATATTTTGTCCACTGGTCAGCCCTTTCCTCTCTCCCTTCCTCCTCTTTCCTATCTTCTTTCTCCCGCTCTGTCTCCTCTCTTTTTTTCACTCTTTCTTCTCTTTGTAGTCCTGGGGATCACACCCAGGCCTTCAAGCATGCTGGGCAAGCACTCTACCACTTGGGTACATCCCAGCCATTACATGTTTTCATTGACAAATATTTTAGACATCTAAGATGCAACTGTATTTATATCCATTTGCAAAGTGAATGAAAATGACTACTCATCAAGAGATGACTACATGGGCCGGGGATTTAGCCCAGTGGTTCTGCCGCCTGCCTCGCAAGATCAAGGCCCCAAGTTTGAGCCCTGGTACCAGAAAAAAAAAAAAAAAAAAAAA
>NW_022900935.1:50562700-50585664 GCF_012274545.1 Fukomys damarensis | reverse complement strand
CAAAAAAAAAAAAAAAAAAAAAAAAAGACCACAGCTTTGTGGTAGGAGGATGGCAGCGGTGTAAATACCTTAAGAGTAGTCACACAGGGGGCTTGGGATTTAGCTCAGTGGTTCTGTTGCCTGTTTGGCAAGCGAAAGGTCCCAAATTTGATCCCAGTTACCACACACACACACACGCACAAAAAGAGTAGTCACACAGGACTGAGATGCAAGGTAATATGAAACCATCACCTCACACCAGAGCTCCTTTGTTTCCTACAGTTAAGTGTGTGCCTTGCTTGGCTGTTGGATAAAGTAGGAAACACCCTTGATGACTGCACCGGTTAGCCTATAAATCTGGATTTCTTTTTTTTTCTCTGTGTAGGTTTTTTGATTGAATACACACATACATATATATAATTTTATCGGTAGTGCATGTTTGTAGTATGTAATGTGCATATTCTTTGTGAGGAGTTGGCATGTACATATAACATGTCTTAGTTACTTTTTTTTTTTCATCCTCTTCTCCCCTGACTCCCTTCCCTCCCATCTCTCGACCCCTCCCATTTGAGAAAGGTCTATCTCCCTTCTTGTTGTCTATCTTTTGTTTTGTTTGGAGTTTATATTTTGGGTTTCTTGTGGAAGAGAAACCATGTGTTATTTAAGCTCGTGTATCTGATTAATTTCTCTCAACATTATGGTCTCTGGGTGTATCCATTTCCCTACGAAGGGCCAAGTGTTTCATTCTTTATGGCAGAGTAGTACTCTGTTGTGTATTAATACCACATTTTGGTTTTTTTTTTTGAGACAGGGTCTCACTATGTAGTTGAGACTGACCTGGAACTCACTATGTAGCCCAGGCTGGTCTGGAACTCACAGCGATCCTCCTGCCTCAGCCTCCAGAGTGCTGGGATTACAGGCATGCACCACCATGCCCGGCTTTACCACATTTTTTATCCAGTCATCTGTTGATGGACACACAGGCTGCTTCCAAGATTTAGCTGTTATGAGTTGTGCTGCTGTAAACATGGGTGTACATGTATTATTGTAATAGGATGTCTTCAACTCTTTTGGGAAGATACCTAGAAGGGGAATAGCTGGGTAGAACGGAATTTCTAGTTTTAGTTTTTTGAGGAATCTCCACACTGATTCCCACAGGGGTTGTACTAGTTTGCCTTCCCACCGTCAATGAAGAAAGGCTCCTTTTCCCATCACAGCCTGGCCAGCATTTGTTATTGTTTGGTTTCTTGCTGATAGCCATTCTTTCTGGGGTAAAATGGAATCTCAGTGTTGTTTTAATTTGCATATCTCTAAAAGCCAGCAATGTTGAATGTTTTTTTCATATGTCTATTAGCCATTTGTACTTCTTTTGTTAAATGTCTATTCCTTTCAGTTGCCCTCCCCCCCCTTTTTTTTGTACCAGGGATCGAACTCAGGACCTTGCACTTGCAAGGCAGGCGGAGGAACCACTGAGCTAAATCCCTGGCCCCAGTTGCCCATTTTTGATTAGGTCTTCTATTTGAGGGTTCTATTATTTTGCATTCTTTATGTGTTCTAGATATTAGATATTAGTTCTTTGTTGGAGAAATAGCTGGCGAAAATCGTTTCTCGTTCTGTAGATTGTTTTCTTCACTCTGCTGGTTATTTATGTTGCTGTGCAAAAGCTTTTTAAATTTATTATGATCTCATCTGTTGATTCTCGGTACTATTTCCTGTGCAACTGGGGTTCTGTTCAGAAAGTTCTTGCCTACAGCTATGACTTCAAGAGTTTTACCTATTTTACCTTCCATAGGTTGTTTCTGTTTTAACAACTAGTTCTTCCGTCCCTTTCGATTTTAGTTTAGTACATGGTGAGTGTGTCAGTCGGTGCATACTAGAGACAGATTTAATGTAAGATAGATATGTAAGAATTTTCAATGACTTATGATGGCCACTCAGTCCGCTGTGGAAAAGGTCTGTGTGTGCTCTGCGGATCCGCAGGAGGCAGCCTGAGGCCTGGAGCTCACTGTAGAGTCTCCCGTGAGTCCGAACCCGGAGACCGAAAGGCCAGTGCTGGAGGCTGAAGGGTGCACTGGAAGCCAGGAGACCATGTCCAGGGTGAAGGTGAGACTGGAGCTCCTCCGAAGGAAGAGAAGCAATCCTTCCTTTTTCATTTGCCTTTTATACCACTCTGGTGAGAGTCCTCTGTAGGGTGGGTCTTCCATACCCAGAAGTATGCTGAGCCAATGTCGTCGGGCGTTATGTACAAGGTGACAAATCAACCTTCGCAGTGACAGATATGGGTGTTGATTCAGTCTTCTGCATGTGGATAGAAGATTTTCTCACCATTTATTAAAGAGGCCATCTTTCCTCCAGTGTATGTAATTTTTGGACTTTGTCAAAGATCACATAGTCGAATATGCACCGGGTTGTTTCTGCATCCTCTATTCTGTTTCATTGATATGGGTTTTTTTTCTTTTTTGGTACTGGGGATTGAACTCTGGTCCTTGCACTTGTGAGGCAGGCGGTGGCACCACTGAGCTAAATTCCGGGTCCTGTTCCATTGATCTTTGTGTCTGATTATGTGCCAATACCATGCTGTTTTTATCACTACAGCTTTTTTGTTTTGTTTTGTTTTTTGAGACAGGGTCTTGCTATGTAGTTCAGGCTGGCCTTGAACTCACAGGGATCCTCCTGCCTCAGCCTTGGGAGTGTTGGGATTATAGGTGTTCGCCATCATGCCAGGGTCCCAGCCCATTATTTATTTTGAGGTAGGGTCTTGGTAAGTCACTAAGTTCCTGAGACTGAGCTTGGATTTGTGATTCTCCTACCTCAGCCTCCTCCTAGAGTGCTGAGATTACAGGCATGTGCCTCTGTCCCCACCTCTTTTTTGATCTCTTTCCTGGATTCAACCAAACCAAAAATGAAGGACACAAGGGCTGGGGGTACAGCTCAGGGGCAGAGTACTTACATAGGGTTGGAACAATGGGTAAGTATGTTCCAAGTGAGGAAGAGTGTTTTGAGAGAGAATAACGCTAATGGGTCTTACTGTAAAAATTTTTTAAAGATGTAAACATTTAACTTAATTTTAGATCACATAGTGTAGCCATCCTAGTGGATACAAAGTGGTATTTTATTTGGTTTTGATTTACATTTTCTTAATGTCTTGATCTGAGCATCTTCTTGTGTGCTTATTGGCCATTGTATATCGTTTTTGGGGAAATACCCATACAGATCCTTCGGCATTTAAAAATTAGATTAGTTGCTGTTTATTTGGTGATACTGAAGACTGAAACCAGGGCCCTCACACTTAGCTGCATCCTTAGCTCTTATTCTACTTTAAACAATATTTTTGAGACAGTGTCTTATTAAGTTACTAAATTGCTCAGGCTGGGATTAAACTTTCAATCCTCCTGTGTTAGCCTCCTAGAGTACAGAGATTACCAGCGTGCACTACCATACCCAGGTAAAATTGATTTTTGTGCGTGCTGTCAGGTAGCAATCTGTTCTTCTCCCATGTAGGTAACTAATTGTGCCAACATCACCCTTCTGACTATTTTCATGGAGTGGTAATGTCCTCTCTGCTCTCTATTGTTTCTATGTGCGCATCATTTCCTGGGCTCTATGCCCTGTTCCACTGATCTCTGTTTCTCTCTGCACAAATATTACACTGCCAATTATAATATTATTATAGCTTTTGGTTTTGACTTTGTTTTTTGTTGTTGTTGTTGATATTGGGGATCGAACTCAGGACCTTGCACTTAGAGGCAGGTGGTGGCACCACTGAGCTAAATCCCCTGCCCTATTATAGCTTTGGGAAGGGCAAGTCCAAATATATATTACTCTTCAGAGGTCTCTTAGTCTTTGTTCATCTTTATCAAGTTCCACAAAAAATTATTTGGCTTTTATTGAAATTGCATTATAGATTATAAAATACAGTATGTATTATTTGGGGGGCAGACACATCTTCATGATCTTGAGCATTTTGTCATTGGATAGGTTATTGTATTTTTCCATTAAAGGTATATAGTTCTCCTTTTAAGTTCTTTAATAATGCTTGGCGATTTTCTCCATAGAAGTTTTGTACATGTTTTGTTAGATTATTATTACTATTTGAGATGCTAGGATCCAAGACCTTCACACTTAGTGGCATCTCCAATCCTTATTTTTTAATCTATTAATTTATTTAGTACTGGGGATCAAACTCAGGACCTCATGCTTGCCGGGCATGCAGGCACTGTCCTGCTGAGGTAAATCCCCAGGCCTATTTAATTTTTAATTAATTAATTAAATGGTACCGGGGATCAAACTTGGGACCTTGTGCTTGCAAGGCAGGCTCCGGAACCACTGAGCTAAATCCCCAGCCCAATTTTAAATTAAAAACAAAAAAATCTTGACCCAGCTATTCCCCTTTTAGGTATCTTCCTGGAAGAGCTAAAAACATCATACCACAGTGATGTACATATGCCCACGTTTATAGCAGCAGAATTTGTCATCTTGGAAACAGCCTACATGCCCATCAACAGATAAATGGATAAAGAAAATGTGGTGTTTATACAGGATGGAGTCCTTCTCTGCCATAAAGAAAGATAGACGTGAGGCATTTGAAGCAAAATGGATTCACCTTGAGACCATAAAGTTAAGTGAAGTCAGACATGCAAGCTCGAACAGCACCTGGCTTCCTTTATATGAAAAAGTTAATTCAGTATATAAATAACGAAATAAAAGAGATAATAGGATAAAAGAGAGAGGGAAAAGCTATTGTATCCTAAATGTTTCTGCTGCCAGTTTCTAGTTTCACTCCAATAACGTGAGAGCTCACTTTGTAGGATTTCTATTTCTTTGCATACATTCAGGTCTTTATTGTTGCAGTGAACATGGTCTATTTTAAAGAAAAGAAATTCCTAGGATAGGAAATTATGAAGACAGTGAGTAGCTTAGCGGTTGCCTAGATGTAGGGGGAGGGAAGGGAGGATGATAGCTAGTGGTACAGTGTTTTGTTTTGGGATAACAACAACGATCCAAATCTGATTGTGGTCATGGTTGTACAACTCTGTCAATATGCTAAAATCCACTGAATCATACACTTTCAGTTTGCAAATTATATGGTGTGCAAACTTTAGTTCAGTAAAGCTGCTATTTAAAAAATGTTGCTGGCGGGGTTGGGGATTGAGCTCAGTGGTACTGCAACTGCCTCACAAGTGCAAGGTCCTAAGTTTGATTCCCAGTACCAATTAAAAAAATATTGATGGCTGTAGCATGTTTCTTCTGCCCTTGAGATGACTGTATGTCTTTCTTAATCATACATTTTTCTTATTATGAAATACTTTCAAAATAGAGAAATAATAATGCAACAGGGCCGGGGATTTAGCTCAGTGGTGCTGATGCCTGCCTCTCAAGCACGAGGTCCTGAGTTTGATCCCCAGCACCAAAACAACAACAACAAGAAAACAAAAATGAAAAGAAAACAAAATAATGCAACAGTGTCAATCAGAGTTGCAGTTACAGAGCACGGGAGTTGCTTTTAGTATAAAAACAGTCCCGGAGGAGGAGAGTGGCGTCTCGGGGACCGACCGGGACTGCCCGGAACACCGGTCTTTTGCCCTCAGGACGCTGCAGTTCCACCGCCAGCTCCTCCAGCGCTAAGTCCTGGGGACCGGGCCAGCCCTATGGCTGCAGCCACCCACACTACGCTTTGCAGGTCCTGCCCAGCCAGCCAGCCTGTAGCCAGCTGCCAGCGAGTTAGTGTGGATCCACGACCCAACTTCTTTTGTTTCACACAGAGTAGACAACTAGTTGGCCTGAAGTTCTGCCCACTGGGAGGATTTCCTTTCACCACTTTAAGTGGGATGGAGGCCAGTGACCATCTACTTCCGGCTGATGCCAACGCGAAACCAGGCCAGCCGGTTCTTCTCCTTCCTCTGCAAATTGGTCATAGGGAAATGTCTGTAAGTCCGTAGGTATGAACGGAGGGAGAGACAATGAAGCCATAGAGCGCCTTGTTCCCTGCTTGAATAGTTTGCTTGTGCCTTCTCTCTCCTCCCAGGCCTGCTATACCCCTTGCGTTTTCTAATGGAATTGTGCTGTGCATGTCGCTCGGGGTCCCATTTTCAGATGTCCTTCATACTCTGCGAGGGTCCAGTAGCAAAGCAAGGGCCTCTTTTTAAACGGAAAATGGTTATTGGTAAAAGAGGGGAGGAGCTTTCACCATTCTGTCATTCTACTGGCTCTTGCCATCACTTTGTAGAGCCTCTCTCCGGTTCCATTGGCTGTCCTGTGTCACGTGGCAGGGCAGCCTGTGTAATGGCCTGGACCGAGGAGGAGTCCTCCCAACTTCGTGCCCCTCGGATCCCGGGGGCCTCCTAGGTCACCCGGAGCAGTGAGCCCAAACGTGACATTGCCGTTTCCAAAATTCAGGAGTCTTATGAGCGTTGTGCCTTTTTCTTTATGATGGACAATGCAAGGCACAGAAATTTCCCTCTCATTTTAGAAAGGCTGTTCTGATGAACCCCAGACTGTTGGACTTTGACTCCACAACAGCAGGCTTTGGAAATCCGGCGTTTGTCTCCCACCTTCTTAAACACATTCAGCTTACAGCTTGTGAATGTTGGCCCGGCTTGGGTTACTGAGATGATTAAAGCCTTCTAGACTACAGTATGCCAGAAGAAAGGGGCGTTGACAGATTCCAAAGGAAAAACAGCAAAGATCCTTTGCTTTTGTCCCTACTTTTGATATTCTTTATTGATGGGTATGGGGCAAAAAAACAAAATTTTTTTTCCCCAGCAAGCAGCTGTATGCTTAGCCATGGAATTGCAGCTGTGATTGGCACAACCAACATCCAGTGAAGTCCAGGGAAGCTGCTTGACAATTCCTCTAACAGGTGCAGGCTTAGCCGTTACCTGGGCAAGAGGTGGGGGAAGCTGTCCCTGTGTTTTTCAGCTGTCAAGGGTGACATTAGCTACTGCAGCTTCCTTAAGGTGTGGCGTTTTTGATTGGCTTGGCAGACACTAGGGCCCAGGGAGGTTTCACACCTTCTACTTCTCCATTCCTACCACTCTGTGGGTCAGAGCCCTGCTGTGGAGATTTTGCTTTTAACGAAGAACATTAACATTCTCGGTCTGCAGTAATGAACGCCTACAAACTTAGTGGCTTAAAACAACTCACTTATTATCTTACAGGTAAGGAGGTCAGAAGTCTAAGATGGGTCTCACTGAGTTAACATGAAGACATCAACAGGGCTGCATCCCCTTCTGTAGGGGAGAAAACATAGCCTTGACTTCCCCAGTTCCTAGGAGCTGCACCTATTCTTTGGCTCATGGTCCCTTCCATCTTCTTCAAAGCCAGCCACGGCTGATTGTGTTTTTCTTTTGTTTCCTTTTCTCTCTTTTGAGACAGAGTCTTGCTATGTAGTTCAGGCTGGCCTTGACTTTCTTTTGTAACCCAGGCTGGCCTGGAATGTACAGTGATCCTTCTGCCTCAGCCGCCTGACTGCTGGGATTACAGGTGTGCACCACCAGGCCTGGCCAGCCACGCTGTTTGAGTCTCACATCACCCCACTCTGACAGTGCTGTTGTCTCTCTCTTCCACATTTAGAGACAGTCCTGATCAGATTGGATCACATCTCTCCATTTTAGGGTAATATGATTAGCAAGCTTAATTGTATCTGTAATCCTAATTCCCCTTTGCCACTTAATGTAACACAGTCCCAGGTTCTGGGGATTAGGATGTAGACAACTTGCGGGTGGTAGAGTGGGAGGGATCATTCTTCTGCTCACTGCACTGAATTTGTGTCTTCTTTGTGTGCATTCGGGGACTAGGGAAATAACTGCAGGAGACTTGAACTGCATGGAGATTCCATTTCTACCTATTCTCCATAAACTCTAATTCTCATCAGTAGTTTGTGGTGGAAGGGCCGGGGATATAGCTCAGTGACACCATACCTGCCTGGCAAGCACAAGGTCCTAAGTTTAATTCCCAGTAACCGCCCCCCACCCCCAAAAAAGTTTGTGGTGAAATGTCAGGTCAGAGCTGACATGGAACCCATGGAAAATAGATACTTCTTTGTCTCGGGTCTGAGTCCCTCCTTGGAGGGCTTGGATTTACAGATGTACCTGTGACTTTGTGGCGGACCCCTCCTCAGTGGGCCTCGGCCTCCCCCTCAGTCAGCGGGAAGCCGGGCCTGTGATAGTCTGGGAGCTGCAGAGAAGGCTGTGTAGACCCAGTAGGGAAACTCGAGCAGACTTGGATTTCTGCCTCCTCCCATGTCAAACCTCACCTTAGGAGGCTGCTCATCCACCCACTTCCCGGGATCCTTGGGATCAGTTTCCATTACCGCAGATCCCTAGAAGACAGAAAATCGGATGGTCACTCCTCTCTGTTCTTTATTAACTGTGCCACGTGGTGTCTGACAAGCACCTGTCTGGCCCACACCCTTCTCATCAGGACCAAGGACTCCAGTTTCTCTGCAGTGACCTAAGGGCATCTCCAGCTCCCGGTGACAGTCACTGCCCTTGTCACAATGTTTCTCCATCTTGGTAAAGGGAATGTCCTCAGGCCTGGAGGCAGAGGAAGGGAAGGGTGGTGAGGGGTCAAAATAATCAATCAGCTAAACAGTCCATGTCTGAGTCTTCAGGCTCCTTTCTCTATGCCCCATGCCAGGGAATTTCAGCACCTCAATCTGGCGAGATGTCCAGTGAAGCTGTATTTGTTAATATCATTCTAATTTTTTGAGGGGGTACCAGGGTTTGACTCAGGACCTTGCACTTTCAAGGCAGGTGCTGTGCTAGTGAAGTAAATCCCTGGCCCCCATATCATTATAATTTTTGTTATTTAACAACCCTTGAATTTTTGAGGTAAGTCTTACTTGATCATTTTAATTTTTTATTCCATCATGAATTCACTTTACATATATTCATTAAGAGCCTGTAGGGTCTCACATACTGTTTAGGATTTAAAAATCTCTGTATCTACATTGATGTGTCAATCTCTCTCTCTCATATATCTCATATATGATTTTAAAATCTGTGTTATTATTTTCTAGCCAACCAAAGGAAGGGTCTCCAGAGTTGCAGTTAGTTTGGGAAGAAGTATTCTCACATTCATGATTCTTGTTTTGGGGGCAGCTGATGGAGGTTCTCCTAGTACTTTTGGACTTGGTAGCACCTCCGTACCGTGAGGATGTTTTCCCACTCTTTCTCAGACTCTGGGGCACCTGGTTCCAGTCTTCCAAGTCAGTGGAACTAAACTTTGGTGCGCTGTGATTCATGCAGGGAAAGTCACCCTTGGGCATGAGGCGCTGGGACAATGGAAAGAGAAATGAGGTGTTTGACTCAGTCTGTGCCTTAAAGGAGATGCGTGCCTTCCCCTCCCTTTTATCCCCTTACTCCTGGCTGCGGGGGACCATGCTGGGGTGACTCATCTTGAGCCATACCGTGAAGATGCACAGACAATAAATTAGAAAGCGGCTGCATCTCTAGCCAGTGAGGACAGCTGACACGGAGAGACACGTTCAGCTTTTTCTAGGCCACCTTTATTTCAGTTTTGTGTTCAGAGGCCAAATCCATTTCCCGTTTAATATATCACGTAAGCATCTGTATTGATTTAACTTTACTATTTAAAAACTTATTTTATAGGATGATTATTTTGAAATTTACAAGCAAAGAAAAGCAGCCATGGTCAAGTGTCGCCAAGGCAGGTGACCTGCAGCTCCAAGGCAATGGCTGAAACCTAGAGTTAGAATCAAAGGCTGGGCATTGAATAGACAGTTCTGGGCTCAAAGCCTAATTTAGCTAATCCCTCACGGTAGTCTAGGGTGGTCTTCCCTATCTGGGAGGGCTCTGAGGATTTGAGTTACTATCATAACTAAATCCGGCAGGGTTTAGCCGCACAGAGTGGGGTTCATAAGCACCAGCTGGTCTGTCCCTGTCCTCTGTTCCCTAGGTTTGCCTTTTGTCTCTCTCTGCCTGTCTCCTTCCGCCTCTATCGCTTGCTGTCTGTTCTTTCTTTACTTTAATTTCTGGTTTGCTTTTGCCTTAAGTTGGCCAGGTGTGTGACCACGGGAGGCCAGCAGGGCTTCATGGCCCACCTGTTATTTATTCTCTTTTCTCCTCCAAAGATGCTCTGCAGCTCCTCTCTGTCTCCCCCATGGGACCAGGAGCTGCAGGGACATCCCCACGGGCACCTGGGTCAGATGTCGTGACCGCCAGCCAGGCCTTCAGTGCAGCGCCCCCCCTACTTTCCTTCCTCTTCCAGAAGCCCCAGGCCAGGGAAATAAATGGCAGCCACCCTGGGCTACCAAGCCCGTCAGGATTGTCCCAGACTTCTGATCATTCGGACAGAGGAAGGCTGCCCACACTTCTGTTTCTCTGTGGTCTTGTCCCTCAGATTTGCAGTATATGTTTAATATTCCTTGAGGGAATCTGTAGAAAAAAGAAGAAACGCAGAGAGGGAAGGAAACAGGGGCTCAAATGTCACTTATCCCCAGGGGAGCTGAGGCCCGAACTCAGAATCCCTCTCTGGGCAGCTGGCAGCCAGACTTCCGGTGGTGGGGAGGCCAGGCCCTGCTTCTCAGGCCTTGATTCTCAGGCTTGGCTTGGGCTCCACCCCAGCTGTAAAGGCCCCAGACCACCTCACCCCTTCCTGAGAACTCGACTTCTTGTGCAGCCACATAAAGGTAACCAGCGTCTGGTGGCTTCTGGGACAGACTTGTCAGGACTTCCTGCCTTTGATGCATGCCATTCCCGTGAGCTGGGCTGGGCCTCTGAAGATGAGAGGACCCTTTAGACTTCCTGAGTGTCTCAACAGCCAGACTCTTGGGGTTTGTGGTTAGAGATGCTGGTAGGAACATTGTGTTCTACAGAGTGTACCCTCTGTGGCCCACAGAGCCAGCAGGCAAAGCTTTGTGCAAAACAGGCCTTAACCAAACTGCTCAAGATGGTCTGAAATGCCCTTGGACTGTGTTGCCCTTAGCAGAGAGGGCCTTGGAGGGCTTGGTGGATGCAGGGAGCAGAAGGGAATTGCTCAGGTGAGGGCTGGTGACAGCCAGACCCTTCTGCTGAGCTGCCGCTGCTCTCCATTCTAACACCCCAGTTCCCTTCGGAGGCAGCTGGAGACTCTCCAGCTCTCTAGTGCTGAGGGCCAGTCACGGCACAGAGTCTCACCTTCTCACCCACAGATGGAGAAACCGAGGCTCAGGGAGGGTCAGTGCCTGCCCCAGGAGTGCACAGAGATAGGACAGAACTCAGAGTTGGCCAGTGACTGAGCCAATACCTTTCTGCTTCCAGAGACAGCCCGTCCCCCTTGCCACAGGGTGTCAGCAAAGTCTGGAGCCACAGAACTCAATAGGACTCTCAATTGGGAGGCAGAGATAGCTGTATCAAGTTTCTCTGCTGTGAAACATTCTCTTCTTCTTCTTGTTTTTATTTTATTGGTACATTTTAGGTATACACTATAATGATATTCATCAATGGAAATTTGTACCTTTACATAATATATTTTGGTTCTCATTTAAAACATTCTTTTTGTTTGTTTGTTTTGTTTTCGAGACAGAGTCTCACTATGTAGTTGAGACTGACCTGGATCTCACTGTGTCCCAGATAATACCTTTCTGCTTCCAGAGACAGCCCGTCCCCCTTGCCACAGGGTGTCAGCAAAGTCTGGAGCCACAGAACTCAATAGGACTCTCAATTGGGAGGCAGAGATAGCTGTATCAAGTTTCTCTGCTGTGAAACATTCTCTTCTTCTTCTTGTTTTTATTTTATTGGTACATTTTAGGTATACACTATAATGATATTCATCAATGGAAATTTGTACCTTTACATAATATATTTTGGTTCTCATTTAAAACATTCTTTTTGTTTGTTTGTTTTGTTTTCGAGACAGAGTCTCACTATGTAGTTGAGACTGACCTGGATCTCACTATGTAGCCCAGGCTGGTCTCAAACTCACAGTGATTCTCCTGCCTCAGCCTCCCAAGTGCTGAGATTGTGCGTGTACACCACCACACCTGGCTAAAACATTCTTTTCTAAAGGGCTCCATTGGTGCCTCAGTGGCAGAGCATTTGCCTAAAATATTCTTGTTTTTCCCCCTTTTACTTTCAGTGCTCTTTGGACAGAAGTCACTACATAAAATCCAACCCGAAGGAGTACAGAGTTACGATCAGCCTCCTTGAGACTGAAGCATCTGCAGAAATGATTTAGAAATCTTCTGCATAGGAGATTTGTCTTATCTTCCCTGTATATTTACTTATTCAATCTTTTTTATTCCTTTGGTGCCTGGGCTTGAACCCAGAGCACTGTATGTGCTGAGCACGCACTGCCATTAAGCTACATGTTGCTTTTTTGTTTTTATTTTTGTTTTTAAAGGCAGGGTCTCGCTGTGTAGTTCAGGCTGACCTTCACCTCACTGTGGAGCCCAGGCTGGTCTCGAACTCACAGCGATCCTCCTGCCTCAGCTTCTGGAGTGCCCCACTGGCCCTTTACTTTCTTAGTTTACGGGAAGCACACAGAAAGATGTAGACATAGACTGACACGAAAAGGTGCTCACTTGCTTAAGGGGGAAGAAAAGCAGCTTAGCTGACTGCTTTGTAATTCTTGAAGTATGAGCTCTGTTCGGTAAACAAGCAAGCTAGAAGCTGCACGACAAAGTGACACCTCCTGCTATCTTTTAATTCTTATCGAAAAACAAGCTTAAAGATGCTTGTTTTGGTTTTCAGAAAGGAAGAAAAAAAAGCTGCAGCTTTTATTTGCATTGCTTTAATGCTCATAATAACATCCCAAACTCTGACCTGCCCACTGCTTTCACCATAAACACAAGGCCCAGAGCTTGTCTGTAGATAGCTGTGGTTTTGCAGAATGGTTTTCCTGCTCGTCTGGAACCTCGAATTGATGTCTCTGGTGGTTTCCATCCTGAGCACTCGTGTTTGTATTTGTTTCTTAAACAGCCACCACGTTGTTTTCCTTTCTGCTTCCTGGTATGGGTTGTATGACATTGGTGCCCTTGGGCCAACCAGCAGAGGCCACCGAGGCAGACTACTGTGGATGGTCTGGAGGGACACTTTCTCTCTCTTGGAGCTGCAACACAAGACCTCAGGGCATAGGCTCCGGGGCCCTGTCTGGACCGCTGAGATGAGGCTGCAGGTCCCCTCCGCTGGGATGCCTGGCTTGGTCAGGCCCAGACCGACCTACTCCTTCTTCCTTACTCCTGGAGAAGGTGCAGAATGCAGGCTTCTTAGGAAACCTCACGAATGGCTTTCTGGATTGTCCACCTCTGACCTCAAAGCAAGGAAGAGAAGACGGCTAACGCGAGGTGCCGATGGCTCCCACAGACCTGCACTGCAGCGCTCGGTCATCCCTCCCTGGTGCGGCGGCACAGCACCAGCACCTGCTGCCTCGCTCAGACGTCTCCAAGAAGATGGGGGCACAGAAGTAGGTCAGCTGTGCCCCCCACCTCACGGCGGCGGGGTCCCCCCAGGCATCCTGTCGCCTTCAGCATCCAGCAGGCACATCTGCAAAGCCCAGGGGAGGAAGCACCTGCCGGCCGCCGGCCGAGGAGGGGCGGCACATTCGCCGCCCTGAGTCACCCAGGCACCGTGGGGCGGATTTTACTCATCTCCCAGGAATGGGCCCCTGGAAGGCTCCACAGCGACGAGCCTCAAGGGTTCTGGCTCGGGCACAGGCACTTTATCCCGCTGCACGCCCGCAGTGGCTTCCTCTCCGGATAAATCCCGTTTCCGGGAGCAGGCGGCGCGCCAGGTTGATCCAGCCTCGGAGCGGACGGCCGGGTGGAGACATCCTTCCTCCGGTTTCTAGTGCCCCGTCCCGTCTTCCTTCCACATGGAGATACCGATCGGCATCTCCGCTTTTCCCAGATCCCTGCATGCCGGGAAGGGAGAGAATAGAAGGGAAGTTTCCACTGGCAACCCCATGGTGCCGGCGGTGCGTAAGCGCCGTGGCTGATTTGCCGCTAGCTTCTTGAGCTCAGGCAATCGGAGAAGGATCTAGGGCAAGGGGCCATTTATTCATTCATTCAGTAAATATTTATTGAGTGCCTACTAGGTGCCAAGCCCTGTTCTAGATGCTGGGCTGCAGTGGTAAACAAGACACAGAAATCAATGTTCTCACAACAACTATGTTCCAGTCGGAGAGATGGTTGATAAACAAGATAAAAATATCAAAAATTACAGCATGTAAGATAGTGTCAAATGCTAAGCAGAGAGAGCAAAGCTGGGAAGGTGTATATGAATGCTGGGTATAGTGGAATCATGAATAATAATAAAACAGAGTGGTTGGGAATGTTCTTCCTGGGAAAGGGACTTCTGAGTAAAGACTTGAAGGAGCCGACTGAGCGACCTGGCAATTATCTGGGGGCAAGAGGCGTCCAGGCCAAGGGAAAAGCAAGTGCAAAGGCCCTGAGGTTGGAGCACCCTAGATAGCTTGTCATAGGAGTGCGGGTCAGAGATGTGGAAGGGAACAGTGTGCTGCCACAACTTGTGAGTGTTAGCCCGGGCTGGTGTTCGCTCTGCATGATATGGGGAGCTACTGGGCTTTAATAGAAAAGTGACAGGATCTGATTTACGCTTTGAAGGAAGCTCATGAGATGCTGCGGTGACGGCAGGCTGAGGGTAGGACATGGAAGCAGGGTGACAGGTGGTGACTGTGATAATCTAGGGGAGAGATAATGGCGGCAGGAGCAGCACGGTCCTGGAACATTCTGAAGATACGGCTCACAGCACATGCAGATCCTGTGAATGTTGGGTGCGAGAAAATGCAAGAAGACAAAGATAACAGCAGCTGTGTGCAGCCAGGTAGACGGAAGGGTGAGCCGCTGTTACCTCCCTGTAGGGCGGACTGCCGGAAGCTTTGCCACGGGGAGTTTAAAATGTTCATTAGGTGTCCACGTGAGTTGCCAGGTAGGCAGTGGAGACACAGACTGGAGCATAGAAGAGAGGTCCTGGCTGGTGATATAAATTCGAAGTCATGCTTTTACTGACTAGTTAGCGTGGATTCTATTTCCTGTGAGCATTGTGAAAATGTAACCTTAAAAGAATTTCTAGTATGTCAGTTAGGTGTGGTTGTGCAGGACTATAATCCCAGCTATTTGGGAGGCTGAGACAGACAGGTCACAAGTTGGAGGCCTGCCTGAGCAACTTAGGGAGGCCCTGTTTCAAAACAGATCAAAAAAGGACAGAGGGTGTTGCTCCGTGGCAGAGTGCTTGCTGAGCATGTGAGATGTCCTGTACTTTTTTACCCACGCTCCCAAAAATTCTAGTATGTGACCCTTTGATGATATAAGTCAAATGATGTGGTTTCTCCAGTTTAAGTCTATATCACTGTCCTCTTCATCCAGCTTTTAAAACAAAATCTGAGCCTGGCATAGTGGCAGATGCCTCAAGTCCCAGGACTGTGGGAGGCAGAGGCAGGAAGATCTCAAGTTGGAGCCTCACCTGGAGAATTTGGGGACTTAGTGGGGCTGGGGTGTAGCTCAGTGCAAAGGCTCGGGACTCAATCCCCAGTACTGGGGACGGGGGTAGGAGGCAGTAAGTAGTACCTACTGAAGCAAACCAAACCCTCAAAATCCCAGTCCTGAATATCAACTCAGCTGAAATCCACCCTTGTGGACCCAAATGAGAATGCTCAGAGCACAGTATTTGAAAGTCTTTAAATTGGAAACAATCCAAATGTCGATTAATGGCAGAAAGGGTAAATGAATTGTGGTATACAATCCAGTATTACACAGCAATGAAAAAAGCGGGCCATGGCTTTGCTCAACAGGGATAAATCTCACAAACATATTATTTGGTGAATAAAGCCAGACACAAAATGGCAATACTATGTGATTCCATTTTTGTTTGTTTTGGTTTTTTGAGACAGGGTCTTGCTATGTAGTTCAGTCTAGCCTTGAACTCACTACATACCCGAAGCTGGCCTCAAACTCGCTGCGACTCTCTCCTGCCTCAGCCTCTGGCGTGCTGGTGGTACCATAGGTGTTGAAATAGTGGTTATCCTGGGCAGGAGGGAGGGTAATGACGTAGGAGGGAGGAGGAGCTCCAGGGTTGCTGGGAGTGTTCTGTACTGTGGTCTGGGTGGTGGTTTAAAGGGGTGAGAATGTAGTGAGTTGTACACTTGTGACTTGTGTGCTTTTCTCCACAAGCTATGCTTTCACACACAGCTCCACAAAGTCCTTGTCTAAAAGGCCCTACAGGAAAATACCACGCCTTCCCAACCTCTATTTTTGTTTGGTACCAGAGATCGAACTCAGGACCTTGCACTTGTAAGGCAGGCAGCGGCACCACTGAGCTAAATCCCCAGCCCCCAACCTCTGTTTCTTGATATACGACAACTCCACTCCGCTCTTGCGATGCTTTTCTCCCTGCTGTTCTCCAACACGTCACGTTGGGGATTTTGCACGCACAGCTCCATCTTCTCACTGTATCCACACAGCCTGCTCCCTCGAGACTTTGCTTGACATTCTGCTTGTTAGAAATGTCTCCCCTGACCAGCCCCTAAAGAATACCAGCCTCTGCCACTCTTGTCCCCTTCCTTTGCTTTTCCATCCCCACCCTTGGCAGTACTGGTAGATGAACCCAGGGCCTTTGCACTGAGCTACATCCTCAGCTCTTTGCAAAATTTTTTTTTTTTTTTTTTTTTTTTTTTTTTTTTTTTTTTTTTTTTTTTTTTGTACCGGGGATTGAATTCGGGTCCTTGCACTTGCGAGGCAGGCCACTGAACCACTGAGCTAAATCCCGGGCTGTACTGTTTCTGTTTTTATATTTAGATCTCTAATTCATTTCGATTTTAGTTTAGTGCATGGGGAGATACATGGGTCTAGACTCAATTTTTAGCAAGTGGAAAGCCAGTTTTCTCAATTATTGAAGAGGCTGTCTTTCTTCCAGTAAAGGAATTTGGCACCTTTGTCAAAGATAAGGTAGCTGCTTAGTTATTTCTGCATCTTTTATTCTAGCCCATTGATCATTGGGTCTGCTTTTGGGCTAGCACCATGCTGTTTTTATCATGCTGGGTTTCTTGTATAACTTCAAATTTGGGATTGTGATGCCCCCACCTTTCCTTTGTTGCCCAGATTCGCTTCTGCTATTCTAGATCACTTGTGGTTCTCTATGAATTTTAAGATTGTTTTCCCTAGTTCTGTGAGGTATATTATTGGTTTTTATTCAGATTGAGTTAAATCTGTATAACAGTTTTGGAAGCACACAGACGTTTTCACAAGGACAGGTGATATCTTTCCATTTTCTGACACCGTCTTTGGTCATCTTTTTCAGAGTACTGTAATTTTCAATGCATAAGTCATTCACTTCTTTTGTTAGACTAATTCCTGAGTATTTTACTTTCCTTGATGCTCTTGTGAAAGGTGTTACTTCCCTAATTTCTCTCTCCGTGAGTTTGTTATTCATGTACAGGAACGTTATTGATTTTTGAGTGCTGACTTTGTGTCCTGCTTTATTTATTTTTTGAAACAAGGTCTCTCTATGTAGTTCACAGGGGCCTTGAACTGACTGTAGCTTAGGCTGGCCTCAAAGTTGTGGCAACCTCTTACCTCAGCCTCCCCGGTGCTGGGATTATTCGTGTGAGCCACCACATCCAGCTTTAGCTCACAGTTGTGGAGGCTGAAAGTTCAACATTGGGCAGCCCACTGGTTCAGTCTCCAGTGAGGGCCTGAGAGTGAGAAAGGATGGCATCCTGGTGGGATTACTGCCGGAATGGCGCAGATCACATGGCAAAACAAAAGAATCACTTGGAAAGCTGGAGTGAGGTGAGGAACCAATAACAACTTCCCACTAAGCCCCACCTCTTCCTCTGTGTGTGTGTGTGTGTGTGTGTGTGTGTGTGTGTGTGTGGCACTGGGGATCAAATCCAAGGCCTCATGCAAGTCAGGCAGGTGCTTGTCACGGAGCCACACGCCCTGCCCAGGCCTCACAATTCTGGAGATTGGGAAACTCAAAATCAAGGTACCAGCTGATTATGGCACTGTTGTGATAACTATGATAACTGTTGTGTTATCACATGGTAACAGCAGAGTGCCCTGCCCCCCTTTTTTTTCAGTACTGAGGCTGGACCCAGGGCCCTTTGCACTGAGCTCAGGGATCGAACTCAGGGCTTTAATACAGGCTGCATCCCCAACACTTTATTTTTATTTTTATTTATTTATTTTTTTGGAACCGGGGATTGAACTCGGGTCCTTGCGCTTGCAAGGCAGGCCACTGAACCGCTGAGCTAAATCCCCAGCCCTTCCCCAACACTTTAAACAACAACAAAAAAATTTTTTTTCTGAGTCAAGTTCTGGCTAAGTCACTAAATTGTCCAGGATAGGCTTGAATTTACAAGTTTCCTGCCTCAGTTTCCTGGAGTATGTGGATTATAGGCCTCTGCTACCATTCCTGGCTCTTTATTTTACTTAAGCACTTATAATCATTTTACATATTACTGGTTTATTTGTTCATTCATTTATTTTCTGCCTGTCTTACTAGTCTCTAAGCTCCATGAAAACAGTATTTTGTTTTTGCTCACTTGTGTCCCAGTTTCCTGAGTTGGGGCCTGGCATGTACTAGGTGCTCACTAAGTAGTTTCTAGATAAGTGAATGAAATCTATAGCAGTAAAGAAGACAGATATGTTTTCTTACCTGGTGGAGAAAAGAATGCTTGACTCTCTAGAAGAAGTATAAATAGTCTAGCTAGCTCTGAGGTAGAGGTTCTTGTTTTGTTTTGTTTGGGGCTGGAGAATGAATCCAGGGCCTTGCATGTGCTATAACCACTGAGCTGTGTCCCATGACCTGGAGGTCATATTTCTATGTATTTTCATATTTTCTGGATACTGTTTAACTTATAGAGTAAATTTTCAATAAGTGATTATTCATGAGAGCCAGGTCATGGGGATAGGGAGGGAGCATGTGTCCCTTCTGAGTCATGTACCCAGCAAGACCATCCGTTTCGAGGAGATCCCTAGACCAACATATTTCTACGTCTTAGCAAGACCTTTGTATCCAGAGCAGCAAGTCCAGGGCACTGGGGATTGCGGCGTGCTTAGACGGGATTTGTCCTCACAGGTGGGAGCGAGACGTGGTGAGGAGAGCTTCATGAGAGAGCTTCAGACAGGGCTCAGATGTGGAGAGAGATGAGGTCACTGGGTGGGGGCCGGACAAGGCCATGCTATGAGCTGGGGGGAGGTAGCTGCCCAGGCAGGGGCCTGGGCTGGTGTCTTGGCCGGGACTCTCGCTCCCACTCATGTCTTCGCTGTTGGCTCTATTCTCCCAGGGACTTCAGTGTTCAGCCAAAGCCTGCTTTGAGGCTGCATCTGCAGCTGCCCAGCTGTACACTGAGCGCAGCTCTCTGGGGCCATGAGAGGAGCATGGGGCTTAAAGGGTTACTTAACTGGCACTAACCCTCCTCCGGCCTGCTGGGTCTTTGATTCCATCAGCTCACATATCTTCTCCGACTGTCATTAACTCTCCCGCAGCTCTGAGTGGAAGCAAGAGTCGCTAAACACAGTGTGTCCCTTGTTTAGCTGGGAGAAAAGAGGCAAGGGCACTTCTGGGTGTCTGGCCAGGCCTCGGGGCACGCACAGTGAGTCAGCAGTGCCTCCCAGAAGGGGAGTCTGGGGCTCTGTCCACAAGGGACCCGCTGGACTCATAACCGCCCCACTCAGGCCTCAGTCACTTCCTTCACAGCCACACCTCCATCAACTCGCTGTCTCCCAGAAACATGGGAATTTTCCAACCATGAGATCTTTCTCTTCCTTTTCATCCCCCCTTCTACTTGTGGGTTTGTAATCTTTTTATTTCTTTCCTATCATTTTCATGAAGCCTCTTGAGACAGAGGAGAAAAACGCATAAGGACAAAAGGCCATTATTAAAAAGTACAGATCTGAAAATTATGCTGAAATCATCACTTGATAGAAAAGTTAGGGGGAAAAGGTGGGAGGAATCGTTCACCCCACATTCCAACCAAATCACTCTCATCCTTTGGGTATTGCTCATGTAATTCTTTTCTGTGCATGGTTTCAGAATGTGGTCATCTTGGTTTGCATAAAGTTTATATCCTTCTTCTTCTCACTTGACATTTTCACCAGAAGTATTTCCTCCATGTTTTGACATATTCTTTTTAATCACTTCTTTAAAGGTTGTATCATATTCCACCAAGGAAATTTACAAGAACATGATTTGACCAGAATCCTATTGTTCTTTCTCATTAACTATTCAAGGTGTCCCTGGCATGGATTCCTAAGTGTAATGAGGAGAGGGAATGAAGTACGGTGACTACACCCAGTATATTTTGTTTTATTTCATTCTTATAAAGAAATATCATTTGGGCCAGGGATTTAGCTCAGTGGTTCCGGCGCCTGCTTTGCAAGCGCAAGGACCCGAGTTCGATACCTGGTACCAAAAAAAAAAACAAACCCCAAAACATATGTATATATATATATATATATATCTATAATTTGAATGTTGCCAGTGAAATTTAAGGCTAGTGTAAATGAATGGGGAAATGTAGATCCTTTAAAAAACAGTATAAGAACAACTGAATAGGCATCTAGGGAGGAAAACTTGGATCTGTATCTTTTGATGGAATCTTTCCCAATGTACCAAATATTGAGATGTTGGAAAAAAGAGAAAAACTATAAAAATATTTGAAAAATTCATGGAAAATATTTTACTATTTAATAAGTGGAGATTTCATCCAAATATGAAACTAAGTCCAGAATCCATAAAATAAAAATTGGATAGTTATTATTATATAAAAATATAATTTTTTCACAGTAGAAGTCACTATGATTGAGGACAAACTGGGAAATGTATCTTCAATTCTATATATAGAAAGAACTAATTTCCCTAATGTATACAGAATTTCTACAAACTGGTAAGGGAACAATAATGTAGTGGAAATATGAGCAAAGATAATGTACAGACCATTAAAAGAAAAGGAAATACAAACCATTCTTAAATATTTGAAACATATTCACCTTCTCTCATAAAAAAGAGAAATTTAGAGGAGAACTTGTGGACATTACTAATCTCTGTATCTCAGAATGGCAAAGATCAAAAAGGCAATTTAGCTTGCTAGTTAAGAGCCTGGACTTGGGCCTAGAGACCATTTTGGCTTTGTTTGTTTGTTTTTTGGGACAAGGTCTCACTACATAGTTCAGGCTGGCTTGAACTCATTATGGAGTCCAAGCTGGCCTCAGCTTGTGGTGAACTTCCTGCTTCAGCCTCCAAGTCATGGGTTTGAGGGCATGCATAACTATGCCTGGTGAGAACAGAGCTTTCAGTCTCGGCTCCATTCACTATGACTTAGGTGAGTCACTTAAATCACCATGGAGACCAAATAGGTAACATCCACCCAGGTTTAAAATATGCTACACTGCCGGGCATGGTGGCGCCTATAATCCCAGCACTTGGGAGGCTGAGGCAGGAGGATTGCTGTGAGTTTGAGACCAGCCTGGGCTACATACTGAGTTTCAGGTCAGTCTCAACTACATAGTGAGACCCTGTCTCAAAAAAAAAAATGCTACACTTAATTCACTTTGTCTTGTGCCTTGATGTATGGACCTATTAAGAATATGTGTTGCATTATTGGTTAATTGGCAGAAGATTGATAAAAGCCTGATGAGGCATTGGTTAAATAAATTACAATATATGTAGACAAATGAAACTTGAAATTCCCTTTGACTCAGCTATTCCCCTTCTAAGTGTCTCCCCAAGAGTTAAAGACATCATATTACAGTGATCCATGCATGCACATTTCATAGCAGCACAACTCATAATAACTAAATCTTGGAAGTGACCTATATGTCCATCCACAGATGAATGGATAAAGAAAATCTGGTATTTATACACAATGGAATACTACTCTGCCACGAAAGAGAAACTTAAATCGTTTGTAGACAAATGGGTGCACCTTGAAAACACAATGTTTAATGAGATAAATCAAACATACAAGTTTAAATACCACATGGGAGAAGCTTAAAGTATAAATAAAGACCAAAATGAAAGATAATCAGAAGTAGTGGGGAGATGAATCTTTCTAAAAGAGAAAAGGGATCAAGAGATGGAGGGAGCTCTCCCGCCTGGAGCCACCATCCTCCAGCGCCTGGAAGGTAGCTTGGGCCTGATCCGCCTTGGGAAGGAGGGCCATGCCCTCTCCCACCTGGAGCCGCCATCGCTCCAGCACCAGGAAGGTGAACTCCCATAACTTCCCCCCGCCTGCACGCACTCTCAGACCTTCTGATTGTGCCAGTCTTTGGACCCACTCTGCAGAGGCAGAGGTGGTCATAAAGGGTATTTTTCTGAGTTCCCAATTTTGAACATCTTTAAAGAAAGGGCCTGGGAAACCTGTAGTAGAACTGTGTGGAGTTCAACCATTCAGAAGGTTGGGGAACTCAATCTGTGCCTTGCAGCCCGAGGTCAGTCTGCGTCATGAGGTTCAGCCATCAGCTAACAGAGATCAGGGGTCTTGCGTCCTAGCTCTGTCTGAGCCCTCATGCTAAATGGTAATTATACTATATTGAAAAGTTTGTTCACTGCAGACATGTTCTGGACTGTTTCTTAATTTCAATTTAATTCAAATGGTTTAAGGGTGATAGACTAGTGGCTACCACTGGTGGTCAGTTTCAAGGGGGGCTTGATCATAATGTGTTGCTGATTGTATCAGGTGGGATAAAGCATTGTGGTTGATTTGATGAGCTGTTTTCTCTGATGTTATGAAGATGAGAATGTCTGTGGGTCGTTAGAGATCCAGAAGTTAGGGCGCTACTATATCAGGAAGATTTGGGTGGGGTGATAGACTAGTGGCTACCACTGGTGGTCAGTTTCAAGGGGGGCTTGATCATAATGTGTTGCTGATTGTATCAGGTGGGATAAAGCATTGTGGTTGATTTGATGAGCTGTTTTCTCTGATGTTATGAAGATGAGAATGTCTGTGGGTCGTTAGAGATCCAGAAGTTAGGGCGCTACTATATCAGGAAGATTTGGGTGATAACCCAGAGATTACCATGGACA
>NW_022900935.1:50560899-50562650 GCF_012274545.1 Fukomys damarensis | reverse complement strand
AGTTCACCAATGGCAAACAGTAGGGCAAATGAGGATGAAAAGGCCGATAGTGAACCACCAGGACACCCTGAACTCAAAGCACAGGAAGTAACAAAACAGATCAATCAGGCTCTAGAAAAATTCAAAACAGAAATAATTTCCCAGATAACCATAGAGATAGTAAGCAAAATGGAAGTTGTGATTTAAGACTCTAGAACAGAAACTGACAAAAAAAATAGATGAGCTCAGGACCACGATAGAAGCCATGAAGGCCCAGCATAAGAAAGAAGTGGAAACAATAAATGCCCAACATAGGAAAGAAATGGAATCTATAAAACAGATTCAAACAGATATCCAGGAAATTAAACACGCCATTGAAAGTGTACAGAACAGAATAAAAGAATGCGACGATAGAATCTCAGATGTAGAAGATAAGATAGCAGTCAGTGACCATGGAAAGAGAGGTCTCTTAAAAATAGTAGGGGATCATGAGAAATTGATCCAACAACTCCTAGATGATGCAAAGAATAACACAAGACTGATAGGAATCTATGAAGTAGCAGGAGAAAATACAAATGACTTAAAAAAGCTGTTCACAGAATGAATAACAGAAAGCTTCCCAAACAGAGGGGAAGAATTTGACATTCAGATAACTGAGGCATATAGGACCCCAACTAGCTACAATCAAAAAAAAATCTACACCTACACATATAATAATCAAGATCCCAGAAACCCAACAGAAGAACAAAATACTACAAGCAGTAAGAGAAAAGAAACAAATCACATACAAAGGAAAGCCCATCAGAATCACAGCAGACTTTTCAACACAAGCCCTTAGGGCAAGGAGAGCCTGGAGTGAGATATTTCAAGTACTAAAAGAGAATAACCCCCAACCTAGATTGATGTATCCTGCAAAACTCTCTTTCAAAATGGATGGGGAAATAAGACACTTCCACGACAAAGAACACCTGAGAAACTACATGAATACCAAACCAGCACTACAAGGAATTCTAAACAAGATCCTAGAAAAACACAATGAAGTCAACAACACCATGAGGCCCAACAGAGCAAATCAAATAGGCAAGGCAAGAAACTAAAAGGAGAAGGTGAAAAAGTAAAAAGAGTCAACAAAAGGCCAATAACATGTCAATAATAAGTCAGTACATATCAGTTATAAGCATCAATGTCATTGGCCTCAACTCACCAATCAAGAAAAGCAGACTGGCAAAATGGAATAAGAAGCAAAATCCAACAATATGTTGTACACAAAAAACACACCTAGTGCACAAAGAAGCCCATAGACTGAAAGTGAAAGGATGGAAAACAATTCTCCATGTGACAGGAGCCCAGAAAAAAGCAGGGGTAGCAATCTTATTTGCAGACAAAGCAAATTTCAAACCAAAACTGATTCTAGTATTATTGATGTAGGATGGTACTGTATCATACCTGAATATAAAATATCTTGTACCTGCTTTATGATACATAGTAGTGACCATGCTTTATCAGAGTTATATTTAATGATATTACCCTAGAATGTTCTCTTTCCAGATGATGACTGAGACACTAATAAAAAAAAAATGGTGCCAGGTACCACAACAGCAACAGAACTTTGCTCTTTTCTGGATATTATTCTTTTCTTTGTTTTTTTGTTTTTGTTTTTTAAATGGAATGTGCTGAATGTCTATAATTTTGTTCAGATGACTGCAGAACCTGGAAAAGCTGTTGCTGCTATTGATGCATAACATGCTGCTATTATTGGTCTTTTTATATAA
>NW_022900935.1:50537332-50560378 GCF_012274545.1 Fukomys damarensis | reverse complement strand
ATGAGATAATTAATAATGTGAAATAGGAAGTAAAGGGCTAAAGGTGTAAGGAAAGTGGGAAGGGTGGGGAAAAGGTAATAAGGGAGAGGAAAAAAATATGAGAAGCTGAAAAAATGGAAATAAAGTGTTTGTAAATGGGGAGGGGCGGAGGGGGTGAAGGGAGGGCAGGGACAAGGGGAAAGAATGAGAACCAAGACCTGTTATGTAAAGGTACAGGATCCCAATGATGAATGTAACTGTATTGTACACCTAGATTGTACCAATAACCTCAATAAAAAAAAAAAGAGATGGAGGGAGGATAGAGGGGAGGGAAAGGGGATGAAAAGAGAAATTAAGATGTGTCGTGTAGACATACCAGCTCTACACAAGGAATATAAAATCATGCGTTGCAAACATGTACAAAAAGGGGGGGATTAAGAGATGGGTATGCAGACTTCCAGCTTCATTTTATACTACTTTGGCATGGACTATTTATTTATTTATTTATTTATTTTTGGTACCGGATATCAAACTTGGGACCTTGCACTTTTGAGGCAGGCAGCAGAACCATTAAGCTAAATCCCTGGACCTTGGACTATTTATTTTCAAAATGGCTTTTGTTTTGTTTTTCTTGGCAAGTTTTATTGTTTTCTAATTAGGAAGCAAAATTTCTTTTCTCCACCATGCTTTATATGATAATATTTAAAATTGTTGTTGGGCTTGGGCTTTAGCTCAGTGGTGCCTCACCTGAGTTTGATCCCTGGTACAAAAAAAAAAAAAGGACAGGAGTTATGTCAAAAACTGATCTACTAAAGTAATTGGCCTTTCTCAGCTGATTTTTCCCATCTTTTAAAATTATCTTTAGAAATTGTACTTGAAAAAAAAAAGACGGGGAGGGAGGGGAGGGAGGGAAGGGAGGGAAAGGGTACAAAAATGAAAAGAATTAAGATGTATTATGCACAGGTACCAAATCCCTACAAGGAATGTAAACATTATGTATTACAAACATGTAGTAATAAAAAAACAATTATGCAAAAGCATATTGTGCACTGACTTGGTATGATAAAGAAACCAGCGTGGAGAAAGCGTTATTATGTATTATCTTTTTCCTTACAGTAATAACACCGGCTCATCTCTAAGTAGGGGGCTGGTCGAGTTGAGAGGGTGTGTGTGTGTGTGTGTGTGTGTGTGTGTGTTTGTTTTAAATTTTTCAGTGAAACTTATTGTGTATTCATAGAAAGAGAATGATTTGCATTTTAAAAATTACAAATGGAAGACGCCAGCCAGAGGGACTGATCTTTAGGAAGCTCCCACGGAGTGGTGGGAGGAAAGGAACATTTCCTTCCCTGTGGGGAAAGTGTGAGGCCACCTTATGGAGCTCTCTGGAGGGCAAAGCTCAAAAACTATGGGGTGAGAGGTGGAAATAGCTTTCCAGGAACTTTTTTGGGGAGAGTGGGTAGTGGGGATCAAACTTGACCTAGTACCTGTGAGGCAGATGTGGTAGTGGTAAATTAAATCCCCGGCCCCTATAAGTCTTTTTTTTTTTTTTTTCTCATTGAGTTTATTGGTACATTTTAGGTATACAGTACAGTTACATTCATCATTGGCATCTTGTACCTTTACAGGACAGGTCTTGGTTCTCTCTCTCTCTCTCTTTTTTTTTTTTTTTTTTTTTTTGGTTTTTTGAGACAGGGTCTCACCATGTAGTTGAGACTGACCTGGAACTCACTATGTAGCCCAGGTTGGTCTCGAACTCACAGCAATCCTCCTGCCTCAGCCTCCCGAGTACTGGGATTACAGGGGTGTGCCACCACGCCCGGCTTGATCTTGGTTCTCTTAATGGTTAGTGTCTCCCCCATCCTCAATGAGCTCCTCTAAGAACATGGGACCTGGACTGGGGACTCACCAGTGTGTGCCTGGGAGTGCCTGAGGCAGGAAGTCCTTAGATTGTCCTCCTGGAAATGGTCAGAGGTGACCAGCCTGTACTCAAGGGCCTTGTAGTCTTCTTCTGATGTAATCTTGTGGGAGAGCCTCCTGGCAACTGTCACGCACCCAGGTCGGCCCCTTTGCAGATTAATGATTTTTTCCCTCTTGGAGAAGACTTGGACTAAAAGAAAGACAGCAAAATGTCCCCGGAATCATTTCAATGGTTAGAGAGATGGGCCCTACTTTTTGTATCTTTTGCTAGAGGAAACATTAGTTATGCTTAAATGCTATCAAGATTAGTAACTTTCTGCTTAGTACATGGGTGTCCAAAATTCTAACTTGCCAGGACCACACTGACAGAAGAGAAACTGTCTTGGGATGCATGTTTAAAGAGAGGGCAATGTTAGTAGAAAACTAATGGGATAGTTGGCCTTGTTTTGTTTTTTGTTTTTTGGTACCAGGGATTGAACTCAGGGCCTTGTGCTTGCAAGGCAGGCAGCAGAACCACTAAGCTAAACCCCTGGCCCTGTTTGGCCTTGTTTTTGCTCAATGGATGCACCAATACTGGTTCAAGGTAAGTGGTTACAGTTCTTCACGAGCTCTCAAAAGAGCTTACCAGAAAATTTTGATCTAGTTTTACTCTTTGTGTGCCTTATCTTTGAAAATAGTTGTTCACAAATGTACATTCTGCCAAAGAGCAATGACATGAAGTCTGATTGTGAAAAGAGGGGTATTTTTCTCTGGGAATATACGTTGTATACAGATCTAGTAGAGACGTAATCATCATGCCTGCCTGGCAAGCTCAAGGTCCTGAGTTCGATCCCCAGTGGATGCTAGTGAGAGAGAGACCAAATTTTTTCTTTTTTGGACTGCAACTCTATGCATTCTAAAAACTAATAAATAAGCCATCATTTATTTTTCTAGTATTAGGGATGTTGCATCTGTAATTATAACAAAGTCATGAGTGAAAAATGATTTGATACCTTTTGTACCTTCTACACCACAGCTGCTAAAAAACAATTTTTCACTTATTAAATTATTTTACAAAATAACACAACAATCCCACGTTTAATAATTAAACAAACTTGCGTGTCTGTTTAATAACAGTAATGCCTGTCTTTATTGGCACACTCACAGGGGGAGGGTAGAGTGCTGGTACTGTGCTGTGGTGTTTAACTCACCAAGTTGCACAAGTGCACGTATCACCTGTGCTTTCCCACAGTGTATGTTTTAAAATGAAATAGTGGCATGGGCGCACAGCTGTAAATATACTAAAACCCACCAAACTGTACACTTTAAGGATGAATTATATAGTGTGTGAAATATGTATCAATGCAACCACTATTATTACTATTGACAGGTCTGGGATTTGAACTTGGGGAATGCTAAGCTACATCCCTGGCCCCTTTTATGGTCTTATTTTGAGACAGGATCTCACTAAGTTGTTCAGCTAGGTTTGAATTTGCTACCCTTCTGCCTCGGTATGTGTTACCAGCCCCCACTGAAACCATCTTTTTCTTTTCAAAGGCAATACATTTTATGAAATGCTGGTGAATGTGAGGTTTTAATTGCTTGTCATATTTTTTCTGATTCAATTAATATTTGAATATTTTTTATGTTGAAATATTTTTTGATAAACTATATGTTCAATTTCTTTGCCCACTAATATTTGAATCAGTGGGTCTTTTAGTAAAGCTTTCCTAATTACATTTGGGGACAGAATGCAATTTGTTGTTTTTTTTTCCCTTTGTGTCAATTTTTTTGGTGGGGTACGGGGGATCAAACTCAGGACCTTGCACTTACAAGGCAGGTGGCAGCACCACTGAGCTAAATGCTCGGCCCCGTGTCAGTTTTGCTTGAATATGCAAAGGGTTTTAAAAATGATTTAAATAGATTTATATTTTTTTCCTTTGTGACCTCTTTTTTTGTTTTTGAAGTGGAAATAATAAACAAGGGTTCACGAACAGGTTGAATTGATAAATAAATTGAAGGGCTGATTCTTCAAAATACTAAAATAGTCTCACGATATAATTAACCCCCCCAAAGGACTATTATCGGGTGGAGGGGCACCCTTATGTGGGGGTTAGTGGCTCACTCACTTGCAGTCTCAGCTGCTCCGGAGGTGAGGAGGGAGGATCCCTTTGGCCCAGGAGTTTGAGGCCAGCCAGGGTAACCCAAAGAGACCCCTGCCATCTAATTACAATTGTAGTGACTGTAATTCCTGAAGAAGTGGAAAATTTTTTTCTTGGAAAAATCTAAAGCACCAAAATTGATCCATGAAAAGTAGTGTTCCAGAATAAGCAAACAGCTATGAAGAAACTGAACATGTCATTTAAAAAAATTAGTTCTGAGAAAAATCTCTGAGTCCAGAGAATTTGATTACCAGCTTTCAAGGACAAGAAAGGATGATTGGTGGGCATTCCGTGAGAGGGAGTCAAATATTTCCGTAGAAAGGTTATACTCTGAAAGAGTTTGTGCCCTTTGACATTAAGATAATCCCAGTTCTAGCGCTCATTTTAATAAAATAACCACGGCTTAGGAGTACGAATACTCATTATAGGTGTAAAGTAGTGAAAAATTGGAAACAACTTAAATATTAATCAGTATGAGACTGGACGAGGAGCCATGTATACTTACAGAATAAAATATAATACAGCTATTCGTTTATATTTGAGTAACATTCAATGATATGGGAACAATTTCATAATAAGTGAAAAATCTGAATGTAAAACCAATTTTATAATGTACAATAATTCCAATTTGATTTAATTTTTTAATATTTGGGCTCAAAAGATGCAAGCTGGTTAGAAATCATATTATATATCTGAGCATTTAAAATTCTTATTTTTGTATTTTTCTGATTCTCCAAATTTTCTACACTAACATGTACTTCTTTTTCTCTTTCTTTTTTTTTTTTTTTTTCTTTTTTTTTTTTTTTTTTTTTTTTTTTTTATTTTTTTTTTTTTTTTTTTTTTTTTTTGGCCCCGGGGATCGAACTTGGGTCCTGAGCTTATGAGGCAGGAGGTGGAACTACTGAGCTAAATCCTTGTATTACTTTTATAGTCACAAAAATCTTATGGTGCATAAATTTGCACAGGATGAGGAAAAAAGAACATAACAAAATGATAAGAATAGTTGCCTAATGTTCAACCACAGTTAATAAATTGTTTTAATATTTTCCTTCAGAGTGTTGACCATTTTCCAAATTTTACAATGAGCAATATTACTTTTATAGTAAACATTTAAAAATAATCAATCTCACTGGGCGTGGTGGTGCACACCTGTAATCCCAGCGCTGGGGAGGCTGAGGCAGGAGGATCGCTGTGAGTTCGAGCCCAGCCTGGTCTACACAGTGAGTTCCAGGTCAGTCTCAACTACATAGTGAGACCCTGTCTCAACCCCCCCGCCAAAATCAATCTCCATGTGCTAGATAAAACCTTATATCTTTTAGTCTTGGTGTGGTGGCACATGCTTGTAATCCCAGCTACTTGGGAGATGGAAACAAGAGAATCAGAAGGTAGAGTCCTGCCTGGGCAATTTCGTGAGACACTGTCTCAAAATAAAAGGTAAAAATGAAAAAGGGTTAGGAACAGAGCTTAGTGGTACAGGGCCCTGGGTTTGATCCTCAGTACTGTAACTTTGTATTTTTTCATTATTCTGAAGTGAATGTTAAATACATATGCTATTCCACTGTGCGTATTATCTTATGGTTTACTTTCTATTAATATATTATGAGCTCTTTATGTCATTATTCACTCAAAATACCATTTTGGTGTCTGAATAATACTTTTTTCCTTTTCTTTTTTGGTACTAGGAGTTGAACTCAGGTCCTTGCATTTGCAAGGAAAATGGCAGAACCACTGAGCTAGATCCCCATCCCAGAAGAATGCTTTCTTTTTGTGCATATGCGAATAATACTTCTTACAGCTTTTGTTGTGTTTAGGTTATTATTTTTATTTTTCAAATTCAAACTGCTCCAGTGAACATTCTTACTCACAATTCATTTTCAGAGTCCTCCGACTTTTGAGTCCTTTCCTGAGTAAGTATAGTTTAGCATTGGACTTCTTTCCAGAACAATGGGCCATTTATTCTCTCTTCAGCCAGCGATCCAGGCCAGTGCGCTTCTGACGTGAATGTTCATGTGAATCACCTGAGCAACTTTTTACCAAATTCTTTTTTTACATTTTTTAAGTGGTGCCGGGGATTGAACCCAGAGCTTTGTTCATGCTAGGCAAGCACTCTACAACTGAGCTCTACCTTCAGCCCTTTTTGTAAAAATTCTTTATTTTTCAGAGCAGTTTTATGTTCACAGTAAAATTGGGCAGCAGATAGAGCGCCCACACCACAGAGTGGTGTATTTTTTACAACCCATGGACCCACACTGACACCTCATCATTACCAAGTTCACAGTTTATGTGGGGGTTCACTCGTGGTGGTTTACATTCTATAGCTCTGGAAAAATGTATAATGACAAGTATCCACCCTCCCATGTAGTGCCATACAGACTAGTTTTGCTACCTGGGTGCACACTACAGGTTCTGATTCAGTGGGTCTGGGCTGCTGCCAGAGGTCTAGCACTTTCCTAATGGGCTAAAGTTTGTGCTGTGGTGTGCTGCACCACACTTTGAGGAATGGTTTCAAGGCCAGCCTGTCTTCGGCCAATTCAAACAGTTCAAAAACCCTTCCTCCTTTCTCAAGGTCTATCTCAATATAATTCCAATCCAAGCATTAGCACATTGGTCCTGATGATGCCTGTAGAACCACATGGAACTGGGGGTAGTGGAGCACGTCTGTAATCCTAGCATTCAGGAGGCTGAGGCAGGAGGATCGCTGTGCAAGTGAGGCCAGCCTGGGCTACCTAGTGAGTTCAAGGGCAGCCTGCAAAACGATGTCTCAAAAACAAAGAAACAAAAAACAAACAAAACCACACATACCAAACAAATTAAATTTAAATGAACTTGATTGATAACTTATTAAGTATTACAGCAGCTGTTACTTTCCCCTGAGTTCTGTTTCTCAGCTTCTGCCATCATTCTTCATGGGGTACGACTTGAAGTTCCTTAGCATTTTAATTCCTCTCCTGATGTCCCTTTTTCGGTACAACACTCAGAACTGCAAGGGTAGCTCGGAGTGTGGCTGGGGCTGCAAGTAGAAGAGACCATCATGCCCTCATCCTCAAAGGAATTCCATGGCGATGTTGGCCAGGAGCCTGCACCAAGGGCCTGACTCAGAGCGAGCCCATTGTCAGCTGAAAGCCTGAAGTCATTTCCATAGTGCTGGTCGTTGACTCATGTCTCCCTCAACTTTTTCTTGACTCTTTAGACCTAAGAAACCCAAGGGACCCCCATCAGGCTCCGGTTTTCTGGCTCGAATTTGCCATTCAGCTCGGACAGCTGCACTGACCACAGGAGAGGGGAGTCCTCCCATCATTTGGACAGCATGGAGGTGTCACCAGTACCTGTGGATTACAACGTACCTGCTTCATTGAAGAATCCTGATATTCTATGGACAATCGGACACATCTGAAGAATGTATAGTAGTTGATGCTAATGTGGAAGTTTTGAAGTTTGTTGACGTGACCTTTCTTCTAACTGTAACGACTCCTTTTCCTTTACTCATTCATCTAACACAGGGAGAAATATTGTGTATTAGTAAGCTTCCCAGGGCTTAGGCTGGGGATTAGTTTGGTAGCAGAGTTCTTGATTAGCACCAGGCCCTGGGTTCAATTGGGAGATGAGGAAGAGGAGGAAGAGGAGGAGGAGGAGGAAGAGGAGGAAAGGGAAAATGAAGGAGGATGAGAAAGAGGACAAGGAGGAGGAAGTGAAGAAATTAACATATAACATTACTAATATATATAATAAGTTTCTATGATTTGCTTCTTTTGGGAGGGTTTCCAATGCGTATGATACATTTTGACCATTTCCGTCCCCCTTGTACTGTCTCTTACACTCCTTTCCCCTTCTGCCTTTCTCTTGTCTAATAGTCTCCATTCTCCGTTCATGTCACATGGTTGTTTTAGATCCCACGTACTAGAACATACGATACTTGTCTTTCTGAGTCTGACTCATTTTGCTCAATGATGATCTCTAGATCCGTCCATTTTTCTGAGAATGACAAAATTTGGTTCATTATGTCCAGATCTTATCTGTCGATCTGTTGACCCTAGGCTGTTCTCTGTCTTAGCTAGTGTGAATTACACCACAATAAACATAAACACGTAGCCCTATAGAACGCTGACTTTAATTCTTTTGTGCATACCGATGAGTGGAAGAGCTTGATCAAATAGTAGCTCTATTGTTAGATTTTTGAGCAACCTCCATACTGATTTCCACAGAGGCTGTACAATTTTCATTCTCATTTGCATTGTAGAAGGGCTTCTTTTCCCCCCATATCTTCATCAGCATTTATTGTTTTTGTTTGGATGACAGTGATTCTCACTGGCATGAGATGGCATCTCAATGTAGTTTTTATTTGCATATTGCTAGTAGCTGGTGGTTGGTACATTTTCATTTATTTTTTGGCTATTTGTACTTCTTTTGAGGAGTGGCTGTTCAATTCACTTGTCCATTTATTATTGGTGTATTTGATTTTTTTTGGTGTTAAGTTTTTTTGCTTCTGTATGTATTCTAAATATAAATCCTGTTGGAAGATTTTTCTCCCATTCAGCAGGCTCTTTACTCCGTTAGCTGTTTTTCTTGTTGTGAAGAAACCTTCAAATATGATATAGTGCTATTTATTGATTCTTACTAATATTTCCTGTGCTATGGGACCCTATTCAGAAGCATTCGCCTGTGCCTATGACTTCAAGTATCCCCCTATGTTTTCTTCTAGAAGTTTCAAGAAATTTCAGGTCTTTTGATTCATTTTGAATTGATTTTTGTATAAGATAAGATATAGGGACATAGTTTCGGTCTTGTGCAAATGAATATCTAGTTTGCCCAGCATCGTTTGTTAAAGAGGCTATCTTTTCTGCAGTGCATATTTTTGTTTCTCTTGTCCCGAATCTTATGGCTGTAGTTGTGTGGGTTTGTTTCTGTATTCTCTATTTTACTTCACTGGCTTATGTGTCTGTTTTTGCGCCAGTCTTATGCTGTGTTTGTTAGGATGGCTTTGTGGTATAGTTTGAAATAAGGTATTATGATGCCTCCTTGTTGTTTTTGCTTAGGATTACTTTGGCTATTTTGGGTCTTTTGTGTTTTCACATAAAATTTAGGATTTCTTTTCTAGTTCTGAGAAGAATGTTGGTATTTTGATGAGGATTTCATGGAATCTATAGATTGCTTTTTTGTAATATGGCTATTTTAACACTTAATTTTGCCTATCCATGAACATGGGAGATCTTTCCACATTGTAGCATCTTCTTCAATTTCTTTCTTCAGTGTTCTGAACAACAGCTGTGAAGAACTTTTACCTCCTTGGTTAGATTGATCCCTAAATTTTCTTTTAAAAAATTATTGTGAATGGCATTTAAAAAATTATTTCTCAGGTAGTCCATTATTGATGTATAGAAAAGCTATTGATTTTCTGATGTTGATTTTTATATTCTGGACTATTTGGTTGTGGAAAATTGGGAATACATCAAAGTTAAAGAAAAACAATTCCCTATGATGCCATCATCTAGTGGTCATCACTGTTGACTCTTGGTATATTTCTTTTCTTTCCTTTTCCTTTTTTTGGGCATTTTATTTGCTACAGTTCAACATTTTAATTGATTTATTACATAATCAATACATGTTCATTATAGAAAAGAGTGAAAAATTTAAATACAGAAGTAGATATACCCTTGGTCGCATTATCTTGAAACTACCTCTAACTACATTTTGATGTATTTCCTTTAAGACAGTTAAATCTGCATATTGATTCTGTTTTTTAAGAAATAGATTTATGAAATAATAGTGTATGATAAAGTGTTTTTTTTTCTTTCACTTTACATGTTGGATGCCTTTTTCTTTTATCAGGAAATATGAGTATTTAGTTGGATACAATGGCATATGCTTGTAATCCCAATTGCTCAGGAGGCTGAGGCATGAGGATCTCAAGTTCTAGGCCAGGCTGGGCAAGTTACTGAGACTCTGTCTCAAAATAAAAAATAAAGAGCTGACAATGAGGCTTAGTGGTAGAATGTTTGCCTAGCATAGGTGAGGCCCTGGGTTCAGGATTGACAAAAAAAGAAATATAAGAAATGTAAATATATATTATATATGCTATATATTTATGTAATTAATAAATATATCTTTATAATATTATTTTAATGGTTGCATGTATTCCATAGTATGAATGCACCATAACCTATTTAACTGATTGCTTAGACACATGATAACTTAAACTTTCTGAGTGGATTACAGACTTTATATTCTAAGCAGAATCACTCCACTCAGTCATTTTTTTCTTGCTTTTTCTTTTTTTTTCTGCTGGTGATGGAACCCAGGGCCCTCTTCATGGCAGGCAGGTGCTCTACCACTGAGCTGCTGCCCCAGCCCCAGTCATACATTCTTCATCCTGTGGTTAATGTGTGCTATTTGATGATGTTTAATTCTTAAAATTAACTTTATTACAAATATATATTTATAGTAATACAGTGGATCTGCTGGGTGTTTTTAGTGGCCCTACGACATTCTCTAAATTGAAAATACTATTCTGTTTAGCTATCATGTATTTGAAATGGCACATTAGAAATTGCTTTTTTTGGGTCAGGGATTTAGCTCAGTGGTTCTGCTGCCTGCCTTGCAAACACAAGGACCTGAGTTCGATCCCTGGTACCAAAGAAGAAGAAGAAGAAAAGAAATTGCCATTTTCAACAGGAAATGCCACCACAAACACTGAACAATGGAACAGATGGCACCTGTTTTTGTTTTTTTCTGTATTTTCTATATCCATATTGACAAACACATTCTGTATTCACATCACTGTCCAAGAAGAAGCTGAGGTAACTGAAGCCAGCAGAACCCCCTCATTCCAGGCTCCTCTGCTCCCAGAGTGGCCAAGGTCACCTCCCTCTGCCTGGACAGATAGGTTCCCTGCACAACTCCACAGGAGAGGAATTCCCTCCACATTTTTGACAGGCTGAATCACTTTTCATGGCTTTGGTTCTATGGAAAACTGTTTCAGAGAATGTTTGGTGAACTGACTCTGTATGTTTTCACGTCGTGAGGGTTTACTCTGTAAGAATATTATTTCACCTGTATTTGGAGAAAGTTGCTTGTTTTGGCAACCTCTCTTTTGTTATAAGGATTCACACTTGCCAAATTCCATGTTCAGAAATACTGCGGGCCAAATTTCATGCTGGGTAAGTTCATACCTAAAGACAGTAAATTTCTGAATGGACTCCTAAGATAAAATACAACTTACTTTTGCTCACTGCTTTGCTTTACACATTGATTCCAAAGTGTTTTAAATGCTTAATGCATTTAAATTGCATTTAATTGCACAAATTTAAATTGCTGATAGCAGCGAATAAGTTCAGATGAATTCAGAAAAAAGAAAAAGACCCATCAATCTTTTCAGGTAGATTAGACCACAGTGTTTTAATAATTTTATAAGTAAAACATTCTGATATCAAGGGGAAGCCCCCCCCTTGGCCTTTATCTATAAAGATAGCACAAATCATTCTGAAGGATATTTCTAAAGATAGCTACTTGATAGTTCAGAAAGAATTCCGTTCATTTCAAGTTTATGGGGTTTGGCACAATAAATATTTGTTGAATGAATGTATAACATATTTATTTTGCCAGGATAATAGGAAATATGGCTCTACTTGATTGTCATGTGGAGTATGTTTCGAGGCAGGACACAAATAGGATGGAATTTTGTCTTTGGGTTTAAATATTTGTTTTTCAGATGCTCTCTTCATGTGGTCTTATTCCATTGACCGTGGTGCTGTTTTTGTAACTTTTTGTACTGAATCCATGTCCTACTTCTTGATTTCATCTGTCAGCTGAGGCTTAGAGTCCCTGTCCTTGGGAATCCTAGGTGATGTCACCCATGAAATAAGCCATTCTTTTTTTTTGGTACTGGGGATCGAACTCAGGTCCTTTTGCACGCGAAGGTGGAACCACTGAGCTAGATCCCGGGCCCCTAGGCTATTCTTTTGAATGCCTCCTGAACTGCACACATGGGAATGACACTTCTCTTTTTTCGGTACCGGGGATTGAACTCGGGTCCTCGCTCTTACAAGGCAGGCCACCGAACCGCTGAGCTAAATCTCCGGCTGGGAATGACACTTCTAACACTGCACTGAAGGGTTAGAACATCAGCCTTTCTGTGGCAGGAGAAAATAAAATCTTTTCTTTCTTTCTCTCCTCCCTTCTTTCCTCTGTCTCTCCCTCCGTCCTTTCCTTCTTCCCTTCTTCTTTCTTGGCTCAGGGCCTATTCCTAAAGGTCATTTTTCCTAGATCCTTGCTAGGACTCAAGAGGCCTGATGTGCTTCTGTTGTCCCTGCCCTCTTGGCATCTTCCCAGCCTCCATGTGAACAAGCCCAGGTTTACCTGTGGGAGGATGAGGGACCGCGTGGAGCAAAGACAAGCCATTCCAGCTCGGGTCACCTCAGGTCCTCAGCTTACTGCCAGCTGGCCAAAGAGGCATAAGGGAGTCCAGCTGAGATCAGAAGCCCAGAACAAATTGCTGCCCCACATAGTTGTGAGATCAATAAATTGTTGGGATTTTACTCATGGAATTTTGAGGTTGTTTGTGTAGCAAAAGCTAAGTGGTCCCCCTGCTAAGGAGGTTTGGTCACTCGACAGGTTTCCTACTTGGCTCAATTGCACCTGATGTGGAGGTACACTTTGTAGCTATCTTGTTATCCCTGATGTTTTCAGCTCTCTACCAAAGCCCTTTAGAGTAGCTTTTGAGGTCTTGGATGCTGTAGTCACACAGCTAGGCCTGAATCCAATCTTCTCCACTTACTAGCTTTGTGGCCTTTGGTAAATCACTTTGCCGTGTCTGAATTTTATATTCGCATCTGTAAAACATGGAAGTTTGTGATTATTTATCTAATCTCCATTCCTGACCTCATACTTCCTTATTTCTACACCCAATTTCAGGCACATGTTCTCTGCATAGCCAAGATCAGAAGATACTCTTGATTGATCTCGACTAATTTTGAAAATTCCAATTCCTTTTCTAATGCGTAGTTTGAGTGAGCATATGATCAGCTTCTGATGAGAGGAAACACGCTGAGGTGGAGTTGTTTCTGCTAAGATTTCTTCACTTCTAGGAAGAACTGTTTTGTCTCTTCTGAAGATTGTTTAGTTTGGATGTGAGGCTTAGAATGGTAGCTGCCGTTTGGTGGTCGTGGAGAAAGCCCTGAGGAAGGCAGAGTCATGAGATGGAAAGAACCTGGGTCCTTGAATAGATCACGAAATCACTGAAACGCCAATCATAGAATCAACCCTATTCAAAACTACTCGTTAAACTGGGTGAGAAGGGGGTGGGGATTTAGCTCAGTGGTTCCACCGCCTGCCTGCCTCGCAAGTGCAAGGTCCTGAGTTTGATTCCCGGTACCAAAAAAGAAAGAAAATAAACTGGGTGAGAAGGGGCACACACCTATAATCTCAGCACTCGGGGAAGCTGAGGCAAGAGGTTGCAAGTTCAATCCCAGCCTGCGCAGTTTATCAATTTAGTGTGACATTGTCTCTCTCTCTCAAAAACAAACAAACAAACAAACAAAAAGTAAAAGCCTGGGCAGAAGCTCATAGTAAAGGCCCTGGGTTCAATTCCCAGGACTGCAAACAGTAAAAATAAATGAACAAAACCACTCATATGAAATGATACTGTTTAAGCCTGAGTCAGATTTTCTGTTCCTTGCTAGCCCAAAGCATCTCCCTTAGTACCACATTTAGCACATAGTAAATCATCAATAAACATTATAACATTATAACTATATTTGAGTCTTCGACTATTAAATGGTTTCAGATTTCATAGACCTTTGAAAACAAGATTTACAGAATCCTTCCCAGATTTGACACTGTTCTTTTTACTTGTGACTCTGGTTCTGGAGCAAGTCTTGACCCTATGGCCAGTGATCCAAATTGAGCCCACTGCCTGCTTTTGTAAATAAAGTTTTATTAGAACACAGCCACTCCCATTGGTCTATGGCTGCTTTTGCACTAAAACACTAAAGTCGTTCCCAATGGAAATCCTATGACCCCCTCAAAGCCTAAAATATTTATTATCTGGCCCTTTTCAGAAATAGTTGCCAGCCTTGCTTGTCCTGGAGCCAATGCTTTACCTCCTTGGTGAAGACTCGCAAGAGACGACTTAATGATGCAGACTGCAACTTTCACCAGATAGATTTTGCTTCACTAGACAGATTAGTCTAGTGACTTTCTCATAGACAAATGGCTGAAAACCTGGTCCAAACCAGGTGCTGGTTTTCAGAATGGCTGGATACAGGGCCTCATGTGGGTTAATAAAAGTGAGGTTTCAGTCTTTCTGTCTCATGGCTCTGCTTCTCTGGGCTTGCTCCCATCTCAGACAGTGCTTGCCGTTGAGGGCCACAACATGTCCCAGTAGTGTCTGTCCTTCTTAGCTGTGTCTAGTAGGAAAGAGATAAAATCACTGTTTCAATGTTTGCTGTGGAAACTGGAGATTTGCAGAGACTGAAGACGTCAGCACTGAAAGTCACCCTAGGAAGCCACGGATGGTTTCTCTCACCCTTTGCAGAGTGCATTTAAAAGGTACAGAAGATGAACCTTGTTGCTACCTCCATTTTGGCTGTCTTTCTCCATTAGATTACAGACTCCAAGGAACGGTGCTCAGTCCTTAGTACATTCTTAGTAAGTATCATTTTGGATGATGAATGTGGAAGTATATTTATTTAACAATTCAGACGAGATCGGGCGCGTTCAGGGTGATATGGCCGTAGACTTATTTAACAATTCAAATTGGGATTATTCCTCACACATATTTTTGTTTTCTGTTTTTTAAAAATTGAAATATCTATATTATAACTATTCCTCTTTGTCACTAACTAAATGAAGTATGAAAACTGTACAGAAAGTATGCACGCCAAATTCGTGATGGTTGTTTTCTCCTGGGGTAGGGGAGGGAGGGGACTTCTCATGTTTTTTAAATATAAAAACATCTGATGAAAAAAAATAAAGTCTTTGGGAACACAATTTTCCATGGTTGTGTAATAGTTTATCATATGACTATATCAATTATATTTAAACCAATCTCCTTTTGTACATTTAAATGGCTTTCGATTTGTTGTTCTTGTAAATAGTATTGAGATGAATAACTCTGCATGTGTCTTTATGCATAACCTCTGATTATTTCCTTAGAACTGTTTCCTAGGGAAAGGAATTATAGGGCATAACTTGTGTTTTGATATTTATTTGTCAATTCTTTTCTAGTAAAGTTAAAACCAATTCAGTGGGTTAAGATTTTAAACTGACTATAGCAAGTTATGAAAAAAGGAACTGAGCTATAAAAATGGCTACTGATGGTCTAATACCAAAAACAATTATTAAGAAATTCTATTCTAGTGCCACCTATGGCACCCCAAGCTGGGGTCTTGCTGTGTTGCTCAGGCTGGTGTCAAACTCCGGGGATTAATAGATCTTCCATTAGCAACTAAATAGCTGGGACTGCAGTCATGCAGGCATACGGGCACTGTGTCATTATGCCTGGCAACTTGTAGTCCCTTCGTGTATTTATGTGGATAAAAGACGCTTCTTGCTTCCTAAGTACTTCCACAGTTACAGTATCAGGGTTCCCTGGAAATGGATATCTTTAATTATTTTCCTCGGTCATCCTCATTTGGAAAATACAAAATGACGTTGCCTATTAATGCTCTTGAAATTCACTGAGTTTGTTCTTAATGAACAGCAAGGAAACTTTGCTCATGACTCAATTCTTGATTTTTCCTTATGTGTAGAAAGGTGTCAGTGAATGTGATATCCCTTTCTGCCTTCTTTTTTTTTTTTGGTACCAGGGATTGAACTCAGGACCTTGCTTACCTACTTTTAATTCACTCAGTCAGGTCTTGGAAAAGTGGGACACCTCTCTCATCATGGAGCTTAGTTTCCTTGGAGTCCAGTTGCTCACAAGAGTACTTGCCGTCTCTTTAGTTCCTCCACACCATCGGTCTTACAGGACTAGGCCTCCTGTGCTGGAGGAGGCGCTGCTGTAGTCCGGGCCTAGCTCAAGAGGCAGCCTGAGATTTCTTGTGTGATCATCTGAAATTTACACACCATAGGAAACAGATGCTTGTCTTTTAAAATATCAGAAAATATCGTATCTTTCTTCAGCCAGAGAGGTGAATTGGTGAATTGACCTCCAGTGATTCTCCCATCCAATAACCTATAATGAATCAAAATGATATATATCTCAAATATTAAAATATAATTTCATCTCACATTAAAATATAATTTATTAATGAACCAAGTCATCCATTGCATTAGGTAAAAGACTTGTGTTAGATGCTCTCCTGTTCTGACAGGGCAGGCAGACTGGAAAGAAATGGGCTTCTCAGGAGATGAGAGGTGAAACTGAGTGTGGTGGGAACCTGAAAAATGACAGCCTTGTGTCCCTGGCACAGGCAGAGCGGCGGAGAAGGAGGAAATGAGGCTGAAGAGACAGGCAGGGGCCCGGTAGTGCCAGGCATGCCATGCAAAGTGGTTTGGACTGGATCCTAAAGGCAATGAGCAGCCACTGAGGATTTTAAGCAATGGTTTGACATTGACCCCTGGGCTCAGGAGTCACGTTGATCTTATTCTGGCCCATATTCTCTGCATTACCCATAAAGACAGCATCATACAAATATTTCCACGTCTCCTCCCATTCCGCCCTTGGAGAGCGGTTGTAGCTACTACAGTTTGTATTTTGAAGATGATTAGAGTTGACTTTTTTTCTGAGCCTGCTCATGTCGTCCAGTTGTCCGAAGTAGTCGCAGTGGGAGCGGTAACCCACTCCCTTTCCCTGGGGGCTGAGGCTGCTACCTCATCCCGAAAGGATGTGTTGCTTCATGATATCAGCTTACAGCAAAACACGCACAGATAACTTTTCAAACATTTAATTGTAATACTTCCATGCTTAAATCACCAAATTGGCTTTGGAAACTATGCAATCTCTTCAAATTACATTCTCTTTTAACTCAGAATTCACAGTATAACAGGCTAGTTTGTGTACTTAAGACATTTGAAAATGGGTGTGTACAAAGTGGCCTGGAGTTACATGATTTTCTACTTGTAAAAAAGGCAGCGTATTGTAAATGCAACAAAAAATGAGGATCAGCTGTGTGTCATGTATCTCGTCACCTGTTTTGTATATGATAAGGCACAGAGGGGACTTAGATCCTGGGTTCATTTCCCAGAGCTCCCAAGACGAATTATTCCAAAATGGGTGGCTTAAAATCACAGGAATTTATTTTCCCACAGTTCTGAAAGTGAGATGCCACCTCTGAAATGCTGGGTAGACTTTTGTGTTGGCCAGAAATCTTTGGTATTTGTTGGCTTCCAGCTACATCAGTCCCTGTCATGATATGACATTCTTCATGTATGTTTGTTTCTGTCTTTATATGGCATTTGTTTTTTGAGACAGGGTTGCACTATGTAGTTCAAGCTGGCCTTGAGCTTACTTAGTAGCCTAGGTTGGCCTCAAACTCACAGCAATCCTCCCGCCTCAGCCTCCCAAGTGCTAGGGTTACAGGCATGCGTCACCATGTCCTGTAAAGCTGTAAAGCATTTCCCTCTTCTTAAAAGTATAGCACTCAGCTAGGTGTTATGGTGTGTGCCTGTAAGTTAGCATTAGGAGGCTGAGGCAGGAGGATTTCAAGTTCAAGTCATGCCCGGAGAATTTTGGGAGAATTAAAATTAAAATTAAAGTTAAGATCCATTGAGTGGCCTCATCTTGATCACATCTTAAAAAGTCCCTATTTCTGGGCTGGGGATTTAGCTCAGTGGAGCTGCTGTCTTCCTCGCAAGTGCAAGCGCCCCCCCCCCCAGTTCGATCCCTGGTATTCCCCAAAAAAGTCCCTATTTCCAAATAAGGTCACATTTCTAGGTACCCAAAGGTTAAGACTTCAACATATCTTTTGCTTTGTTTTCTGCGCTGTCTTCAAAATTTCTTTTCTTTTTTTTTCCTCCCTGGTACCACTGGGTATTGAATGCAGAGAATGTGAAACTATAACCTCAGCTCTTAATTTTTCTAAATTTGAGACAGGATCCTAAATTGCTCAGATTGGCTTAGAACTTGAGTTCCTCCTGCCTCAGCTTCCTGAGTAGCTGGGATTATAGATCTGTGCCACTATGCCAGGCTCCAATTCGGAGCAGTACACCACTAGCTGTATTTCAAGTGCACAACAGCCACGAGTGTCAGATTGCTAGAGTCTAGAAGGTGCTGCCTGTGGACAGCAGGATCCAGTTCCAGGGAATCAGTCAATCAAAGAGCCAGGGCGGCCTGAGGAAGAAAGTGCTTCCAACTCAGATGAGGTAAATGTAAAGAGCAGGGACTCACCTGAGCTTACCTCACAGGAGGGCGGGAGGTTCCTTAGCAGTGGGCTTCCTCAGAGCTGACCTATCAGGAGTGAGAGGGTCCAGGAGCATTGGCAGGGAGCCTCGTTCACCCTGTGTCCCCAAGGGTGAAGAAGCCTGTCGTTTCAGTGTTTCTCATCTGCTCTGTCAGACTGATTCCTTCTATTTATGTGCTTGAAAGTCCTTATTATAGTTTTAAAATGGCTTCCTTAGCTGCTAACTCCATAACCTCTTGACCTGGCTCCCCATGGCTAGCTCAGCACCTGTGCCCGCATCGTGTGCTCCAAGTGCAGGAAGTCTCATTGGCTTCTTGCTTAGCTACCTGCCTTTGGCTGGCCTGGTACAAACATGGCTCCCCTACTGGTCCCTGGTGTAAGGTAGTGATTATCAAAGTGGGCTATATACCAGCATCATTAGAAATACACATTCCCGGGCCCCATCCCAATCAAAGGAATCAGAAAGTCTAGGGACAGAGCCCATGACACTGTCAGAACGTGGGCCAGGGCAGATTTCCTCATGAAGGGCCAGAGGCGAATGGCATCGGGCAGCCCAGATGTGGACAGACAGAGGAAAGAGAGGTGATCTCAGCTTTGATCACTGGAAACCAGGTGTGCTGGGGAGGGTGGGTGGGAGTGAGGAGGGTGTGGTGTCATAAAAGTGGCACAGCAAACAGCTCAGAATGACCTAACCCGAAACCCTGTCAGAACAGGGCTGTCCTGGTGGGCTTATGAATCCAGCTTTCAGGAACTGGGACAGGAAAAGAAGAGAAAAGTGGACACGGGGGAGGAAGAGTGAGACTGACAGCAGTAACTACATGGCTGGCTGCTTTATCAGTAATGAGCTCATTTGGAGGAAGCCAGACCTAATGTTATTTAAATGATGACATTTTACAAGATGACGAGACATAGGGTCTTAAGCAGTGGTATAAATTGCTGAGTGCCAGATTTTTCCATGGCACACACAGTGTATTAAATTAGAAATTTACACTATAAAATAGCTTTGCACGAGTACCATAATTAACCTACGCTTACTTTTTTGATTACTGGAGACAACTCTTCTATGTTAAAAAATATATTAATGGCTGGAGCAGAAGAAGTACTAACTACAGATGGTAGGTATTTTCTTGCAGTCATATCAAATTTAACCTTAGCCTGGAAAACAGAAATATGTTTTAAATAAAAGGTTTTAAATGTTCTTAAAACCATGCATAGATTTCCTCTTATGGTCTTGGATACCGCCATAAAGAGTACCATGTTAACTAAAGTTTATTAATGAAAAAAACATGAAGCTTTTGCTCAAAACTGCCATTTAATGTTTTGCTGTTATACTGGAAGGTTCTATCAAATGACATTCATGGAAAAAGATTGATTTTATTGGTACAAAATAAGGTGGCGAGACAAGTTTAAGAAAATGATTCAATAAAAGGTGTACAATTCTATTGAGAACAAATTAGAAGTTATAAAGGGATCAAATGTTTTGAAAAGATTTTCTGCAGTTCCCATAACCATGGAAGGTACACACAGGCAAAACTTACATTGTGAGTGGACTTCTAGTTTAAGAAGAAAACGTAGGATGGAGTCCCTCAGAATTGTCATTCCTCTTTTTTTTTTTCTCAAAAATATGTCTTGAAGCGATGCCATGATAAAGCGATGGTGTAAATCTAACGCTGAACTTTAATGAAAATCCAGCTTTCCTTAACGGTATAATTTCGAAGAGTACAGCTGACTCAAAGTGTGGTATCCTGGGAACTTGCTAGAGACAAATACCAGAGCTCTGCCTTACACTGACCAGATCAGACCCTCTGGGATGGTACGTGGCTAGCTGCGTTGAACAACTTCTCCAGGTGACTTTGATGCAGGCGGAAGTTCCAGAGCCACTGGGATAGTGATTCCCAACATGGTGTGGGTCAGAGTGCCCTCTGGGGCTTGTGTAAACACTCCTTTGCCTGACTGCAGAAAATTCTGATTCAAAAGAACTGGGAAGTGGTTAGAAACTGTATTGTCAATGCAAGATGATCTTGGGAGCCACTGGTTAAAAAACACCAATGATTAAAGTCAATCTGGGCCAGGGACTTAGCTCAGTGGTTCTGCTGCCTGCCTTACAAGGGTAAGGACCCTAGTTTGATCCCTAGTACCAAAAAAAAATTTTTTTTGCCTGGCATGGTGGTGCATGCCTGTAATCCCAGCACTTGGGAGGCTGAGACAGGAGGATCTCTGTGAGTTTGAGACCAACCTGGGCTACACAGTGAGTTCCAGGGCAGTATGAACTACATAGTGAGACCCTGTCTCAACCCTCCCCACCAAAAAAAGTCTAAAGTCAATCTAAGTAAGTCCTTCTATTGCTTTTCCTTTTGTTTTTCCCTCTCCCCAAATTCTCTTCCACTATGTTGATTTTTAATTATTAATATATTCAATCTCAGTATCTTCAAAATATAGTACAGTACATGGCCCATGAAATGAGCTAAAAAAAAAGGTTGGATGAATCAACAAGTTTCACAGTAAGATTTTGCTGTGTAGAGAATGGCAATATTTTCATCTTCAGTGTTATTTTCTTTTAGAAGAGTTTTACACTTGAATGCTTATAATTGATGTTATATAAAATTCTTAAGCTTGGCATAGTAGTGAATGCCTATAAATAATTTCAGCACTCAGGAGGCTGAGGCATGAAGATGGCTGGAAATTGGAGCCCAGCCTGGGCTACACATGAGTTTAAGGCCAGCCTGACTACATAGTGAGGCACTGTCTCAAAAAAAACAACCTCCCCACAAAACAACAAAACACCACAAACTTTCAGTTTTGTAATTTTATTTTTATTTGGACTGATGAAATATTTAAATATGTAACAAAAATAAAACTATGATGCTAAATAAAGGTACATATCAAATAATACTTAGCACGGTAAGAGAAACCATAATCATAAAATGAACATCCACGTACCCAGCTTTAAAAAATTATTACCAGTGCTGTGAATGTGTTTAAAATACAGCATTATTCTTATCTGAGTCTTTGTTTCAAACAATAAAATTTGCACTTACACACAGACAAGCCTAAACGGAGTCCTCCCCTGTAATTATGCCTCTATCCATTTTCCTGGGTTGTCACTCCATCTTTCAGTGTACGGCTTTCAACTGCACAACAGGCAGTGTTCCTCCCTCAGGTTCCTCCTCACCTCCTGAAACCCGAACTTGTATTACCTAACAGAAGCTACAATTATGTCAGTGGGTGGCTGGGAACAAAGTGTTTGCTATAAGAGTAAGGCAGGTGGGGTTGTGTACATCAGTTTGCTAAGTTTATTGTCATTATCCGGCCTCTTAGCAGCTATTGTTTAAATTGTTTTGTGTACCTTCAGCTCTTCTGTAACGGAAGCATTTCTAAAGCACCTTGTTCACTGCTTTGCATGTAGCAGGCACTCAGTGTGTGTTGAGTGAACTTTTAGCTCTCTTCCTTGTATTTTTAGTCTGACTTCTAAGATTTATATACATTGTATATGTGCTGCTGAAGCGAGCACTAGGATTTATACACTTTGGGAATCACTTTAATTGTAGGACTGTATCCAGACTGCTGAAATGTTCTTGGAGGTAACTTCATCTAGAGGATGATGTGACTTTACTGATGAACTAAAAGCCATGACTTACAGTGACTCGGATCAAAACACAGATTTCATTAAACATTTTAATTGCATTGTCACAATGGCCGTAAGCAAAATTAACAAAGCGTGCACAAGTACACGCAAATCCCTGTTACGCTTAGTTTTCACCATGCCAAAGGCATCTGTGTACATACACACAGCTCTTATTCTACTTTTAAATTCTGCGTTATATATACACTTCCATATTAAATGATAGTCATAATTGCCATTTAAATGACTGCATAAAAAATCCATGCTGTTTAACCGAGTGTGGGGAGCACACGCCAGTAATCTTAGGAGGCTGAGGCGAGAGGATCTCCGAGAGGCTGAGGCCAGCCTGGGCTACATTGTGAGTTGCAGGCCATCCTAAACTGCACAGGAAGGTCCTGTCTCAAAAAATAAAACATAAAATCTATGCAGTTGGTGTAAAATAAGTCACTATAATTCACCGTCAGACTGTTCCCCATTTCCTTTTTGCTATTAACCGAACTTTGCAAAGAACATCTTCTGAATAATTATGGACAGAATAAATTCCTAGCAGTGCAACTACAGGGACAAAGGGTAAGTCACATTCATTTTTATTTTCTATCTTTTCATTGTGAGATAGAGATAATAAAGTTCAGTACTTTATGAAGAGCTTTTCACACAGTGCTCTCCAAGGTTTATTAACAATACTATGGTATTAGTATCACCTCTCTCTCCTTGCGCTACAGTTGGAAAAAGAGCCCGAGCAGGCAGGTAACCCGATCTGATCCACCAGGTGAGTCTGGGGCGGAAGAGGCAGGGAGCTAACAGCTTTCTTAGGGATTTGCTGGAACACTCAGTGTGACTATTCTCTTCCCTCGCCCGAGATGCTAAATTCAAGGGCAGCGGCCTCGCTTTAGCGCCTCAGCGCCTCCTAGCGCTCGCCTTCTCCTCTCAGAGGCCGGAGCGCCCTGCACACAGTAGGCGTCTAACAAAGGCCGTGGGCCCCGCACCGACACAGCCTCTACCTCAGCGGGCTGGGCACTGCGTCCCTCCGATGCCACAAACGCGCCCCCTC
>NW_022900935.1:50529237-50536635 GCF_012274545.1 Fukomys damarensis | reverse complement strand
GGCGGCGGGGGAGCCGCTGGGGTGGGGAAAGGAGGGGTGCACTGGTCCGAGTCGCGGGCGGATTGGAGGTCGGGAGGTCTTGGCCCAGGAGCCCGACTCTCTCTCTCCCGGGGCCACGGGGCTGCCCAGGTGGTATCGTGAAGGGGATTATTGAATCTGGTTTCCGACTGCGCGCAGTAAACACTCCTTAAAGATGGAGTGCTTAACGGGAGTATGTGTGTGTGTGTGTGTGTGTGTGTGTGTCCACGGGTTAACTTGGTCACCCAGTTATGCCCGCGTGCAAAACCTTTACTCGGCAGCAGCCTCTGTGGTCGGTGCCATACACCTTAAGCGCGCGTCTAAGGAGGGAAGGAAGGAGACTGAGGTTGACTTTTCCGGTGTGTCCGCCTGATCTCACGACTCGGGCTCATTGTACACTCTGTGTTTTGGAAGTGTTTGATTGCAGGGTAGCATGTTTTGGGTTGTTCCTCGTAGGCCGCAGGACTTAGGGCCCACGTCTAACTCTAGACTTCCTTTAGAAGCCACCCCCAACCCCGTGCGCCTTGGGTACATTTCTAAGTATGTGCTCATACAAACTTTCGAGCAAACTTTCATTCTCTCCCCTCACCCCTCCCGTTTTCTAAGTGGAAAAGAATGTCCAGAGGGGTTTACTAGATAGACAAGACTCTTACAAAGTGTTTGATTCCAGGTGCATGAAATCTTTAACGTTCCAGGTACCTTTTGCTTACCATTTTTGGTAAGTCACCACGACTTTAAGAAAGAATACTTAGTTTGAAAAGTGTAATTGAAATCAGTGTGATTATAATAGTTTCGTTATTTACCATTAATAAATTGTCCACTTTTATATGTTCGGAGTGTGGTGAGAAAGATGTTTTTCCTGAGAGGATTTGTGTGTGTGTGTGTGTGTATGCGTGAGTGTAAGAATAAACTGTAATTATGTTTGCCCACACTAGACTTTGAGATTTATATGGACTAATTTTGAAGTTGCATACTTGTATGTCACATCCCAGGCAACTGGCTGAATACTCTACAGAAAAACTGAGTGAAATTGGTATTTGAGAATTTATCGTGAATGTATGTTGGCTGCAATAAAAGATATTACTTTTATGACAGTTTTGCGTTCCCTGGAGAATATTGCAAAGACTCATTTGACTGAGTTGTTCTTAATAGAAAATCTGGATGGGGATGCTTGTCTTTACCCCGTTCATTTTCCTTATTTTGGGCGAGTTAGTGGAAACCATTATAAGGGATCTTTGTTGTTTCATCTATTGCTGTTCTTATCTGGAGTCAGTCTTGTGTCAGTAATCATGGAAAGAACCTGCGACCCTCCGTGTGCAGAAACCATTAGAGAAAAGGCTGTTGCCATTTATTTCCCGCTAGATTATATACATATGGAGAAGATGAGGGAGGAAACGGATTTTGGTTTTCTTCAGATAAAATGAATTTTGAGGTTATTGGTGTGATTCAGTAGATCTTATTTATCTGTGGTTTCCTTACTACATATGATTCATTATAAAAGTTTATGAGTAAAGTTTGTTGAGGAAAGATTATATTTATTTTTGGGGAGAGGGAACACTGGACTAAACTTATATAATTTTGTATATTTAGATTTTCCTGAAGAATTTTAAATACCATGTATTCCCCTTAATTGTAAAAATAGTTTGAAGTACTCTCAATTTCTTAAATCCATTGGGAATTTTGCCTCTGAATAATTTTCTCTTAAAGCTTGACGTATTAAAAACATTGCCCTCCCCTTTTGGTTACATATGGTGGAATCTCTATTTTGCCAGGACAGTTAACTTATATTTTTTCATTTTTGTTCATCATTTACAAATTAGATGGTATAGATTTTAACAAATAGATCTCAAGAGCTGGATTCAATTAACAGCTTTTTAGGACATAAACATTAAAGGGTAAGATGGAAAAGATTGTTTTGACTGACTGGATAAATGACAGGGCTATGTTTGATGTGAGTCCAGGAATTGGTCTGGAGCTGGTGCCCAACTTCTCAGTCCATCTTGAGAAGCCAAATAAAATATTTAACCTAGGCCTCATTTTGTTTTTTAAAAAAAGTTGATTCTTTGTTAAGACCTTAAGAAATGTTTGGCATACCTTTAGACTAAGTGTTTAACAGTTCATTTAGATCTGGGTTCTCTAATAGAGGAAAAATCACTTTAAAAAAAGGCAGATACAGTGAATTTTTATTTGGTTTACAATACATTTGGGCTATGTTTTGAAATTATTGTTCTTGCTTTAGTACCATACTCATATTTTAAATTTATAGAGTGCTTTTTATTCCAAGGTGCTTTATGAACTGTATGTAGTTACTCAATTACATCTTAATATGAATTTGCCCGCTTGCTAAAAGGTGTTAACAATTCTTGCATGATAACACACACGTAAACTGAAAGATAGGAAATACTTGAGCCATGAGATCTCTGCCCACAATAGATATTAGTTTTCCATGTATTATACCTACAATCACAGTTAGTGAATTGTTATTTATTGATGTTAAGAAGGTAGGACTAATTTAATACCAAATTTGAGATTGCTCAGGCACATTGGTGCTTAAAATCTGACTTGATCCCTTAAACTATTTCTTGTTCTTTATGACACATTAACCACTTGATCATTAAAATGGGCTATATGGTATTATCAGTTTTAACTAGTATTTTTAGAGCAAATTGGATTATACAATGTATAATTTGTATAGTATTATATATATATGTCTATTGACTTTTCTTAATGCAGTTAGTTAGAAGTCGTTTGGATAGAAAATATTCCTTATATTTGGTTACATAAAATATGCGGTAGCCAGTCTCAAATAAATAAATAAATAAATAAAAATGCGGTAGCCAGGACTGGTGGTGCATGCCTGTAATCCCAGCACTCGGGAGGCTGAGGCAGGAGGATCGCTGTGAGTTTAAGACCACCCTGGGCTACATAGTGAGCTCCAGGTCAGTCTCAACTGCATAGTGAGACCCTGTCTCAAACCCCCCCAAAATGGGGTGATTTTAAATACTATTGTTGTTTTAGAAAATCAAGGCTGAAAAGAGCAGTTTACTGTAACTTTTAATGTATAAAATTCCTAGGGATGAAGAAACAATAGGTTTCTTCTCCAGAACATTTATTTCAGACATTTTTGTAAATTCATTGCTTTTGTATGTTTCTCCTCATGTTAATTTAAAAAATCCTTGACAGTAAGGAAGCCAACCTGGTATATAACTTAAGGAAAATTAATTTCAAAATGTCACCTTGAATGTGCTAGTATCTTTAATATAGATTCATTACATATTTCACTGATGCAAAGCTTTAAAAATTATAACTTGATCTGTATCTTGCAGTCTTCAAGTATATATATTTCTATATACTGTAATGACTTCTTGTAGGGGTGTAAGTAATTGATTTGAATCTTCCCAGTTAATTTTTTTTTAATTCTGAAGAAGCCAGTGAAGTTTAGTTCCTTCCTTTTCTCTTAAGTTCTCTCTCTGATCTAAACCCTCTTCAGACAGGCAGTATAACATGCCTAAGTATAGTATGGTTTTCTTGGTGGGTAAAGTGTGTATGTGTATTTTAATCATGGCTTCTGCCTTTTTTTCCCTGTTGAGCTGTTACTATCACAACATACTAATATCTCATGTAATTTAGTGTATTTTGTATGTAAGTCAATTTTCAAGGTAAAATGAAGGGTTGCGCTTAAGAGATATAGGATTTTAATTTTAGCCACTTTGATGAACATCTTCTAAAGATGTGATCAGTACCATTTAATTTTGTTGTTTTGAGACAGGGTCTTGCTCTGTAGGTTAGCTGGCCTTGACTTACTGTGTATCCCAGGCTGGCCTCGAACTTGTGGTGATCCTCCTGCCTCAGCCTCCTGAGTGCTGGAATTATAAGCATGTACCACCACACCTGGCCTTTGTCCTATTCTTTTAAAATAGAACATACTTAACAGAATGTAATGTTTTATGTGATTCATTTATTATGATTATATTATTGTAATACTTAGTGTGCCGATATTGTGATCTGTAGAAAGAATTAACAGACCTTGCTAAGTGATGTTTGGTTGGTTAACTTTGTTCCCATTTTTTTTTCTCTCTCTCACTCTAATTTCTGTTTATTGTTACTTTCATGTTTAAGAATGGGCCCTTGTAATCGGCATTGTTACATACTTGATTGTTTACTGGGGGATTGAACCAGACCTTTTCATGTTTTTATTTTGAGACAGGATCTCCTGTCTCTGGAGTAGCTGAGTTTACTGGCATGACCACCACACCCACTATTACATGTTTCTTTATGACTGACATGTTTTAGGTGCCAGACACTGTCAAATTCACAGTTAGCACTTTTAGTTCTCACAATAGCTCTATGAAGTAGGAGGTTAAGTACATGTTAGAATCCAAGTTAACTGTTTTGAAAGCTTGTTACAGACGAATTAGAAGTTGTATGAAGAAATATATTACATTTCTTTGGAATTACTCTTACCTCTTGTAATCCCTGCTCACCTTAACCCTCAACTCCAGGTTACCCTTTTCTCTAGAACTTTCTTTTGACCTGAATTGATCTCTCCTCTATAACTTTTTTTTTTTTGGTTATGGGGGATTGAACTCAGGACCTTGTGCTTGTGAGGCAGGCAGTGGCACCAGTGAGTTAAATCCCTGGCCCTGTTTTTTTTTGAAACAAGAGTTTCGCTGTGTAGATCTTGTGGTGATCCTCCTGATTCAGTCTTCCAAATGCTGGGATTATAGATATGCGGTACTGGGCCTGCCTCTCTCCTGTGACTCTTTTCCCTGATATCAGACCTAACTCACTAACAGGAATTTATTGTAACTATGTATGCTGTAAATTCCATGAAGACAAGATCCTTGTGTCAGCATGAGCTTTTTGGCATTGTATTGAATGAACACTGCAGAGCTGTATGTGTTCTATGTAGTTTTATATATGTTCGTTATGGCTAACACATTGAGTTTGAGTGTTGAGAGGTGATTCTGTAAATAAGAATCATCTCGTTTGTGACCTTGCTATAAATCTATAAGAAGTTTTGATTTTTTTTTAATCTGATGGGAACCACTGAAGTAGTTGATATACTTGCTACTTGCTAGTTGGTATACTTGCTGATCAGTAAGCGTATGTAGGGAATACGGAGGATGAACTAGAAAAGGATCTGTGAAGATTAGTTTTAGGATAACCAGTTAGGATTTGATAATGATCATTTCTAAATTTTGTTATTGCAAATAATTGAAGGAAGCATTTTGGTGTAGATAGCTTTGATTTTTAAAAAAAAGTATTAGTTTTTTTTAAAAAAGGTATTTCCTTAAGGTATTTTCATAGACATAGTGTTGAGTTTAAGCATGTTGATTTTTTTTTAAGGTACTCGATTAAATTTTCCTTCAGCTATTTACTAAAGAGTTGTATTTATTTAGGACAGCAATGACTATGTTTTTCTTAAGTATTCCATTATATAAGTATAGGCTTTTCTTTAAGTTTTTTGAGACAAGGTCTCACTAATTAGTCCAGGCTGGCCTTGAACTTGTGGCAGTCCTCCTGCCTTAGCCTCCTAAGTGCTGGGATTACAGGTGTTTCCCAGGAAGCCCAGCTAGCATTGGCTTTTATTTACTAAATTCTTTGCTAGTTTCAAGTCATAGTGTTTAAACATTTACTCATGAAGTTGAATTTTTTGTTTTCTAATTGTATTTCTCATGACTTATTTGGCCTTGTACTAGTTACCTGTTAGGGCCATAATATTTTCTTATTGACCTGAATAAGGCTTTGAAATATATTAGTCTATTGTTATATTTACCACGAACATTTAAAAAAAAATTCGGTTAATCCTTTATTTAAAACAATTTGAATACAAAGCATCTGTAGATTTTAACCTGCTAGGATTCATTAACAGTATTTTCTAGCTGACATGGGAACTCTTTTTTCCTATTTTGCTTATGTCATAATTCTTAATATTTTCTTTCTGTGACCCCTTTTGTATCCTGTTTTTTGTATTACTAATGTTTCATTTTGTTGGTTGTACCACAAACATTTCTGTGATCTATTCTTTGCCTTTTAATTGTGAGCAGTTTTAGACATGCAGAAATTTATTTTTGGAGTCAAAACTTTCCAACTTTTTTTTCTAATTACATTGATACTTAGGCTCTTGGTAAATATTTAAGTACATTTTTAGTGTTTAAAAATGGGTTAAGAGACTTTCCCCTCAAATTGTTAGCGAATTCATCATTGTTTATTAATTCTTTCTATTGTGGTATGTCATTTTAGTTTTGTTAAATTAGTTAAAATAGAATCAAATTTATCTCTTGCTCAGTATCATATTGTTTAAATTACTGTAGCTTTATAATTTAGTTAAATATTCTCACTGAGGCCTGGGGTTGTAGCTTGGTGGCAGGGCAAGTACTTAGAATGCTTGAGACCCTGGGCTCAATTCTAGCACCAGAAATCAAAACCAAAACAATGAAAAACCTAATTGGGCCAAACATTTTTAATACTTATTTGCCATTTCACCTAAATATTAAGCTTAAATTTAAAAAAGTTTGATTGGGATTATTATTACACTTGTACTACTCTGGGAAAAAGAGACTAAATGTATTTATTTTTCTCACCTAAAACTATATTATATTTTCTACCTTTATTTAAGGTTTGATCCATATGGGTTAGGATAGTTTTATAATATTCTTCCCACATTATAACTTAATTTCAGCAAATTTATATTTGTGGCACATACAGTGTATTTTAGCTATTACTTAGGAATGGAGTTATGGGAGCTGAGCGTGGTGACTCATACCTATAATCCCAGCACTGGGAGGCTGAAGCAGGAGCATCGCTATGAATTCGAGGCTAGCTGGGGCTGCAAAGTGAGTTCAAAGCCAGCCTGAACTGTATAGCAAGACCTTGTCTCAAAAACAAAAACAAACAGAGCAGTTCTGTATTTTTGCTCGATTTAGAGCAGTTTTACTATACTCTAAGCCTCTCAGTATTTAACTTATACTGGTTTTCTTAGTATGTTTTTGGCACTATATATATAGTTGAATGTTAACACCTTAAAGATAGTTGAACAAAGTGAGAAATTTTATTTGTATTAGAGTAGCTTCTGAAGCCATTTACTTCACTAAAAAAAAAAATCTCATTTTGAAGTGTGTGTGGTGGTGCATGCCTATAATCCTGGCTACTTGGGAGCCTGAGGCAAGAAGATTTCAAATTCCAAAATAACAGGGTGTCGTTTAGTGATAGAATCCTTGCCTAACCTGAACGAGGCACTGGGCTTAATCCCTGGTACTACAACAAAGCAAAATGAAACACCAGAAAACCCCATTTGTTACTGTATTGAAAAGTATCAAAGCCGGTGGCCTGCCTTGCAAGCACAGGGACCGAGTTTAATCTCTGGTACCAAAAAAA
>NW_022900935.1:50527240-50529024 GCF_012274545.1 Fukomys damarensis | reverse complement strand
ATATATCTATATATATAGATATATATCTATATATCTATATATATTTTTTTTTTTTGAGACAAGGTCTTGCTATGTAGCTCAGAATAGCCTTGAGCTGACTATATAGCCCAGGCTGGCCTTGAATTTGAGATAATCCCCCTGCCTCAGCCACTCTAGTGCCTGGCTTCTAATTTTTATTTTCATTAGTACATGTTTGCAGTACATAATGATTACGTTCATCCTGGGGAGTTGGTATGTGTACATAATACATCTTAATTCTTCTTATACCCCTTCCCCCATTTCTTGGTCCCCTTCCTATTTGCAATTTTGTTTTTTAATATATACTTTGAAGTCTTTCATATAAAAGAAACCATGCAATATTTAAGCTTGTGTGTCTGATTTATTTCACTTAACATTATGGTCTCAATATGCTTCCATTTTCTTACAAAGGACTCATTTATTCTTTGTAGTGGAGTAGCGCTCCCTTGTTTATAAATACCCCATTTTCTTTGTCCATGCATCTGTTGATGGACATATAGGTCACTTTCAAGATCTAGTTATTATGAGTTGTGCTGCTATACAGAAGCGTATGCATGTATTATTGTAATATGATGTCTTTAACTCTTCTGAGAAAATACCTAGAAGGGTAATAGCTGGGTGGAATGGAATTTCTAGTTTTAGTTTCTTGAGGAATCTCCAAGGGGAATAAGAAGGGGAATAACTGGAGCAAATGAAATTTGTAATTTTAATGTTTATAGAATCTCCATAGTGGTTTTTAAAAATTCATTATGCTTATTGGTACATTTGAGGTACAATATGGTGACATTCATCATTGGGAATTTGTAACTTTACATGGTGTATCTTGGTTCCATGGTGTTTGTACTAGTTTACATTCCCACCTACAATGTAGAAGTCCCCCCTCCCTGCACCAGCATTTGTTATTATTTGATTTCTTGATCATAGCTGCTCTTTCTGGAGTAGGGCAGAAACTCAGTGTTGTTTAAATTTTCACTTTGCTAGTGGCCAGAGTTGTTGAATGTTTTTTCTTGTATTGGCCATTTGTACTTCTTTGGAGAAATGTCTGTTCATTGCATTGCCCATTTTTTGCTTGGGTCTTTTATTTTGAGATGTCTAATATTTTTGAGTTCTTTATATATTTTAGATATTAGTCCACTGTCCAAAGAGTACTTGGGAAAAGTACTGTACATTGTCTTTTTATGCTGTTTGTTGTTTTCTTTGCTGTGCAGGAGTTTTTAAAATTTGATGATTCTTAATGTTATTTCTTGCACAATTGATATTCTGTTCAGAAAGTCCTTGCCTTTGCATATGTCTTCAAGGGTTTTACTTATTCAATCTTCCAGAAGATTGTTTCTCTCTTAATATTTAGATCTTTGGTCCATTTTGATTTTAGTTTAATACATGAGAGGTGCATCTAGAGTCAATTTTTCGCATGTGTATAGCCAGTTTTCACAGCATCACATGTTAGGGAGGCTAATTTTCTTCCAGCATATGTTTTTGGTCCCTTTGTTAGAGATCAGATAGATGGCTGAATGTGCTTGGGGTTGTTTTTGTGTCCTGTTCTGTTCCATTGATCCACATATCTGTTTTTGTGGCTTTTCCATTCTTTTATTATCACTGTAGCTTTGTAACATAACTTGAATTCTGGGGTTGTGGTGCCTGCTGCTTTGCCCTTGTTGCCCAGGGTTGCTTTAGCTACTCTGGGTCTCTTCTGGTTCCATATGAATGTTAGAATTGTTTCCTCTTTCTTTGAGGAATGCTCTTGGTATTTTTTTTTTTTTTTTTTT
>NW_022900935.1:50524786-50527216 GCF_012274545.1 Fukomys damarensis | reverse complement strand
TTTGTTTTTTTTTTTTTTTTTTTTTTCCTGCTAACTGGGCATTGAACTCAGGATCTTGCACTTATGAGGCAGATGTGGGCACCACAAGCTACATCCCCAGCCTAAGATGCTCTTGATGAAGTAAAGTGTTTTTTGTTTTTGTTTTTTTGTACTGAGGATCAAACTCAGGACCTGTGCTTACGAGGCAGGTGGTGGCCCCACTGAACTAAATAAATCCCTGGCCCAAGATGCTCTCTTGGTTATTTTGACTGGGACTGCATTAAATCTATATATCAGTTTTGGAGGAATGGCCATTTTGACATTATTGGCTTCTGCCTATCCAGAATAGGGGCTGTCTTTTCGTTTTCTGGTGTCTTTGATCTCCTTTTTGCAGATTAGTATGGTTTTTGTTACAGAGGTCTTTTACTTCATTGTTAGAGTAATACTTAAGTATTTCATTTTTCTTGAAACTATTGTGAATATTATTTTTCTAATTATTTTTTGCTTCAGGGGCCAGCGATTTGGCTCAGTGGTTCCGCCACCTGCCTCACAAGTATGAGGGCCTGATTTCGATCCCTGGTACCAAAAAATATATATATATAATTATTTTTTGCTTCAAATTTTAATTTCTTAGCAATTTATTATTAAAAAAAGCTTTCTCTTTGGTACCAGAGATCAAACTTGGGTCTTCAAGCCAGGCATAGTGGTGCCTGTAATCCCAGCACTTGGGAGGCTGAGGCAGGAGGATCACTGTAAGTTTGAGACCAGCCTGGTCTACATATGAGTTCCAGGTCAGTCTCAACTACATAGTGAGACCCAGTCTCAAAAAACAAACAAAACCAAACTTGGGTCCTTGCATTTGCAAGGCAGGTGGAAGAACCACTGAGCTTCTTTTGGGTGAGTTAATCATTGCTGTACAGGAATGCTGTTGATTTTGTATCCCGTAAACCAAGTTTTGATGGTTCAATTTAGGTAGGAATTACTACATAGATGATTACACAGGGGTATTTTTTCCCCAAAGAACTTTCTCATGTCCAAATCAGTCTGCTCTTATCGCCAGGTGTTGTCAACCACCAGTCTGCTCTGTCACTATAATTTTGTGTAAATGAAATTGTAAAATTTCTATTCTTCTAATTAAGCTTCTTTCACATAGTGCAGTGCTTCTGAGATTCATCCAAGTTGTAAGTAAACCCACACTTCTTTTTTATTTCTGAGGAATATTTAATTGTACAGTTATATCCTAGTTTGTTTACCCATTCATCCTACATTTTTAAAATTTTTAATACCGGAGATCAAACTCAGGACCTTGTGCTTGTGAGGCAGGCAGCAGAACCGCTGAGCTAAATCCCGTTTACCCGTTCACAAATACCCACAGACATTTGCTGTTTCATGGTTTTAGTTTATATGAATGAAGCGCTACAAGTGTTTGAGTAAATGGTTCTTTGTGAACATGGTTTTCTTTTTCTTGGGTGAATGAAGATGTTTATTAGGTCATATGGTATGTATATGTTTGAATTTTGTAGCAATCTGCTTAAATTTTCCAAAGTTTTACCATTTTACATTTCCATATGAGTTTCAATTGTTGCTTGTCTTAATGTGTTTGATATGTTTGTGTGTAGAGACATTTCATTGTACTTTAATTTTCAATTCCTTAATGGCCTACAGTGTTAAGCATCTTTTCATGGGCTTGTTGTCCATGTAATTCTTGGTTAATATCTGCTCAAATGTTTGGCTTATAGTGGTAATATTGGATTTTATCCGATATGTATTTTACAAGCACTTTCTCCTGTGATGTCTCAAAGAAGTTCTGAATGAAGTCCTATTTATCAGTTTTTTTCTTTTATAGTACCTGCTTTTTTGTATCCTAAGAAGTCCTTCCCTCCCTTTTTTCAGTATTGGGGATTAAACCCAGGGCTATAAGTATGCTAAATGCTAATCAAGGGCTCTCATGGGGTTGGACAGTATTGCCAGTCCTGTTTATTTTTTATTTTGAGACAGCGTCCTGCTGAGTTGCCCAGGCTGACCTCAAATTTGAAATCGTTCTGCCACAACCTACCAAGTAACTGGTATTACAGGCCTCAGAGCCTGGCTAAGAAATCTTTGCTAGGGCTGGGGGTTTAGCTCAGTGGTTCAGTTGCCTGCCTTGCAATCGCAAGGACCCAAATTCGATCTCAGGTACAAAACAACAAAACAAAAAAACTTTGCTGCTTATGATTCTAAGGATGTTCTTCTGTAGTTTTCTTCTGCGTTATTTGTAATTTCAGCTCTTACATTTAAGTTCACGATTATTTTCAAGTTAGTTTTTCTTATTTTTTATTTTTTTCTTTTTATTGAGATTATTGGTACAATCTAGGTATACAATACAATTACATTCATCATTGGGATTCTGTACCTTTACATAATAGGTCTTGATTCTCATTTTTCCCCTTGTCCCTGCCCTCCCTCCACCCC
>NW_022900935.1:50509806-50522340 GCF_012274545.1 Fukomys damarensis | reverse complement strand
TAATCTCTGGATTATCACCCAAATCTTCCTGATATAGTTGCACGCTAGCTTCTGTGTCTCTAACGACCCAAAGCATTCTCATCTTCATAACATCAGAGAAAACAGCTCATCAAATCAACGGCAATGCTTTACCCCAACTGATACAATCAGCAACACATTGAGATCAAGCACAACTTGGACACTGACCACCTGTGGTAGTCACTAGTCTATCACCCTTAAATCATTTGAATTAAATTGAAATCAAGAAGCAGTCCAGAACATGTCTGCAGTGAACAAACTTTTCAATATAGTATATTTACCATTTAATGGCTCAGACAGCAAGGATGCAAGACCCCTGATCTCAGTTAGCTGATTGCTGAACCCCATGACGCTGACTGACCTCGGGCTGCAAGGCCCAGATTGAGCTCCCCATCCTTCTAAATGGTTGAACTCCTCAACGTTCTATTACAGGTTTCCCATGCCCTTTCCTTAAAGATGTTCAAAGTTGGGAACTCAGAAAAATACCCTTGATGACCACCTCTGTCTTTGCAGAGTGGGTCCAAAGACTTGCACAGTCAGGAGGTCTGAAGGTGGGGGCTTATGGGGGTTCAGGTGGCGCCTGCGCGGCTACGTTCCCAGCCTTGAGCGATGGCTGCTGGGTCGGGAGCAGGCGTGGTTCTCCTTCCCTCGGTGGATGGGGGCCCGACCTACCTTCCCAGCGCTTGAGCAATCTCAAGTTAGTTTTTTAATATGTGAAAAATAAGGGTTGAGGAATTTTAAAAGTATGGTAATCTTATTTTTCTAGCTCTATTTGCTGAAAGTACTTTTGTTTCCTTCATTGAATTGTCTTGGCACTGTGGTTGGACGGATTTCTAATATACATATAATTCTATTCCTGAACTGCATGCTCTTTCTTTTGCCTATAATTCTGTCTATTATAAATTTATTTGTTGCAATACCATGTTGTCTTGATTACTGTAGCTTTAAAATAAGAGCCAGGCATGGTGAGGCACACCTGTAATCCCAGCACTTAGGAGGCTGAAGCAGGAAGATCACTGAGTTGAAGGCCAGCCTGCACTATACATAGGGAGACCCTGTCTCCAAAAAAAAATCTGGTTTCAAAAATAAAAGTGTTTCATAAACAATTTGCTAAGAAGAGTTTAATAAACATACTTAAGTTTGATTTAGGATCTCATAATGCTTTAGAACTGTTCAGTTATTTAGCTTACAGTTACTTGTCTTTTATCTGTACCAGGTATTGACAATTTTTATTATGTAATAGCATGAATGGAGATAGAAGAAATCAGAATAATCCTAGATTGGGCCTTTTATTTTTCTTTTAATAATTTCTGTTGACCTTATACTTTTTATGATTTTTTTCATCTTCTACTGATGTAAATGGATTTCAACAAGCTTGACTTAAGTTTGCCTATTTACTAGCTATCAGTTCCTTCAAATCATTTTTGGAAAAAGGGATGATGCAGAGAATAAACATCCAGATCATTATACATTGTGTATGTATGTATATATATATATATATATATATATCAAAATATCAGTGTCTGCTATAAATATGCATAATTGTTATGTGTTAATTTTTAAAATAATGAATATTATTCATACATTTTCTGTGTGGCCATAAAGAGGATAATTGTTTTGTTAAATGTAGTTTGGATTATTTGGAGTTGTTATGAATTTTACTTATTTTTTCTACAAAAGAAAGGAAGAAAATTTTATTAAAATCTAAGCAGATCATTTTGACCACTGCATTCTTGAGAACTGTCACAAAGCAGAAATAATGTAGATTGTATTTTGTAAGATATACTTGATAATTTTATGGGAGGCAGTTGGGATGGTGTGGAAAGAGTATAGAACTTAGAGTGAGAAAATTTGGGTCAGATCCCAGTTATGTCACTTACCAACTTTGTGCCTTTGAGCAAATTACTTATTTTCTCTGTACCTATGCCTTTAGTTATAAGTGTATACTTAAGGTGACAGTGCTATATTTATGTTAGGAATCTGTTAGACATGAAATACAGTAATGTGTGAAAAATAATATTTAAAGTATAAAGTTTTATGTAAATATATTTTGTCATTTGACAAAGGATTGTATTTTAAATGTCAGTTAAATCTTTTATAGAATAAGTATAACATTAGTGATTAATATAAATATTGACTTAAATTGTATCATGTGTTTTAAAATAGGTGTACATTTTTGTATACATCGGAGTACCACTGTATCATCAAGTGTTCACATAGTGGATAAAATATAGCTATGTTAAATTCATCTTTAGTGTAGAACATATTTAAACAACTACCTGTATTTCTCTGTTCTTCCCTCCCAAAATTTTTGGTAAGAAGTAAAACTTTGGAGAACAAGTTGGATGGTTCAGGATTTGGCAGGTGGAGTTTGATAAGGATGGGGGAATTATTTGGAAAAAGTCTTTATGACTTGATAAATTTCCGTGTAGCATCTTGGTACTTTAAAAAATAACCTGTAGTTTTGTCTCTTTCCAGTAGATGGGGGTGTTTCCACACAGGTAGTTAAAATGTCAAGTGGGAGTAAGGCCTGTAAAACTGAAACCCAAAGTCTGAATAAATGTACTTTGGAATAAACGGAAGTGAAGGATTAGACACTCTGAAAGATGACTCCAGCTTCTGATGAAAATCCATATCTTAGTATAAACTTTAAATGCTATGTGTTGTAGGAACACAAAAAATCTTTTCATTAGAATTGCAAATTTTGGGTCCAAGATGTAGCTCAGTGGCATGCGGCGCCTGCAAGTGCAAGGTCCTGAGTTTGATCCCCAATACAAAAAAAAAGTAAATGTTACTAGATTTTTTTAAGTTTTTTTTTTTTTTTTTTTTTTTTTTTTTTTTGAGACAGGGTTTTGCTGTGTAGCTCAGGCTGGTCTTGAATTTGTTATGTAAGCTCGGCTGGTCTGGAATTTGAGGCAGTCTCTTGCCTCAGCCACCCAAGCGCTGGGATTACAGGTGTGCACCACCACACTCCGCATGTTCTTTGTTTTTGTATGATTTTTTTCAACTTTTTAAAAATTGAGTTTATTGGTACATTTTTAGGTGTGCAATACAGTTACATTCATTATTGGGATCTTGTACCTTTGCAGGACAGGTCAACTTTTTATTAGTACTGTATGTTTTTGCAGTATACAATGATTATGTTGGTACATGTACATGGGGAGTTGGTACGTGTATGTGACATTTCTTAATTCTTATTTCATTCCCTTCTCCCTCTCTCTTTACTCCCATCTTTTGGTCCCCCTACCATTTGCAAAATATCTATTTCCCTATTTCCTATTATCTGTCTTTTATTTTGCTTTTTATTTATATTTTTGGTTTCTTTTATATAAGAAACTGTGTGATATTTAAGTTTATTTTACTTAACATTATGGTCTCAAGGTGCATCCGTTTTCGTACAGAGGACTCAAGTTTATCCTTTATGGTGGAGTACTACTGCATTATGTGTAAGTATCACATTTTTGTTCCCCGTTATGGGAATTGAACTGAGGACCTTGTGCTTGTAAGCAGGCGTGGCACCTGAGCAAAATCCCCGGCTCTTGCATTTTCTTTATCCATTCATCTGGTGATGGATATTTATTTTTAGGCTGCCCTTTTGGGAAGTACCTAGGAGAATAGCTAGGTAGAATGGAATTCCTAGTTTTAGTTTTTTGAGGACTCTCCACACTGATTTTCATAGTAGTTATACCAGTTTACATTCCCACCAACGTCAAATACCCCACCTCCTGACATTTGTTGATATTTGAATTCTGGATGATGGTCATTCTTTCTGGAGTAAGATAGAATGTGTGTGTTGTTTTAATTTACATTTCTGTAATGGCCAATGATGTTGAACATTTGTTTATATATTTATGGGCCATTTCTACTTCTTTTGAGAAGTGTCTGTTCATTTCAGTTGTCCACTTTTTGATTGGGTCTTTAATTTGGGGGGGTTCTGATTTTTTTGAGTTCTTTTTATACTCTAGGTATTAGTCCTCTGTCTGAGAAATAGCTGACTTAAGTATTTTGTATCTTCTATCATCAGTCTTTAAATATAACTTTCTTCTTCCAGTCAAAAAGAAAACGTTGACTGGTTGGATTAGGAATACTGTTCTTAATAGCTTACATTCATGTGCTGCTTTAACATGAATGAAGAAAATCCATTCATGGACAGTTGACCCAATCACTGTCCATCAGACCACTCAGGCTAGTTTGTACTAGTAGAGTTTTGTTTCTATTTTTATTTTTATTAATTTTATTTTTTTAATAGATTTTTCAGTGAGGGGCTTTTTCAACCCTCTTGGTTCTATTTTCTTGTATTTTTCCATTTTAATTTGCTTCATAATTTAAATAGAATCTCCTAGTCTCAGGTATTATTTCTCAATTTTGTGCTGATGGGCATGTGCATGAGAACTGGAGAGGTAATTTATTGGAATGAACTGACTTCCCCCAGCCCAGCCCCATTTCTTTTTTGACATGAATTTTACAAATGAAGAATGATGTTGCAAAGTTAATGTGGCAAAGTTGACAAAGACCACTAAAATGATTATGATTTAGAAGTAACTTTTTCCTGCTGCTCTAATCTGAAAAATGGTTACTCTGATTTTTTTTTTTTTTCATGGGATTTGGTTTTGGGTATCTGTTATTCTTTTTTGGTTTTTTGAGACAGGGTCTCACTGTGTAGTTGAGACTGCCCTGGAACTCACTATGTAGCCCAGGCTGGTCTTGAACTCACAGCGATCCTCCTGCCTCAGCCTCCAGAGTGCTGGGATTACAGGCGTGTGCCGCCACACCCAGCACTTTGGCACTATTCTTGTTTGCCTCTTATTATTTTTGCCAGTGTACTATACCTCACCCTTATTTGAGAGACAGAGGTGGGTTTTAAAACGTCATAGAAACAATAAGTAAAGTGATTTGTTTTATAATTTATCTTCCATGTCTAGTTTGGTTAGCTTGTTATGCAGTATAAGTGAAATATGTTTTCTATTCCTGTGTGCTTTTTATCGTTAAAATGAACACAAAATGCATTCTCTTGTTTCATAATTAACTCTGGGATTTTGAGTTTTTTGACTTATTGTTGATTTATTAAGTTAATATTTTTATTCCTTAAATTCACTACACCTTGATATAGTCTGTAGTAACTATGATTTAACAGCCTATAAAAATTGTACAAATAAATTGTTGAGATGCTTTATTATTCTATTCACTAAAATTTTCAGGGTACAAAGGGTGGTATATTGTTGCTATTGTTAGATTTATTTAGTTGACGAATTAGCTCATTGTGGGATTCTCAGCAACATTTCGTGTATTAACATAGATAACATTTATTGGGAGCATATTCTATATTATATAAGACTGAGGGACATAGTGAGTTCAAGACACTGTGTGCAGACAAACAAGCAAACACAATTTCAAAAAAGTATGTGGCATTTGATGCATTCAGATTATCACATCTAACACAGTACTTGGTACATCCTTAATTGTGAATTAAAAAGTGATGAAATTAGCAGGGTGTGGTGGTGCATGCCTATAATCCCAGAACTCTCAGGAGGCTGAGGCAGGAAGGATCACTGTAAATTCAAGACCAGCCTGGGCTACAATAGTGAGTTCCAGGTCAGTCTTAACTACATAGTGAGACCCTAGCTCAAAAAACCAAACCAAAAAAAAAAAAGAATGATGAAATTGAAAAATGGCTTTCTTGGTCTTCAGGATCTCATTTGAAGTAATATCTACCTTTGTCATGTCATTATTAACTGACATTTTAATTTTAGTAATTTTGACAAGATTAAGCTATAAGGCTATAGAGCTAGCTCGGCATGAAGGCACATGTCTGTAATCCCAGTACTTGGGTGGCTAAGGCAGGAAGATCTCCACGTAAAAAATGTGCGCCTTTGTCTAAAAAAAAAAAAAAAAAAAAAAAGATAAAGGACTGAATTCTTTTGTTAGTATTTGACTTGATGAGTATTGTTTTATGTGCTCTGTAAATTGTGTTTCTTAATAATGTAAAGATTAAGCTGACAGTCACTGAAAACAAATTGGTGAAGTGTATTACCTAAGAAAATTCACATATATAGTTTGCCCAGCCCTAAGAAGACAATTTATTTTTAATTTAAAAAACTTTTTTATTAGTACATATTTGCAGAGCATATGTAGTGCTTACATTCATCATAGGGAATTTGTACTTGTATATAATGTATCTTCATTCTTATTTTTTCACATCCCCCTCCCTTCTTCAACTCTGCTTCCCTTCCCCATTCACAAAAACTTTGTTTCCATTTTTTCCTTCTATCTTTGTTTTCTTAATCCCTGTTCCTTTCTCCCTCCACAGCCCCTTTATTCCCCTTTTCACCTGAACATGTTCTTCCTACTTAGGAAGACAATTTAATATATATTTTAGACCTCAGTGGTTTTACTGTTCTCATTTAATTCCACTTGGACCTTGTTTTTATAGATATTCTGAACAAGTAAAAGTGAATGAGTGCCTTTTATTAGATGAAAAAAATGTTTTTAAATCTCAAGGAAATAGATTTTTGAGGGAACTTAGTACAACTATGTCATCTTTTTAAAAATGAGAATGTATCAAATTATTTGTAATGGATTTGAATCCTTATGTATTTTAATTTTCTATTTCCTAGTTTTACTTTTGTTTTTTTCTGTTTTGTTTTAGCTCAGTTAGATAGGAAACCAGACTTTAGGAGTACCCGTGAAGATGGCAGTGGCTATGTCAGTTGAACCTTTGGGGCAAAGCTGGGCTTACATGAAATTTCATATCCACTTAATACCAACACTTATCTGGCAGTCAGAACATCAGAGACTTCATCAAGAAATGTTATGTGGAGTTGAAGAAGATGAACACTGTCCTTCTGGTTCTGATACATGAATGTTCTGATGTTCAGCCCATGCTCTAGGCCAAAAGAAGAATGTCTCTTTGAACAGCCTTCAGTGCTGATCCAGTTACAAGAGCCCTAGAAAATATCCTAAGTGGCAAAACCTAAATGGCAAAAAAAGTTTCTCCTGAAGATTAAAATCAAGAACCCTGAACCTGGACTCTGCTGGCCAGTACAATGTGGGAAAATGTGTTCTCCTGTTCCTTAGGAAGTTTTTGCTGTAAAATGCTGCCTCAGGAAGTTTTTGTCCTTGTTTTACCCTCTACCCCTTATTGTGCAATTCAGGGAGGCAAAGCAGTTTAATAAAACTTTATTTTTTCCTATAAAAGATGGGATTAATAGCTGGGCATGGTGATGTATACCTGTTATTCAGGAGACTGAGGCAGGAAGATCACAAGTTCGCAGCCAGCCTGGGCAGCTTAGCAAGACCCTATCTTTAAGTAGAATACTGTACTGTAAAAAGGGGCCTGGGAATGGTAGTTCAGGGGTAGAGTGTTTGCCAAATATGTTCAAGAGCCTGGGTTCCATCCCAGCACTGCAGGGCAAGTGGGAAGTGGTGGGGGCATTAGAAAATGGTGATTTTTCAAAGGTTTTTTGGTTTGTTTTTTTTTTTTGCTGTTCTTACACTGTGTAATGCTAATTTTATTTTATTTTTTTTCTCATTGAGTTTATTGGTACATTTAGGTATACAGTACAGTTTTGTTTTTTTGTTTTTTTTTAATTTCCAGTTTAGTTAGCTCTTAAGTCTATTTTTCTTAGCCAAAATGATGACTTGGACTGGGATGAAATGTGTTCATGTTTACATATTCATTCAGTAAACATTTGCTAAGAGTCTCACATGTACCTACCACTGAGGTATAGGCTCTGAGGTATTTTTTGTTTGTTTGTTTTGTTTTTTTGAGACAGGGTCTCACTAGGTAGTTGAGACTGACCTGGAACGTGGTACAAAGGGTGGTATATTGTTGCTATTGTTAGATTTATTTAGTTGACGAATTAGCTCATTGTGGGATTCTCAGCAACATTTCGTGTATTAACATAGATAACATTATAGCCCAAGATAGTCTTGAACTCATAGCATCCTCCTGCCTCAGCCTCCCAAGTGCTGGGATTACAGGCGTGCGCCACCACACCCAGCAGGCTCTGAGATATTAAGAAGAGGTTAGAACAGTAATCTTGCTTTCAGGGAACCTGCAGTATAAACAGACAGACAGTGACTTGACAAAAGAAATAATGAAACAGTGCTTCAGTTAGTGGAATGTATGGTAAGGGTGAAATAAAGAATGAAAGGCTTTAGATATTTTCAAGAAAGTTCAGGTTCCAGCTTCCAAAATTGATCAGTATTTCATATTTTCCACTTTCCCCTTTATAAAAGAAAGGTACATTGCTTAGCTGTTCCAAACAGTACATCCTATTGTGAGAGGCTTCCTAGGCCTCAAAGAGTACAGAATACAGGGGAGGTTGTTGAGAAGACAGTGGTTCCAATGACAGGGTGATAGCTTTTCACAAGCTGGGCAGATTCTATTCTTTAATTTTCAACAAAATTGAAGGACTTGGTCAAGTTGTTAGCTAATCATTAAAAACAATTTTCATAAAAAATCGGAAAGTCAGCTGGCTGTGGTGGTGTATGGTTATAATCATAGTAGTCTGGGAACCTGAGGTAGGGGAACTGTGAGTGTGAGCCTTCCCTGCGTAACTTAGTGACTTAGCAAGACTCTGTCTCAGAATAAAAACATTTTTAAAGTACTAGAGGTATAGCTTAGTAAGAAGGCCTTGGCCTGAATTTAGTCTCCAGTACCTCCTCCCCAATATCAAATGAATGCCACTATTTTCCAAAAAGTTTTAAAATTTTTTAGATTTTTGTGACTTTTTGCTTATATAACTCAAGTAAAATAATTTAATGGCATTACTGTAACAAAAATTTCATTTCCATGTGCTTATTTATGTAAGTTTAGCATAAAAATTTTAAAATAGCAATAGAATTTATTTATGCTATATGCTGACTCATTCCAGCAAAAAGTAGTATTCACTCAGATATATAACTAATTTAAAGTAAGTAACCTTGCCTATCATTAAAGAGATGAATTTCCAATTCTTTTTACCTTTTCCCTTCTCTCTTTTGAGTAATTGGTTCTAATCAAGATCCAGTAGAGGCCTGTGCACTGTATCATGAAAATTGTAAGTCCCTCCCCTCTTTCCTCTGCCCCTCCCATTCTCCTTCCTGCTCCTGTGTTGTCCCTGACTTCTCTTTTACTGAGGATTGAGCCCAGAGCCTTCACGTTGGCTTGTATCCTTAGCTCTTTTTATTTATTATTATTTCATTTTGAAACAGTCTTCCTAGTGCTAAGGTCTGGGTCATGATCCTCTTGCCTAGCCTCCCAGAATGCTGGGATTACAGGTATGGGCTGCCATAACTAACTTCCTTAAATCTCTTAACAACAGGCATCTTTTTTTCTTTGAGTTTTCTTTATCTTTTTCTTCAAATTTATTTTTCACAGACACTATATCTATTTCATATTTTTAACATCTAAAATTTATGATTCTATGCTAGCCTTCCTATAATACTTTTCTTAAATTTCACCTTCTTTATCTCCTTTTATCTTTTTGATAATACTATTTCTTAGCCTCTGTTACCTTCCTTCTCTACATACTCTCTGCTTAATCTACTGAGTTTTTAAGACATATCTGAAACATTATCTCCTCTAAACTCTAGCTAGCTACAGGCTCAGTTAGTAATCCTCTCTATCAATTAGTCTTGATAAGAGAAAACAGGTAGCTTCAAGGTAGGTAAAAGAAAGTAATGAAGGGACTGATTACACTGGTGTAGGGAAATCAGGATCAGCACAGCACTTCAGGACTAGCAGGGCTAGGGAGTCTGGACACAAGGGCAAAGGAATAGAGTAGCTAAGGGAACCAAGATGTTTTTCATTTACTTAACCCCATTTGGAGCCAGAGGTTCAGGGAGCCTTGTTTCTGTAGTCCACAAAGGCAGCCTCTATCTAGGCTGAGGGTAAAGTGTGGAGAATGAATCTGGAGGAGCAAATCAAAAACATCCAGCACACTTCTATTAGTCATTTTTCCATTATTGGGACAAAATAACCCACAATCACAATTTAGGAGGTTTATAGTTTCAGATGATTTAGTCCATGGTTAGCTAGCTCCTAGGCAGAAAAGTCGTGGAGAAAGGGCATGGCAGAAGATAACTGTTTAAGTCATGGTGGCAGGAGGGGAGGAACAAGTAGAGAATACAGCCTCTAGGCCCCACTACCTACCCTTCTTTTGACCCAGCTCCCTCTCCAAATACAAGACTTCTTGGTGATATTTTAAATCTAAATCATAACAATGCCTTTATCTATTGTCTTGGTTGTTTTTCTTGTTGCTGACACAAAATACCCAATACCCAAAGTTAAAGGAGGAAAGGTTTATTTGGCTCAGCTGGTTGAGGTTTCAGTCCATAGTAGGCTAACTCTGAGGTAGGGTGACATGGCAGATGGGCACTGCAGAGGGGAAGTAGTCTATGGCAAGCAGGCAGGTGAGAGCATATTAGCCCTCTCTGTCCCTTATATTTTATGCAGGCTACCCACCCTACGGTGGATTTAGCACTCACATCCTTAATTCTGGCCAGAACCCTGTGGAAATCAGTCAGTGGACTGAGTTAGTAATAACACACCCTTGATCCCAGCACCACAAATTCTAGATCTCGCCACCTCTGAAAAGCCCCCCTTATGACTGCATGAGCTTTGGGGGTAATATCTAGACACAAGCCATAGCATCTTCCTGTGGCTCTTCAGCAAACTCCTCATTTTATTATATTGACCTAAAATTCAGTTGTTTGAGACAGGGTCTCACTATGTAGTCCATACTGGCCTCAAACTTACTAGGTAGTCAAGGCTGTCCTTGAATTTATGGTCTTTCTGCTTCAGCCTCCTGAGTGCTTAGATTACAGGCTTTACCACCCACCTAGTTCGTGTTCATGTTTTTTTCCATAGCATTCTCAACTCTTTTGTAGTTATAGAGTATCCTTTATTGAAATTTGCATGCTCACAGTGCTCAGTAGATTATTGTTAAATGAATAAAAGTTCTAAAGTGGGTGGATGAGAAGTAAAATTTAAAAGTTTTTCCTTCTTAGTAGTAATATGTGGTGATTCTTAGTTCAAAAGAGTAAATGTGATAATTTTTGCTTTATTTGGCAGTTTTGATGCTTTTGCAATAATAAAGGTCTCAACTCATTTTGGTTCAAGAGAGGCCAGGGATTAATTTAGGCCATAATAAATAACTACTATATTTAAAAGGATTGTAATGCACAGCTCTGAATTGGCTGCTCAGTGGCCTGGGAAGTGTGTTTATCCTCTTTTGCTATAGAAGAATCATGGTGCAGAAAAATAATTTGTAGAGGTTATAAGGTAAATTGTATTGATTGTAGGAAGATTTGCCGTATTTTCCATGAGTTATTACATATTCTTTTTTCAAATCTCCTAAATATGTGAAAGCTGGTCTCTCTGTGGAAAACCCACTCTTATTGCTAGCCAAACTCTACCCCCCCACTTGAAAAATTATCATCTATTTACTAGATAAGTGTTTTTAGTATTGTTGCATTAAAAAGTAAGACTAAAATTTGACCAGGTGTGCCCCATCATAATTTTTTAATCTCGTGGTTTCTGTAGTCAGGAGTTTGGGAGGGGCCTTGGACAGTTTTGGCTCTATTTGTTCAGATGGTGGGTGGAGCTGGAATAACTGGGAGCTGGCTGGGCATTTTTCTCTTCAGGTCCCATTGGAGCCTCCTTGTGGTCCCTGCGTGGGTTAGGTTATGGTAACTTCATTGCAATTATGTTGTCAAGAGGGCTGTAGCAGGAATTAGTGCCAGTGGAGCACCAACAGAACTCTTCTGACTTAGCCAACTATTTGTTGGTTATAAGCAAATGTTTCAAGCTTTTCTAGATCACATCTCTTGATGGAAGTAGTGTCAAAGACTTTTTAGCCATTTCAACAGTTGCAGGTGGTGACAGTGGCAGCTGCTGCTGCTGCTACTTTAAAATGTTTGTTTTATATATTTATTTTTTGAGAAAAGGTCTCTCTCTGTAGTTCAGGCTGTCCTCAAACTCATGATGTAGCCTAGGCTGGTCACAAACTTGAGGTGATTCTCCTGCATCAGTCTCCTAAATGCTCAGATTACAGCTATGTGCTACCACCCTGGGTTACTTTTTGATTTTTGGGTTGGACAGCATATTTTCTTTGGTATATAATCCAATAGATACCATTTTCTAGCTTTCATAACTTATTTATTGTTCTACTTTGAAGTTGCTAGGAGTTTTATAACAGATCGCTTAAAAAAAATCATAAAAATTTTCAACAGCCTCTAGGAGAAATTTATTAATGCATTAGAGTCCAAAATTACTTTGGAAAGGATTAAAAAGATACTCAATGGAAACAAAAACAAAATGGTAAAAAGAAATTGGACACTATGAATAAGATAATTTATGTAAATATGTAATTTAATTCTTTGATTCTCTTAGATGCTTTTTGTATTGAAAAAATAGTATAATTCAGGGGTAAGAACTAAGTGGGGCTAGAGATTTAGCTCAGTGGTGCTGCACCAGCCTTGCGAGTGCAAGGTCCTGAGTTCAGTGGTACTGCAAAAAAAAAAAAAAAAAAA
>NW_022900935.1:50489863-50509726 GCF_012274545.1 Fukomys damarensis | reverse complement strand
AAAAAAAAAAAAAAAAAAAAAAAAGGAACTAAAAAGTGGCCAGGTGTGGTGGTGCACGCCTGTAATCCCAGCACTCAGAGGCCCAGTCAGGAGGAGATCACAAGAGTTCAAGGCCAGTCTGGGCTGCATAGTTAGTTTAAGACCAACCCGAACTATATACCGAGACCCTTCCTCAAAACGCAACCTAACCCCCCAAAATGGTAATGCTGTCCTATAAAGTCTTTGTTTTTTTTTTTAATCCTTCACAAACTATTATTGGTAGAGCAGCTTCATAAATTTAAAAAAAGTAAGATGAATATTACTTCCCTGATGTAATCTTGTAGTAGCATCTGTTATATTTTGAATGAAATAGATACCATTTGTCTGAGACCCTATATAATCAATTTGGTACCTGTTGGCTGGTTGATCATACTGATTTCTTGTAAAGGCTGATTTCTTTTCTTACATTTTTTCTTTCTTGAGTTTGTTTTTCTATTGTTGCTAGTTTGTTTTCCCTCAATATAATAGTCATCTCAAGGTTGTTCTGTTTAAAGTAGTCTCTATAGTGTCATTATCTCCACCTAAATGTCCTGTTAACTTCAGCAGAGGACTTACTACAGTTTATTTTCATATTCATTTGTTTACCTGCTTATTATCTTTTTAAAAATAAATGTTAAATTTTAGATTTACAAATTGTGCAGTGTTTCTGTGTTTCCAATACCATGTCCCCTGTTGTTAACTAATCTTAAGTTAGCATGATGACTTTGTCACAATCAATGAGTTATCTTGGTATAATATTATTAACTCAAGTCCATACTTTATTCACATTTCTAAGTCTTTTTTCTTTTTTTTTTTGGTACTGAGGATAAAACTCGGGACCTTGCACTTACGAGACAGGCAGTGGGACCACTGAGTTAAATCTCTGACCCTGCTTTTGTCTTTTATCCTGCCTAAATTGGGAGTGTGGGTATCTCATTCACTTGGTACATTAACACTAACAAAGTACTAAGGAAATATTTCTTGATTGGCTAATAGAAAGAGAGTTATAGTCTAATCATTTTAGGTAAATTTTGCTTGGGGAGTTCTTTGTATCTTCTCCAAGTCCCATGGCTGGTTCATTGTAGAGTTGGTACTGGAGACTTGTGATGTCCAGTTTTCTATAGATGAGGTGATTTTAATGTGAAAATAATGAAGCTTAATTTTCAGGACCCTGGGAAGCACCTTAGTAATGTGTTTACATGATCATTTTTATGTTTTAGTGGTGTATAGTACAGTTACACAAAAAAGAGTAAAGTTCATAGGTGTGTAGTTAAGACTTTCCAGCTGAACACACTGAAATAACCAGCATGCAGATCAAGAAACAGAACATTGCCAAATGTGGGTTTTAACAGATTATGTTTCTATAGTCAATAATCTCTTTATGTATATGATAGTCAAGGTATTAAGGATGCCACTATAGGGATGGTTTCTAGGAATACTACCCATTGTGCTAACTACTTGTATTGTGACATAAACCTGAACAGCTAGAGGTGATACAGTGATGAGGATGTCCTATGACATCTCTCACCTGAAGTTTTTAGTAAGTACAGGAAAAGCAATGTTTGAGGAGAGTTATTCATCTCTTTTAGCTTTATACAAGAGACTTGAGTTTTCCAAAGTTTGGCCATAATCCTAAAAGTTTATGTAACATTACAGATAAAGCCCTTTCCTAAAAGAAACTTCTAAGGGATCAATAACAAGAAAAATTTATTAAACTATACTAGAGGAACAACTACATTATTTTTCTATCTCTATAGAAAGGGTTTGAATAGACTTTTCTCCAAAGATGATGTCAGCAGCCATTTAACATGTATAAAGATGCCCTGTATCATCCCTCTCTAAGGAAGCATAAATCAAAATTAAGAGATCACTTCACACTCACAAGAAAGTTTGTAATACAAAATGGGAGTGGGTGTGGTGCTACATGCTTATAATTCCAACATTCTGAGAGGCTGAGGCAGGGGCAGGAGGATCAGGAGTTCAAGTTCAGCCTAAGCAACTATTGACTTAATGAGACCTGTCTCAAAAGTTGGGGGGAAGAGTTTTTGGGGAGGCTAGGATGTTGGTTCAATCCCCAGTAATGGAAAGAGAGAATATGAACATTTTTGTGAATGTGGAGAAATTAAAGCCCTCATATGTTGTTGGTGGAAATGTAAAATGGTTGAGTACTGTAGTAAACAGTTTGATAGTTCCTCAAAAAGTTAAACATAGAATTAATTATGTAACAGAGAATTCTATTTACTGGTATTCAGGACATAACATTGGGTTACAACAACCCATCGTATACTTTTCTGCTATAAATTTGTACTTTAGCATAATAATAGCCAGCTGTGTGTCTCAATAGCTGTGCCTGGGGGATACAGGAAGCAATCTTTGTGTTTACCCACTTGGTAGGATAAACGGCAAGGTGTGTGCACATGTGCAAGAGTGTCAGACTGGGATTTTTATCCACATAATGCTCAGTCTTACAGGTTTTACATATGTTTACCTGAGCATCACGGGGTAAGATACACCCACTCCACTCTTCTGCTGTGAAAACACGTATTTTACCATAATGGAATGCGGGTATGACTCACAGTAACTGCACCTGGGAAAAGCAAAAACTGATTTGTGCATCCACCCACTTAACAGATAAATGACAAGTTGTGTACAGGAGCTCCAAAGCAGCAACAGGTGAGTTTTACCCATGAAATGCTCATTGCTAATTTTTGTGCAGTTAGGATTTGTTTTTTAAAAAGTTTTCTTTTGATTTTTCTGGTAGAAGTAGCCCAGTTCAGTACAATGGCACCTGAAAAGTGAGACTTGCACATTTTGGAGGAGGTCAGAAGTGAATCATCAAATTATTCATGCACGAATGATAAAGATGATAATGACTTTGACATTGGCCACATGAGCCACAGTTCTGTGACAGTGAAATGGAGGAAAAATCGATTGATAACAGATACCAGCAATGCAGACCTCCTTGATTCAGGTGATGAAGAAAAGAGCAGTGTGAGTACATATTTGACTAGTTGAAATGTTGCAAAATGGTCATGCAACCAAATGGAATGATCCAATGTTAGAACGAGGTCTGAAAATATAGTGAGGATCTACGCAGGGGGAACCCAAATGGACAGAATGCCAACACTGCCATTCAATTTTGGAAATTGTAACAGATGAAATGCTACAAAACATTGTGAAGTACACAAAGCCTGAAATACAAATAAAATATTCTGTATGCACCAATAACCATATTAAAGCATTCATAGGTCTGCTGTATTAAGCAGGGACTTCTCATGGTAATTGCAGGAATGTGAAAGACTTGTGGAAAAGTGATGGGTCAAAATATGGCATAAAAGTTTATGCCCGTGTAGATGCAAAGACTTATTATGCATTCAATTTAGAAATTTATCCTGAAACTCAGCCACCAGATCCTTATTCATACAGTAATAAACCAAACAATGTAGTGAAGAGACTGGTTGCTCCCATCTCCCAAATTAATCAGAATGTGACATTTTATAGTTGGTTTACCAGTTTACAGTTGATGTTACATTTGCTAACAGCACAAGTTAACCAGCGTAGGAACTATACACAGGAATTAAGCAGAAATTCCAAATGAAATGTTGCAATTTTAAAACAGAGGATTGTATAATACAGTTTTGGATTTCAGAAAGATTTATATTGGCCTTGTATATGACAAAGAAAAACAAATTGGTACTGGTGATGTCAACATTGCATCATGATGGAAGTATTGATAGAAAAACTGCAACAAAATGGAAGCCCAAGATGGAAACTTTATGCAACAAAACAAAAGGTGGAATAGATATTGTTAATGAGTTATGCAACTATCATGTCACTTGAAACACAATAGTGTTGACCAGTGGTTGTGTTTGACTCAATCCTAAACATATGTGGCATAAATAGTTGTATAGTTTGCAAAGAAAATAACAAGTGCAGAATACCATGGATAAATTTTCTAAGAGGATTGGTGCAGGAACTCATAAGAGCTCGTTTATAGCAGAGGAAAAACAAAATATTTCTTTTTTATTTTCCAGTACAAATGCAATTTTTTCAAGGATTTTGGTCTGTTATTGGTTGAATCCATGAATGTGGAATCCATGAATGTGGAATCCACAGATAAAGAATCCACAAATAATTGCCACCACTCACATATCTTATGCCTATTGTTAGAAAAAACACATAAATTAAACATCTGATGCATTAAAAAAAGAATATAAGTGTAAAGAAGACAGAAATATTTGTAGGAATTAATGCAATAAAATGCATTTATACTACAGAAGAGTGACATAACCAAAAGTTAATAAAATAGAAACCCACATTTATAGTAGAAACAGGGATCGTGTTGAAGAAAACAAAATGTTTCTGCCCAGGGAACTACACAAAAAAATTGTGAAGCACACTGGTGAGCTGAAAGGTGTACAGGCAGGAGCAGCATCCTAAAGACCTACAACAACAACAACAACAACAACAGAAAACCAAAATGATATCAACTGTGTCCTACAAGAAAGAACAGGAAAACAAAACATGCTATCAGTCTAAGCAATACTTGTGTATGGAACATGCAGTTGTCATGTGTGAAGACTGCCCTGAGTGTGACAAAGCAGTGATATTTTTGTTATGGAGTGCTATTGATATTTTCATTATAGATCGTATAGGAATTCATTTTTGACTTTATCTTTTAGGTTTTGTTAGCAAGTACACAGCTGATGTGAAAATGTTGGTGTTTATTCTTTATTTTTGGTACTGGGGATTGAACTCAGGACCTTGTGTTTGTGAGGCAGGTGCAGCGCCACTGAGCTAAATCCCTGGCCCTGTTGATGTTTATTCTAAATGAATGATACATATTAAGAATTTGAAGGCTGGGGATTTAGCTCGGTGGTTCCATTGCCTGCTTCGCAAGTGCAAGGTCTCCATTTAGATCCCTGATACCAAAAAAAAAAAGAAGAATTTACGGGCCAAGGATGTAGCTCAGCAAGCATACGGTCCTGAGTTTGATTCCCAGTACCCTCCCCCTGAAATAATTTAATTCTTTATTTTATTGATAATTTATGTTCCTGTTAACTATCTACTGTGTAATATAATAAGAACCTCCTGGCAAAAAAGACCAGCCAGATAGCAGGTGTGCTCTACAAAAAGGCCAGGAAAGTAAAACACATGTACTGTCAATGTAAGCAATATATTTGTATGGAATGTGCTGTTGTCATGTGTGAAGACTGCCTTCAGTGTGATAACTGAAGTAAAGATTATTTTTGTTGTAGTGTGCTATTGGGATTTTCATTGTAGTTCATATGGGAATTTATTTCTGTTGTTCTTTTTTAGACTTTGTTCACCAAAAATCAGTTGATGTTGAAAATTTTCATGCTTTTTTATAAACCCTCAATAAATATTAAAATTTCAACTCTTTATTTTTTCCTGTTAAGTACTCAATGTTCAATATAATAAAACTCATTAAAATTAATAATTCATCAACAGAAGTATTCTAAAGAATAAATGTAGGTGTTATACACCCATATTTCTGCACCTTTATGACAAAATTGGCATTGTGCCTTGTGGGTCTAAAAATATATTTACACAAAACCTTGTACATAGAAGCTTTATTTGTTTGTTTGTTTGTTTGGTTTTTGGTACCAGGGATTGAACTCAGGACTTTGTGCTTGCAAGGCAGGTGCGGTGCCTCTGAGCTAAATCCCTGGACCTATAGAAGCTTTATTAATAGCTGAAATAATTGGGTGAAAAAACTCAAATGTACATTGGCTGATGAGTGGACAATAAAAAATTGTGGCATATCTAAACAATGGAACATTATTGATAATATGGTTAAAATATTGATATATTCTACAGCATGGCTAAGCTTCAGAAATATGCTGGTTTAAAGAAGCCAGATACAAAAGGCCACATATTGTTTGATTTTATTTGTTTTGTTTTGTTTGGTACCGGGGATTGAACTCAGGTCCTTGCGCTTGCAAGGCAGGCCACCAAACTGCTGAGCTATATCCCCGGCCCTCTTTGATTTTATTTGGCAAATCCATTGAGACAAAGTAGATCTGTAGTTGCCAGGGGACAGGAGGAGGGAGAGAGAGTATTATTATGTATAGGGTTTCTTTTCGAAGTGATAGAAATGTCTGGAATTAGATAATGGTGATGGTTCTACAGAATTGTGAATGTGTTAAAGACCATTAAATCTTACAATTTAAAATGGTGGACTTCGTGTTATGTAGCTTGTTTGAGTAAAACAAATGACAAATGTGGCATAAGAAAAATACTGTTATTTTTCTAGATTTTATGATGTTTGTGGTATTTGTCAATTTAAGATTTTCTCATTCTAAAATCAAATATTGAGTCTTTTACCCTATTCTGTGTTCTTATTAAACTAGAGCTCCTCAAACCTTGTAAACTCATCTTTATAAAACCTGGATGTACCCTGGAATATATATTAACATCAGATGAAAATCATTTAAGAACTAATCTTCTGGAACTGGGCATGGTAGTGTATGCCTGTAATCCCAGCACACAGGAGGCTGAGGCAGAAGGGTCTCTGTGAGTTCGAGACCAGCCTAGGCTACATAGGCCCAGGTCAGTCTCAACTACATAATGAGACCCTGTCTCTAAAAAAAAAAAGAACTAATCTTCTGTTTAAGTGTGGGAGATTAAAGAAATACATTTATTTCTGCTTTTTCTCAAAACTCCATTCATTGAGATAAAAGGATTAAAATTAGCACAAATTTATAAGAGCAAAGCCAGGCACGGTGGCCCAGTTTGTAGTCCCAGCTATTTGGGAGGCTTAGATAGAAGGATCACTTGAGTACAGTCTGAGACTAGCATGGGCAACAAACATGACTTCTTCCTCTACCCTTGCAAAAAATCTTGTGGAGAAACTGTCTCCAGATGGGCAGGGTTACCTGGCACTGAGAAGGTGGGAGAGAAATGCCCACCTGAAAATGAGAGGACTGGGTATATCTTACATGGTGAAACTTCAGTTTCCTTGTGCTGTTCAGCTCCAGGAACATTAGCATCCATTTACATCTTTTATCCTATACGAACAAGTCTTTTGGGCAAAATATTGGACAATTGCAGAGAAAACATTTCTGAATTTTGGAGTCTACCAGTGAAACAGCTGGGTCACCTTGCCAAACACTCTTAATGAAAATCATCAGGGCCCAGGGATTTAGCTTAGTGGTGTTGCCGCCCGCCTCACAAGCCTAAATACTGAGTTCGGAAAAAAAAAAAGGAAAAGAAACAATTATCAGTTGCCAAATGGAAAAAGAAGGGTCTTAACTATTCAAGCATTAAGATTTTTCACTTTCATATTAAGAACTAGAAATATTACCAATTTCCCAACAGCAGTCAGGAGTGAGAGGATGGTAGAACAATGCCTTCAGAATTCTGAGGAAAGATGCCGCGTAGACCAAATGCAACCATATGCGAAAAAGCATGAAGACAGACAGAGTCAAGGCATTTTTGTAGCATGCCATATGTCAAAAAATTATTTCCACTCATCTCTTAGGAAGCTACTGAAGGGATATGCCTAGAAAAATTAAGTAGCATATTAAGAATGAAGAGTACAAATATGTTTGTATCCTTTTCTATAAAGGGAAAGAAAGATAGAAGTTCTGGGATAATAACCCTAAACAGCAGACTGCTCCAGGGTGGAAGCTGGAATTCTATGAAAAGTCCTTTGTATTTTTTTCTTGTGAGAGGGTTTGTATTGGGATTTTTGTTTACAAACGACCAAACCTCAAACATGTGAAGATGTATTGTAAGTAATGAACATTTTATTACATTTAATCAGTGATTTTAGTGTTTGACAGTTTTGTAGGTTAGAGAAATGTTATTTAAAATTTGAAATTTGCTTTGAGACAGGGTCTGGCTATTGTAGTTCAGGCTAGCCTTGAGTTCACTATGTAACCCAGACTAGCCTCTAACCTTGTGGCGATTCTCCTGCCTTAGTTTCGCAGTGCTAGGATTACAGCTAAAATTTGATTTGTTTTGTGGTGCTGGGAATTGACCCCAGGGCCTTACACATCCAGGCAAGCTCTCTACCATTAACGTATACCCTTAGTGCCCCCCCTCATTTTGAAACAAAGTCTCAGTAAGTTGCCCTGGCTGGTCTTGAACTTGAGATCTTTCTGGTTTGGCCTCCCAAGTAGCTGGGATTTTAGGTGCGGGCAATTGGCCTTGGCTTGGGACTTGTTCTAATGGTATGATTGATTTGAAATGACTTGAATAAACGAGTTGTAACCTACTTTTTATGTTATATGTATGATTCTAAAAGTTAAATGAATAATGTAAATTTATATTATATGTATACATGGCTAGTTTAGCTTGTACAATAGACTTTACAGTAAAAATATTAATTTGTGAGGCAAGCAGTAGAACCATTGAGCTAAATCCCCAGCCCCTTAAAAAGATTAGTTTGTGTGTGGCCCCTAGATGAAACCAGTTACCACTTTGTTCCCTTGTATTGTAAATTTGCCAGCTGCTTAAGTAGAGGACACTTCTGCTTTTTGCCTGACTCACTCATTCCCTCTTCCGGTAACTTTTATCCTACTTTTCCTTTTAGGAACCTCTCCTGTCCTACCCTCTGCCCAAGTAATGCTAGTGGTCTAAGACCAGCTGTTCTAATCTTCAGGAGAGGAGAGGAGTATGGGGAAGAAAACACTTTAGGTCCTTTTGTAAACTGATTTAAGTGATAGTCTAAGGCAGTGGTGGCAAACCTAAGGCATGTGTGGTGCAGTGGGCTGTTTGTATCATTGAAAGTTCTAAAAGGTTCACTATGATTGGTCTAAGGAGTCTGAACTTTATCTAGTGTGTAGTCAGGAGTTAGTATAACATTTACAAGCAAGGGAGGAGCCTTGGATATATAATTGAAAATTCTCTTGACCCATCCCTTTCTTTTCAGTCTTACTCGTTGTACTAAAATCCATTTCTTCTGACATCAGACTGAGGTTGTTACAAATAGTTTCTCTACTTGGGATCTTTCTTCTGCAGCTCATTCTGCACATCACTACCACATTTTCATTTTTATTTATTTTTTTTACCTAAACTGTCACTTTGGTCATGTCCTTTCCCTGCTTGGAAACTTTTAATAGCTCCCTATTGTTCATGGGATCAGATTCATGTTCTTTCAAGCCATTTCAAGTCCCTTTTAGCCTTGTCTTTTTTCCTTTATTCAGCCTTGGTTCTACCACATGTTGACTGTTTTTCATTTCGTATCTTAGTGTTCCATCTTTTACTTTAATTTCTCTTTATTTTTTCTGGATTATCCTTTGTCTAGTTTAATTTCTGCTGTGTTTTAGTTTCCTTGTTACTGGGACAAAATATCTGACAATCACAAGTTAAAGTAAAGAGGTTTATTTTAGCTCACAGTTTGTAGAGGCATCTGTCTCCGTAGTTGGCTTGCTCCAAGGCAGGGCAGCATGTGAGAGGGGCATGCAGAGAAAAAACAGCCCATGGCAAGGTAGTCAGAAAGCAGCAAAACAGTGAGGCTTGCTTTTTTCTTTATATTCCATTCAGGCTATAAATCTGTCGGTTGGTGCTGCCCACATCCTTGGCCAGGCTTCCCTCTTCAGCTGTTCCATCACCCACAGTTGCTTTAAAACAGCCAGTGGGCTAATTCAGTTATTGCTTGCCTGTGATCCCACCAGCTCTCAAAAGCTGTACCTGTGAGCACACATGAGGCTTTAAGGGAGATATCTAGATAACAGCTATCTTTGAGATAGCATTCCTATCTTTAGAGTTCAAATTATATTTCCCCTGTTTTGGATAATTTACGAGATAATGTGAAGACTTTCCTCTAAAATCTCAGAAAATTTATTTTGTACTTGTCACATAATGCTGTTGTGCTTAACTTGTCTTGCCAGATGATAGAGTATGATGTTTATTTTCCACACACAGTGCCTTCATATAATTGCGTGCTTGATAAATACTTGTTCTATCACTTCAGCTTTCTTATTTTGAGCTACCTTTTGCTCTGACTGTAAATGTTTTGGTAATTTGCTATAGCAGTAATTGTTTAACATTAATTGGTTTGTAGCTGTTTCCTAGTTTTTTGTTTTGTTTTGACAGGAACTTGTTAATTCAAAGTGGCCTTGAACTCACTGTGTAGCCCAGGCTGGCATTGAACTTGCAGTGATCCTCCTGCCTCAGCCTCCCAAGTGCTGCTGGGATTATGGGCTGGGAATTTAGCTCAGTGGTTCTGCTACCTGCCTCAAGCGCAAGTGCAAGGACCTGAGTTTGATCCCCAGTACCAAAACAACGAAACAAAACAACAAAACCCAAGTGCTGGGATTACAGATGTGCATCACCACACCTGGCCCTTTTGTAAACTATAAAATTCTCAAGGTCCGGAAATACGTCAAATACATAGCTCCAGAATCTCTCTAGAATGCATGCATAGTGTTTTTAGTTTTTAAAAATAGTGCTGAAATGCTCCTATCTAACATTAAATATTTGAACTTGGTACTTTTTATTACTGTGAAAAAATTTTGAAGCTTGTTTCTTAAGAAACAAATCTTCAGTCCTAGAAACATACACATTTGTATGAAAAAGGAATAAACATATGGAATTTCTGTAGCATTAGATTGGGTTATATTATGAAGAAACAGGTTCATGTAGGTTGCTGGTTCTGTTTGTTTGTTTTGTACAAATACAAATATGATGTCTCCCTCCTTTATGAGATGGGGTCTTGCTTTGTTGCCCAGGCTGGCCCCAAACTCCTGAGCTCAGGCAGTCCTCCTGCCTCTCTGTGTCCCAAGTAGTTGGTATTTGGCTTAATGTGACAGTTGTATATAGTAATTGTGAAACCTGACACAGTCTTTTTGGCTAGTTACCTGTATTTTGAAGTTACAGCTAAGTAAAGTTTAGTATTGAGAGTTGTTGGTGCTTTAGGGATACTATTGCAGTCTCAGAATTGTAGGGATGAAAATTTAACTGCTATTCATAAAATCTCTAAGTGAAATTGTGAGCTCATTCATGTTATATGCATAATAAACCAATGGAAGTAGTGGAGTTCTGGAATTTAAACTTGCAACAAAGTGAATATGATACACTTGATGTTTATTCTTGTGATGTTGTGTGGTAAAAATATACTAAAGGATTTATGTAAATTGCCATACTTAGCCATTTAATACAAATTTTTCATGTGGAATGGAATGATACTGGAGTAGGTACACTTAGTGAAAAGAGAGTAGGTTTTCTCTGCTTCTATTTTTATATTTTACTTTTTCTTTGAAGCTGTTTTTAAAAGACCTGAACCAAGTACCTGGAAATAGGAGGGATCTGTCTCTAGCGGTTCTATTTTTTCTTCTAATAATAAATACTTTTGTGTATTATTATATAAGTACTGAATATTACGGGGGGTTTTTTTTGGGTGCTGGGGAGTGAACGAAGGACCTCTTGTGTGGTAAACCAATGCTCTGTTATTCACACACACACAGCCCCATGTGTATATTGTCATATTTTAAGAAATTCTTTACTTACACCTTCATGTGATCTTCAAAACAATACAGCGAAGTAGGTGAGTACCGATATCATCTTTGGAAAACACTGATCTTAGAGAAGTTTAATAATTTGTCCAATGACTCACAGCTAAGTAATTGTTGGGGGAGCTGGAATTTGAACCTAGATATGTTTTACTGACATCTCTAAAGTCTGTATTACCGTGTCTTCCTAAATTTTTTAGGTCTCTTGACAGCGAGGTCTTGAGACCTTTGAACACTTATTTGTATGGTTTAGTTTTCCCCTAAGCAATTACTTTTTTGTCTCATTTTTCCCTTCAGTTAAAACAGTACTGGTTAGAGAAGTATTTGTAATTTCCTTTAGAAACAGGTTTTAGGTCAAGTATGTGTTTTGAATTAAGAGAGTGGTTCCCCCATGTCTGTTTCTCACAGCTACCTGAGTGTAAGTCAATTGGAAAGTCATTTGATTTAATCAACACATGTTCCCTGAGAGCATTGAAGTTGTAGTATCTTGGGCGCATAGTTATTAACCACATGGTGTGGATTACACGTGACATTTCAGCAAGTCTAGCATCAGACATCTGAGGTAATGGAGAAATTTGTGATGAATGTGCTGACAGTTGAAACAAAGATTAAAAACTGCCCTTTTCCCCTCATGTTTTAGATAGGCTTAGAATAACTTTTGTTAATAGATGATAAGAAACAGTTAAGGGCTGATCTTCTCTAATCTTTAATGCTCTTTTGTAGAATATATTAATTCAGAGAATTTAATGAGCTCATCCATATAAAATGCTTAGCACAGTGCCTGAAAAACAATAAACACTCAATAAAAATTATTGTGTAGATACTTCTTATGCTTAATAAAGTGTGAATGAAAGGGCAAAAGGAGAATTTAGGATGTTAAGTTTCTGTGTTTTGTTTCACTATTTTTTTTTAAGGAAGTTTAGTGAAGTGCATTTTGTGCTCTGAAGGAGTAGATCATAGGAGCTAGGCTGATTTTCATAGATCAGTCCAGATACGCTCTTCATCTGTCAAAGTTTGTTAAGTCCTTTACTGGGGCTCTAGAAATTTGTTTTCCTCTTTCAGAAATTAAATATCCACAAGGGCCCAGGGATTTAGCTCAGTGGTGCTGCCACCTGCTCACAAGTGCAAGGTCCGAAGTTTGATCTCCAGTACAAAAAAGAAGGAAAGAAAAAAAAAAGAAATTAAATATCCACATATATTTAAATATCTTACATTAGCCCATTTCCTTTAACTGCTGCATTTCTTCTTTTCAGTTCAGACTTTCAGAAAAAAGCTTTCTACTCTATCTGTATTTTCACCTTTACTTTATGTACCGACTTGGGCTTTGCCCAGTACTCTCATGAAACTGCTCTTGGTGAAGATGTGAGTGCAGTAAGTGATAAAACTAAAAGAGACTTTTCTAGCTTGCCTTTCTTTGCCTCACTATTTCATTTGACTTAGTTACTTTTTTTTTTTTTGGTACTGGGGATCAAACACAGGTCTTTGTGCTTGTGAGGCAGGTGATGGAACCACTGAGCTAAATTCCCGGCCTGACTTAACTTTTTAAGGACACCCATGAGCTGATTTGATTGAGTGTTGGTGAAAACATGTTCCCTAGGTATTTGTTGTTTAGCTTTCTCCAGTCACATAGAAGAAACCCTTTTGCAAGATCCTTTAAGGAATTTGTTCTTATCATCACCATTTCAACTCATGAGACAAACTGAGTAATTATTACAGTTTTCTATGTTAAAAACTTGTCTGCTAATTTTTTTTTTTTTTTTTTTTTTTTTTTTTTGTACTGGGGATCGAACTCGGGTCCTTGCGCTTGCGGGACAGGCCACCGAACCGCTGAGCTAAATCCCTGGCCTCGTCTGCTAATTTTTAAAAGCTGTGGATTTCTAATCATTTGTGTTCCTTCCTAACCACAGCCATAGGTGTCCTAGAGCTTTTAAATATACATTTTTAGGTTTGACAATATTAACAGAAAGTTCTCTTTCTCTTACTTTACTGCTGACACCTAACCTGTTGGACCAGTTTGGGTGTGGTGGCAAGAACTAACTTCTTATGTTTGGCAGGTAAGCCCTGTGCACATGTGCAGACTAACTGACTCCCTTTCTTTTGTGACATTTGCTTTGAGCAGGATTGTATATTTCAAGAAATTCCCAAATGGCTGATAATCTCACAAATGAAGTGATTTTTCTACTTGGTGACAAGAAAGAAGACTCTTATGAAAACTCTTATGAAAAACAAAACAACCTCTTTCAGGATTTTTGCTAACCATTTTATCTGTATTAACTTTATACTCTACCTCTTAGGGCCAGAGGCAGATGATTATTTCCCCCAGTCATCCCCAATGGCCAGTCTTTTCTTGTCCTCTTGGAAAAGCACTCTACTTACTGAGGCCTTTTTTTTTTTTTTTTTACAGTTAATTGTCATGAGACAGCATTTCCAGTTGAAACTGTATGTTATTAAAATTTAGGTAGTAGTTTCATATCTCTTAGCTTGATACTTGCTTAAAATGTTAAAATAGCGTCTTTCAAGTCTTTTTTGATAGTAGTTTTTTTTGTTTTGCTTTGTTTTTAGTATATGTGCTGATGAAGCAAGCACTGTTACTAGTTTTTTTGATTCTCTGGGTCACTCTTTCAAACCCAGCTAACACTTAGGGTTGTCTTTGTAAGCTTTCTTATATCTTCTCTTAGCCCAGCAGCCTAGCTCATATGATAAGTATTTGTATTTTAATTAATTCACAAAATTAATCTTTATTTATAAACTTCAGGTTACAATTCTCCCAAGGCACCTTTCCTTAGTGTGTGTTTTAGGCTCTTAAATAGACTTTCTTTGGTTGTAGAAAGTTCTTATTACCATGATTAAGTTTTCCTGGTTTTTATTTTCTCTCTGCTTTGCTATGTTATTCTTAAAATTCTGTAAACATATTGTTCATTTTTATCTTTTTTTTTAAGCAATAATTTATCTGGCATTCTCTCTAGCTTTTCTGTTATAGGGTTACTAAAAAGTTATCTTGACGGGTTTTGTCCTTGGACATCAGTCTCTGTTTCCAAGATTCCCATTTGGTTCCTTTGGAAGTTTCATCTTTAGAAACTTGTGGCTTGTGCTGTACTAGTTGTCACTAATTTCAGTGTAGCAACAATTGCTTTAATTTGGCTTAAGAGTTCATATATACTCTTTACCGTTTATAATCATATTTTGGGAAGAGATGAGGTTATCATAGCAGATGAAAAGTTATTTTCTCTACATTTTACCCATGAGTAAATTGAAAATGTAGAATGTAAATTAAAAGAGTTCTTAATGGACTGGGATATATAACATATATCTCTACCTATCTGTAGCTATATAATATATTTAAAATTATACACTTTAAACATACGAAATGTATTGCAAATTATATCTAAATAAAATTGTTTCACAGTATAGTAGGAGGGCTGGGGTTTAGCTCAGTGGTGCTGTTGCCTGCCTTGCAAGCACAAGGTCCTGAGTTTGATGCCTGGTACCAAAAAAACAAAATAAAACACAATATAGTAGGAAAAATTTGGATTTTGAAGCAATAAATTTGAATTTTAATCTTTCTTTTTCCATTTGGTAGTTTTGAAGTTCTAAGGCTCAGTTTTCTTATAAATAAAGCTATATCCAATCCACGTCATTGGATTATTGAGATTAACAGTATAGTTTATATGAAAGGTGGTGCCTAGAACACAGTAAATATCAACTATGGTAGCTAATTTCTTTGTTTCCTCCTTAGGAAATAGACCTCAGCGGGGCGTGGTGGTGCATGCCTGGAGGCTGAAGCAGGAGGATCGCTGTGAGTTTGAGACCAGCCTGGGCTACATAGTGAGTTCCAGGTCAGTCTCAGCTACCTAGTGAGACCCTGTCTCAAAAACCAAAAAAAAAAAAGAAAAGAAAAGAAATAGACCTCAGACCAGTGGTGGCGAACATATAGCAAGCATGCTGCAACAGGCTTGTTTGTATTATTGGAAGCGCTAAAACTTTCTCCATGAACCTTCTAAGGTCTTAGACTATTAAAGTACATACTGACATCATCATTCATACCACAAAGCAATATTTGTTGAGTACTTGATAAATGTCAGGCACTGTAAAAGAAAAGATATTTAGACATTGATTTTGAGGCAGTTTTCGTGTGGCATTTCACCATGCTTTGGTAACTGCTGTGGTAGAGATAATCAGTGTCTTAAGAATACTAGGAAAGAGACGGGCGTGGTGGCACATGCCTGTAATCCCAGCACTCGGGAGACTGAGGCAGGAGGATCACTGTGAGTTCCAGACTAGCCTGGGTTACATAGTGAGTTCTAGGTCAGTCTCAACTACATAGAGCCTGTCTCAAAAAAACAAAACAAAAAAGAATACTAGGAAAGGAAAATAATATGACCAGGTCAATAAAGGTCTGAGTAGATGTTAAGTATCACTTTCTGAGTAGATGTTAGTGATGATTATGGTCAGTTTTTAAGATGAGTAGGATTTAGCCAGGTGTATAAGCTGAGGAAAGGTGAAGGAAATGTTAAGGTTTATATCTAGATGTTCCCTCAAAGCCTCATGCTCTCACAGGTGGGGTGTTTGGATTATGGTTGTGCTTTACTCATTAGTTGATTAGTTCACTGATGAATTTATAGCTAAATGTGATGTTGGGAGTTGGAGTCTGGTGGGAAGAGGTGGGTTTTCTGGGTGTGGCCTGGAAGAGTCTCCCTTCTGCTTCCTCCCTTTGTAGACTCAGTATAAAAGGGTGCTGTGAAGTGCTCAGTTGAATCTTTTAAAAAATATTATTTTATCTCAATCCCCCTGCCCCATATGCCCCCTTTCTGCCCTTTTACAAAATCTTTGCTTCCATTTTTTCCATTTTCACTTGTTCTTTTTTTTTTTTTCCTTCTGGTACCGGGGATTGAACTCTGGTCCTTGCGCTTGCAAGGCAGGCCACCGAACTGCTGAGCTAAATCCCTGGCCCCATTTTCACTTTTTTCTTGTCCCTTCCTTCCTTTCTCTCTCCCTCCTCCCTTGTTCTCCTTCCCATTTGAACATTTTCTTATTTATATTTATCATACATTTTAGTCCTTGTTTCCACTTTTGGTTTCTCACATCAGAGAAACAACATGATATTTAAACATTAGTGTTCGATTTATTTCACTTAAGAGTATGGCCTCAAGGTCCATCCGTTTAGCTATAAATGTCTGAAGCGCATCCTTCTTTATGGCAGAGTAGTACTCAATTGTATTAAAAAACTTATTATCCACTTGGTGATTGATGGACTTTTGGGCTGTTACCAAGATTTAGCTATTACACACCATAATAGTTATAAACATGGGTGCACATATATTGCTGTGGTATGTTGCTTTTAATTATTTCGAGAAAATACCAAGAAGGGTCAAATGGAACCTCTAGTTTTAATTTAGTTCTTTGAGGAAACTCACATTGATTTCCACAGTGGTTGCCCCAGTCTACACTCCCACCGAAAATGGAGAAGCTTCTTTTTTTCCCATAGCCCCTCCAGCATTTGTTACTGGTTGGTATCATGATAGCAGCCAATCTTTCTTGAGTGAAATGGAATCTTGTTGTTGTTTTTAATTTGCTTTTCATGAATGACCAGTAGAGTTGAACATTTTTTCATAAATTTATATGCTGTTTCTAATTCTACATCTGAGAAGTGTCTTTTCATTTCAGATCCCCATTTGTAAATTGGGTCTTTAAATTTGGGGGGAATTTGATTTTTTTTTATTTTGAGTTTTTTGTATATTCTAGATAATAGCCCTTATCTGATGAATAGCTGGTAAAATTTTTTTCCCATGCTGCAGGTTGTTTCTTCACTCTGTTGGTGGTTTCTCTGGCTGTGCAAAAGTTTTTAATAAGTTGAGGTCCCAGTTGTTGATTCTTTGTAGTATTTCCTGTGTAGTCTGGGTTTTGTTCATGAAGTCTTTGCCTACTCCTATGTCCTCAAGTGTTCTAATCTCTCTTCCAGCAGATTTAGTGTTGCTGTTTTAATATTCATGTTTTTGATCCATTTTGGTTTTAGGTTGTTGTGTGGTGAAAAATATGGGTCTAGTTTCAATCTTTAGCATGTGGAAAGCCTGTTTATCCAGCACCATTTATTAAAGAGGCTTTCTTCCAGTGAAGGGTTTTGGCTTTTTAAGATTAGGTGGCTGAGTATGCCTGGAATTTTTTTTGCATCTTCTAGTTTGTTCCATGGATCCTGAGGTCTGTTCTTTTGCCAGTACTTTTTTTTTTTTTTTTTTTTTTTTTTTTTTTAATCACAGTAGCTTTGTAGTATAATTTCAAGTCAGGGATTGTCATATCCCCTGCCTTTGTTGCCTAGAATTGCCTTTACTATTCTAGGTCTCTTTTGGTTCCAAATGAATTTTAGAGTGTTTTTTTTCTAATTCTGTGAGATATACTGTTGGAATTTTGATTGGGATTGCATCAGTATAACTATTTTGGAACTATGGCCACTTTCACTTTATTGGTTCTGCCCATCCAAGAACAAGGATATCTTTCCACTTTCTAATATCCCCTTCAATCTCCTTTTTCAGAGTACTGTAGTTTTCAATGTAGAGTCTTTTATTCCTTTGTTAGATTGATTCCTAGGTATTTGTTTGTTTTAGTATTGTGAAAGGGATTGTTTCTCTGATTTCTCTGTGAGTTTGTTATTCATGTATAAGGAGGCTGTTGATTTTTGAGTGTTGATTTTGTGTCCAGCTATACCACTGAATTTGCTTATCAAATCTAGAAGTCTTTCGGTGGAGTTTTTGGAGTCTTCTATGTAGAGTATCGTGTCATCTGCAAATAATGATAACTTCTTTTCTTATTTTTATTCCTTTATTTCTTTCTCTTGTCTAACTGCTCTGGCTAGTGTTTCCAGGACTATACTGAACAAAAGTAGTGACAGTGGACATCCTTGTCTTGTTCCTGATTTTAGAATGAAAGCTTTCAGTTTTTGTTCATTTAGTATGAAGTTGGCTGTTGGTTTGAAAATAGATGACTTTTATTGGATTGAGATAATGACCATCTATACCAATTTTCCATAGGGTTTTTATCATGAGTGGGTGTTGGACCTTATGAAACAGTTTTTCTGCATCTGTTGTGAGTATCATATAGTTTTTGTCCTTGGCTCTGTTAAAATAGCATATTACATTTATTGACTTGCGTATGTTGGACCATTCCTGCATCCCTGGGATGAATTCAACTTAGTCATGGTGTATAATCTTCTTGATAATTTGTTGCATTTTGTTTGCCAGTATATTATTGAGGATTTTTGCATCTGTGTTTATTAGGGAGATTGGCCCATAATTCTCTTTTTTGGTTGGATCCTTCTCTGGTTTTGGTTTTGCTTGTTTCCAGGAATGATTTTGGAAGTATTGCTCTCCTTTCAATTTCATCAAAGAGTCTGAGAAGTAGTAGTGGCATTAAGTCTTCTCTAAATTTCTTGTAGAATTCAGCAGTGAATCCTTCAGGGCCAGGGCTTTTCTTTGTTAGTAGGTTTTTAATTACATATTCAATTTCATTGGCTGATATTAGTTTACTTAGAGTTTCCATATCTTCTTGATTCAGTTTTGGTAATTCATATGTATCTGGGAATGTGTCAATTTCTTCTGTATTTTCCATCTTATTAGAATACAGTTTCTTGAAGTAAGGTCTGTTGTGATTTCACCCATTTCATTCCTAATTGCATGGATTTGAGTCTTTCCCTCTTTTTGTAAGTTTGACTAAGAGTGTTTCAATTTTACTTAATCTTTCAAAGAACCAACTCTGATTCTTTGATTCTTTATATTGTTTTTTTAGTCTACATTGCATTAATTTCTGCTCTGATTTTTAGAATTTCCTTTCTCGTAGGAGCTTTGGACTTGATTTACTCTTTTTTCTAGAAGCTTGAGGTTCAACATTATTAGGTGGTTTCTTTGAACCTACTGTTTTCCTGATATGGGTATTCACTGCTATAAATTTCCTTCATGGGACTGCTTTCATTGTGTCCCATAAATTTCAGTATATTGTATTGTCATTATTGTTTAATTGTAAAAACTGTCTGATTTCTTCTTTAATTTCATCTGTGACCCATTGGTTGTTTGGGAGGGTGTTATTTAATTTCCATGTGTTTCCATGAAGTTCTTTTGGTTTCTTTTCCTGTTGATTTCTAATTTCATTACACTATGGTCTGATAACATACATGGGATAATTTCATTTCCTTTGCATTTACTTAAGCATGTTTTATGCACTAGTATGTGGTCTATTTTGGTGAACAACCCATGTGCAGCTGAGAACAGTGTGTATTCTGATGTTGTGGGGTAGAACACAGTGTAGACATCTACTAGGTCTGTGTGTTCAGCAATCTGGTTCAGTTCTAATATTTCGTTGTTTTTTTTTTTTTTTTTTT
>NW_022900935.1:50433965-50489657 GCF_012274545.1 Fukomys damarensis | reverse complement strand
TTTGTTTTTTTTTTTTTTTTTTTTGTCTAGTTGATCTATTTGAGACAGTAGGGTATTGAGGTGTCCCATTACAACTGTATTAGTGTTTATATGATTTTCATGTCCATTATTATTTATATAGTTGGGTGTGCTGCTATTTGGTGCATATATATTTATAATTGTTTTCTCTTCCTATTGGATTGTTCCCTTTACAAAGATATAGTGGGCTTCTTTGTCTCTCTTAATCAGTCTTGGCTTGAAATCCACTTTGTCTGCAAATAGAATAGCTTCCCCTACTTTTTTCCAGGTTCCTGTCTTATGGAATATTGTGTTCCATCCTTTGACATTCAGCCTATGAATTTCTTTTTTAATTAAATGTGTTTCTTTTTCTTATTTTCTTTTTTGATTTTTTAAGACAGGGTCTGGTTATATGGTTCAGGCTGACCTTGAACTCATGGTGATCCTGCTGCCTCAGCCTCCTGAGTGCTAGGATTATAGATGTGTGCCACTGTGCCTGGTTTAAATGTGTTTCTTGTATGTAGCATATTGTTGGATCTTGCTTCTTGATCCATTCTGCCAATCTCCTGCTTTTGATTGGTGAATTGAGACCAATAACATTGATAGTTATAATTGATATGTATTGTCTTATCTCTGTCATGTTATTTTCCTGTTGTTGGAATCCTTTTTTCCTGTTTAATTTCTTTCTTGCCTTTCCTAGTGGACTCACTCTTGGGGATTCATGGAGTTGTAATCCTTGTTGTCTCTTTCTAGGATATCCTTTAGAACACTTTGGAATGCTAGTTTGGTTCTTCAGGTGTTCTTTGTCAGGGGAGTATCTTACTTCTCATCAAATTTGAAAGATAGTTTTGCAGGGTACATCAGGCTGGGTTGGAGGTTGTTCGCCTTTAGGGCTTGAAATACCTCCCTCCAGGCTGTCCTTGACTTGTGTTTGTATTGAGAAGTCTGCTGTGATTCTGATGGGCTTTCCTTTATAAGTCATTTGTTTCTTTTCTCTAATAGCTTTTAATATTCTGTCCTTGGGTTGAATTTCTGGAATCTTGATTATTATATGCCTTGGGGAAGATTTTTTGTTTTTGATCATGGCTAATTGGAGTCCTATGTGCCTCATTTATCTGTATGTCAAATTCTTTGTCCCTATTTGGAAAATTTTCTGCCATTATGTCTTAAGAACAGGTGTTTTGTGTCATTTGTGTTCTCCTGCTTTTTCATTGACTCCAATCTTATCTTATTCTTTGCATCATCTAGCAGGTGCTGGATTGACTTCTTATGGTCCCTTGCTATTTTAAAGAAATCTTTCTTTTCATGATCACTAACTACAATCCTATCTTCTATACCTGATATTTTGTCCTCACATTGGCTCATTCTGCTGCATATACTTTCAATGGAGTTTTTAATCTCCTGGATATCTGAATCTGTTTTTCCATTTCTTTCCTATGCTGGGCATTCATGGTTTCCATCATATTCCTGAGCTCTGTTTTTTTAAATCTGCATCTGCTCTATAGTCACTAAGCATGTCTTTCATTCTGGTCACCATCTTTGTAATTATATGGGAAATTATTTCTGCTTTGTTTTTTTTTCCTAGAGCTTCATTCATCTGCTTTGTTACTTCTGCTGTTACTACTACTTAAGAGAGTGCAGGTGGGTGGCTTTCGGATTGTCCCTTCTCATTGCCCCTGGGGTTTGTCTATGGTGAGCTGAAAGTAGGGGGTGGTTGCACCTTGATTAAGTGTCTACCCATTTTGTTTTTTTTTTTAAAGTTTGATTCTTGGGTTGATGCTTGTAAATTGCTTATGGCAACTAGCTTTATTGCCCATATTTAGAACCCTTAGGGAATGACTACTGCTCAGAAGTGTCTTCCACGTGTAGCTGGCTTTTGGGTTTTGAGTCTTTTGCAAGATCCTAACTCTTCTATTTATTGGGGACGAGAAGTTTCTGCCTATTTAGCTCAGCTGCTAGTTCTTTGGCACTGGCCTGTAGTTTTGTTGTTGTTGTTGTTGTTGTTGTTGTTTCTTAAGACCCTTAGGCAGTCCTAGTCTTGGTATACCAGAAGGAACAACTAATTAGCACAACTATTCACCTTGGCTAACATAGTACAATCAATAACAATAGCATCAAATACAGCCTAGAAAATGACAAACTGTGGTAACTATTTGCTACCTTTAACCATATGAACTAGACTTGTGGTTATATAATGAAATCTAGAATGAATCTGAAAAATTGTATATAATAAATAAGGCCTTAATATGGCAATTTTACCCTTTAGGGGAGGTTTAGAAAGGGCTAGGGGTAAAAAATAGAAGAGGAAGAGATCAGAAGCAAGATTTGAGGACAGATTTTAGGAAACGGGTGAAAAAGATGAGAAAGAGAAAAGGAAAAAATAAAAGCAAGTGACCAGAACAACAACAAAAACCCCTAGAAACCATGTTCAAACAATCAAAAAGCAAAGCAGAACAAGAACCAGAAAGGAGGAAAAGAAAAAAGAAGGAGAAGGAGGAAAAAAATGAAGGCTGGGGATTTAGCTCAGCAGCACGGTGCCTGCCTGGCAAGTGCAAGGTCCTGAATTTGATCTCCAGTACCAAAAAAAAAGTGTGTCTCTGCTGTCACTGGTAGTTGGCATGGTCAGACAGAGTTCAGAGCTGAATTGATCATTCCCAGCAAACCAGCCACAGCTTCATGGTGGGGTAGTGGATAATTTCAGTGAGCGGGCACCTTTAGTTCCTCTGAAGTTCAGGCTGGTTTCTGGCCGTGAGGCTGGAACCACATTCCCTAAGCCTACAGCAGTCTCTGTGTCTCTTGCCAGCTTGAACTCTGCTCTTTGGCCACCCTCTGACTTCAACTCAGCACCCACACCTAGGCACCTGGGAGCCACTAAATGGAGTTTGCCTGCAGCTGCTCTGAGTTGTTCTGAGTTCTGAGCTTAGGTGGGCCCTCTCCGAGATGGCTACCGGCCAGTCACCCTCTCTTGTGTGAGTTCTGAACCTGGATAACTCACCAGCCATTGGAGTACTTTTATGTTCAGTGCTCTGTTCCGCTGGTTTGTTTCTCTGAGAAGGCCTCTGGGGTTGCCAATAGTTGCCGTGCATCCACGGGTGTGGCCCACCATTCCCTTGCTGAGTGAGTGTCAGGGATCTTGGGGGAGAGAGAGTGCTGCTTACTATCTCCCTCCTCTTTGTTAAAGTCTCTCTCTTTGCTCATCTTGTGGACTTCATTTCTCGCCTCAGATCCTACCTGGGTTCCAGGGACTCACTGCCCTCTTTCTTCTCCTTGTTCCATTATATTCCAGAATCAGAACGCCAAATCTCAGAGATGCTCTTTTCTTGCTGCTCACCACCCTGCCATCTTCCCGGAAGTTCTCAGTTGTATCTCTAAGGGACATTTTTCTAGGACCTGAATTCTTTATGGATTTACTATGGGAGGGAATGTCAGGCTTTGAGTAAGTTGCTTAATTTAAAGGGATATAGAGTTTTTAAGGTCATTATTTTAGAGTTGTTTGGCAATATTCTGTTGCAATTCATCTGAGTAACCTGTTAGCTGATCCACTGTCATTCTTGTCATTAATCTGACCATGTCTCATCTTAATCTGTTGAAACAGGGCTGAAAAAGCCCCGTGTAGTTTACCTCAGTCTGTACCAAAATCTTGTAAGTTTCTAAAGTCTAATTACAATTTATTTTGCTTGCAATATTGGATTTTGATCCAGTTTGTTTTGATAAAAAAGGCTTTTCTGGGATTGCCTGAAGAAAACACTTGTCTTTTTAAAACTTTTTTTTAAGTTTCTTGTATCTGTTCTATATTAGAGTCACAGCCTGTTATTTTGGAACCATCTTTGACTTTCTGTTAGGGAAACTAGTAGTCCATAAGTTTATGAAATTCTGACAGGCGTAGGTGTATAAGTATCTAAAAGAACTGCTCATAAAACCTTGGGTCCTCAGTAGGTTTGCTGCTTTATGCAAACATTTCTCTGGCATCACAGTTTAGAAAACGGCAGTATAAGCCTGGCTTGGTGATGCACACCTGAAGTCCCAGCACTTGGGAAGCTAAGGCAGGAGTATTGCTTTGAGTTCAAGGACAGCCTGGGCAACATAGTGAGTTCAAGGACAGCCTAAATTATATCAGTGAGACCCTGTCTCAAAAAAAGTGTGGACCTTCCCACCCTGTGTCCAGGCTCCCAAGAAACCTTATGTTTTAGTGGGGGAAGACCTTAACTAAAGAGTTCATTGACTTATCTGTTTATATTTGGAAAATATGGATCTTTATGGATGTTTACACTTGGTAATTCCTAGTACTCCTCGGAGGCATTACTGATTCTAGGCCTGAGGAGGGAACATTATAGATGAGCCTAGAGCATGTTCTATTGTGTGAAAGTGTAAAACTGCACTCCCTCTTGCTCAATGTCGGTAGTATTCCAAAGGAATACAGGAATCAACTGAAAGAGCTACCAGTTGTCAAAGCTGGAATAATTTGAGCAGCAAAATAAAATAATATTGGATTATAACCCAAAGTATAAAATAAATATTCAAGAGTCCATACTTATGGTATAAGTAAATGATTAGTTAGATGGAGGATAGACAAATCTCTCATGCAGAAGAGTTCTAAATATATAATTTGTGTAGATTCTCCACTCTTCAGGAGATGGAACATAACTTTCTAGTTCTTAAGCTTGGGCTGTACACAGTAACTTCCTTCCAAAGAATACAGTAAAGAAAGATATTAAAAATAACTATAGTAGCCAGGTAGAGTGGCATATGCTTGTAGTTCCAGCCACTTGGGAGGCTAAGGCAGGAAGATTGCAACTTTGAGGCCAACCAGGGCAGTTTAGTGAGACTATCTCAAAGTGTTAGGAATGTAGTTTAGTAGTAGAGCACCCCTGGGTTTAATCTCCAGGACTACAAACCAACCAACCGAAACACACACACACACACACACACACCCCAAAACAAAAAACTATAGCATAGAAGCCTAGCACTACTTTTGCTTGGTCAAAGTTAAGGTTAGTATCAACAGTGATAGGTCTTGTTAATAGTGTTTCCCTTAATATAAGAATATACCTTTACTTTTGTGGTCTTTTCCCCAGTAAACCACAAACCTAGTGGTTCATAATAAATCAGACAAATCTAATTTACACAGTACTTGACCTATATTTGCCAAAATTGCCGGGATAATAAATAACAAGTCTGAGAAACAGTAACAAAGTCTGATACATTATCAGAGCGTTATAAGGCCTTATCATGCCTTAGGAGACATGACTAAATTGTATTATGGTTCATTTGATGGGATCTTGGAATAGATAAAGGACATTAGGTTAAAAACTAAGAAAATATGGCTGGGGATTTAGCTCAGCGGTTCAGTGGCCTGCCTCGCAAGTGCAAGGACCCAAGTTTGACCCCAGTACAAAAACAAACAAACAAACAAAAAAACAAAACAAAACTAAGAAAATATGACTAAAACATGATAATAATAAATAATGTGTCGATATTGATTCATTAATTGTGACAAATGTATTATACCTAGTGTAAGATGTTAGTATAGTAATAGGATAATGGGTTGGAGTATGTGGGAATACTGAACCATGCAGATTGTCTGTAAGTCTAAAACTACTCTAAAATAAAATTTTTGTTTGTTTGCTTGTTTGTTTTTTGAGTCAGGGTCTCACTGTGTAGTTGAGACTGACCTGGAACTCACTATGTAGCCCAGGCTGGTCTCGAACTCACAGCGATCCTCCTGCCTCAGCCTCCCGAGTGCTGGGATTACAGGCATGCCCCACCACGCACAGCTCAAAATAAAATGTTTATTGAATTTAGTAATTCCATGTTCATCCAGGAAATATTTAAAGGATAATTTTATAGATAATTATAAATTATAGTGCTTTTTATACTTGGTGTTTTGTTTTATGTTCTGGTAGTCTGTTTATAAATGGAACCTACTTGGGAAAACTTTCCTTTATTAGTAGATTATCGGGTACATTATTTGAAAGACTGTATTTTTTAGAGTCTAGAGGTATGCTGAATACCTGGAAGCTCATCCTTACTTACTTTGTTGTAGAAGCAAGCCTAATATAATTAGAGAACACTATGCAGTGATATGTTTCTATTCTCAGTTAGATCTGTAATTAAAGGGCTCCAAGGGCTGGGGATTTAGCTCAGTGGCACCACACCTGCCTAGTAAGTGCAAGGTCCTGAGTTCGATTCCTGGTACCAAGAAAAAAAAAAATAAAGGACTCCAGTAGGTATTTGGGCCCTAAGGGAAGGGTACTTACAAATAGTTGAGGAAACTATCTATGTTGATTTGAACATAAAGGCTTAATAGGACAAGTGACTAGGGAAATGAGTTTTGTTTATTATTTTCCTTTTAGTTTGCTCATTCTTATGTCTTGTCACTGATATTCCTAGGATTTTCATTGATTTGGCAAATATTTGAGTGCATATTGTGCTTAATAATATATAATAAACTATAGGAGATATAAAAATGTTACAATTTTTTTCTAGAAATTTACAGCTTCATGGTCCAAAGGGAAAGACAAGACATCACATGAGTAAGAAATACAAGCAAAATGAGAAGGGGAATACAAAACAAATGTCTTTGGAGGTTCATGGGAGGGGAAAGATCAAAATCAGGCTGAAAAAAAAAAAGACTCAGAAAAGGTGTGACATTGAGTTGATGTTTGATGAGTGGATAAGATTTTGAAGGCGAGTAGTTGGAGTAATAACATTTGAGGGGAGGAGTGTTGTGGGTAAAAATAAAGGCATAAATATCCTGGACTTGTGTTAGGAGAATCAAGGTGAGGTTGTCTAGTCCAAAGGCCACTGAGAGAGAATGGTGGAATCTTTGATACTTTTTTAATAAAGGACCTAGAGAAAAAAGGATTTTCTTTTTTATGTGGCTTATTTACTAGGGTGAGGTCTCCCATCCAAGTACTAACCAGGGCCAGACCTGCTTAGCTTCCGAGATCAGATGAGACGGGCACATTCAGGGTGGCATGGCCATAGACACTAGGTTGAGGTGAACCAAAACTCTTACACTCTTACTTGTAGTTTCCTTTTCTGTGAATGTTAAAACAAAACTCACAAGCTTGTAGGGATCAAGCAAGATGTGTGGAAGGTTTTGGCTCTTTATTATAAATATGACAAATTTGGACAAGGGGAAAAAATGAGAACCAAGACCTGTCATGTAAAGGTACAAGATCCCAATAATGAATGTAACTGTACTGTATACCTAAAATGTACCAATAAACTAAAAAAAGTGTATACATTATATAATTGGACACATTATAAAATACTTTAGATATATTATTGAAATGTGAACATTGAAAATGAAAATAGGGAGAGAGATAATGTGATATCTAATACAATATGGGTGCTCTTGATACAAGGTCTTTAAGGAGATGGAAAGCAACATTTGTTTTCTGGATAACTGCAAATGTGCTGTAGTTGACAGAACTAGAGAGTTCATAAGGAAGAAGAGCTGGTTCACTAGGGAAACTGATGAATTCCATTTATTTATTTATTCTCATTGAGTTTATTGGTACTTTTTATATAGTAGAGTTGCATTTATCTTTGGGATCTTGCACCTTTACATGACAGATCTTGGTTTTCATTTTTTCCCCATACCCCTGCCCTTCCTTCACCCCTTCCTCCTCCCCTATTTACAAGGACTTTGTTTCCATTTTTTCCTTTTCTCATATATGGATTCCATTTAGAATAAATAGAATTTGAAGTTTAGAGAAGTATCTAAATCGGTATGTGTGGTAGGCAATTGAAATGTAACTTAGAGATTGGAGAAGAAGTGAGACTATCCATACCAGTTGAGATTCACTTATCAGAGATTCACTTGAAAGCTTATTCAGCCCATAACCTTTGCTATGTACTGAATGTAGCTTCCTAAAATTCATATTCCATGTCATGGACAGTATTTGGAGATGGAACCTTTGGGAGGTACGTAATTAGATCATCAGGGTGGAACACTCATGAATAGGATTAGTGCCTCTATAACAAATACAAAAATGATGATTTGCTTCTCTGCCATGCAAGGATATAGTAAGAAGGCATCTGTTTGTGATCCAGGAAGAAAGTTCTCACCAGACATTGAATCTGCTGGCACCTGATCTGGACTTCTCAGCCTCTAGAACTGTGAGAAATGTTTGTTCTTTAAGCCACCCATTGTGTGGTATTTGTTTTGATAGCAGATGCTAAGACAAATTTGGCCAGATTTTGAGAAGATTCATTTCTTGGTCTTGCTTAAGTTGCATGTAAGCTTGTGATTGAATTTCATTTGAAATTTCAGATGAGGAAGAATAACAGTAGCTAATATTTATTGAATACTTGATGTATACTAGGTGTGGTTCTAAGTGTTTTGTGTGTTTCAGCTTGTTTAATCTTTAAAACAACCCTACGAGGCTTATAGTAGCCTGACTTTACCCTCATTTGTAGCTAAGATCTCTGAAGCAAAGTGATATTAAATACTTTTCATGGTCCTAAGTTAATAAATGGTAGCACCAGATTTAAACTCAGGCATTCTGACTCGTAAGTGTTTTGATCTTTTGTTTTTTTTTTTTAACCAAAAGTACATTTATTAATTAGAACTTGAAATTTGATTTTTTTTTTTTTTTTGGTAAAATCTCAGTTGTAGGTTGTTCAGCATTGACCATTGACAATGATATTCAGAGCTCTAGATATTTGCAGGCAGTGTCAGGCTAGTATAGTAGTACACTTGGTATATGTGCTGCCAAAGCGAGCACAGTAGTACACTTGGTTGTAGCCTGTTGAATTTTAAAAAATTAATTAAGTTTATTGGTGCATTTTAGGTATAAAATATGATGACATTTATCATTGGGAATTTGCTCCTTTACATGATATATCTTGGTTCTTACTTTTTCCCCATTTCCCTGCCTTCCCTTCAGCCCCGTCACCTCTCCTATTTACAAAGACTGTGTTTCCATATCTTCCTTTTCTCATATTTTTTTCCTTTCCCTTCTTTCCTTCCCTCTACCCATCCCATTTCCCTTCCTCCTTTGGTCCTTTGCTTCCTATTTCACTTTATCTATTACACATTTTGTTCCTTATTTACACTTTCAGTTTCTCACACCAGAGGAACTCTTCTGTATTTACACGTGTGTGTCCTATTTATTTCACTTGAGTATGACCTCGATGTGCATCCATTTAGCTATAAATGTCTCTAGTTTCTCATTTTTTATGGCCAAGTAGTGCTCCATTTTATATATAAAAAGGGTCTTCTTTATCCAGTCACCAGTTGATGTGCATTTGGGCTGTTTCCAAGATTTAACTATTACAAACTGTGCTGCTATAAATATCGGTGGGCATACCTCACTATTGTATGATGCTTTTAATTCTTTTGGGAAGATTTCCAGCAAGGGAATAGCTGGGTCAAATGGGACCTCTAATCTTTTTTGAGGTCTCTCCATACTTATTTCCACAGTGGTTGAACCAATCTGCACTCCCACCAGCAGTGGAGAAGGGTTTTTTTTTACCCACAACACCACCAGCATTTGTTATTGGTTGACTTTCTTTTCTTTCTTTTTTTTTTTTTTCCAGTACAACGGATTGAACTCAGGGCCTTGTGCTTTCAAGGCAGGCTCAGTGCCATTGAGCTAAAGCCCCAGCCCTGTTGGTTGATTTCTTGATAGCAGCCATTCTTTGTGGAATGAGCTAGAATCTCAGCATTGTGTTGTTTTGGTTTTTTGGTACCAGGGATCGAATTGGGGAGCTTGCAGTTGGGAGGCAGGCAGCGGAACCACTGAGCTAAATCCCTGGCCCATCAGTGTTGTTTTCATTTGCATCTCTTGGATGACCAGTGATGTTGAACAGTTTTTCATATGTTTATTTGCTGTTTCTACTTTGTCAGAGAGTAAACATACTCAGCCACTTCATCTTTGACGAGCCAAACACCCTCAGTGGAGGAAAGATAGCTTCTTTAATAAATGGTGCTGGAAAAACTGGGTTTCAACTTGCCAAAGATTAAAACTAGACCTGTATCTCTCACCATGCACTAAACTAAAATCAAAATGAATCAAAGATGTAAATATTAAAACAGAAACATTAAATCTGCTGGAAGAGAGGTTAGGTAGAACTCTTGAAGACACTGGTGTAGGAAAATACTTCATGTACAGAAACCTTAGTCGCACGTGAACTAGCACAAAAAAAATCAATAAGTGGAATCTCATCATCTTAAAAAGCTTCTGCACAGCAAGAGTAACTGCCAACAGAGTGAAAGGACAACTCACAATGTGGGAGAAAATTTTTTACCAGCTGCTGCTCAAATGTCTACTATCGAAAATATATAAAGAACTTAAAAAAGAGTTTCACTCTTACATGATTCTTGTAGCTTATACTAGCCACGTGTGGTGTCATACACCTGTAATTACTACTGTTTTAGAGGCTGAAGCAGGAGGATCAAAATAACTAAGGCCTTATTTAAAAACAAAACAAAACAGAAATGCAATATATGCCACCAAAAATAACAACTAAACGAAACTGGGCAGGGTGGCACACACCTGTAATCCTAGCACTCTGGGAGGCTGAGGTAAGTTTGCGCCTAGCCTGGATAACTTACTGAGACTGTCACAAAATACAAAAATAAAAAGGGCTGGGGGTGTAGATCAATGTAAAGGGCCTCACTTCAATCCCTAGTACCACCACCATACACACAAAAAAGCAAGCTGTGGATGAAACTCTGGTAGAATGCTTGCCTAGGTGTGAGAGGCCCTAGGTTCAATCTCCAGTACTATCAGAAGAGAAAGAGAAACTTGGCTGAGTGCCCAGAAAGTGAAACATATCTTTATCTACATGTAGAATAGTGCTTAGGCTTCATTGCAAGTACAAGAAGGTCTCCTTCTCTTGGTGTTCTGATGAAGAACATAAATTATGTGGTTTAATTTAGTATACTCTCGGTCTGTTGGTCAGTCATGAACTATGAGTGGGTCTATTTGAGTCATCGTGTCCAGCAAAGGAGGTGATATTAATTCTCCAGCAATAGACAGGATAATGTTTGGTTTGTAAACAGAATAGAACAGTGATGGCAAACCTTTTAATAATAAACAGATGACTCTGCCACACATGCTATAGATTCACCACTACTGGCATAGAAAGTCTTTAAAAGTTATAATGAATTTATGAATGGAAGACTTCTATGTATTTCATTTGTCAAGTTGGAGAAAATAATTCACAGAAATGCTGGCTTAAGATATATAATTGAAGTTGGGTTCAGCAATGCATGCCTATAATCCCAGCTGTTAGGGAGGCTGAGGCAGGAGGATGGCAAATTCAAGATCAGCCTTGGCAGTTTAGCAAGACCTTGTCTCAAAGAAAAAAAAAAAATGGGTCTGGGCATCTAGCTCAGTGGTAGAGTACCTCTGGGTTCAATCCCCAGTATCATCTTCTCTCACATACCATGTATATGTGCCTATGAATAACATATGTATGGCTGAGATGCTTTCATATTGTTTCTCACAATAATAGCTTCCACAGTGTGTCTGCTGTATGCTAGGGACTTAAACTACATATACATACTTATCCAGCATTAGTAAATGTTGCATATTTTTAACATGTGAACTTATACCAGAACTTGATTATAATCCTTATTAAAAAAGCTTAGTTTAAAATTGTAGTGTGTCTGAACTATATGGCAAAAATGGTAATTGTAGCTAGAACAAATAATATCTGCATTTATTATGTTAAAATAGATAATTTTTTTGTATTGAAAAAGTTCAACTTAATTTTAAAAAATTATTTTGGTACCCGCCTGTAATTCTAGTACTCTGGGAGGCTGAGACAGGATGATCACAAATTAAAGCCCAGCCTAAGCAACTTGGCAACTTAATGAGGCCCTGTATCAAAAAAATAAAAAGGGCTGGAGATGTAAGCTACATGGCCATGAAGGCCATGGTATCAATCCTGAGTAGGGGGTTGAGGTGGTAGATTGAAGTATGTAGTCTAGAAAGGTCATTTTAAATTAATTAATTAATTAATTTTTTTCTTATTGAGTTTATTGGCACATTTTAGGTATACAGTGCAGTTACATTCGTCATTGGGATCTTGTACCTTTACATGACAGGTCTTGGTTCTCATTTTTTCCCCTTGTCCCTGCCCTCCCTTCACCCAGTCATTTTTAATTTAAATGCGAACTCTTGCTTTTGGTGAAATCCGTATAAGCTAATGTTATGTTAGTAAGAATATTTACCTCATTGTGGAAAAACTGTATCTTTTAATATACTACCTTATGTACTAATTAAATTAACTACCTGGCAGGTACTAAGAGCCCCAGTTTATTTGACAGTATGGATGAATTAAATCACCTAAAATTACTTGATTAAATATAGCTGTAGCAAGATATTTAATTAAGTTATGGCAATTGTGATTATAGAATTAAACTTGCAGTATCTATTGAAAGACAATTCCTAATATTTGAGGAAAGGTTCTTCTGCAGTCTAGGTTTCAGTTAGCTATTTTATGAAATTATGTCATCTGTAATTGCTTTAACCTAAGTAACAAAGAAGTTTTAGTTTGAGAGAGTGTATTTAGTTTGGGTTCTGGAATTAGGATACTTAAGTTGGAGTCTTAACTCTATCACTTACGGTTTATTCTTTTTTTTTTTTGGATCAGAGATCTGACTTGGGACCTTTCACTTACAAGGCAGGTGGTGGAATCACTGAGCTAAATCCCTGGCCCTTTTATAGGTTATTCTTTAGTAACTCTTTATGCCTGAATCTCAATTTCTTTATCTCTAAAACAAAGATAAGTCTACTAGGCTTGATGTATACTTGCACATAGTAAATATTTGATATTATCCAACATCTTTGTTTCTTAGTAAAATTATATTTTATTAAATGTACGTTTTAAATAGGGCTTTTACTTGAGCAGCATAAGAAAATATTTTATCAATAAATATTTTCACATAATTTTTGATGTCTGTGTAATATTGGAATGTGCTTTTTATCCGTCTTTTAAAATAACACTCTTAAATGTGAATCTTTGTGTAATGCTATTTTAAGCAACAGCAAATAGAATACATACATTTAAAAACTATGTACAAGTTTTCTATGGAAATTAAATTTCAGTTCATTTTGAGAGTTGAGGTAGAGGTTATTTCTTAGAGCAGAAAGAGCTAACCTGCTTTTTGTGCCAAGAATTGTGAATGGTACACATTAATAGCTATTTTTAAATCACTGGACCATCTTGCTGAAATTTGTACAGAAATGTTACCCTGGACTTCAGTTATATTTTACGATGGTAAGTTCAAAGAAATGTGATGAAGTTTACTCTGTTCAGAAAAAGTCTACCCAATTTTTGAGTTTTAGGAACAATATTATAATTGTGTGTGTGTGTGTGTGTGTGTGTGTGTGTGTGTGTGTAAGGCAAAGGAAATCAGGATTCCTGAAGTTTTTCCCCCGTCTTTCAAGCAGTCTCATTCCTATCAGCAGTGTAATTGGAATATAACTCCAATCTGGAAGAGGAAGGGAAATTTTTGACTAGGAGATACTGAGCAGTTGGGAGCTTTATTCATGTGAAACATAGACAGCCATTCATTATGAGTACAACTCAATAAGAACACATTGCATTCTTTTGCTACAGCTGAGATTTACTCTGTTATTACGTGTTGTATTGCATAAAGATATGTCTTTTCCAAATAAAGCAGTTATTTAACTGAAAATGGCAATATTTATTGCCAATTGCACTTCTGCAAAAGGTTTTCTTCAGTTGCTGCATCGACTGAAATACACCAAAAGATTTTTGTAAAATTTAAGACATTGCTTGAGGAAAAAAAAAAAAAGAAGGCATTTATGGCACAATATTTGAGTTATACCTGACTTGTGAGCTTTTGATAAGTGTCGGCTTATGTGAAAATACAAGTGGGGTGGGGTTGAGAGAAACATACTGTAAAATGCTTCCTTCTTTTTTTAAAAAAAATAACTTTATTGATGCACTTTTGATGTACATAATGATCACATTCATCATAGGGAATTTGTACCTTGTATATAGTTTATCTTGATTCTTTTTTCCCCCATTCCCCTCCCTTCAATTCTTTTCCTCCTCCCCATTACACAAGCATTGTTTCCAATTTTTTCCCTTCTATTCTTTTTGTTTCCTTTTTCCTTTTTTTTTTCTTCCCTCCTCTCTTGTTCTCCTTCCCATCAGCACAGAAATTTTCTTCCTACTTCCCAATATCTGTCATCCATTTTGGTCCTTACTGGCCCTTTCAGTTTCAGTTTCTTACACAAGAGAAACAATGTGATATTTAAACACGTGTCCAATTTAGTTCACTTAAAATTATGGTCTCAGGGTGCATCCATTCGTCTAGAAATGTCTCAAATTTATCCTTCTTTATGGCAGAGTAGAACTCCATTGTATATAAAAACCACATCTTTATCCATTCATCTGTTGGGCATTTGGGCTGTTTTCAATATTTAGCTGTTACAAACTGCTGCTGTAAACACAGGTGCACATATATATATATATATCAGTGTGGTATGATGCTTTTAGCTCTTTTGGGAAGATACCAAGAAGGGGAATAGCTGGGTCAAATGGAACCTCTAGTTTTAGTTTTTTGAGTCATCTTCACACTGATTTCCATAGTGGTTGCACCAATTTACACTCCCACCAACAATGAAGAGTTCCTTTTACCTCACAGCCCCATCAGCATTTGTTATTGGTTGATTTTTTGATAATAGCCATTCTTTCTGCAGTGAGATGGAATCTCATTGTTTTAATTTGCATTTCTCAAATGACTAGTAATGTTGAACATTTTTTTCATATATTTATTTGCTATATTTGTACTTCATCTGAGAACTATTTCAGATGCCTTTTTTTGGATTGGGTCTTTAAATTTTGGGGATTGGAATTTTTTTTTGAGTTCTTTTTATATTCTAGATCTTAGTCCTTTTTTTGGAGGAGGTAAAGATTTTTTGCCATGCTGTGAGTTGTTTCTTCACTCTGTTGGAGGTTTCCTTTGCTGTGCAGCGTCCTTCTCTTTTGAGACTTAAAAGATGAGTGGATGAAGAAGCCGGGGAGAATGTTTGAGGCTGGGGTCATGTGGGAGAGTACTTTTGAGAAAGTTGAGTATGGCTAGATCTTAAACTGAGGGGCTTGGAGGGGAGTTGTGAAGAAAAATGAGGTTGGAGAGGTTAAGTGGGGTTTGTATGGCATTAAAGCCAATATTCATTTGGGCCAGAAGACCTTTAGGAATGGAAGAAAGCTGGGCGTTGTGGTGGACTCTTGTGATCCTAGCACTTGGGAGGCTGAGGCAGAAAGATCTGGAGTTTGAGGTCAGTCTGGCCTACACAGAGAACCTATCTCAAAAATCCAAAACAAGGGCTGGGAATGTAGCTCAGTGGCATACTGCCTGGCAAGTGTGAGGCCCTGAGTTTGATTCTGGGTAACTGCCCCCCAACCAAAGAACTGAAACAAGCAAAGGAAAAGGATGGGGGAAAATGAAATGGATGGGCATCCCCCCATCCCTTTGCTTTTTACTGAAGATGGTATCCAAGGCTTTTGCACTGAGCTAGTACTTCATCATCCCTTTTTAAAAATTTTTGAGCCAGGCTATTTCTAAGTCATTAAGTTCCCAGAATGAACTACAACTTGAAGTCTTCTTGCCTAAGCTTCCAAGAGTGCTGGAATTATAGGCTTGTAACAAAATAATGGATTACAGGTGTGTGAAATCAGACATTGCTTGATAAGAGGATGTAATCAAATTTTTTGAAAGATCCTTCTGGATCCAGTGTGGAGAATTGAAGGGGGCGGGTGAGGTTTGAAGCAGGGAACTAATTAGGAGGCTGTTGTAATGATCTTGACAGTAATTTATAACAGCTTGAACCAAGATGATGGCACAGGTACTGGAAGAAGGGGACAGATGAAGTATGTTTCACAGATAGCATTGATTAAAATTGGTAGTTGCCTAAAGATCCAGGAGGGAGAGGGATGGTGAAGGTTGCTATGAACTTTCTGACTTGTGCTGTGTAGAGTGGAAAGCAAGACCATTTATTAAGGAAAGTAAACTGGAAAATGAACAGGTTTGGGGGCAAAGGAATGTGTTGATTACATTTTGGAAGCCTGTTTAGTTTTGTGGACATGGAGTTCAGGAAACAACTAAAAGTTGGACTTTACATACTTACGTGCCATCAGAACTACAGAGTAAATGGTAAAGACCTGAGAGATCATAGGGAAAAGTGCTTCTTAAATTTTATATTGAGAGGAAGATTTTGTCAGTATGTTAGATGTGAACTCTCAGGAAAGATGTACGTTTTCTTACCAGAAAAATACACATACTAATAGCAATTTATATATAATTTCAGAGTTTACGGAAATGTGTATCTGTATACCTCAAGTTATAGAGTGAAAGATGAGGACCTAGGGCAAAACCCTAAAGAACCTCAGCCTTTTGAGTATAAAAACATCTATCAGGGCTGAGGATTTAGCTCAATGGTTCTGCCTCCAACCTCGCAATCACAAGGACCCGAGTTCAACCCCCAGTACAAAAAGAAAAAAAAAAAAAATCTGGCAAAGAAGACTTAATTTTATTCCTTGTGTGAATGTGCTGTTAAATAGATCCACTGGATGTATTTGATAATGATATTGCTAGGGATTTGGCAAAGCGGATTAGGGGCTGTGGTGGATTGAGGAATTAGTGGGAGGTAAAGAAGTGAAGTTAGAAAGTACAGTTCTTTGAAGGAATTTAATTATGAAAAAGAGGTGGCTGGAGGGAGTTTGCATAGGACTTGAGTAGGTAAATGCTCACAGAGACAAGGTAGAGGAGTATATGGTGGCTCTCAAGGTCCTTCTCTGAGCAGTAGATAGGATGGGAAATCCAGAACATGGGTGGAAGTGTAGTTTTAGGAGAGTGGATATTGAAAATAGGGGGAAAAACATGAAAATGGTGTTTGTGTCAAGAAGTCTCCTGTTTTCTATTATTTGGAAGTTAGATGTAAAATCATTTCACATCATGAATCATAAGATAGTGTTTTCAAAAAAATCACCATTACTTCATTAATACTGAAGATTGTAACTTGGATTTGTGTGTGCTATATGTATTGATTGGGAGTAGTCAGTTTATATGATGTGAAAAGTTTGAGAAGGAGTTCTTCTAAATCCAGTTTATGATTTGGCATTCTTTGTTGTGGCACTCATTTTATTGATTTCTTTTTTAAACAAAACTTTCTAAGACAGTCTATGTCTAAGGGGCTCAGGCTAATTATAATAAGTCAGCATCTTGTGCTTAGTAAATTTATTAATTTATGGTATCTGTCTTCTGAAGAATTTTTTATTTGAACTTCTAAAGTGATTATATCTAAATTTATTCCCAAGTTTATGTTAAATGAATTTTTACACATGAAACCCCCAGTAACTGTAACTAAACCATTAAAACTGAGAAATGTCAGGGCCCGAGTTCGATCCCCGGTACCAAAAAAACAAAAAACAAAAAACTGAGAAATGTTAACCAAATATTACATTAGTCATTTTATAGATTTAATTATAAATACATGAAAATTTATCTTTCCCTTCACTTACAAAGATTGAGGGAAATTTATTCTATGTAAGTCATAAGTTTACATCCATGTAAGTAATAATTTACTTAGGTAAATTAATACACAGTAACTCAGATTTGGTATATCTAACTTTTTAAAGGACACAGTGGTAGAGCCATTTTATCATTGAGGTGATGATTTTTTTTTTTTTTTTTTTAGTTTATTGGTACATTTAGGGATACAGTACAGTTACATTCATTGTTGGGATCATGTACCTTTACATGGCAAGTCTTGATTCTCATTTTTTTCCCCTTACCTCTGCCCTCCCTTCACCCCCTCCTCCCCTCCCCATCTACAAACACTTTATTTTCATCTTTTCATTCTCTCACATTTTTTTCTTTTCCCTTTTTGTTCTTCCCCTACGTATCACACCTTCCCTACACCTTTAGCTCCTTTCCTCCCATTTCTAAAGGTCAGTAATCTTATTAGAATCTTATGCATTGTTGCAGAATATTCACACCAGGGAAACTATTTGGTATTTACACATGTGGGACTTATTTATTTCACTTAGGAGTATATCTTCAATATGTATCCATTTTCCTATGAATGAATCTATTCTCTCGCTCTTTATGGCTGAGTAATATTCCATTTTATAGAAAAACCACAACTTCTTTATCCAGTTTCCAACGGATGGGCAAATAGGTTGTTTCCAAGATTTAGCTATTACAAACTGTGCCGCTATAAACATGGGTGCACATACTTCTCTGTGATATGATTCTTTTAGTTCTCTTGGAAAGATACCCAACAGAGGGATGGCTGGGTCAAATGGAACCTCCAGTCCAAGCTCTTTGAGGTATCTCCATATTGATTTCCATAGTGGTTGCACTAGTCTGCACTCCCACCAACAATGGAGGAGGGTTCCTTTCTCCCCACAACCCCGCCAACATTTGTTATTGTGTGATTTCTTGATAGCAGCCATTCTTTGTGGGGTGAGGTGGAATCTCAGTGTTGTTTTCATCTGCATCTCTCGAATGACCAGTGATGTGGAACATTTTTTCATATATTTTCTTGCTGCTTTCACTTCTTTGTATGAGAAATGTCTGTTCATTTCGGATGCCCATTTTTGGATCGGGTCTTTATATTTGGGGGGACTGATTGTTTTGAGTTCTTTATATATCCTTGATAATAGTCCTTTGTCTGAGGTACAGCTGGTAAAAATTTTTTCCCACATTGTAGATTGTCTCTTAGTTCTGCTAATGGTTTCTTTTGAAGTACAGAAGCTTTTTAGTAAGATGAGATCCCAGTTGTTGATTCTTTCTGCTAGTTCCCGTGCTACTGAGGATTTGTTCATAAAGTCTTTTCCTATACCAATGTCTTCCAGAGTTCTGCCTAACTTACTTTCCAGCAAGTTTAATGTTTCTGTTTTAATATTTAGATCTTTAATCCATTTGGATTTTAATTTAGTGCATGGCGAAAGATAAGGGTCTAATTTTAATCTGTGGCAGGTTGATATCCAGTTTTTCCAACACCATTTATTAAAGAGGCTATCTTTCCTCCTTGAGGTGATGATTTAAGGAAAGTAATATATCTTTCTGAAAAGTTTCTGTGGCATTTAGGTAAGAACAAAATATTTTTTTAAAAATCTCATCTATATCAGGAAAGCTTTATCTTTTTTGTTTGTTCATTTTTTAATCTTATTTTTTAATCCTTTTCAGTATAAAATTATTTCATCCCTAAAATAGACAGCTTCAATTTACATATCCTATCCTCAGTATTTTTTTTGCTGCTGCTGGGTTTCTCTTAGATCTTAATGGTAGGTAGATAGGAATTGATTTGGTCCTGATTAGAACTGGATTTATATACTTTCTTGGTATCAGTTGTTACCAATAATCATTGCTAAAGTTGCCACCATTGATGTTCAGCTGTCTTTTGTTTTCTGGTTGGTCTATAATAAAAGTTCATGGTCAAATTTCATACCTTGCTGTATTGTATAGTTAAGACTAATTATCCATGCTGTTTTCAGTGGTTTATAATGAAGCAGTGACATCTTAACCATTTTATTTTAATTTTTCCCATGTATTTTTTGTTTCTTTTACAGTACTCTGTGCAAAAAACTTGGTGAAAAAGGATTTTTTCCGTAAGTAAATTAACTTTAAATATAAATCTTGTATATTCTGTGTAGGTTTTTTGGATAACATTTCAGAAGTGTCAGGTTTAGGGATTTCTACATTCAGAAATATGTTCTTATTTTATGAATGCTTTTGACATTACATTTTTCTGGGAGATTTTATGCTTTTTAGCCTTAGCCTCTTTCCCTTTATCCCTCTTGCATATTTACATGAATGTGTGTGTATGCAGTTGTGTAAATGCAGATACATGTAATGCATGTGAAAGTTGTGCATACTATTAGATTTCTAGAAAATATTTAAGAAAATATTTTGTAAATACCATTTTTTAAAAACATAGGAAATTTTACCTTTGCATTCAGGATTCATTAAAAGGTAGAAAAGTCACTCAGGTTGCTTGGAATTTGCAGAGTTGTAAGAAAGAAATCTCTGCCACATATGATTGTAGGTGCACTTGTGCCTCAAGTTCCAGAGCAAATGTTTGGTTCCAGTGTCATTTGGGGGGTGGGGTACTGGGGATCAAACTCAGGACCTTGAGCTTACAAGGCAGGCAGCAGACCCACTGAGCTAAATCCCTGGCCCTTGGTTCCCAGTATCTGCAGTCTTTTCATCAATTGGTTGTGAAATTTTTTGTGGCTTTATTTAGGCTTAAATTTTTGTTGGGTTTTTTTTGTTTTTTTTTTTTTTTTTTTTTGGTACTGGGGATCAAACTTGGGATCTTGCACTTGTGAGGCAGGCCGTGGCACCACTGAGCTAAATCTCCCACCCTTTAAGGCTTAAATTTTGAGACAATTAGAAGTACTGTGTGTTAAAAATCTTAATCTTAATACTTCATAATAGCTTTCATTTATTTAATAAAAATTTCATAATTTTTATTAAAAACTTTTCAGACAACAATTTTTGGTGGGGGTGTACTGGTACTGGAAGTGGGATCAAACTCAGGACCTTGTGCTTGTGGGGCAGGTGCAGTGCCACTGAGCTAATTCTCTGGCCAGGCAACAAACTTTTATATGTAAAATGTTTGAAATTAGAAGCAGAGAATATTATTTTAAAATTCAAGTCCTACCATGAAGTAAAAATCCTGTGTGTGCACGCTTTCTGATTTAGTTTGACACTAATTTTCAAGAATTTGATTAGAAGAAATAAGCTCTCGCTTTCCTCATTTTTTGTTTTGTTGTTTTGTGTATTTTTTGTTTTGTTTTGTTTTGTTTTGTTTTGTTTTGTTTTGTTTGAGACAGTCTTGCTAGATAGTTCAGGCTGGCCTTGAACTCACTGTAGCCCAGGCAGGCCTCAGACTTGTGGCAATCCTCCTGCTTCAGCCTCCCACGTGCTAGGATTCCAGACATTTGCTATCACACCGGGAAGTAAGCTGTTGATATATTTTCAAATCATACTTAATTCATCCCTTTTGAAATTTTATTACTTCCCATCTTCCTAGAATAGGACCTGAATTAAAGTTTGGAAAACTATTAAAAAGTATAATTTGAAACACAGGAAGAAAATTGCAAACAGTCTTCAGCATATATACCATGTGCCCTCTACCGCCCAAACATGTCATCACACTGGAGGAGAACCCAGTGCCCATAGAACTTCACATTTCACCCTGCTGCCACCAATTCATATTATATTTCATGTTGCTACTCAATTATCTTATCGCTATTAACCAAGGTGCACTTTTTTCTCACCCTTTTTAAGGTTCATTTGTGGTAGGATTTATCCTAGTGGAACTGCAAATTGGCAGATTGAGATTAGGCTGGTGACAAGGGTAAAAGAGAAAGGAGGGAAGTGAGTAGTTTAACAGCAGCTTTGGTGCCTTCCAAGACATCTGCTATCGTTTTGAAGATAGTATCTTCAGCTTTGTTTCCCAACCTTACTTTGCTAATTCTTTTCCTTCTTCTAGAGTCCCAAGACACAGCTTCTCCAAAACAATATCCAGATATTCTTGTCTCAATTTTCCTAGGAAATCTAGAGGAATCTTCCATTAATTCTTTGTAAGCCTGTCTTTTTCTGTTCTTAAATTGTAGGCGAAGGAAAGAAGGCTATCTTTTCCCTTTTTCATTGGTATAGACAATAAAAATTGATAAAAAAATTTTAAGAGTATATGTTTGCTTTAGGGATAAGATTAGGGGAAATTGTAATTATCTTTAAAACTTGATGGCCTGAAGGGAAATAGCAAAGCCAATCTTCAGGCATTCAGAAGGAAGCCAGCCAGGGATGGAAGTATAACACAGGTTTCCCCCTGGCCATTGCTTCACAATCACTGTCATGGTAGATTCACATCTGTACTTCCAGATGTTTTGACCTATTTGTAATTTGAGATTTGCCACATTAATTTCTGAGGAATATAATAGTCTCTAATACTTTAAATTTTAGTATGTTTTTATTGATCACAGTGTAATTATTAATAAAATGTTAACTTTTTGTGATTTAGTTTAAATTACATTAAATGTGAAAGTAAATTTTAATGTGGAGCATTACTACAGGATGATGAAATAGATACATATTTATTTCATGGGAAAAAATTCTGCCATGTGTTGTCCTTTTTTTTTCTTTTTTTTTTTTTTTTTAAGTACTGGGGAACGAATTTAGGACCTTGCACTTGTGAGACAGGCGGTGGCACCACTGAGCTAAATCCCTGGCCCACATATGTTGTCTTTTGTAGAGTAATTTATGTGAGGAAATAACTATTCCAGGACACTATCCTTGCTGAGGAAAGTTTTTTTGATTCATGTTTTGAAACTATTTTCGAGCATGCTAGCTTTAAAATCCAAGTCACTGCTCCTTTCCCCTCAAATTTCAGCAGGGAAGTTGTCAATTATGAAGCAACAGGCTAAAGAATTTTGTAGTGAGCATCCAACATTTAGATTCTACCTTTAATTTTTATCACATAACTATTCATTATGTTCTCTGTAAAAAATGTTTTAATTAGTATCAGATTTTGTCTCTTTAATACAACATTAAAAAAAAAAAGATTTATGTGGTGTGGTGGTGCATAACTCCAGTCTCAGCACTGTGAGAGTCTGAGGCAATAGGATTGCAATGTGGAGCTTTAGTAGGCAATTAATGACTTATTGAGACCCTGTCCCAAAATAAAAAATAATATAAAAGGGCTAGGGTGTAGCTCTGTGTGAAGGCCTTGGGTTCAATCCCCAAAGTCCCTTCCTCCCCCCACACAAAGATTTACTTGTAAGATGATGTAATATTTTATAGAAGCCAGATCAGTCACTCAGAATGAATATAGGTCAATTGAATTTTTTTAACCATCACAAAATAAAGCTTTTTTCTTTGAAAAGTAACACAATTTAAGTTAAAATTTTTATTTCAGTATTATTTACAGCTTACTAAGTACATTTGTATAATAGGATCTTGAGCTAAGGTATTTGATCTGACTTGTAAGTGATGGGAAGAATTGAGAAATTTTTAAAGCACTTCAGAAAACACTTCAGCCACTTTATATTTACCACTAGAGGTCTCACTAGCTTTAGAAAACTAGTTTTTCGTACCACATTAAGTAACTTGGCCTTAAGTTTTGTAGACTAGCACAGTCAGTTTAAGTTGCAACCTAGGTTTTTTTTTTTTTTTTTTTGTCGTTAAGATACAGAGATCATATTTTGGTTTGTTGTACTGCTTAAAAGAAGAAAAATAGGAAACTGGAACTTAAGACTTTCCTACTTTATTAAGGATCTGGAAGATACACCTTGGAAGTTTGTACGAAAAGTTTTTAAGCCTTACTTTTTTGTTTCTTTTTTGCAATATTGAGATTTGGCCCCAGGGCCTTTGCACCAAATCATGTCCCCAGTAAAGTTTTTTACTTAGAGAAAGGGACTAAGTTGCCCAGGGTGGCTCAAACTTGTGATCCTCCTGTCTCAATTCTCCCACGGTACTGGGGTCACAAGTGCGCACCACAGCGCCTGGGTAATCCTTCATTCTTTAGCTAGTTAAATAATACCCAGAGGGAAAGCTAGAAATGTGATTTTGGTTTTTGCTTAATACATACATTTATATGTTTATTAATTTAGATAGTAAAATCAAACGAACAATATAGAGTGGATTCTTCTCAGGAGAAAATACTTTTTTTTTGGTACTGGGGATTGAACTCAGGGCCCTGTGCTTGCCAGGCAGGCATGGTGCCACTGAGCTAAATCCATGGCCCAGGAGAAAATACTTTTAATGTTATTCAAGGAAGAGGTAAAAACTTCTATTAAGTGCATTTACAGCTTGCTAGGAATTATTCAAATAATTTGACTAGCCCTGAGCTTCAAAAACAGTACGGTTAAGTAGATTGGATACCCTAACTTAATTTAATTTTCTTTAAAATTTATTAATTAAAATTTTGTTTTCTCTTATTTATTTGAGGAAATAAGAATCATGGAATTGGAGAACTGGATAGGCTATTTCTAGCTGTTCTTGAATCATGGCAAATTAGCATTTTGACTTCTAGCATCTAAATTAGCATTTTTGTTCTTTTATTCTTTATAGTACCACTTTCTCCTGACTTTCTTATTTTTTGTCCAGAAGTTCCATTATTCTGGGGCACTATGGTACACGCCTATAACCCTGGCACTTGGGAGTCTGAGGCAGGAGGATCGCTTTGAATTTGAGGCCAGCCTGGGCTACATAATAAGTTCAAAGCCAGCCTGAACTACAGAGAGAGATCCTGTCTCAAACAAAACAAAACCAACAAAAAGGACCACTATTGCTTTGGGCAGGAAAAAAACTTGTGTTATTTTTGACATTGGTTTCTTATTAATTTGTATTAAACCTTTCAGAGTGTCTCTCTTGTCATTTCCTTTCCCTTTTGATGTGACTTCTCTCAGTCCTTGTCTTCTCATTCTACTTTTGAATTAACTGTCTTACTTTTCGGATTGCTGAGACAAAATGCCTGATACCCAGTGTTAAAGGAGGAAAGGTTATTTAGCTTACAATTTGTAAAGGTTTCAGTTCATAGTTGGCTGGCTCCAAGGCAGGGTGACATGGCAGAGGGACCTCACAGAGGAGAAATAGTTCACGATAGGCAGAAGGCAGCAAGCGACAAGCAAGTTACCACACTAACCCTTTTTCTATCCTTTATATTTTATTAAGGCCACCTGCCCTTAGGGTGGGTAGCACTCAAACCCAGGATGGGGCAACCTTAATCCTACCCAGAACTATGCCAAACCTATCAGTGGACTGATTTAGTAATTACACACACTTAATCCCTGTATCATATGTGGTAGTTCCAGCCACCTCTGAAAAAAAAACCCAACTAAACTGCATGAGGCTGTAGGGGGACATAACAGTAACAGTTTTATAGTGGTCTCTGTTGGTAGCATTTTCTTCTAGTCTATCCTGAGTACCACCACTAGAAAAACATGACTATATATCCATGCTCAAGAACTTGTAATGGCTTCCTGTGATTTACCTCACTCATTCCAAACTTATTTTCTGAACTCCTAACCCTCAGTCTTATCTCTCTAGCAGTATTTTAATTTTATACCTTATCACAAACACTTTGGTTGGTTTCTCCATTGCCTTTCAAATATTGTCCTAGTCTTTTTGGTACTCTTCCTGTTACTAGGAAAGTCTTCCTTTACTTACCTATTTGTCCTTTAAACCCCAGATGAGTCCCATCATACCTTTTTTCCGTACTGTTCAAACTGTTCTCGTGGTTTTCTTATCTCATATATTTACTGTTGAACTACATGGTACATAAATGGGAGGTATACATTATAGTTGTTGAGAAAGTGACTTGAGTTTAGAATCTAAGCTTTAGACCCTGGCTTTGTCCCTTACTCTGTGTGACCTTAGGGTAATTAACCCCTTTGTACCTCAGCTTCCTTATCAAATGGGGCTAATGGCAGTATCTGCCTCATCGGGTGTTTGTGAGGATAAAGGATATATATGAAATAGTACTCTCTGTAGTGTTTTAAGTGTTTGCTATTTTAATCAGTATAGCCAAGCATTGTTTGTTCTCAGTCTGCCTCTCCCTGAGACCATAATCTCCCCAACTAGACAGTGTCTTAATGACTTGTCACTGGGACAAAATACCAACCCCTGCAACTTAGAAGAGAGGTTTATTTTGGCTGTCAGTTACAGTCCCTAGTTAGCTGGCTCTGAGGCAGAAACAGTATGGAGGAAAATTCTGACAAAAGGAAAGCTGCTCATGTCATGGAACCAAGAAGCAGAGAGAGAAAAGGGAAGAAGCTAGGAGGAGGTACCCTTCCAGGTCACACTCTTGTGACTGTCAGGCACTACCTCCTAACAGTAAGTCAACCGTGAATGAATGCATTAGTGGATTAATCTACCCATGAGTGTAGTGCCTCCACGATCCAATCACTTTCAAAATACGTGAAGCTTTTGGGGACCAAACCAGATCTAAACTATAACAAATAGTAAGCTCTTTTATTGCAGAGTATTACATTTTTGGTTCAATCTCTCATCACTCATGGAGGTTACTAAAAAAATGTTGGCTAATTTGATTTCTCTGTAGTTCATTTGTTGTTGATTTTTTTTTTGTTTTATTTTTAGTAGTATATGTTTGTAGTACATAATGGTTGTATTCATCATAGGGAGCTGGTACACATGCATAGCACACCTACATTTAATAAGTTCTTTAGGAAGCTGGGTTTGGTGGTGCTTGCCTGTAATCCCAGCATTTGGGAGGCTGAGGCAGGAGGATTGCCAAGAGATTGGAGTCAGCCTGGGTTACATAGTAAGTTCAAAGCCATCCTAAACTATATAGTGAGACCCTTTGTCAGGGGGAAAAACAAACACAAGAAAAGAAGGAAACACCTTTTAAAATGAGCTACTAAGGGAGCCATTTGGGGAGAGCCATGAATGTTCTAAGTGTTCATCTTTCTGAGATCATAGGACTGGTAACAATCCTTAAAAAATTCTGCAATTTGAAATAACCTTTAAACTGAGACTATTTTGAGGCAGGAGCAATAATATTCTGGTATTTACTGTGGAAGTGACTTTAGTATTTGGTTTAAAACAGACCACTTTTCATTTATAATTAAATGTTCATGTTTTTAAAAAGAAGTAAAGAATGGAATAATTTTTGTAGCAAATGGTAATCTTTATGTAATCCATCTTATGTGTCAAAATATTCTTTAACTAAAAAGTAAAATCTCCCCCCTTTTTTTTTTCCACAGGACTTCCTGACCCATTTGCTAAGGTGGTGGTTGATGGATCTGGACAATGCCATTCTACAGATACTGTGAAGAATACACTTGATCCAAAATGGAATCAGCATTATGACCTGTAGGTTTAAATGATTAATTTGTGATCAAACACAGAATTAATATTATTTGATATAGTCTTTGAAATGAATCTCAGAAAATTATCTGTGGTATAATTTGGTTTTCATAGAAGGGATACAGAACCCAGTGGAAAGGTATTGTGGTGATTGATCCCTGGTTTTGGAAGATGGTTCTAAGAACAAAATTAAACTGGCTAACAGTATAGAACTGTTTCTACTCCCTTTCTAGTGAAATAAAGATTAATTCACTTTAGGGCAGTTACTAGTGTAAAACTAAGAATCAGAATTGCTTCTATGTAGATGGTGTCATTCGTTATATATTTTAATCATAGCAGTATAAGAATCTTCGATAAGGTAAACAGATATACCACTCTATTCAGCCTCCTGATTCCTATTTTTAAGATAACTTCTTTAATAAGTTTGACTGTTTATTCAGGTATTTCTTCTGTTTGTAGATATCTTGGCTTATTTTATATCACCTCAATTTTTTTAGTTTTAGATATTTTTAAATTTTCTACCTGAGAATATGATTCAGCTTTTAAAATTAGTACCCCTGACCCCCCAGCCCCAGAACACTCAATGCATGCCCCTTCTTTTCTCCAAGCCCTTCAGATAAATGAACTTTTTTAGTTAAGTCATTGTTCCATGTTTATGTGATTATGATTATAAAAGTACTCAGAGATAGATTGATTACATGGTACACAGAAATTACTTTTTCTTTTTTTTGACACAGCTGTTATTTCTGAAGTTATGCCTGCCATTTGTTTGGTTTTCTGTTCATCTCATTAATTCCCAGCTCTCTTATGGAACTATAAATATCTTCAGTCTTGTCAGTATCCCTTTGGCCTCTTCTTGGAGACATCCCTCCTGCAGCTTGTGTTTTCTTGATCCAGTGTGGCCTGGTGGTTCTCTTAAGATGTGCTTTGTAGCCCCTCTGGGACTTGCCTTTATCATTAAGTTAGGAACTCCCTTTGTCTCTTGAAGGTCCAGTACAACTACTACTACTTCTGTATCTTTTTCCTGTGAAGTTTATATTCCATTGTTATTTGAGAAAGAGTAGAAAGATGGATAATATTTTTTGAGATTTTATCTAAAGATATATTTTATATTCTTAACAGATAGTTTGAATAGAGACTTTAAAATGAAACATCACTTTCTCTCCAGGTTTTAAAATGCATTGCTTTATTATCTTCTAGGTCTACATAAGCATCCCTAGAAATACAAGCTGGGAGTTTTGGCACAAGCCTGTAATTCTGCACTCAGAGGCTTAGGCAGGCTGGAAGATCTAAAATTTGAGCCCAGACCGGGCAACTTAGTAACTTAGTGAGACTGTCTCAAAATAAAATATACAAAAGAGGCTAGAATGTAGTTCAATATGGAGACCCTGAATTCAACCCCTAGCACTGAAAAAAAAAAAAAAAAAATCTGAACCACACAGATTGGGAGTGTATTTTTAATTTTAAAATTTTTAGTTGCGAGGGGTGGGGATTTAGCTCAGTGGTGCTGCCACCTGCCTCACAAGTGCAAAGTCCTGAGTTCAATCCCCAGTACCAAAAAACAAAATTTCAGTTGCCATATTTTAAAAACATAAACAGGTGAAATTAAGTGTAATAATATATTTTATTTAATTCACTTTGGTATATCTAAAATGTCATTTCAGAAGTAAGCTATATAAAATATTGAACTCTCATCATATACTACGTCTTTGAAGTCAGGGTTATTTTATACATAGAGCTCACCTCCATCTGTACCAGACACATTGGAAATACTTAATAGTTGTGTGGCTGGTGGCTATTGTTCTGGACAGTGCAGGTTTAATATGTTGTTGATGGCAGTTTTGGTCTTTCATGATTGTTTTCTAGATGGAACATTTTAGGGTACTGTCTGTATTCCTCTCATGCTAAATCTTGTTATTTTTCTTTTAAATTATAACCATTCTAGTGGTTATGAATTGGTTCCTCATTGTGGTTTTGATTTACATTGCCCTAATGCCTAATGATGTTGAACATTTTTAATGCTTGTTAGGTTTTATTTTATAGTTAATATTAAATATTTTATAGTTAACATTAATATTATTATTGCTATATTGGCTGTCTGTGGACCCTTTTCTCTTGCTTGTTTCAAGGTGGTAGGGAAAAGGTCAGGGGGAATACTTTGAATCATTTGGCAAAATCTTCATTTTAAATTGACTAAAGCTACAAAATTTAATAATTTTACCAAAAATTTTAGTCAAAAATCTTGAGAGTGTGTGTGTGTGTGTGTGTGTGTGTGTTTGTTTATTTATTTTTTGAGAAACAATTTTACCATGTAGTTTAGGCTGGCCTTGAACTCACTGTGTAGCCTAGGTTGATCCTCCTGCCTCAGCCTCCTGAGTGCTGGGATGACAGGCATTCAGCCTCATCTCTGGCCATATGTATATTTTTTTCTGTATGATAATACTTCATTCTCCTGTAGAGTTAGCCCTCATGATGCAATATACTGAAACTTATTTATAAGTCATATTTGATGATGAAGTTTTTAATAGGACCTAACTAGAGTACTCTGTTTAACTTTCAATTTTAAAAAGATTCATCTTTTTCTTTTATGTTGGCATATGCGTTATACGTTACATGAAATTTCCTTAAAATGAGAGGAGATATTTTTCTAGTCATAAGAAATGATAATATTTCTGATTAATTCCTGACCCAGGAGTATTTGTACAGAATGTTTATGATACGCAGACTTGAGTAATACAGTACAGTTAATAATTTCTAGTAATTCATGAATTATTTTTCAGAAGGTCTATAATCAGTAAATGTTTAGTGCAGTTTAGTGCTTTCCAGCCTCTTCGCGTCATGGTGCACATAGAAAGTTTGGTGGTGCACTGCAGTAAACAGATGGAGTTGTTTGAGCCAGTAGTGGGCTGCCATGAGTCCTTGAAAGTCAATATTTCAGCCCATCTGCAAACCAGTCATGTTAGTTGGGAAACTGATTTAATGTAATTTACAGATTTTACTCATTTAATGGCTATTCAGACCTATGACCCACTGCTTAGACTTCTGACCTTTTTTTATCCTGTATAGTTCTATACATCTTATTTATAGAGCCTCGGGTCTTTTAAAATACAGTATACCTTGTTTATATACAACTGTAATTTTTGCTGATTATACTGTACATTACAATACTGTAATTTTCTGTCCTGTTCTATTACTGCATGTAAGAGTTATGAAAGCAAGGTTATCAAGTTGGTTTCCTTTGACCATTCTTTGTTCTGAATATTGTAATGTATATACAATATACAATTCCTTCTTTGGTGACCAATTCATTTAACGACTTAACCGTGAAATCACAACTTAATTGTTAAACAAGAAGTGTCTGTATTTTTTTTTTTTAATGTTTGGTTTGAGGTTATTTGCCTGTTTAATACTTGATCCTACTTCTGGAATTAATAGCATGCAGTAGTTACATACCAAGATACATCTGGTAGGTTTAAGTGAAAATTGATGTATGTATTCTGAATGATATTTTTAGTTTAGATCTTTCATGTGTAAGCAACAGAGACCAAATTTAAATTGGCTTAATTTAACAAAAGGAATGTATCAGCTTTTATAATTAAAAGCTCAGAGTTAGCCATTCTTTAGGCACAACTGAATTCAGGGACTTCCATGCCCCTTCCATTCTCCTTATTTAAAAGTTTTAGCCCTCATTCTAGGGCCTTAGGCTTTTATATATACTAGGTGAATTTTTCTGATATTTGTCTTTTGTTGAATGATACTTTTAAAATCAAGGTTGCCAGACCAAAAATTTGATCTCTTACAGTCATTGGAATAGAGTTAGGTTCCACTGATATGTTACATGTTTATCCATGGGTTGATGCCATGTTAACAGTTGGCAGGCATGTGCACAGACAAGTACAGTAACGCTTTCCCCTGCTCTGCTTGTCTGCAGGCAGTGAAGTGAAATCTGCAAGAGTCCTGTTCGCTCAAGGCCTGCATGCAGAAAAGAAGCAGGGGAAAAGCGTTACAAACAGCTTTTGTTCTACAACATTAAAAAATATAACAGGTAGGTCAGATTTTTGGTCTGTCAGCCTTGACAATGCCCCTTGCAAGTAAACAAAATCTTCTCTGAAGTAGAAGGTCACGTCATTGAAGAGTACTTAAAAATAATAAAAGTTCTTTTAGGATTTTTGTTCTTGGAAAGAAATAAAAAAGAATCATTATAAACTCCCTTAGTGTTATTAGACACTAGCTACAGAAAGAACTTTTTTTTTACTAACAAGAATTTTTGCCCAGCCTGAGAGTGGCAGATGTGATAAAGTTATATTAAAAATCATTTTTAGGTATTTAAAAACTTTTAAAAATTCAAGTTCAGTCATGTTGATTGACTGAACTCGAAATATACTTTGCATGTTCTAGTTATACTCTGAAAAATAATTATGACTTTAGAATATATAAAAAGAAAAATTTTAGACTACTTTATTAAGTTTTTCATGTAGCCATTTTGGTTTGTAGGTATATTGGAAAGTCTGATTCAGTTACAATCAGTGTATGGAATCACAAGAAGATCCATAAAAAACAAGGTGCTGGATTTCTTGGTTGTGTTCGACTTCTTTCCAACGCCATCAACCGCCTCAAAGACACTGGTTGTGAGTATATACTTTTTTTTAAATTAAAAAAATTCTTATTTTTTGTTCACTATTATCGTGTTATTTTCGTTCTTATAATTTTTATGTTTTTATTATATTTTATATTGTAAGGATCCAGAAATTTCCTATATATGTGTGAAATATTAGTAATAAGTATTAAGAAGTGATTGAGGGCTGGGGATGTATGTAGCTCAGTTTTGTTGCATCTGCCTGGCAAGCTCAAGGTCCTAAAACAAGAAGGGAGAGATAGATATCCAGAAGGTTGAGAAGAAAGGTGTCCAAGTAAATATGACTTGTAAAATGTCTTAGTACAATTCTCTGGTTTTGATGGATTTGTGAGATGGCAGTGAATTTTTATTTAAGTGATTGGAGTAGTGAAGGTGGAAGTTAATAGAGAATTATTGGGCCAGGGACTTAGCTCTGGTACTTTGCCTGCCTTGCAAGCACAAGATCCTGAGCTTGATCCCAGGTACAAAAGAAAAAAAAAAAAGAATTATTAGTGGATAAGAGTGATATAAAACTGCCAGGTGTAATCTTCATCACCTGTAAACTCAGCACTTGGGAGGCTGGGGTAGGAGGATTACTGTGAATTTGAGGGCAGCCCGAACTATCTAGTGAGACCCTATCTCAAAAAAAAAAAGAGGTATAAAACTATGACAAAATTAAAAATTGATTGTAAGTTATATCAGCTACTTAAATACAGCTCAGCTTATCACTGATCTGGGATTTTAGAAGATAGACTAAGATCAAGACATTCAAAGTCATTTCCACAATAGATTGACAAACTGACAACATTTATGTAATTCAAGTAACCCAAGTGGCACAGAGTTCTTTTGGGAGTCTTTCCACTGAAACACATAGATGGAAAAATTTGGGGAAAGGTTTTTTTGTTACCGTTTTTTCTATAAAATTTTTTATGTAGGAAACATTGTTAGTTATTGTCATGGATTTTAGCCCAAATGCCTTTGCTAATAATCAGACTATTATATAATTTAGCAAAGAAACAAGGAAAGAAACGTAGAGTCAATTTAGCATTGAATGCTAGACGTATTGAGATGGTCCCTTTTAATGTGGTGTGATACCACAGCCCACATACATAAACATTGACCTGCTATATAAAAGGGAGAGAACTGAACTAGAAGTTCTGGATCAGACAAAATTTAAAGCCATCTGAGAAATTCTTATATTTCTGGGTTAATAGAGGCCAACAGGAGAAGGATGTGGGGGTTGGAAAAAAATCTGCATGTAAAACCATACTGCTTTGTTAATCCAGAAGGCAAACTTAAAATTTATATATCAAATGTCTGACATTACAGTGTTCTTGTGTGAGTTTATCCAACATTTATTGAACTCTTAACCTGTCAGGTACTGTTCTAAACCCTGGTGACACAAAAGACAAAAATGGCAGGGTCCTATTGTATGAGAACCAAGGGCAAAAGCCTTCTAGCCAAAGGAGAGTGCCAAATTGGAGGAACTGATAGCAGATGAAGAACATGCTTTGCAGAAGTGCCCTGTATAACGAACTCAGTAACATTCCTTTATTTTGCAAAGGGGAAAATGTATTTTTAGCTGTTCGGTCAGGAACTATAGTCTGGGAACACAGATTTTTCCTTCTACTACATGTGACTGTTTCTTTGCATTAATTTTCTTGACCTTTTGATGTTTGGTAATATTGATCACATATTTATTGAGCACCTGATGATGCAGTGTTCTGCGAGGTTGAAGTGGAGAATACAAAGACTAAGATGGTCTCCTTGTTTTATTGATTTATAATTATGTAAGACAGGTGGAATATACCTGTAAAAGAATTCAGCTAAGCAGAATGAACAGGCTATAGGTGACACTCCTAACTATAACTTTGAGGGCCAAGCCAGTATCTGAAAGAATAAATGAGTTGTGCCAGATATAGTGGCACAGGGCTGTAATCCCTGCTGCTTGGGAGGCTGAAGCAGGAGGATCGAAAGTTCAAGGGCAGCCTATGCAACTTAGAGTTTGTCTCAAAAATAAATAAATAAAAAGGGTTGCAGATATAGCTTAGTGGTAGAGTAGTTGTTTAGCATGCACAAGATCCTGGGTTCAGCTTCCAGTACCACGAAAAAAAAAGTTTCCTCTAAATGATTAACGGAAGAATAAAATCTTAGTTTTTTCTTAAGATTTATTGTGTGTGTGTGTGTGTGTGTGTGTGTGTGTTTGTGTGTTTGTGTCATTTGTAATGGTTAGATAAAAGTAGTAAGAATGAACGCTTATGTGCCAGGCACTATGTTGAGTTTTATGTTACTGTACTCTCTCATTTAATCATTGAAAAATGCAGGGTAAGTTCTAGGTTACATGTGACAGAACCAAGGCTGAGGTATAAATTGCTTAAGACCAATAATTATTAGGAGGCAAAGCAAGACTTAGACTGCTGTGGTCTGAAATATTTGGAGAAATAGTCACTGCCTATTGGCAATATAACACACCAATGATGTATGGTCTTTTAAATCTGAATTTAGCAAAACTGGTTAAAACAATTAAATGCTATTTTAAATGAGGTTAGAGAATTTTAAACATTTGTTTTGTGTTTCTTTATAGATTTGATTTCTAATATATAATAGAAATTTACTTTTACTAATAGATATTAGAATTTCTCATACCAGCTAATTTTTTCACTTTTTGTTTTGTTGTTGATTTGAAATAGATCAGAGGTTGGATCTATGCAAACTTGGGCCAAATGACAATGATACAGTTAGAGGACAGATAGTCGGTAAGTGTGGAATTTAAAATTATGCAAATTTTGGCCTTATTCAGACTGACCTACAGTTTTAAGTACCTTTTAAATCAAAATATAACAACTATAGCTGCATTATATTGGCATAAATTAAATATGAATCAAGTAAGGTGCTACATTGGAAACAGTGGATTTAGGGTACAAGTTAATTTAATTTTAAAAATCCTTAATGTAAAAAAAAAGAGCTGGAAGTAAAGAACTGTTGATCCTCCAGAAAAGAACCCTTTCAAAGTATTCAAATACAGTATAGCACTAAGATTTTGTAGATGGTATTAAAGTTTCCTGAAGATAATCCTCAAACTAGTTTTTGAGTAAGAATATTCTATTTTTTTGTTTAGTGTTTAGTGCTTTACAGTCTTAAAAAATCTATGCTAATTGAAAAAAAGAATGAGCAATGGTAGTATAAGACTTATATGGAAAAAAGGAGAAATTGTTAGCTTATATGACACTAAGTAGAAATGGACTAATAGACTATCATGAATTGACATAGAGTAAAGGTCTTGGTATGAAATTTCTTGAGACTTTTCTTAAAAACTGATGGATTGAAATTTGATTATAATGCATAGCGTGATAGGACACAGAAGAAGGCACCCTGGAGGCTTCTTAAAGAAAAAAATTCAACTGGAATCTTACCACCTTGTGATAGGGCAGAATTTAGACTAAAATGATTTATGAATCTCTCAAAGAAGTTTTAGAATGTCCCAAGTTTTAGTTCCCAGAGGTACTTGAACTGCATTTCTTACAAGGTAATGAATGAATTGGATTGATAGTTGGGTAACTGGCAGAATAGCCACTTAACAGAGCCCTATTTTTGTTGTCCCAGGGAAGCATTGGCAGTACAGAATTACTCATAATTCCTGTCATTCCTAGATTGATAATGGGGTGCAAAACATTCTAAAAATAAGTTCTAGCATGCAGGGCAATTGTTTCTGTTGTTTTGATTTGGTATATATGCTTTCAAGTAATATCTAGGATTAACAGAATAGTTCTATTTAAGTGTAAATTTTTATTTATAAAATAACTTTTAGACATTAGAAGTATATTTACTAGTGTATACTGCATAAAATACAGATGTTTTACTTTTAAGTGTGTGCGTGTGTATTTAAAGCTCTTGTGTGAATATGGAACTCATAATAGGATCATTAATAAGAGAGAGGGAGGCTAAATTTAAATCCTGTCGTGTAGTTTTGTCATACCATGACAGTGAGTTCAGCTCTTGGAGAATTGGGCTTTTGTAAGTAATTGTACCCTTGATCTTAGCCAAAAGGCTGAGAAGTGATTTGTAAGTAATTGTAAGTAGGTGTTCAAAACATCTTTTTGGGAAATGGAAGAAAACATTAACACACTAAGAAATACCACTTTCTGGTATTTCTATTTACATATATATTTCTATGATTTTGATTATAGGGAACATAAAATTTTTATTTTGCTTTCTTTCATTTATAACAATTTGGTATTTAATGATGAATTATTATAATTTAATCATTGAACATCTATTTTTGTTTTTATAACATTGAAACTTATAAGCATTTTTGTGTATTTTGCTTTCTCTTTTTAAAGAATTGTAAACTTAAAAATATTTTTTCCAAATTGTGATGATTGATTCAAGGAATATAAACCCTTCCCTTGTATTTAAATTATTATTGAGCTCTTTCTGTCCTTGTGAAATTTTTCTTATATTGTTTGCTTTTTGTAAAGTCTAATTGTTGACAGAGAACCTAAAGAGTATTCACAATATATCATGATAATCCTATGTATTTTTTAAAAAATTATATTACACTATACAAAATATTAATAGTCTGTTTTAATCTGTTATTTCTCTTTTGTGAATGGCTATATTTTTATAGCATTTTTAATGTAAGTATATGATTATCATATAATTAATTTTACCAGTCCTTGTTGTTGGATCTTTAGTTGCTAATGTTTAAATATTATGAACAGTGGCTCTGGAAAACATATATCTACAGTTCATTTTATAAACTAGAATTAGATTATTTAAAAACACCCAAAAATTGCTTAGGTGTTTTACAATACAACATTCTGGAGATATAAGCTGATTTTTTAGCTTTGAACCCTAATACTGTTCTAAACAAAGCTAATGAGAAAATAGTTTTTCACTGCGATTCTGTTTCAGTAAATATTTTACTTTTTTTTTATATGAAAACGTATTTTTAAAGTAGTTTTCCTAAAACATGTTGTTTACATTCACCAAGGTGTGTTACAATGTTCTCTCCTATAAATGAAATTTAATATATAAGAGATCTGTGAACTTTTTCTGATTTTTCAGATTTTTACAGAGCAGAATTATGAGACCCTTCTTTTAATGAAAGGTCCTCAGATGTTGTACTTTATTTACAGCATACTTTTTTTGCCGGGGGGTCGGGGGATTAACCTTGGGACCTTGTGCTTGAGGCAGGCTGTGGAACCACTGAGCTAAATCCCCGGCCCAACAGCATACTTTTTATGTGGTAATTTAGTAAGTCTTTAAGAAGTTAGCATAGTAGTGGTACACACCTATAATCCCTGCACTCTGGATTTCAACATTGAACCCCCCTTGGAATTTAGTGAGACCCTGTCTCAATATAAAAAAAGGAATAAGGCTGTTAAATGTAGGTCAGTGTAAAGGAGTCATATTCAATTCCCGGTGCTGGGAGGAAAACAAAACAAAACAAAACTATGTTCAATTTTGGCATTTTGGCTCTACCTCTTCTGTCTTTTGGGAGAGTTGCCAAAAATTGAATTAAGGACTACCAGAGCAGCAAGGAAAGATTTGAGGGATATCATTTAACCTGGCTTCCTCATTATTCAGTTGGGATTGTTGGCCTTAGGAATGTTAAGTGTTTTGTTCAGTATTACAGTGCTAATCTAGTTGGCAGAGTCAACTCTATAGAGTTTGTATCACCTGTTACCAAATTTATAATGGTACTCTTATTTATATTACTCTTAAAACTCATGGAATCCAACGATTCTTCTATTGCCAGAATCCAGGGTATTTTTTAAAGATAGTGAAATTATCAAAAATTGAAACTCATGCTCACTTCAGCAGCATATATGTTAAAATTGGAATGTTGCAGAAGAGATTAGCATGACCCTTGTGTAAGATGACATGCATATTTGTGAAGCATTCCATATTTTTTTGAATTGTTTGTGGGAAAATGAACATTGAGACCATATAATGTTAAGTGAAATAAATTAGACACACAAGTTTAAATATAACATGGTTTCTATTATATGAGAAATATAAAGAGCAAAAAAAAAAGTTAGATAATTAAAGTTATATAATAGAAATTGGAAGATAGATCTTATGCAGATGGAGGGGGATGAAGAGATGGGGGAACAGGAGGAAAAGAAAAAAGAATTAAGATGTGGGATGGGGATTTAGCTCAGTGGTTCCACAACCTGCCTTGCAAGTGCAAGGTCCCGAGTTCGATTCCCAGTACCCAAAAAAAAGAAGATGTGTTATGTACATGTACCAACTCTCCAGGAAAAGTGTAGTCATTATATACTGCAAACAGGTAGTAATAAAACAAAAACTGAAAGAAAAAGAATTAATGTAAACATACTCTTAAAATATACATACTTTTTTTTTGTTGTTGTTTTGGCGCTGGGGATTGAACTCGGGTCCTTGCGCTTGCGAGCTGGGCAGCGAAACCACTGAGTTAAATCACTGGCCCTGTGCTCTTAATATATTAATGCCGCTTCTTGAACATAATAGCAACTTTGCATTGCTCTATTAGGAGGGTGAAAAAGAAAGTAGACTTCATTCTGTGGACATGATAAATTGTAGAAAACCTAAGATTCTGGTATTACTCCTAAAGAAAAATCATCTATGGGGAAAAATTACAGATTTTATTAGAAACCAAAGATTCATTCTTAACTATCAAAATAAGTAAGGCAATGTCTTCTGAAGATAGATATTTTAGATTGTAATAGTTCTTTGTAGTTCTATGAATATTAGTAATGTTTCTGTTGTTTAATAGTAAGTCTTCAGTCCAGAGACCGAATAGGCACAGGAGGACAAGTTGTGGACTGCAGTCGTTTGTTTGATAATGATTTACCAGACGGGTAAGCTAACATCACTAAAATCATTTGAGAAATATATAAGTAATATCCTTTAAATAATAAGAAATAAATTGTTATTTATTATGTATGTTAGACATTTGCTATGATCAGTTCTAGAATGTAGGTTTTCTTTCTACTTGTAAAGTTAGAAGGATTTTATTATACATTTACAAAATAAACCATGAATTATGTGTGTTAAATTTGAATTTTCAAGAGCTTTGACCGTAAAAAGTTTGTTTTTTTTTGTTTGTTTGTTTTTTGTTTTTTGGTACTGGGGATCAAACTCGGGTCCTTGCGCTTGCGAGGCAGGCCACCGAACTGCTAAGCTAAATCCCCGGCCCTTGTAAAAAGTTTTGACAAGGAAGCAACTGAAATTTCTTGCCAAGTAGAACTTTTTTTCTGTGTACTGTCTATTTAAAAGAAAAACTTTTTGCTTGGTTAAATTATTCAAAACAGGGCATGCAAACTCTGAATTTGAAACATTCTGTTGAGAGAGATGGGAAAGAGAATTCAGATCATGATAATTGTAACATTTATTGAGAATATATATATGTGTGGGATTCTATTGCAAGAACTTTAGATACATTGTATCATTTTAATTCTCATAGCATCTTGGAAAGTAGTATATAGCATATGACTCTGGAATTTGGCCAGCTGGGTTCCAACCCTTAACTCTTCTGTTTACTGACTTTATGCTATTAATTTATTTAAATTTCCAAAGCTTTAGTTTATTTATTGAAAAAAAATGATTGATGAAAGTCCATACTCATAAATTGTTGAGAGAATTAAATCATTTATGTAAAACACTTGAGAGTCTTGCACATAATATTTAATAATTACTATCATTTTTGTTATTACTGTAGTTACTGTCATTCATTTTACAGATTAAATAACTGGGAGACAGCATAAAGTAATTTTCCTAAGAGTCCACACAGTAAGTGGCATAGTTTGAACACAAGCCTAATTGATGATTCGCAAGCTTGTTATGTCTTTGATACTAATTCTGACACTTTTCTAATTTTTTAACCTTCAAAGTATTTTTAATTAACTTCAATGAGGTATAATTTACATATAGTGCATTAGATCCATTTAAAGTGAATAATTGATTTTGACTCATTTTTGACATGAAATTTTACATCTAAGCTGTAATATTTGCTCATTTTGTTTCAACTTTAAAAAATTTTTATGAATAACTTTATAGATCATTTTAGTTGTTTGATATGTCTACAGCTCTTATGGGTGTGAGGTAGATTATGGTAGCTTTGAAGGAAGATTAGGATGAAATAATGGGAGAGTAAAGCAATATAAGAATTATTGTTCTGCATTTGTCCATCACTATTATTATTATAATTGTAATCACAGGCACAGGAGTGAGCTCACATCTCTCTTTTTTTGTGGTTTAATGCCCCTAAAACTCTGCCAGTATATTGGTGGAAATATTAACATTACCATATGTCTGATTATTTGCCTATTTCCATATATAAATTGTAATAAAGAGTTGAGGAAAAAGTGGCATTCTTGATTTTTAAAAAATTAATTTGGGGAGTTTATTGGTTAGTTTTCCCATTGTTGGCTTATACTATCTGACACTCATAACTTAAGGAAGGAGGAGAGGTTTATTGTGGCTCCCAGTTCCTGAGGTTTCAGTCCTCGGTCAGCTTGTTCCAAGGCAGATAACATCATGGTGGGAAGGTGTGATGGGAAAGCTATCACCTTACGGTGGCTGGGAAGCAGAGTGAGCTGGAAAGAGCCTGGGGTCAGATCTAGTGCCCAGGGCCATACCTCATCACTTGCTTCCTCCAAGTAGGCTTCCTCTCCTAGTAGCCCGTTCAGCTAGGAGCTCATGAACTCATGACCCAGTCACCTCTCCAGAAGTATCTTAATGAGGCCAAGTTGACAATTCCAGTAACCAGCCCAGTAGGCAAAATGCTTTTGAAAGCTTTTCTAGTGAAATTTAATTTTAAAATAATCACGGATGATTTCTATTTTTAGACCAGCTGGATTCCAATCCTTAGTCTTCTGCATACTAGTTTTAAGACCTAATTGATTTTGAGTAAATATATTTTTAGCACAGCCATTATCAGAAAATTATGGAGGAATTTCAGGGATGTTGACGTTACCAAAAACTTCTTGGAGGTTGGCTGATGCAAATATTTGTCACATCTTAGTGTAGATATTTCAGGAATTCCAGAATTTCATATCATGTGCAGTTCTAAAATAAGTTGGAAAAAATCCTGTTTGACCTTCCTGATTTGAGCAGCAGATACCTTCCTGGCTTAGTGATCGCACTGAAGACATTCCATGTCCTAGCTTCCTATTAATACCCATTAAAACCTATCTCTCAATGTTTTTTTTTTATTGAGTTTTTTGGTAGGTACATTTTAGGTATAGAGTACAGTTACATTAATTATTGGGATCTTGTACCTTTACATGGCAGGTCTTGGTTCTCATTTTTTCCCCTTGTCCTTGCCCTCCCTTCACCCCTTCCTCCCCTCCCCATTTACAAACACTTTATTTCCATTTTTTCATTTTCTCATATTTTTTTCTTTTCCCTTATTACCTTCCCCCTATCCTGCCCACTTTCCCTATACCTTTAGCCCTTTTTCTTCCTATTTCACATTGTCATTTATCTCATTAGGATCTTATGTACTATTATAGTTTTTCACACCAGAGAAACTATTAGGTATTTACACATGTGTGACTTATTTATTTCACTTAGTATATCCTCAATATATATCCATTTTCCTATGAATTAATCGAATTTCTCATTCTTTATGGCTGAGTGGTATACCATTTTATAGAAAAACCACATCTTCTTTATCCAGTTTCCAACTGATGGCCTTATCTGTCAATGTTTTTTTTTAAGCTGGGAAGAACGGAGAACTGCCTCTGGAAGAATCCAGTATCTAAACCACATAACAAGAACTACACAATGGGAACGCCCAACAAGGTAAGAATATACAGTATTTTCCATTGTCTGTGCTAGTCACCTTTTTGAAGTTCCCATTTATCTCTCAATTTTTCCAGAGTTTTTCCCCTTGGCTTTTACTGTTTTAGATTATTAGGTGCTATTCTTATTTTTATTATTTTAAAATTGATTGATTGACTGAGACAGGGTCTCGCTGTGCAGTTCAGATTGTCCTTAAATTCACTATGTAGCACAGGCTGTCCTTAAACAGTGATCCTCCTGACTCAGCCTCCTGAGTGCTGGGATTACAGGTGTACGCTACTGCGATTGGCTAGGGGCTGGGAATTTGGCTCAGTGGTTTTGCTGCCTGTCTCGAAAGTATAAGGGTCTGAGTTTAATTCCCGGCACAAAAACAAAACAAAACAAAAAAACCACTATTCCTGGATAGGTGCTATTATTATTTTTAAAAGTTATTGTGAAAAAGGTTGTTTGATAGGTCATGCTGTTGCATGTATAGTGTAAAGTGCCAAGTATTTTGTTGAAGTTGACTAAGTTATTTTTATTTTATCTGAGCCTGAGTGAATGTACACTTGTATCAGTGTTTAAATGGAGATCAGTTCCTTCTATCTCATTTTATTAATAAAATTAATTTCTACATGTATAAAATGTTGATTGTTATATTTAAAAGTGAGTTCTCTTTTGGTACTGGGGCTTGAACTTGGGCCTTGAACTTGTGAGGCAGGTGGCGGCATCACTGAGCTAATCCCCAGCCCTAAAAGTGAATTCTTGGAAAGTGAATAATTCTCTTTTTTTTTTTTTGTATTGGGGATTGGACTTGGGTCCTTGTCCTTGTGAGGCAGAGGCGGCAGAACCACTGAGCTTAAATCCCTGACACCCCTAAAAGTGAATTCTTGATTATCTTTTTCTTTTGAAAGACCGGAAATTTCCTTCATGAGACAAACTAGTATCTCTCTTTTATTCATTCAGTAAATGTTAATTAGCTCTTTGTACATGTGTGTCAGGCACTAGGTGATAGAAATATTTATATTGGAAAAAACAAGGCAGGTTCCCTTCTTTCAGTACATATTCTGGTGGGAAGATGGAGAAAAATAAGGAAATAAAGAGGAAAAATATCAAAAATAAATTCTGTGCTTGAGGAACTGAGTCAGTGAACAACATACTCCGTGATTTAATGACTGGGGATATGTTTAATAAACCATTGTAAATTTAAAATACTGTAAGTTAAGAATTCATTTAATATTCTTAGTATAGCAAACATATATTAGCAGCATATTATCATTCTTTGCCTTCATGACCACATAGCTAACTGGGAGGTACAACTTGCCATCACCCAGCATTTTGAGAGTATCTGTGTGTATCACTTGCTAGTCTGGGAAGCAGTATAAATACAATTTCTATTGAATGCTGGTGGTTTTTGCATTACTGTTAAGTCCAAAAAACAATTTCTATTTATGTGTAGTACTGGGGATTGAACCCAAGGCCTATACTGAGCTGTTCTCCCCAGTTAATCTCAATCCTTACTTTTTAAGACAGGGTTTTGCTGTGTTCCCAAACTGCTCAGGCTCAGCTTGAATTTGGGACCTGTTGCCCCTGTTTCCAAGAGTGCTGGGTTACAGACATGTGCCACCATCATCAGCAAAGTAAAAAAAAAAAAAAAAAAGCTCAGATCAAACTATTATAAGTTTGGGAACTTTTGTTCTGTCAAATGACTGGGGGACTTTTTTAGACTGGAAAGGCCCCTTAGGCCTTGTTTAAATGTAAACTATCATTTGAATAACAAAAAAGAGGTAGGACTAGAGAGAATAAGAGAAAATAATATTCTGTGAAAAGAAGAGGTACTGTTCTCAAGGACTAAAGGTAACCTGACTTTGGGAAGTTCAAGAAACAGGAAGAATATCAGTGTGACAGAGGCCAAATCATAGGAAATCAGGTCCAAGAGGTAGGCTATATCAAGGTTGAGTTATGCTTTGTAAGCCAGTACTCAAATTACAAATATATTTGGATTTTATACAAAATATGATTAAAATCGTCAGATGCAATGGCTCATACCTGTATTTCCAGCTACTTGGGAGTCTGAGGCATGAGGATCTTAAGTTCAGGTTCACCCTGGACAACTTTAGTGAGACCTTGTCTCAGAATAAACTAAAAAGGTCTAAAGGGTTTGTAGCTTAGTGGTAGAGCACTTGCCTACCTTGCATGAGGTTCTGGATTCAGTACCACCAAAGACAAAACAGAGAACGCCTCTGTCTATGTCTAAATCTATGTCTATATCTATATATCTAAAATCAAATAGGGCTGGGAATTTAGCTCAGTGGCACTTTGCCTGCCTTGCAAGCTCAAGGTCCAAAGTTTGATCTCCGGTACCGGGAAAAAAAAAAGCCATTTAAATACATAACTGATGTTTTTACTTCATGTGTTTCTTTGGTGTCTAGAGACCTCAGGCTTGCTTTTACTAAAGTTCCTGGAATCATTATATTTGTATTAGTCCATTTTCTTATATAATATTACTGTAGTATATATTTTCTAGTGAACTCTTATTTTTGATATCTGAGCTGATAACATTTTTCCTTATTGCTTTTCAATAGACCGGCATCTGAATATTCTAGTCCTGGCAGACCTCTTAGCTGCTTTGTTGATGAGAACACTCCTATCAGTGGAACAAATGGTGCAACATGTGGACAGTCTTCAGATCCCAGGCTGGCAGAGAGGAGAGTCAGGTCACAGCGACATAGAAATTACATGAGTAGGACACATTTACATACTCCTCCAGACCTACCGGAAGGCTATGGTATGATATTAGGGAAAATAGAGCATGGTTTACCAATTTCAGCTTGCTAACAAAGAACATCAACTTAAAGTTTTTTAATCTGAGCTTAAAGGTTCTGTCTGAAAATAAGAGCAAATATAAAATCTCTTGTTAGGGCCTGTATCTAGATGTCCCCACAAAGCCTCATGCACTCAAAGGTGGGGCTTTCTGTAACTGGCTAGATGTAGGGGGTGTGATACTGGGATTAAGGGTATGTGGTATATATTAGTCCACTGATTGGCTTGGAATTGTTCTGGTGTGGAAAATGGGAAGGCCCATCCTGATGTGGGTGGCACCACCCAAAAGGCTTATAGCCTAGACGTGATAAAGGGGAAAGGGAGGTTTGCTCCTGCTTTACTGCTTGCCTCTGCTACCTCCTGCCTGCTCTGCCATGAACTATTTCTCCTCTGGGATGCCCTTCTGCCATGCCACCTTGCCTTGGAGCCAGCTGACTGTGGACTGAAACTGCTACAAACTGTGAGCTGAAATAAACCATTTCTCCTTTAACTTGTGGATGTGAGGTTATTTTGTCCCAGCAATGAAAAAAGTAACTAAGATACCTCCCAACTTTGAAAAATCTTTAAGGTAGTAGAAGACTGTATAACCAACAGCTCACCATTGGCTTAGTCATTAACCTCAGCTTTCATTCTCTATTAAAATGAAATGTGATGAGCCTATAATCCCAGCGCTTGGGAGGTTGAAGCAGGAGAATCACCATGGGTCTGAGGCCAGCCTAGACTATATAATGAGTCCAAGGCCAACCTGAACTATGTAGCAAGATCCTGTCTCGGAAAAAAAAAAAAAAAAAAAAAAAAAAAAAAAAAAAAAAAAAAAAAACACTTCATGAAATGAAATGAGACTACTATGCAAATAGGCATTGCATAAAAATAAGGTAATATTATTATAGATAAGGGTAATCTGAAGTCAGACCTGCAATGTGTTTTTCAAGACAAACATTTAGAAATCATTTTGTTGGTATTTGTTTATTACGTTTGTATTATCTATAATTTTGGATTGTCTGACTGGATTGTTATAAATTAGTCACTTCTGTGTTTGTATAATATGATTGTAATCTTAAATAGTTTTCTAGAAATGTAGATATTGATGTGGAAGATGGCTTGAATCTTCTAATTTAATTCAAAACTTTTGAAATTAATCCCAGCTTTGAACATTGGCGTATTATAAACTTGAATGTTTCTTGTTTGCTAAAGTTATTCAAGTTACTTACATCCTTGCCTTCTTATACTGACTGCAGATGAAACTATTTTGAGCAAATTGTGACACCTAATGACCAACATTAGGAATTGCCTGATTTAGGTTTTACCATATTTTTATTCTAGAATATTTTAAAAGCTAATCATGCAAATGAATTATTCTAATTTTATTTAAAAACCTATTTTAGCTCTTTAATTTGAAAATAGTTTTAGTGGTTCTGCTGCCTGCCTCACAAGCTCAAGGACCCGAGTTCGATCCCTGGTTCTCCCCTCCCCACCAAAAAAAAAAAAAAAAAAAAAAAAAAACAAAAAAAGAAAAAAATGTAGAAATAGTTTGGCCAGGCATATGCCTGTAATCCCAGCACTCAGGAGGCTGAGGCAGGAGGATGTCGGTGAGTTCGAGACCAGCCTGGGCTACATAGTGAGCTCCAGGTCAGTGTCAACTACATAGTGAGACCCTGTCTCAAAAAACACAAAAAAAATGAATGAATGAAAGGAAAGGAAAGGAAGAGAAGAGAAGAAAATAGTTTGCCTCCTGTTTAGAGTGTGAGACAGACAAACCTTGATTCCCATCCTGACTTTGCTATGTTACTGAGCATATTGTTTAGCCTCATTTTTTAAAGGTGTTTTGTTTTTGTTTTTTTAAACAGCACACCCAGGGCCTTGCACATACTAGGCTAGTGACGTGCTCTACCACTGAGATACATCTCCAACCCTTGTCTTCTATAAAACTAGAGGAATAATAGTGCCACTGTGCAGGTTGATTTACAAGAAGGAAGTGGTACAAATTTCATAAATACCTGACAGTGTCTGGCATAGAAAACACCTAATAAAATTTAGCTGTTTATTTATGTTCAGACCTTAAAGTATCTCCTGCCATTTCTCTTTTATATTATAAGGCAAACTGTTCAAGAGTAGGAATGGTTATACTTTCATAGTATTTGTGCAGTTTACATTTTGTTTAATGCTAACTGCCAAAAGGTATCCTAATTTTATTTTTTTAACAGAGAATGTTTATTGGTACATTTTAGGCATACATACTGATAACACTTATCATAGGGAATGTGTACCTGTACATAACATCCACGTCTTTTTTCCCATTACCCCCCTCCTAAAGCCCCTCCCTTCCATATGTACATTTGCAGTTTTAAAAATTTTGTACAACTGGAACACAGAATGAAGTAGATAAGGCTGAAGTTTTTACAACTGTCATCTATAACTAATTTTAAGTTTTGTTATTTTTTAAAAGTTTAAGTTAATTTTCTTGACTTTATTATGGGGTCATAAACAAATTAAGTTTATACTAAAATACTAGCAATTTTATTGTCATATATTAAAATTTCTTACTAGGTTTTGAAAATTGGTTCTGTTGCTTAAGAAAGAAAGACTAAAAAGCACTATTGAAGAAACTCTTTACTGATTCTTTCACTTCACTCTGGCTTCCCTGCTCTCTTCCCAAGGGCTTTGCATTCACATCACCTTTGACTTTTTTTTTTCCATAATGTGTACTCTTGATCTTTAGCTCTCTTCTTTCCACTTTGGTTATTTTTCCATCTTTACCTGTTTATGACTATACAGTGTGTTCCTTGTATTCCATCTTTTTTTGTAGCTGTCTAAGCTCAAAAGTAAGCCTTTAAAAAAATCTGTCAATAAAAGAGGAGATAAGCATTATCAGCCTCCAAACCCTTTTGAAGTTCCTGAAAACTTCCTCTGAGTCTCCTCAAAGTTGGCTAGCCTCTTCTTCTGAGCTTTCCTCTGTTCCCTTTAGGCTCTGCATTGAGAAGAGTAAAGATAATTTCTTTTGTCTTTTTAATTATTGGTATTGTGACAGTTTTGTTTTCTGTTTTTCCATTGCAACATATATAGTGTTTGGGTACATTATTAGTCCAGCTTTTAGATAACTGGCCTGTAATCCTCATTACCATTTATGAAATTGTTTCCAGGAGACAGAACAAATGTTTTATGAAGTCATTTTTCAGAATGAAATAGATTGGTAATTTGGGGATTTCCCGTTAGTATATCATCCTAGTGTATGTCACGTTGTTTGATATAGACATTCTAAATTAAAATATTTTTTTCTATTAAGTTTATTGGTACATTTTAGGTATACAGTACAGTTACATTCATCATTGGGATCTTGTACCTTTACATGATGTGTCTTGATTCTTATTTTTCCCCCATTCCTCTGCCCTCCTTTACCCCCTTCATTCTTCCCTATTTACAAAGACTTTGTTTCCATTTTTTCCTTTTTTCACATTTTTTCTTTTCCCCTACGCTTCCTACTTCTCTACTCCTTTAGACCCTTTCTTCCTATTTTACATTATCAGTTATACCATTTGAACCTTATTTACATTTTTAGTTTTTTAGACATTCTAAATTTGACTTTAATACTAGCTTTCTTTATTTTACAGAACAGAGGACAACGCAACAAGGTCAGGTGTATTTCTTACATACTCAGACTGGTGTGAGCACATGGCATGATCCGAGAGTGCCTAGGTAAGAACATATTTTTAAGTACTCTTCATACCATGAATATCAGCTTTATCCAAAATTTATTATTTGTGTATATCCTTTGCCTCTTTAATAAATTCTACAATTTTAGAAATTTAAAAAATACTACTCAAAAACAAAAAACAAAAAAATGCACAGAATATACCAGTTGATAATGGGCCTTTTAGAGCTCTCAGTGATACAGCGTGCTGCAGCACTTGTGCTGTAGGTTTGCCACCACTGGTCTAGACTAGTGTACCTCAGACTAGTTGAACTTGCAAGAACAGACTTATAAAAAAATCAAGGCAGGGCTGGGGATTTAGCTCAGTGACACCATGCCTACCTCACAAGTGCAAGGTCCTGAGTTCAATCCCTAACTACCGGGAAAAAGCCAAAAAAACAAAAAACAAAATCTAAGGCATACATCTAACCTGTAAAGCTTACTATTCTTAGGCTATGTCATTTGACTACTGGAAGAAGGAAAAAAGATTAGATTGCATAACTCATCTCAGGAAATTTTTCCACTTTAAATTAGAAGGACTTCAGTTTCCAAATCTTTTTTCAAAGACTAATAATGCAGTGCAAATCAGAATGTGTAATATAACTAACAACAAACCAGTCAAATTTGTTACATAAATTAACCCATTTATTATAGGCTAAGAATGTCTAAGATAGTGTAGTAGAGTTTCTGTTGGTTTTTTAGTTTCTTCGTTCTTCCGATAGTAAACCTGACTGATGCAAAAGTGGTGTCATAGATCCAGGCACCACCAGTCACTGTCCTTATGCAGGAACCATAGAGCCAGATCCCCACAGCCCATCCCTTAATCTTGGTCTTGCCCATAGAAGGAACTTGGTGTGCTGGCTGGTCTGTTTTCATCACCATTTTCATAGGGAAGCATCATAGTAGCTCCTGCATTTTCTACAATTTTGACCTTGTTAGTGTGTTTACCCACATCACTGAGACCTAGGTCAGGCCCAGAAAATATTTTTGATTTTTTAAAACAATATAATGTCTAAACTTTTACAATAAAAGTATATTGTTATATTTTTTCCATTTAATTATTGCTAATTTTTAATTTTAATGTAATACATGTAGGTATTAACAAATATAGAAGAGCACTATTTACTTCTGTGAAAAATATAAAACAAAACTTCCTAATAAAACAATTAGAGAATAACAGTAGTTAATACACCATATACCTCTTTCTTTTCTTTTCTTTCTTGGGTACTGGGGATCGAACTTGGGGCCTTGTGTTTGCAAGGCAAATCTGTTATAAAAAAGAAACATAATAGCACAGAACTTTCTTTTCAGTGAACTAAGAAAATGGTAATATAAATAAAAATTGGCATAATAATGAAATATTATGAAATATTAGCATATATATTTTGAAATATTTTTGAAAGGCTCTTTCTGTTTTTTTGTTTTGGGTTTTTTTTTGAGACAGGGTGTCACTATGTAGTTGAGTCTGACCTGGAACTCACTATGTAGCCCAGGCTGCTCTCAAACTCAGAGCAATCCACCTGCCTCAGCCTCCAGAGTGCTGGAATTACAGGTGTGCACCACCATGCCCGGCTGAAAGGCTCTTTCTGATTGAAATTTCTTTCTTATTTTTTGGTACCGGGGATTGAACTTGGGTCCTTACACTTGCAAGGCAGGCCACTGAACCACTGAGCTAAATCCCTGGCCCCAAAATTTCATTTCAAGATTTAGTAGAAAGAAAGTCTTATCTACTACTCTGCATTGCTAGCCCACACTTCATCCCTTCCACCCTCACTGATATCCAGCCCCCCTAATTTATCCCCCTTTTAAAAAATGTGTGTTTAGGGCCAGAGATTTAGCTCATTGGGGCCACTCCTGCTTGGCAAGCGCAAGGTACTGAATTTGATTTCTGGTACCAAAAAGTGTGTTTTTCAGAGTTTGAAATTAAACTTGGATAAACATATCCTTTAAAAAGTGAGATTGTCCTGAAATGGTGGTGTAAACCTATAATCCCAGTTCTCTGGTAGCTTGAGGCAGAAGAATCCCTGCAAGTTCAAGGCCAACCTGGGCTCCATAGTGAGTTTAATGCCAGCCTGAACTATATAGCAAGACCTTGTCTCAAAAAAGGGGGAGGATGAGCGAGCTGGGTGTGTCGGCTCATGCCTGTAAGCTCAGCACTTGGGAGGCTGAGGGAGGAGGATTGCTGTGAGTTTGAGACCAGCCTGGGCTACATAGTGAGTTCAGGTCAGTCTCAACTACATAGTGAGACCCTGTCTCAAAAAACCAAAAAAAAAAAAAAAAAAGCGGGGGGGAGATGGGGATAGGTTGGAAGATTGATATTCTTATTTTTGGTTAGGCTTTTTTAGAAAAAGTCTTTAAATTTGTTGACCTCGTGTAAATGTATTCAGTTCTTTTTTTTTATTCTGTGTTCTTTTATGTGCTTCTTAATCGTTTTCTTGTATGAAAGAAAACAACAGAGGTCATTTTAACTCAGTTTCATTTAGTTACCAAAACTTGCTGGGTGTGGTGGTGCCTGTAATCCCAGCACTCAAGAGGCTGAGGCAGGAGGATCACTATAAGTTTGAGAACAACCTAGGCTACATAGTGAGTTCAGATCAGCCTGAACTCCATAGTGAAACCTGTCTTAGAAAACAAAACAAAACAACCCTTTACATTTGAGCTATATGTATTGCAGTACTAACCAAAATGGCAGTTACCTTTTAACTTCAAGATGAAATGGCGTACAAATCAATTTAATAATTTAACATAATCTTTGATACAGTATCAGATGAGTTTTTCAAGTATTTCTTAGTTTCTCTGAATTATTTTCTAACGAATGAGATGCAGACTACCAAATGGTATAGCTGAAGCTAAAAAAGGCTTGAATTCAAAGTTAAATTTTAAATCAGCTTTTTGCATGCACATATATCTTTGCTGAATGAGGATATTTTATATTTCAAACACCACACTTCAATTAAAAAAAAAAACTGATGGAGAATTGAGATATTTTCTTCCTAAATGTTAGGAAGTATAACTGAATCAAAAACAGATGTGACTAGCTGATCTTGGGTTGCTTTGATAACTCTATTTATTTATTAGAAAAACTGTTATAGTGAAAATATTTTATATTGTTGTAGAGCTTATTAGAATCTTTTGAAAGTAGTAGCCAAAGAAATGTGCTGCACTAATAACTGAGTGACAGTTGCTGTTTCTGTGTCTTGAACAGACTAGTTTTTAAGGAGTAGTGGAGAGGGAATTTTATATTTATTAAACTCACTGAAAAAGAAGATCTGAAGGCCTAATTTACAGAGATCAGTTTTGTTAAGTTATGAAAAGTTTTTTAGATTCTTAAAAACAAAACCCAAAAAACATGCAAACAAACAAAAACCACCAAAAAAGAAAAAAACGGTGGGGGGGACCCTCTCTAAAAATGATTTCAAGTCTTTGGCAGGAAATGTATAGAAAAAAATAATTTTTAAAAACTAAATGATTTGCATTAGTGAAAATGTTGACATTAAATGTTAAAAGAACAGAATGTAACCTGGCAACAGAAGATGAAACTGAGATGATTTCGGGGATTTCTATAAAGGTGTAAGAATATTTTGTGTTGAAGCTGGATGTGGTAGTGCATACCTGCAATCCCAGCTACCTGGAAAGTTGAGATGAAGGATTACAAATTTTGAGGCCAGCCTGGCAGTTTAGTGAGACCCTGTCTCAAAATTAAAGAAAAAAAAAATAAAAAGAGCTGGGGAAAATAAAAAGAGTGTTTCTGGGTTTCAATCCTTGAAATCACCACTACTACAAAAAAAAAAAAAAAAAAAGTATTGTCTTAGTTACTTTTCATTGATGAAACAAAATACATAACACCCAAAGTTAAAGAGTGGAAGATTTAATTAGCTTCACAGTTTGTAGAGGTTTCAGTTCATAGTTGGCTGGCTCCAGGCAGAGTGGCATGGCAGAGGGACCTCACGGAGGAGAGACAGTCATGGTAGAGCAGAGCAGACAGAAGGCAGCACGCAAGTGAGCTACAAGTGACTAGTGATAAGCAGGACTACAGCAGCTCCTTCTATCCCTTAGATCTTATCCAGGCTAGGGAAGGTAACGCTTACACCCTTGATCCTAACAGCACACTGAATCAATTCTAGCCTCACATCTTTGATCCCAAAACCCCCCCCACCTGTGACCACATGAGGCTTTGGGGGGCATCTAGATACAAGCCATAACAAGCATTGATGTCTATTTTGAATCTCTTTATGAAATAATGCTGTTGTTTTTCTTAGTCTTTCTGAGCCCCAAATTACCTTAAAAGTTTATGTATTTATCCTTTATGTTGGAGCATCCTTTAGCAAAGATTCCTTTTGTGTGGAAGATCTTTTATCAAAGCATAATATAACTATTTAGATTCTATTAAATATCTCACTATTTAAAAACAGTTATAAAATAGTGTAAATGAAACATAACTTTAAAGATATCTCATGTTTAAATTTATCTGAGAAATGCCATTTTATGATAGTTTTTTTTTTGTTTAAAATAATGAATAGCACTTATTCTATTGCATACTGACTATAGTCTTGAAATACAGATTTGCATAACTTTTTATGGTTTCCTAACATTCCATTTTTCTTTAATCAGTTTCCACTTAGTCATAAAAATTATTTCCAGTGATTTGCTCTTTTAAGTCCTTTAGAGCTCCTCTACGTATGCTCATAGATTTATAAAATTTGAAATAAAATAACATAAAATCAAATTCTGCTATCAAAAATTTCTTTTTTTTTTTTTTTTTTTTGAGACAGGGTTTCACTGTGTAGTTCAGGTTAGCCTTAACCTCACAATGTAAGCCCAGCCTGGCCTCAAACTCACAGTGATCCTCCTGCCTCAACCCCTCAAGTTCTGGAATTTCAGGCACGTGGCATCATGCCTGGCAAATTATTCATTCTTTGATTTGTCATTATTTTTTACTTCTAGAAGTTCCACTTAAGAAAATCTTATTTAATCTTTCATTGATAGTTTATCTTTGTGATTGTACCTTTTAATTTTTTAAAATATTGGGTATCATGGCTGTTCTTTTTTGGTCTCTAACAGTATTTGGGGATCTGATTCTGTGGCTTATAGTTTCACTGACGATCACAGTGATTTTCCTTTCTCAAGTGTTTGGTGATCTTAGATTGTGTGTTTATTATTTGATCTTGATTAGTTGGGGTTTTCTGAACCTAAAATAGAAATTTAGGAAGCTTTCCTGGAATCACTTCATCCCTCCCAGTGAGTTCTTAGCTTAGTGAGGAAGTTCTGTGTTTCCTTTCCAAAGAAAGTTTGAGGTTTCTAACTTTGCTGCTGGCCTGACCCTCTCCCTACTTGCTGCTCCAGCTGTTTGTTGTTGTTCTTCCTCCTCCTCTTCTCCCTCTTCATTGTGACTTCTAAGAAAAGGTTATATTAAAGGAAAATGTCTGGTTTAGCTTTTAAAACATTATTTTGAAAAATTTAATTTTATATACAGCCTCTTCCTTCTATCCCTCTTGAATAAAAAGGGGATTATAAAAGGCACAGTTTTATTGTCTAGATGCTTGGTTTGCTTGGTCAGTTTCATAGGGTGTCATTTCCTCAGTTTACAAGTGGTCTCAGAAGTGTAAAGAATTGATTTAGGGCTGGAAGTGACCTGAACGTGTTTTGTCATTATATGTAGCCTCAGTGGGGTCACTGAAAGCAGTGACTCAACTATCCTAGTGGATGATGGCAGCAATTTGAACACTTTGGAATCTTCACTCTGGAATATTTTGTTCTAACAGTGTTGAGAATAAAAATTTGCAGCCTTATTGCTGTTTAATGAATAATCAAAAGGAAGCAATGCCTAGGGCAGGGGCAAGGACAAGCTTCCATACTCACTTTGCCCCTCTCCCCAGAACATCGGTGTGCTCAACAGCTTGGCAGCTCCTTGTCTCTTTCTTTAAGGTCTTATAAACCCTTGTCTATGTATAATAGTCTTTCATTTGTAACATGATAACAATAGTCTTTGGTCCATTACATTTTTTTAAGTTTCACCAAGTAAATCAGAGCATTTCTTCTTTCTTAGGTTTTTGGTGGTTTTTTTTGTTTTTTGTTTTCTTTTTATTTTGAGATAAGGTCTTGTCTTGTCTTGTAAACTATCCAGGCTGGGCTTGAATGTGGAATTTTCCTGCCTCACCTCCCGTAGTGCTTCGATGACAGGTGTGCACCACTAAGCCTAGCCTTTCTTAGGTGCCTTAAACAGATTTTTCATTTGCTAACTTTATATATTTGAAAATTGAAAATGAAGAAGTTACTCTAAATATACGTTGTGGGGCTGGGGTTTTAGCTCAGTAGTTTTGCCACCTGCCCTGCAAGTGCAAGGACCCAAGTTCAATCCCTGGTACCAAAAAAAAAAAAAAGTTCTGATTATTTTAGGATCATAATTTCAATAACATTTCCAATTTTTCTTTTTAGAAAGCTTAAAATTACTCATGGAATGGACATTTATTTACAAAGATTTTTATGATGTAGTAAAGAAATAATTGTAGGACAATTTTAGAAAACGTTTAATTCCTTACACTGTTAATAGTTGTAACAATATTTCCTATCAAACATTGAAGTATGGTTTATGTTGGCAAATATCATGATTGCTTTTGTATTAATTTAAAATATATAACATTAAACTCAGGAACAAACTTATTAAAATATAGGCTATATGATAAATTCTTCTGAGCCATTTATGGATTGGGTTTTGAATTTACAAGTTTGTTCAACCATTGGGAGTTAAAGATTCCAGCTAAACATCTCAAGTGTCTGAAACAATACATTTTCTGTCTTCATGGAATTGTTCTGTGTCATTTACACTTGCTTGGCTCAGCAGGCCCAGCAGTGAGGTATTTTTTTATTTTATATTTGTTTTTGCAGGGATCTTAGCAACATCAATTGTGAAGAGCTTGGTCCTTTGCCTCCTGGATGGGAAATCCGTAATACTGCAACAGGCAGAGTTTATTTCGTTGACCATAACAACAGAACAACACAATTTACAGATCCTCGGCTTTCTGCTAACTTGCATTTAGTTTTAAAGTAAGTTTTAAAAACAGTACATGTTAAAATGCTGGTCTGAACAAGAAGAAATTTGATAGGTGCTTTTTGCAGTAAATGTGAAAGAATATCTGCTCAGTTCAACTTATAATTGACTTTTATTGATCAGATTTTATGTAAGAGCCATGGCATTTTACTTTTACATGAGTATTTTAATTCTGTGCTTGAGTAGAACTAACCTTGAAATGTAAGGAAAATAATATGTATTAAATGATAAGTATTATTATGTTAGGAAAATGATATGTATCAAACATAAGGGGCTTTTTCAGGGGCAGTAGCTTGACAGGAGAAGAAGTTAAGGCTAATTTGGTATTGCCATTATAGCCACTCCTATTAGTGGCTGACATTTGAGTAGCACTTATTGTATGACAAGTGTTCTCTGTATCTTATGTATGTTAGCAATTTCATCCTCAGAAAAACACTGTGATGTAGTTACTGTGTAGTTATTTTGTAGAGATGGAAACTTTAGAAATTGACTTTCTTTGGGTCAGTAATGACCACATCTTGATTCATACCCAGACTCCCTTGTTTTAGTCTGCTGTTGGACACTATACTGAGCATTGTTTGTGTATATTTGCATCCTTTTCTTTTCTTTGCTCTCTAGATGCCTGTTTGTTTGTTTCTAGCTTCATTAGTTACTGGAATTGCCTTTTAGGAAGGGAAGGAAGAAGGAAAAGAGAGAAAGGAAACTTTTATTGCCAAGTAGAGTGGCAGAATGTCTTTTTCAACAGCTCTGGCAAAAACATTTTAACAGTGAGGTAGCAGTAGGGATCTTGGAGTTGGAATCTGGAAAACAAGGGCTGGTGTTAGAGCTTAGTGGCAGAGGACTTGCCTAGAATGGGCAAGGCTATGTGTTTGATCACCTGCATCACACCAAAAAAAAAAAAAAAAAAAAAAAAA
>NW_022900935.1:50388761-50433829 GCF_012274545.1 Fukomys damarensis | reverse complement strand
AAAAAAAAAAAAAAAAAAAAAAAAAAAAAAAAGAAATGGAGGATAAAGTTCCATGTGACTTCAGAATAACTCATTGTAGCATTTCTCTGTAAATGGTATTACCTGCTCTGCTATCCTCAGTTGTACCAAAAGTGAAGTATCTGTAATGTAAGGAGCCAGAATGGCTCTTTCAGAGGCCAGGCAAAGTTCTAAGGAGTGGTTGTATTTTATCTTCTGCCTTCAGGATCATTTCTTTGGATAATAGAAGTTTTGCTTGATATTACCAGTGGAACACTTCAGTAGAACAGTTATATGTCTTCTTTTCACTAAGTAGTTAGTTGAATTAAATAACTGAATGAAAGTTAATGTTCCAGAGGAGGAACTACAGATGGGAATAGAAATGCTTTTACATTTTTGTTTGTTGGAGTAAATGTCAGAATTTGAAGAACACCAGACTGCTCTTCTTATGATTGTTTTATAGTTCTGTTTATTGGTTTATATTAATATGGGTGGTATGTCCCTTACCTCCAAATTTTATGGACATTCCTGTAAAATGTTTTTATTTGAAAATGTATTTTAGTATTGAAGTATTATTTTGTACCTCTCCTCAATATCTAGGAATTGTAAATTACTATGCTGTGAAAATCTTGACAATTTGTATATTGGGGGTTTTTTGTTTCTTTGTTTTTGGTACCAGGGATGGAACTCAGGACCTTGCGCTTGCAAGGCATGTGCAGTGCCACTGAGCTAAATCCCCCAGCCCTTTTCATTTGTTTGGTTTTTTTTAAAGGACAAGATTTTAGAACTTCTGTCAGCATCATTAGTAAAGTGTCTAGCCTGATAAATCTTCTCAAAGGTTTACTACTCGTGTTATATACAGCAAGATATGTAAAAATTATTCACAGCATTAGGGTTTCTATCGAAAGTTAAATTATAAGTGATAAAGGAGTAGTTTTTATTCATATAAAACCCAATTTATATGTGAAAGTGAATTCATTACAATAAAGCATAAGAAACAATTTTAATCTCAAATTGCAATTTAAAAATAGATATTCATAAGGCACTAATTTTAAAATTTAATTGTTGATACATTAATCTTTACATATCTGAGGATATGTTGGATAGAAAACTTTATTTCTCTAGGGGCCGGGGATTTAGCTCAGTGGTTCCGGCGCCTGTCTAACAAGCACAAGGGCCTGAGTTCAATCCCTGGTACCAAAAGAAAAAAGAAAAAGAAAACTTCATTTCTCTTAGTGTTTTATTTCTGTTGATTTAAAGCTTGGAGTGTATTTCAATTGAGTGTTCAAGAAGTTTGAAATCTGTGTCTAAGTTATCAATTATATTGTTACCTTATTTAATATAGTTTATATTGTATTTTTCTACCTGGATTTGTTTTTTCAAAAAAGTTAGTGGAATACAGCTGTTATTATCAGGCCAACTATGAATTGATGAAGTTAGTTTAGCCCATAGTCTAAATTTTAGGGAGCTGTGATATGTGGATTATATTATTAAAACCTTTATAAATTAAATTACTTTGCTTTTTAGTTTTTTCATATTACAACATTTAGAAAATGATAAAATGAGATTTATAATCTCATATAGAGGGTGCTCATCAGAGTAATAAAAACAATGTGGGGCCAGGGATTTAGCTCAGTGGTTCTGCCACCTGCCTCGCAAGCGCAAGGACCCAAGTTTGATCCCCGGTACCAAAAAAAGAAAGAAAAATAATGTGATAGGGCACTTTGCATTTTAGAGTGGAGTGTCTCATATTTAACAAGAACTGGTAATTAATTTGTTGTTGTTTCTTCCCTACTGAAGATTGGACCGAGGGCACTAGACATGTTAGGCAAGCACGCTACCTTTGATCTACATCCACAGACCAGGAATTAATATTTGAGAAGAAGTAACAAGAGAATTAACTCTTAGAGAAATATATACTAGGTATACTAGGCCTGTTATACCAAAATGTAAATGAGGACATCCAGTTTGATTTAAATATTTTCTTATGCAGATACTTTAACCTTCCTTAGCCTTTACCTTCCAAATCCCTCCTACAATATTGTTGGTATTCTTCTCAGAGGCTTTTTTTTTTTTTTTTAATTTTAAACATCAGATTTATTTGGAGAAAACAAAACAAAAATCCCACAACCCAAAGGATGTGATTTTACATCTCAAGATACCTCCCAGGTAGTAAGTACGTATTGCAAATCATTTTCATATAAGATATTTTTGTACAAATTTTACATGGATTCAGGAGTAGGACATAAACCGGTCTGCTTCTGTTTAGTGGGGCAAAGAAGGGGAGTGGGGCAAAATAGCTTTTTTGGATGCAACTCTTTGGAAGGAGAGCAGACATGAAGAGGGCAAACTCTACCTTTTCATTATCTACAACCAATGGTTTAAAAAGCAAACCCGTTCAACTCAGGGTATGTCTAAAAGCCTACTTCCTGGCTACTGCCAACCCCCAATTGAGGGTAATTCTCTGGATATAGCTTCAGTCCACTGGATGAGTGGCTCATTTCACCCACTACTGCAGCTCACACACACCCACCCCCTGCAGGGCTGGCTGGAGAGGGTCTAACCTAGGACCATGGGAGAAGAGCTTGTAAATAGAGACCAAGCTACCCCCATCTACCAAGGGGACAAATCCTGTCTCCCAAGCTGACCCCAAAGCAAAGGTTCACATATAAGTAAGCTGTTGTGTCACAAGAGAAACCAGAACCTTGTTAAATAGATCTTTCATCATTTTTTCTCTCAAGGGAAGCTAAAAACCATACTCCCTCCCTCAAGCAAAAAACCACAATGGTCTAGGCCAAATTATAAACCCAAGCATTTGTGTGGGATTTCACTGAAGGCTTGTAAAGGAAAAAAAAAACCAACAGAAGAACCCATACCCCACAATCAAGGTTATAAGAAAAGCTTCCAAGCTGGGCGTGGTGGCGCATGCCTGTAATCCCAGCACTGGGGAGGCTGAGGCAGGAGGATCGCTGTGAGTTCAGACCAGCCTGGGCTACAAAGTGAGTTCCAGGTCAGTCTCAACTACATAGTGAGACCCTGTCTCAAACAAACAAACAAACAAACAAAAAAAGAAAAGCTTCCAATGTAACTGCCCCTAATCCATACTTAATCATCACCAAAGATCAATCTAGAGTTTTCTGATCTAGAAAAGGGACCAGAGTAGCAGGAGCAGGCATGGATGGAGGGAAGGAATGAGAATCAGGACATCAAAGAGCTGATTTGTTTGAGAAAAACATTGATTCATCATGTTACAGCATCCAGTGGCTGACATATAAAATGCCTAACAGGTCATGTCTGTGACTTATCTAGAAACTAGTCTTTGGGAGGTGAGAGTAGCGTGAGGAACATGAGAGATCAGAGGCTTATTTTTGATGACCTGAAGATCGTGCTGTTCCTTTGAGGCCTGAACATTCAGTCTGTCAGTGATAGGGCACAATTTCAGCCTACTGCACAACTACATTAGGTTTCAACAAATAATATGGCCAAGGAGATTGTATTCTCTTAAATCATTTGCATTTTGTTTTTTGTTTCGGTTGCTTGAAAAATATACTATATAGAATTTTTAAAAATCCAATAAATTTATTAGTAGAAGTTAAAATAATTATTCTGCTTATCATGCTCTGAGTGCTGGTTAAATGCTGTCTCATGTCATCTGCATTTCAGTCCTAGGCTGAGAAATGAGAAAAGTGGAGCATTATACAGTTACATAATCTGTGCAGAGGTTCATAAAAAAATGGAAGAGCTGAGATTTGAATCCAGCCACTCTAACTGTAGAATGTCTTTTTTGTCTCTCTTTTCTTGTTTATATCCTTTTAACTTTAATTTCCCTTCTTTTGACTAAACATATTCTGCCTTATACCCTTAGAGGAAGCTTTAAGAGAATAATAAATAAAAGATGACTATGGGCAAGTGCTTTGCAATTCGAGACTTTTCTGTACCTGTCAGGATCATTTATTTTAAGGAAATCATTTGATTGCTTTATAAGACTTTGGACATTGTCAGAGTCCTTAAAGGAGAACAGATTGGCACCTTCACTGTTTCCTGGCCAGTGGTAACGTTAAGCTCTTACATAACTGCCCTTGTGCCGTGCCATAACGAAGAGATAGGCTGCTTTATTGGGTAGTTGAATTTTTTTCTTCTCATGTGCATCAGAAATTAGAGTTATAGAATGGCTTAGTTCTGGATTTTTTGCTGTCTTGGTTTCATCCTTCAGCTTTTTTTTTTTTAAACAGTAGCAAAGTTTTATTAAAGGTAAGAAAAGAAACAACCTCTGTAGAATGAGTTTGGGCCAAGTGAAAGTAGAAGAAAAAGTACACTCCACAGCATGAGGGCAGGCTGCCATGGAAGAGAGAACACAGTGCCAGTGTGTCCTTCAGCTTTAAACCTTCTTTTCCATTTGCAGGGTTTTGTTTTGTTTCGTTTTGGGATTTGTTTGTTTTTGAGACAGGGTCTTGCTATGTAGTTCAGGCTGGTCTTGAACTCACTGTGTAGCCAAGACTGGCCCTGAACTCATGATGATCCTCCAGCCTCAGTCTCCCAAGTGCTGGGATTACAAGTGTGTACCACCACACTCAGCATCCATTTGTCGGTCTTACACAGTCTTTCATACAAGGTTTTATGAATGAGCCAGATGTTCCCTGGCTCTTTAAAAAGTTAGCTTTACTGAAAATAATTGACATAGAATAAATTACAAATATTTAAATTATACAGTTTAATTTTTACATATTATACACCCAAGAAACCATCACTGCAGTGATGAAAATGAACATACCTATCATTACCCTAAAGATCCCTCATGCTCCTTTGTAATTTCTCCTCCTCTCTTTGCTGAGCACTCACTTTCCTATTGCTGAAACAAAATACCCAAGACTTGCAACCTAAAGGAGAAGGAACTTACCTTGGCTCAGTTTCCAATGGATTCAGTCCATCACCTGGCTCCAAGGCAGAAATGGCACAGCAGAAGAGCCTGGCGGAGCACCACTGCTCATCCCTTGGCAGCCAGGAAGCAGAGAAGGGAAGGAGCCAAGAACAAGAATACTGTACACCCTTCCAGGTCATGTCCTCCCTTGGCCACCTTCTCCAAGCAGGACCCACCTCTGCACAGCACAGTCAGCTTTGAACTCATCAGTGGACTAATCTGCTGATGAAGATAGGCTGTTCATTATCCAGTCATCTTTCTAAAGCTCCCTTTCTGAACATGAGACTTGGGGGACATTCATTTTCCAGTACTGCTGAAATAGAACAGCACAAATGGGAATTACAACAGAAACTCATTCTCTTCCAGTTCTGAGGCAGTCAGCTGGCATCACTGAGGGAGAATTTGTTCATGCCCTTTGAGCTTCTGGTGGTTTCTCCTAGCCTATTCTGATGGTCCTTGTCTTACTGACTGTCACTCCATTCCTTCTCATCTCATCCTTTTCTTTTTACTTGTTCTTTTTCTCCCCCCTTCTTTCTCTTCTTCTCCCCTCACCCCTTTGTTTCTTTCTTTCCTTCCTGTTTGGTAGTACTGTACTGCTGTAATGGAAATTAAACCCAGGGCCTTTGCACTGACTACATCTTCAGCCCTTTTATTCTCAGAAAGGGTCCTGTTGACTTGTCTAAGCTAGGCTCAAACTTGCAATCCTTTTACTTCAGACTGCTAGCGTGCTGGGATTATAAGCTTGTGACGCCATTCCCAGTTCTTATATCTTTCCTATGTGTCTGTATCCAGATTTCCCTTCTTTTCTAAGGACACCAGTTATTGGATTTATTGGGGCATCCCGGTGCAGTATGACTTTAGCTTAACTTGATTAAATCTATAATTAAGGTCCCACCCATAGATTCTAAGGATTAAGACTTCAGCATTTCTTTTAGGGGACACAAATTTCCTCTAAACACCCCATTCTCAGTAAACCATGAAGCTCACTATGTAGTTGAGACTGACCTGGAACTCACTATGTAGCCCAAGCTGGTCTTGAATTCACAGTGATCCTCCTGCCTCAGCCTCCCGAGTGCTGGGATTACAGACATGTGCCACCATGCCAGGCTCGCTAAGATATTTTTTTCACCTTGTATTATTTTGAATTTTCTTGAATTTTACATAAATGAGATCATGTAGTTTGTTGTCTTTTTTGATTGGTTTCTGTTACCTAATACAATTTTGAGATTTGTCTTTGTTGGTTCACATTAGTTTGTTTTTGTTGCTGGTAGTATTACATTGTATTGATGTGTACTACAATTTATACATTTACCTATTGATGGACATTGGAGTTTTTTCCCCCATACTTGGCTATGACAGATAACTCTTAAAAACATTTATGTATAAGGGTTTGTATGGTCATATATTGTTGTATCTCTTGGGTAAATAATTACCTAAGACTAAAATAGCTGAATATATAGGGTAGATTTATGTATAACTTTTAAAGAATGATCCATGCCTGCCTTGGAAAGCACAAGATCCTGAGTTTGATCCCAGATACTGGAAAAAAATAAATTAATAAAACAAAGGAATATGCGAGATTGCCTTTAAAAGTGAGTGTATCATTGTATGGTCCCACAAGTAGTTGCTAGATAAGCTTGCTAACACTTGGTATGGCTAACTATACAGTGATATCTCATTCTGGTTTTAATGTATGTTTCTGTAATAACTAATAATGCTGGGCATCTTTCATGTTTTTATTTGCTTTCCATATATCATCTTTGGTGAAAGCATTGTACTCCCCTATGCTCATAGCTAACCAGTTTTTTATTAATTTTTTGTTTTGTTTTGTTTTTTGGGTACTGGAGATTGAACTTGGTTCCTTGTGCTTGCAAGGCAGGCCACCGAACCGCTGAGCTAAATCTCCAGCCCCAGTTTTTTATTATTAAGCTTGTGAGAGTTCCTTAGATATTTAGATACAGGATACAGCAGATATGTATATTTTCCAAGGCTATGACTTCTCTTAATTTTCTTCTATCTATTGAAAAGCAGAAATTAAAAAAAAATTGATAAGTTTAATTCATCTATTTCTTCTTTCATGGATTATGCTTTTATTATTGTACATCATTGCCTAACATAGGTCATAAAAGTGTTCTCTGTTTTGAAGTTATATGTTTTTAGGTTAGTGAGAGCAAACCTTTTAGAACTTTCAGTGATACCAATAGCCTGCTGTGGCACATGAGCCATAGGTTCGCCACCAGTGTTTTAGGTTTTATATTGTAATCTGTGATCCATTTTGAGTGCCCCCGCTCCATGATTAAACCCAGGCAGGACCTTGAACATGCCAATGTGTTCTACTATCAGCTATATCCCCAGCCCTTTCAGTTGCTTTTGCTGGCCTTGAACTTATAATTCTCTTGCCTCAGCCTTCCAAGTATCTGAAGTTACAGGTGTGCACCATGTCTCCTAGCTTGAGTTAATTTTGTTTGGCACCAGGGATCAAACTCAGGACCTTGCACTTGCGATTGAGTTAATTTTTATATCTGGTGCAAAATGTTTTTGCATGTACTTTACTTTTTCTTTTTCTTTTCTTTTTTTTTTTTTTTTTTTTTTTTTTTTTTTTTTTTGGCAGTGTTGGGGATTGAACCCAGAGTCACACATTCCTTAAATTAATTTTTAAAAAGGATTATATAATTATTTATAGACTAATTTACATAATTTATTTCACAATGTTTGGAAGAGTAGTTAGTAACTTGACATTTACAAAAATGCTGTATTTTCTCTGTAGTTATATTTTAGGTATATAATTTGGCTTGGTACATGAGTATTGTAAATTTGGGTGCTATGTTTAGAGAAATGAAAGCTATTTTCATGTATTTTATCATAGCTATCATTGTCCTTTATCTTTAGGTTACAGTTGTCTTTTGTTTGTAAAATTAATTTTAAATTTCAACTTTGACACAGTGACTGTACAGCTTATTAGAATTAACTACGTCATTATATCATAATAGAGTTCTTAAAAAAAATCTTAGATGCAACTTATGACATTTTATGCCAGGAAAATAAAAATACGTCTTTGGCAAGTGCCCTTTAAAATTACTATATTTATGATGTCCTTGGGAGATTATTTTCATTTTGTGGAAAACTATGTATATGCATTTAAAAGTCACATTACTACAACAATGAATGTACTCAGTGCCACTGAAGTGTACACTTAAAACTGGTTGAAATGTTAAATTTTAACACACACACACACACACACACACACACACACACACACGGTAGTCATTTTAAAAGCACCTAGACACGTTGTAAAGTACTTATTTCTCTGTGCCAGTAACTTTCATATGCTCTCCTCCATTCTTGTGATCTTGACTATAAAAGGTAGAGGAAGAAGGGGTCTGCCACACTGCCAGTTTGTGCTCCTGTTTGGCTCTCCCAGCAAGGCTTAACTCTAGAAAACATGCAGTGCTTGGCGTATGCCTGAATTTTCAAATGGATGATGGAATGATAAAGAGGAAAATAGAAATGGTATTTGGAAATCTGCTCTCAGAAGTTGTATGAAGTCTTATCCAGTGCAGTGGTAGAGTGGTTGTCTTCCATGCAGAAGCTATTGGGTTCAACCCCGAGTACCACAGAAAGAAAGGGGGAAAAACCCTCCATTATTCATTCTATCAGTTCATATAGACTCTGGAAAAATAAACGGTAAAGATAGCTTGTTGCCAAAATATGTCAGGCTAACCTTATGTCCCCATTAGGCTTGGAAATTGGTACAGCTAGTCTTGTTTTACAGTCTGATGGTATTTTAAATGTGACTGCAATCTTTTATGTTTGAAATAATTTTCTAATAACTTTTTTTGTTTACTTGTAGTCGGCAGAACCAGTTGAAAGACCAACAGCAACAGCAAGTGGTGTCATTATGCCCGGATGATACAGAGTGCCTGACAGTGCCGAGATACAAGCGAGACCTGGTTCAGAAACTCAAAATCTTGCGCCAAGAACTTTCCCAGCAACAGCCTCAGGCCGGCCACTGCCGCATTGAGGTTTCCAGGGAAGAGATTTTTGAGGTAAACTTCCAAGTCAGAGGAAAATTAAATTTAGTCTTTTATTCTCTTTTCCGAGAATATTTTTTCAAGCCTTATTTCTTTAGGTGGGAGCTTCTCATTAATTTCTATTTTGATTGTGGGGAATAAGGCAATGATATCGGAAAGATTTAATATGTACAATAATCACTTAAATGGGATGAAGAGTGCTAAATGTCCTGATTGCTTTGGTGTGGCCTCTGCACTACAAATACTTGGTAGTGAAGGCCTAACTTTCTAACTCTTCTGAAAGGTATAAGACTTTTTTATTTTTTTCAAAAGGAGAGGTATAACTTAGCTCATGAGGTAAGGGAGTCTTATATAGAAAAATTATTTTGTGTGATTATTATTGGACTGCTTCCTTCATTTGTTGAAAATCTTTTTTCCTGGCATATATTTTTATCTTTGGATGAAAGATAAAAACCTAATATCAGCTTCAAAGTTCTTGCATAATAAATGACAGATCAAAGGTGGGGCTTTCCTACTCATTGGAGGATTCCTGGACAAGAGATGTCTGGAGATCTGGTAATCCTTTTCCTAAAGGACAAACTTTTTGCAAAGTAGTTCTGACATTGTGGCTAATCATTCATTTGATAAAGGCGGCAGTGGCCAAGGAGATGTTAGGGGCCTGTGCTGGGAGCTAATCGGAGACAGCAGTGGGGATGGGGTGACAGTGGTGGCTGGATTGGCGGGGGGAGAGCTCAAAGTAAACAAGCAGTGGGGTGAAGCTACCTTGGGCTCCAGTAGGAGCACCCACTGCACCATGGCCAAGGTACCTAAAGAACTTCAGCAGCCAGGGCCCAGCTGAGTGTCTGGCTCACAAACTGGTGCCAGGAATCTGTGCCTCGGGCACTTTCACTTGCTCAATCTGTATCTTTCTGTACCAATGCTGCCACCCAAGATATCTCTGCTTACCCCTTAGCCACTCAAAAAAACAATACTAGGGGGCCTAGAGTTTAGCTCAGTGATGCCACCGCCTGCCTCACAAGCGCAAGGACCTGAGATTGATCCCTGGTACCAAAAGAAAAAAAAAAGAAACAGCACTAGGAATTTTCAGTGCTGCCTTGGACATGAGATGAACTATAGATGGAGCCCAGAGGACTAGTGCTTGGCTGATTTCAATGGGGTGGTGGGTTCCTTTGGTGGCCCTACTAAAATATAAATAAATGAATACATACATACATATGTAAATAAAATGAATGAATGAGGGCTGGAAGTTAGTGCCAGTGGGCAGTGGGAATGTGTTTGTCACTAGGGTTGGCCTACTACTAGGAGCCCAGTCTGTGAAAAAAAAATTCAACCTAATATTTTAAAATTATAAAAAATCACATTAAAGATTACTTATATTTTTTGGAACTTTGTTTTTCTTACATTTACATTTTACTGTGACATCAGTAAAATTAGGTCAACCAACTTTTAGGAATTTGCTACTTATACCAAATTCTATTTTTAATAGGGTAGAATTTTTATAAGTTTCATAAACTTTAAAGTATCTGGAATTTACTGATTTGTTGAATACATTTTATTTTATATGAACTATATTTTAGGGCTGGGATGGGAAGGACATTTTAAACAATATGTTAAAACAGGCTATAATGATAATACTCTTTATTTACATTTTTTTCCAGGAGTCGTATCGACAGGTCATGAAAATGAGACCAAAAGATCTCTGGAAGCGATTAATGATAAAATTTCGTGGAGAAGAAGGCCTTGATTATGGAGGGGTTGCTAGGTAAAGACTTGACAGTTAATGACATAAGTCTTTATACTTATAAGACTCTTTCTATAATGTGAGTTTCTCATGGGTATTTATTTTCTAGTATAATAATCCCTAATATTTGCAGTGTACAGAAAATTCTAGTAGATATATTCATGATGAGGTTAAGGTAGTCCTGCTACCAGAAAAGTTATTTAATACTCTCTAATGGATTATATAACCCAGGAAGACTCTTGAAATCTAGCTATAACCAACTCTCCATGGGCTGTTAATAGGACTTTCAGGCCCTTCCTTTTTACCATCTCCGTACTTCAGCACATGTTTTTTTCTCTGCTTTGCATAGTCAGGAACAACCTTGAGACTTTTAATGAACTGTTTGCATTTGCCCTGTTTTTCTTTACCTTGTTAAAAATGTATTATCAGGCTATTTAATCCATAAATTAACAGCTGCCCTTCACTAGCTCAGTTGATAGAGCATGAGACTCTTAATCCATAACATCAAAACATTTAAACAATTTTCGCTATCTGAGAAATGTCAAGAATTGAGATTAGAGCTATACCTCTAAATTTTAGAGTAGCTCATTTCATTTTCATGAAGATTATTAACAGGTTGTCTCTTCTATTTTGAAAAATATAAAGAATTGGTGGTGGTAATACTGTTTATTGTAAAGTTTATGAAACATTAATGTACATTTGAAATCAAGAAGTAATTTGGAACATACCCAGACAGTGCAGCCTGACCTTTGCGTTCATACCTGTGCCAAATGCCTTGGAATCTCTGACATATTGTGGTATGTTTCAAGTTTTTTTTCAGTGAAGATGATGAAATAGATAATGAAATTTTCTTATTAAACCAATACCAACAAAATACTCCTTTGTCCAAAATAAATTAAATCTATTTTATATATCTATATAAACTAGTATAAATCTTCCCTGATGAGAGTGGACTAGGATAATCTAGATAATGTGAATTCTTTGAAATAAAACCATATTCTTCTCTTTTGAGACAGTGTCTTGCTATATAGTTCAGGATGACCTTGAACTCACAGTGATCCTCCTGCCTCAGCCTTCTACGTGCTGGGATTACAGATGTGCACCACACATGCAGCTTCCCTTCATTTTATATTTATCATAGATTACAAATTTATTTATCATTTAAAGTAACAGACTACTGGGCTACGGCGTCTTGTGAGTAGCTGAACTGCTATGAGGTGTGATAAACTTTACAGTGGAAGTTTATATTTTTAAAACATGTATTACAGTAAAACATATATTGTCATTAATCCCTCTCAAAATACTCCTGTTTCTTTGAACACTTATTCCATGGTTCTTGGCACTTTCTGAAGCAGTTCTAAAGTCCCTTTTCCTGAGTGAGTTTAAGAAGTGTGATTAAAAAATACAGTGACTGCTGCTGCTGAGTGCCATCCAGTGGGCAGATTCATAAGTACATTACAGGCTGTCCTCCTCCACCTTGCTTACCATGTGACTTCTCACCTTCCTCAAAGTCAAAACGACCATTAAAGGTCATTTTGAATTATTTGAGAGTGTCGAGATAGCCACAATAACACAGTTAAAAACACTCAAGAGAGAGGGCTTTCAGAACTGCTTAGAAAATGCTGAGAATGGTGGAATAAATATATTTGAAGCAAGAAATTATTATTATTTTGAAGGGGATTGATGGCAGTGTGTCTTTACTGTAATACATATTGAATGATTGAGACAGTGTCTCACTGTGTAGTTCAGGCTGGCCTTGAACCTTCAGTGATCCTTTTGCCCCAGCCTCCTAAGTCCTGGGGCTACAGGCCGGAGCCACCATGCCTGGCTTGTAATACATTTATTGTTACTGGTACATATTTGTAGTATATAATGTTTACATTTCTTGTGGGAAGTTTGCACATGTACATAATATACCTTTCTTTTTTTAATCCCCTTTCCCTTTCCCCCTCCATCTCCTCTTGATCCCTTCCCCCTTTTTTTTAGTATGTTTGCAAGGCATAATGATTATGCTCCTTTTCTGGGGTTGATACATGTACGTTCTACATCTTAATTCCTTTTTCATCTCCTTCCCCTCCATCTCTTCATCCCTTCCACTTTGAGAAAAATCTGTCTTTCTGCTTCCTATTATCTCTCTTACATTTTGTTCTTATTAATACTTTGAGTTTCTCAAATAAGAGAAACAATGCAATATTTAATCTGTATGTCTGATTTACTTCACTTAACACTGTGGTTTCAAGATGCACACATTTTCCTTTAAATGACTTGTTTATCTTTCTTTATGGCAGCATAGTATTCTATTGTTTACCCTGATTCCAAAATAAGACAAGGATCCAGTCAAAAAAGAGAACTACAGCCGGGTGTGGTGGCGCACGCCTGTAGTCCCAGCGCTCAGGAGGCTGAGGCAGGAGGATCGCTATGAGTTCGAGACCAGCCTGGGCTACAAAGTGAGTTCCAGATCAGTCTCAACTACATAGTGAGACCCTGTCTCAAAAAACAAACAAACAAAAAAAAGAGAACTACTGCTGGGGATTTAGCTCAGTGATTCTGCCGCCTGCATTGCAAACTCAAGATCCTGAGTTTGATCCCCAGTACCAAAAAAAAGGAACTACAGAAGACCAATTCCCTTAATAAACATAGGTGCAGAAATTCTCAAAAAGATACTGGAAGACAGCTGCAACAAATCATCAAAAAGATAATATATCATAACCAAGTAGGTTTCATCCCAGGAATGCAAGGATGGTTCAACATATACAGATCAGTAAATGTAATGTATCATATAAACAGAAACAAGGTTAAAAATTATATGATTGGGCCAGGGATTTAGCTCAGTGGTTCTGCCACCTGCCTTGAAAGCACAAGGACCTCGGTTTGATCCCCGGTACCAAAAATAAATAAAATAAAAATTATATGATCATCTCAAAAGATGCAGAAAAAGCCTTTGACAAAATCCAACATCCTTTTATCATAAAAACACTGAAAAAAAAATAGAGAGCCTTATCTCAGTCTGATAAAAGCCATTTCATGACAAACCTACTATAAAAAATTTTTAAAATTTAAACATTCACCCTACTTTTCAGTCACACTTCATGGATAATGCTTATATATTATCTGATGCTAAAGTGTAAGAAAGTGTCCCAAATTGAGTGAGCAGCAACTTCAGTATAATAAATCAAGTTTTTCCTTACTATTTAGGCATGGTAGATTTTTTCCAGTGTGTTTCTCCCACCCCATCAAACTCAGGACCCTGTGCTTGCCAGGCAGGCACGGTGCCACTGAGCCTACATCCCAGGCCCCACCAGTGCAATCTTATGTAATTGCAATTAATGCTTTATTTCCTTTTACTAATTTTTAAAAGTTATTTGCTAATGTGAATTAATTGCATATCTTAATAAAACTATACTGATGGCCAGGTCTGGTTGTGCACTCTGCCAGCACTCTAGAAGTCTGAGGCCAGGAGGTTGGCAAGTTCAAGTCCAGGGTGGGCGACTTCATGCTACCTTGTCTCTGAATTTAAAAATAGGCTCAGAATGTAGCTCCGTGCACAGGCCCTAGGTTCCACACACAGTACCACTAAAAAAGGAAAAAGAAAATGATTAATAAAAATTCCTTTTTTATGTCTTGTTTTGTAGGGAATGGTTGTATCTCCTGTCACATGAGATGTTGAATCCATACTATGGCCTGTTCCAGTATTCAAGAGATGATATCTACACATTACAGATCAATCCTGATTCTGCTGTTAATCCAGTATGATTTTTAGTTACAATGATGTGAATTAAATTGGGACTGCAATGCTTTTCATCTTTAAATGTCAATGTAGATTATTACATAAGAATTACTTATCCTTGTTGTAGTCGTACCCTTTGACTCAGTAATCTCTCTTCTAGAAAATTTTTTCAAGTAAATGATTATGAATGTATTCAACAGTGTGGGCACAGAGATATTTGGTATTTATAGTAGCTTCAGTTGAAAGCAACTCAGTTGTTCACAAGAGTGAGGATTGATTAAATTATGATATAGGACAGAATAATATAATTGATTAAGAGTATAGATTCTGGAATTAATTAAAAAGACATTGAGGCAGGGGATTTAGCTCAGTGGTTCTGCCGCCTGCCTCACAAGCACAAGGACCCAAGTTTGATCCCTGAAAAAAAAGACATATTTTAGATTTTAGAGAGGAGTTGTGGGAGTTAAATGGGACCCTGTATATTGAGTATTTAGTACAAGTGGTATACTTTATTGACCCTTCTATACATTATTAAGCACTTAAAGTTAGCAGCTATTATTAACATGTTTATATTAAACCTGCTATCTTTTCATATAAGGGCCTACTACATAGCCACTAAAATGATAATGTGGGTTGAAGATGGTGTTCATGATATATTAAATGTAAAGAAGGCTATACAGTAGCTTGATACAACTTTGGTAAATATGTGTAAGTGTGAACATTTTTGTTTTTGTTTTTTAAGGCGGGGTCTCACTATGTAGTTCAGGCTGACGTTGAATTCACTGTGTAGCTTAGGCTGGCCTCAAACTCATGGTGTTCCTCCAGCCTCAACCTCCTGTATGCTGAGATTACATGTGTGTGCCATCACCCCTGGCCATAAGTGTGAACATTGAAAGGCTATACACTGTGATAACTAACAATGGTTATCTCTGGATATTAGATAATGGATGATTTTTAAGGTTTTTGTGGTTTTTTGTTTTTGTTTTTTGTCTGTATTTTATCTGAATATGTTGTAGTGAACATTTACTTTTTTTTTTTTGGTTTTTTGGTTTTTTGAGACAGGGTCTCACTATGTAGTTGCAACTGACCTGGAACTCACTATGTAGCCCAGGCTGGTCTCGAACTCGCAGTGATCCTCCTGCCTCAGCCTCCGGAGTGCTGGGATTACAGGCGTGCGCCACCATGCCCAGCCAAACATTTACTTTTAAAAAGGAAAAGCTGGGGTAGGGATTTAGCTCAGTGGTGCCACAAGCACAAGGTCCCAAATTCGATCCCCAGTACCAGAAAAAAAAAAAAAAAAAACAAAACTTTCTAAGATCAAAGAGAGGTTAAATGTTGGTGTGGTGATGCACACCTGTGATCATAGCATTCAGGAGGCTAAGGCAGAAGAATTGTCACATGTTTGAGACCAGGCTGGGCCACATAGTGAGTTCAAGGCCAGTCTGAACTATATAGCAAGCTCTTGTCTCAAAAAAAGCCAAAAAAAAACAGATTAAAGATAAGCTTAAAGGGCCACAGATTTGACTCAGTGATTGCACTGCCTGCTTTGCAAGCACAAGGGCCTGAGGTCAATCCCTGCAAAAAAAAAAAAAAGAGTTTAAAAGTTACCCATTAAATATAGAAGTGAAAGAATTTTACAAACATCCAACTAGCAAAACAATGTGTGATGAAAATCAAATATATCCAAACATAGTAAAAGTGTTAAGATTCACTGCAGGAAATTCTGGATCAAAGGATGATTTGTAGGTGAAATTCTTGGTGAGCGCACTACTGCCTCTGTAGGCGTCACCAGCTCACATCTGTTGGACCTGTGCCAAAGGTTTCACCACCTCTTTGTGCTTCTCACAGACTCTTTAGATAGTATCATTATCTTCCTACTACCAGATGTGGACAAGTAGTCCTATAGGTCTATTAATTTGACCAGATATACAGAGCCAGTGATGGCAGAAACATGACTAATCCAAGTCTCACACCAAATCTCTGCTCTTAAGTCTGTAGTAGTTTGAGGTACAGTTTCTGGGTAAGTCAAGGAAGCAGGTATGTGTAGGATTGAAAGCATTTTTCCCTGGCAAGGGCCTCAACAGGAGATGAGCAGAGAGGAAGAGAATGGGGTCTGAGGCGTGGAATGAAGCTGCAGCGGGGCAGTAATGTGGAGCGCTTTCCGAAAAGATGAGTTGTACAGAGTGTGCCTTTTCTCTCTGAGGGGCATCGATACAAACATGTTATTTCATAGTGACTTAGAGAATCTTGAACATACTATATAGAAACACTCCCTGAGGGTAATTGTGCTTTGATAATATAACTCCTTCCATTTAAATAGTTGTTGGGTACAAATTTGATACTTATTTTAAAATGCTTGATATTTCTTAAGTATTTATATTAAAAACTTCCTGGATAGTCTCTAACTGGAGTATTTATATAAACTTTTTTGAATTTCAGGAACATTTATCATATTTCCACTTCGTTGGACGAATAATGGGAATGGCTGTGTTTCATGGACATTACATTGATGGCGGTTTTACATTGCCTTTCTATAAACAGTTGCTCGGAAAGTCAATTACTTTGGATGACATGGAGTTAGTTGATCCAGACCTTCATAATAGTCTGGTGTGGATACTGTATGTATTGATTCTTTTATCTATTCATTATACTGTAGTTAGAATAGGAGCTTTACAAAAAGTGTTTCAAAAGTGATACATTTTATCTTAAAATTTTAAAATATACACAGAAAATACTGAATGTGATTATGTGAGTGATAGGACCACGTAAGACTTTTCCCCTTTCTACCGCTCTCCTATACATTTAAAATTCCATAAAGTTAGAGTATTACTAGTTTTTTGTTTTTGTTTGTTTTTGAGACATGGTCTTGCTGTGTAGTTCAGGCTGACCTTGAACTCACAATGTATAGCTAGGCTGGCCTCAAACTTGCAGGGATCCTACTGCCTCAGCCTTCCGAGTGCTTGGATTACAGGAGTGCACCATCTTCCCCAGCTTTGAGTATTACTAGTTTGAAAAGGGAAAAATCTAGTGTACATTGAGTATCCCTTATGTGGAATGCTTGGGACTAGAAATGTTTCAGATGTTATATATTTATATATATATATTTTTTGGATTTTGTTATATTTGCATTGAGATCTTGAGAGGACCCAAGTCTAAACACAAAATTCATTTATTTCATATATCTTGTGTATGTATATAGCCTACAGATAATTCTGTAAAATATTTTTAATACACCCATGTTTTGATTTCAACTTGTCACATGAGGTCAAATGTGGAATTTTCCACTAGTGGTGATGTGTTGCCCCTGACGAAGCTTTGGATTTTCTGATTATGAATGCTTAACTGGTATATTCTAGTTTATAAAATGCTGTGTCACAGCTGGGCATGGTGCATCCAAGGCCAGCCTGAACTATGTAGCAAGACCATGTCTCAAAAAAAAGTATACTCTGAATAATAATTGTCAGTGTGATGAAAGTTTCCATCCAACCTATTGTGTGTCAGAATTCCTCGTGCCATTGATTGGGTGGTGGGGAATACTGAAGTATTGAATCTATGGCTACTGTACTACTGGACTACATCCTGGACCTTTTTTATTTTTTTTAATTTTGGGATAGGATCTTGCTAAATTGCCAAGGTGGGACTTGAACTTTCTCTCTTCCTGTCTCAACCTCCCTTAGTGCTGGGATTACAGGCATGAGCCACCACACCTAGTTGTCTTTTTTGGGGGGGTACTGGGGATTGAACTCAGGACATTGTGCTTGCCAGGCAGGCGGGGGCATCAATGAGCTAAATCCCTGGCCCTTGTCATTGATTTGTAATTAAACAGTGACTTTTTTTTAAGGTTATGACTAATGTTGTTTAGGAAGATATATTGGCAATACTGTACTTATTTTTATAAAACACAAAGGTTGGTTTCTCACTGGGGATACTCAAATATTTGCTTAAACAAGGGTGCTCAGGTTCAGGAGGGCCTATTATCTGAATCCCTGTCATAGCTGAAACCTTTCTAGGTTGTGGTTCTAGCAAAGTAGCTTTGATCATGGCTCTGTCTTACTACTTTGGAAATAAAATATTAACCTGTGTTTAGGTTCAAGCATTTTTATTTTTCTACCCAGGAGAAGGTGAAATTGGTAGCATAAAAACTAGGAAGAGGAGCCTAACCTGACATTTGTCATTATCAACAGCCTTAGCTCTGTCTCACCAGTTAATACACCTATTGGATCTGTGGTCTCGATTTCCCAGTTATGTGTCTTTTTCTCTTTCCTGTTTAGTGAGAATGATATTACAGGGGTTTTAGACCATACCTTCTGTGTTGAACATAATGCATATGGTGAAATTATTCAGCATGAACTTAAACCAAATGGCAAAAGTATCCCTGTTACTGAAGAAAATAAAAAAGAGTATGTCAGGTAAACAATTCTTATGTTCTCAAGGTTGAGAATTTTTTTTAATATTCTAGGATACCGGTGTGGAAAAATATGTAAGTAGTAGTATTAATTATTGTTACAAAAATATGCCTCCCTCCACAGAATTCAGTGACTTAAAAATAACTACCATTTTATTATTTTTCACAATTTTAGAGGTCAGTAATTTAGGCAGAGAACACACGGTTGCACACGATGTTAGCTAGCACTCTTCACTCACATATGAAAAGCCTGAACTAAAATGGCTCAAAAGCTTGGCTGCAGGGGCTCACACCTTGAATCACTCTCTGCAAGCTCATTCTCACTGGGCTCTTTAGTTGCACTTTCGAGGCAGGTGGCGGCCCCACTGAGCTAGATTCCTGGCCCTTCAGGTTTTATAAAATATAAATTGAGGAACTTTGAAGTATTGGGTTAATATAAATTGTAAACACAAACCATGGTAATCATGTTTAGGAGTTTGAACTTTAGCATATGTATACAGACATGTATACAGTACTGTTACATCAATTACGTATCTAAATCTTATTAGCTAAACTTTCCTAGTTTCAAAATGAGGCCACTCAGTGTCATACACTATTGATTGAAGTGAACATTGTAGTAGCTTTTTTTTTTTTTTTTGGTTTTTTTGAGACAGGTTCTCACTATGTAGTTGAGTTCAGATTGACCTGGAACTCACTATGTAGCCCAGGCTGGTCTCGAACTCACAGTAATCCTCCTGCCTCAGCCTCCCGAGTGCTAGGATTACAGGCGTGTGCCACCACACCCGGTTTGTAGTAGCTTTTTGAAAAGCAGATCCGTAACAACTAGCAAAATGAACATGCACATGATCTTCAACTGGCAGCTCTGTTTTTAGGACTCTTCTGTAGAAACATACACATGTAAGTAAAAACATATGAGTATAGATGTTTAGCTAAATAGTACTTGTAAAAAATTAACTACCAGGTCTAGGGATTTAGCTCAGTGGTGCTGCTGTCTGCCTCGCAAGAGCAAGGTCCTGAGTTCGATCCCCGGTACCCCCCCCAAAAAAATGAACTACCAAAATGTTTTTAGAGTAACATGATTTAACACATGCATCCAGTAGGATATTTGAACGCAAGACTGCATAAGCTGTTAAATCCAGAAAACAAGTCCTAGACAATTTATATAGGAAGAAACTGTTACAGGATGTTCAGGAAGGCTGAATACCAAATTCAGTGTTTACCTAGGACAGTGGGGGTGAACCTGTGACACATGTGCCACAGCAGGCAGTTTGTGTCATTGCAAATTCTAAAAGGTTCACCATCACTGGCCTAGGGAGAAGAAACAGAGTTGGTGTCTTGGGAATAGGAGATCCGCGGAGAAGAGGAGAATGGGTTTTGGGTTTCATTGTCACCGCAGTTACTGTCTGGTGTTTCTTCATATAAGTGATAAGGGTGCATTGCATTTGTAATTAAACATATGAGAGGGCCAGGGATTTAGCTCAGTGGTTCTGCCATCTGCCTTGAAAGCACAAGGTCCTGAATTTGATCCCCGGCACCCCCCAAAAATATATACATACACATACACACATACAATGTGTATGTATGTGTATATGTATATAAAGAGTGACGGGGAAGTTCTCCAGCCTCAGTAGCATGTCACTCCAGGATCTAGTGTGTCACTTTCTGAGTTCCTAGACCTACTTCCTCCAGGGCTCGTGTAGGCTCTTTGACACGGTAATAATTCCTGGCCATTGACAGATGTGAGAGGCAGCTGCACAGTGACAATAGTTGTGCAGTATTATTGTCTTTAAACTGACAAACAACACTGAGGTCCTCCAAAGGATATAATGTTAAGCAGTTTGTTTATTGAAGTAGAGGACTCTTCTTCCAAGTTTGGAAAAGGAAATACTGGTAACATTTGACAAATAAATAGTTCCGAGATGTATGAGATGAATGTTTACTGGGAAGATGGGTGAACAAAAACAGTCCCCTTATAAATGGTAAGTTCCAGCCAGAGCACAAGTTACATAAGAGATGTAGTTTAGTGTGTACTTACTGTTGGTACAACAGCATCTTTCAGTTTCTACAGCCTTCAAGGAGTAATGATTAAAAAATGCTTTCAAAAATTGCTTTTACTTTTTCTCATTTTGGATATGAGGATTTTCCTCTTCTTCCTGTGTAGTCTTCCCCAAATATAACTGAAGCATGCAATACATTCCAATGATACTTTCAAGTAAAGCCAGAAAAATCACCATTTTTGGTTAAATGAGCTATTCTGGTTACTGGCATATATGGTGTAAGTTTAGAAGGAAGTTTTTTTAAAGATATTTTTTCTTCTGATATGGTGGATTGAACCCAAAGCCTCACCCATGCTAAGCATGTACTCTACCAGTGCGCTACATTTTGAGCCCACAGGACTTTAAGCTCAGAACCATCTAAGCTCTGGATTTCTAGTTTACTGGGAGTTTGTCTAATTAGAAGAGTTGCTTTATTGATAGTGCTTTTCTTGGTGGGAAGGTACTACTTTTTATGTCCATTGAACTTCCTCACAGCTTAGGATCTATTTATCCACATTAGTTTCAGACTAAATTCCTGATTCTAGATGCTTGTATAGTGTGATGCTGCTAAAGTAGAAAATTTAATAATTGCCAAATCTGAGTGTATATGATCATAGGAAAATCCTGTCCAATATTTACAGACTGTATGTGAACTGGAGATTTTTACGAGGCATCGAGGCTCAATTCCTGGCTCTGCAGAAAGGATTTAATGAAGTGATTCCACAGCATCTGCTGAAGACATTCGATGAGAAGGAGTTAGAGGTCAGTGCATTAGTGTTGTGACCTCATCTAATGCAACAGGAAAGTAATTGGGAATTACTTTTCTTAGTTTTAGAGAAGTTGTATTTCTGTTGCTTTCAAAATTTTATACTGCAGTTCCATAAGAATTCTTACTAGGGAAAACCTTTCATGTTTGTAATTTCTGTGAGCAAACGATCTCTCTTATATTGTGATTTGTATTTTTTATTTATTTATTTATTTATTTTTTGCTTTTGTGTCAGGGTCTCACTATATAATCTAGGCCAGCCTTATACTTGCTAGGTGGCTGGGCGTGGTGGCGCACTCCTGTAATCCCAACAATCCAGCACTCAGGAAGCTGAGGCAGGAGGATCGCTGTGAGTTCGAGACCAGCCTGGGCTACACAGTGAGTTCCAGGGCAGTCTCAACTACATAGTGAGACCCTGTCTCAAAAAATAAAAAACAAAATAAACTTGCTAGGTTGCCCAGGCTGGCAACTCAAGACTGCCTCAGTCTCCTGCTGCTGGGTTCACAGACCTGTGCCTGTGTACAACACTGGCCTTATCGTGAACACTTATAGTTCCATAAGAACACTTATAGTTCCATAAGATTTTATGTCTTGTGTGTAAATTCTTCCAGTGTTTTTTCTACTCTTTGATTTGGCGGTTATTGATTTAATTAACCAAAGCCTCAGTTGGTTCAAATGGGTTTGTTTGCACTAAGCTTTGTTGGAAAACATTTGGTAGACAAGATCATAAAATAAGTAAGACACTTAGGATAAACTGAACAATACCTTAATTACCCCTTTGGAAATACTCATATACTAACAGGTGTACTCAAGAGTTTGTAGTATTTTTGTTTCTGTTAAAACTAGAGAACTTAGAATATGGTTTTATTAATTTCATTGTCTTTTGTAATTAAATTTGTTAACAGACACGGTAGCAAATAAATACAAAGACTGGTTTGACTCAGTAGTATCCCTCCTTCCGTTTTTGTTGAAGTTGCTAGTGCAATGGCCAAAGGAAGTGGACAGGAGGAGGAGGCAGGTACAGCAGCAGTGACAGTAAAGCCGGGGTGTGGGACCTTCTCACTGAAAGCGGGGTATACCTTATAACGGTCACTCTGGATGTTCTGACAGCATCCATAACCCTGTTAGGCTTACCTGTTTCCACTTCAGTGTGGCTTAAACTCTGATCTGTTAGAAGTCTACCTAGTTGCTTTGTTGGAGATTTCATTCCATAGGAGTAGGATTTATTGTATAGTTTTTACTGCTAATGAAATCATTAAACTGATCAGAAAAGTGTATAGCACTTAATGTTATACTAGATTGACAGATTCTAAAAAATTAGGATATACAAGTTACATTGTTTTATACTATATATTATCATAATTCACTGTAAAAAGATGTTAGATTAGCGATGAGTTAGTCTTTGACCCTAAAGAGATATATATATTAATAGTATCAAAAGGATTTTGATATGATCTTTACTGACTTTGCATCTGTATCAGTGTGTCCTGTATTTCATGTATAATTTTAAAATTATTAAGCACTGCATTAATCCAGTATTCGGCATACATTTCTTTAGTTGCTGTGCACTGTAGCCCCTTTCACAGGATGTATGCAGTGAAATAGATCCAGCTCCCATGCCACGGCAGAGGAAACTTGGCTAGGGAAGAGCTCAGTAACCCCAACTCACAAAGCTGATAGTGAGTGTTGAAACCATAATAATATACGCATCCAAGGAGGCACATACACATTGTATTTACTTTTTGAGTCTTTAATTTTGATCCACATTTAAAGATTTTAGAATTCTCTTTTGAAATTAGGAATTTTCCCAGTGGCTTTAATCTGTGGAGTCCAACACAGTGGTGGTTTTCAGGCCATGGGAAAGGAGTCTGCAGTGAGCAGATACCTGTGGAAGTTTTTAAAATGCATATCCTGTCACCCAGATGCACAGAATTAGAGTTTCTGAGCAGAGAACCTAGTGTGTATATTTTGAGAGGCTTTCCAGATGATTCTGATGTACACCTTTGATTAAGAATACCAAATGAGAGGGCCTGGGATTGAACTCAGTGGTTCCAACTCCTGCCTTGCAAGTGCAAGGACCCACGTTCGATCCCTAGTACCAAAACAAAACAAAATATTCTTTTTCCCAGCGTGGTGGCACGTGCCTGTAATCCCAGCACTCGGGAGGCTGAGGCAGGAGGATCGCTGTGAGTTCGAGACCAGCCTGAGCTACATAGTGAGTTCCAGGTCAGTCTCAACTACATAGTGAGACCCTGTCTCAAAAGAGCAACAACAAAAAAGAATACCAAATGAGGATCAACACTACAAATCTAGAGTTCTGTTTTGAGGAATTTTTGGCATGGCTTTGGTTTCCACTGGCTCATCATTTGTGCAATATGTTAACAGCTCATTATTTGTGGACTTGGAAAGATAGATGTGAGTGACTGGAAGGTAAACACCCGGTTAAAACACTGTACACCAGACAGCAATGTCGTCAAGTGGTTCTGGAAAGCTGTGGAGTTTTTTGATGAAGAGCGGCGAGCGCGATTGCTACAGTTTGTGACAGGATCATCTAGAGTGCCTCTGCAGGGCTTCAAAGCACTACAAGGTACGAACCCAGAGGGACAGGCAGGCACAGTGGCGTCGGATGTTCTGGGGTGGAGGTAGGGTGGCACTGAGACATTTTACAAACCCTGTGCTTATGAACAAATTCTCTTTTCACTCTTTCTTATCTGGAACTCTCACGTCGTGATGCCTTCTTCTCCTTCCTTCTCTTGCTCCCCCCAAGAGCCTTTTCTGCAGGGCTCTCTGTGATTGTAGTGAGTGATGCATGTTAGATTGGCTGTATGTGGTGATCACTGCCTTTCATTTCTGGTCACGTAGCTTTTAATTCTGTTGTACATTTCTGTAGGGGAGACCATCTGCTTCCATGTTCACATCTCAACCTGGCAAAACATTTCCCCACTTGATTGCCTCTCCCCTCACTTTGTTTGTTTTTTTGGTACCGGCGATCGAACTCGGGTCCTTGTACCTGCAAGGCACCTCCCCTCACTTTATTCTTAACAGAAAGAGACAGCATGATTTATGGAGGCCATCTGTTTGGCCAGAGCACTTTAATTATTGCATGGCGTCAACCACTGATTTTCAACCATATTCCATTTTTAAGTCTTGTTTTCTGTGGAATAAGCTGCTAATTTTTGGGTGCGTTATTACTATGGCTAATGATTGTCATGCTTACATGGGTGGCAGTAGCTTCCTTTACCTCTCAAGCTCTTCATTTTTAAAGTTGCTGCTGTTGGTGCCAAGGGAGGAAACACAAATCAAGACTGGTACATAATTCATCAGTGCCACAACGGTGCATAAGCTCAGAGTGCGCTGACAAATTGTGCTTACTTTCCCTCTGTGGGGAATTAGAAGTTGCAGTTGGCCTCCATATATTTGTATGGGGTGTCTGTGTTAACTGAAATGGATCATATGCTGTTTATCTTGTTCTTGGCTCAGTTTGAGGCATGACGTCTAAGTTTGCATTTGGTTGTGATCTTCTGAGTGTGTGCAAACACTGTGATTTATCTTGGCTGATTATTTTTCTCATTATTTTGGGATATTGATCTATAAAATAGAAGCTGGCAAAGAAGTTTCAATCCTGAATTTTTTCTCCAGCTGAAATGCTAGTGTATTGAGGCAGCCAGCCTTATCCAGTATCAATTCCAGCTTTAAAAACCCAGATTCTTTTCCTGCTACCCTGAGGAAAAGCAGGTGTGGATTTACAACATTCCTCTATCCCTGGACCTTGTGGCTTATGTACCAGTTCTAGTCTCAAACTGTGCCGATGGATCCGTCCATGTACCTGCAGTGATCTGACCTACATTTCCCTCCCACACAACACAGGTGCTGCAGGCCCACGGCTCTTCACCATACACCAGATTGATGCCTGCACTAACAACCTGCCCAAAGCCCACACGTGGTGAGTGATTTCTGTAGCTGTTCCCACCATCCCATGTAGTAGTTAGTTCCAAATGGATTTGACTTTTCATTTATTTCCTTACTAGTTAAAGGATGTTTAGGAGGAATAAACAACTCAAAAGAGTGATACAAGATTATTCAGAAATTAATAGAAAAACCCTAAAGTGGTAATCGACTTTAGCAAAGTACAACCTTTTAACTTTCTGTGCCTCGAGGAATAATGTGGCTGTATTAGTAAACACGTGGTAGGCCAGTGTATGTTTGTTTTGAATGGACTGTTAAAGTCTGATGTGCTTCTCCACAGCTTCAATCGAATAGACATTCCGCCGTATGAAAGCTATGAAAAGCTCTATGAAAAGCTGCTAACAGCCATTGAAGAAACTTGTGGATTTGCTGTGGAATGATGAATTTCGAGGACTCACCCAGGACTCTATTTATACCCTTGACCGACAGCCTCCATTCAGCAGTTTCAGAGAATGCTGAAATACAGGAAATCACCCTCTCTCCCTCCTTTTTTAAAAGTTTTAGGACACTGTGAGGGGAAAGGACAACTTTGAAATTCCTCTTCAAGGAAAAAAGGTCTTTATGCTTTGCCATGAGGACACATTCAGCTGCTATTTAAAATTAATATCTTGAACCTAAAGAATGCTGACTTTTCCTGCGTCTCCAGAGTTAGGCAGTATTCTACACTTAAAGACTACTACTATTTTTATAAAAGGTAATCTATTAAAATCACTTCACAGATTTCAAGTCTTTCACACATCAAGATAACTTCAGCAATCGGTACAAGTCCCATTTCATTTTGATTGAGTACATGATTTTGAATAGCTCCTGTACTTGCTCTTTGTAAAAAAGAATAAAGTTATTTTGAATTATTCTAACTTTATAAACGATTGGCTAAAAGAATCATTATCTTTACAAGATTAAGCCATTTACATGTTTGTTTTTTCTATAGGAGAACATTGTATTTTGCAGTATGTGTTTCAACTTCGCCTTCGTGGGTTGTTTTTGTATTTTTTCAAGCACAAATTTCCTGGAAATACAGCTTTATTATTTTGGTTATTAACTTCCTAATGCAACCATTTAGCCTAAACTTAGTAGTTTGCTACCCTAAGATGTTCAGGGGACCCTTGTTAAGATGACTTTTTAAAATCATAATGTTTTTTATCTTGAATCAGTATGATCAGGTATTTTGGATTTACTTTTTATCTTAAATGGAAATACTGCATTTTTATAGCTTTTCAGAGCATGTGGGTGGGGTGGGATTTTAATTCTTTTGCTGGGTCAGCTTGTCTTTACTATATATACTGTTCCTGTAAACCAAAGTCTCTACTAAGTGCACCTAATTTATATTTTAATTACATTTTCTATCGAGTAAGCTATGCTGAAGCTTTGTTTAGTTGCTCATAATTTTAATCAGCTAAAATTATGAAAAAGGAAAATTTTGCTCTGAAGATTTATTTAGCAAGCTTCGAAAACCCTGCTCTTACCGATATCACAAGATGAACTGAAACTAGTACTTGGGGTGGGGGGGTGGGGGATGTGATTTCTGGAGAAAGTGATTCTAATTCCATGATATAGCTAAATCACTCTAAAGTGGAAGAATTAACTTTGGAAATCCCAGTTCCCTCAGTGCTGAAGATCTGCACCTGGTTTCCAAATGTCCAGATTGAGCTTTCAAGGTGAGAGGCGTGTTGCACACCCGACAAGGCAACCAAAACTATGAGACACTAGAAGAAATCCCGGTGGATTTTTAAGTTCATCCATCAAAAAAGAATGCACTATTCATTTTTAAAATATTCATGTGAAATAAGAATAGCAAATTTTGATGATAGACTTTAAATTTCACAGGTTAATTATAAAGTGAATAATCTTTTGTGGTGTTTCAAGTGATGGAGTGGGTTTTAGTCTGTGTTCTTGAAGCCAGAGTGTTCCTCAGTGGTGCCTGAGGAGCAGTGGTTTACGGGAGGAGGGACAAAGAGTGTTCCTCAGTGGTGCCTGAGGAGCAGTGGTTTACGGGAGGAGGGACAAAGAGGGAAGGAACTCTAGTTGGTATTGGAGCTAAAGCCTCGAACTGCTCTCCCCTCCCCACTTGACCCAGAGCAGCTCCACTTTTTTTTTTCTTTTTATTGTAAGCTTTCATGGGGTTGGGTGGGGTGCTGGGGAACAGCTAGAATAAATGGAGTCTGCTGCTTTAAAAAAAAATGCCGAAAACTACTTTTGTAGTTTCCAAGTATTTTAATGTCATTCATCTGGCCAAATTTGAGTGCTACAAGTAAGCTGGTCATAGTCATAACTGTGCAGTGGTAATGTGATTACACCAACCTTTTCTTCCCACTTTTCCTGCTGCATTCTTAGTAATACTGAAGAACATCGTGATGTGTACAGAAATGGTTTCTATGCTATTTTGAGTATCGGTCATTTTCAGCTTTTTGATAGTACCTTATTGGTTTGCAGATCCATCTTTTTTATATTAAAGCACTAATGCAGTTTGTAACTGTGCCTACTCTTAAAATCTTTCAGTAAAAAATACAATATGAACACTTTAGAGAAATCATAACTGACAGGGATGCAGTAATAATGAAATACTACTATTAGTTGTTTTTATGTACAATATAAAAGCAGGCAAATACCATCGCTTTTTGAGTGCCTTTCACCATTACAGTAATGACTTAATGGAGCTTTAAAAGCAAGAAATCATCCTACTTAACTGTATGGTATCACCAGTATGATATATCAAAGTGGTTTAATTTCAATTTCAAAATTACATTATCCAATTACTTCTAAATAGGTGCTGAGTAAATAAACCCCTCCCCGGTGTCATTGAACCATGGATTTGCACCTTGTTGAATGTGAATATTTATTTCCACACGTCCCTCTCAACTGGGTTCCCTTCCTCTAGTTGTTATTTCAGATTTTTGATGTCATCTTCCCATACTGTTGCCTTTCCATCATGAATGCTTAATTCAGAGCTTGATTCCTTTGTAGAGCTCATATGCAGTACAGAAGTGAGTTTCAGAGGGCCTTATTTCTTGGTGTAAAGAGTTTTTAAATAGTACTGTGTATAGTGTACATTGTTTTGCACATAGTTTGTTGCCCTGAATGGATTTATTTTTTTAAGTCTCTTTTATATTTACAGTCCAAAGCACAAGCTTCTCTTCTTTTAAATGCAGTATAATTTGCTTTATTTTACAACACTAAATTTGCTTTCAACTTCTGGTGCATTGGACTGTCTGCACTGGTGAGTTAGATGCTTCTGGCCACCTTCAGTTTGGTAGAGCAGCTCTTTCTGCTTCTGTCTTTAAGCTGCAGCTTACAGCCAACAGGTACCATTTGTGGTATTCAACATTCTTATGGTAGGATGGTGGTGATTGTACCAAATGCTGAATTGTTTTATTTCTAGATGTAATTAGTTCACTTTATGTAATATTCTTCCTTCTCTCAAACTGACTTTAAAAACAAAGTTTTATCATTTTCATTGTATTTGTATTTATTACAGAGTGTTTTAGCTTTGACGTTTTGTATTTTCACCAAGTTGTTACATGAGCTTTATCAATAACATCTGTATAAATGGTTTTTAAGAATTAACTATGTACGCGCCCATGCCGAAGTTGAGCAATAAAAATGAATGCTGTTTGCACTACCACAGCATCAAAGTTTTTAAAGAATATCGAGTTTGTAGTGAATTGTTTTGGAAAACAATAGATTGGTTCTATAGTGAGAGGCTGAACAATACTTGCCTTCCCCAGCTGATGACTTTGTCCATCAGAGCTTCAGAGAGGTCAGGGACCCTTTCTGTCTCCAGCTTGAGCAGGAAGGTGCCTGTTTCTCCTGCCATGGCGCCTGTTGGCAGCTGTGTCAAGAAAGATGGGATTTCTGAAGCCAGTCTGGATTTAGAGGGGAAGAATGATATGGTTCCAAAACTACTCTGTAACCAGATCTGTTAAGGATGTGAGGGTAGAGTTATAGCAGGGCCCTCACATTTTCCAGCCCTGCCATGGTGCTGAGCAGCTAAACCCTCAAAATGAAAAGGAGAAATCAGTTATATTTTCCCTAGCAGCTATATAGACTTTAAGGTTTATGATTCACAATTCTGCATCTAGAATACAGGATAGAGGAGGCAATTACGTAGTTTAACAATCTTAGCAAACTAGACAGTCCAAATTTTAAAGTTAAATTTACTTTCTTCAAAAGGTATTTGCCCTAAATAGGACCAACAAATACCTATTTTTTCCTGTGTGCCAGGCTCTATACAGGCTGTGAGGTATAGAGCTTTGAATAGCTGTTAGAAAACTGAACTTCCAAACTAATATTTCCAGCCTGTATTTCAGCAAAGACCAAATCCAAACCCAAGGACTCAAAACCCAAGATTGAATATGGCAAAGTCAGTCATGATGGGATCATCCACCTCAGCAAGTCTCTGAATCCCAGACCTAACACTTGGTTTTACTTGGGACGCTCAAGAAGGAAGGTAACAAATTTGAGGCAACTTGGGAAGCTTCTGTCTCTAAATAAAGGGCTGGAAGTGTACAGCTCAGTAGTAGAGCACTTGCTTAGCATGTGCAATGCATGGGTTCGATCCCGTCACGCAAGTGGGTACACACGCACACACACACACACAAACAATTTTGCTTTGGGAGCAAAGAGAAAGGGATCTTTGCCAGGTGGCCCAGTCTCCTGTCAGCTGCCAGTCTGCAGAGGGCAGCACTTGAAACCGTAATAGTCAATCCAGTGGCCCGCTCTAGGGCAGTACCATCTCACCTTGAAGCCTCCTTGGGCCTCTCACCACTTGTAACCTCCTCCTCCTGCTCCTCTCTGCACGCTGTCACGTGAGCCCCCACCTGCTTGCTGTCCTGTTGTGGTACCCTCTTATCTATCCCTGGCCTTGAGCAGCAAGGTCCCCATATCCTCAGTGGCTCTGAAACTTGCCTCCGACTCCTGGTTTTCACTGCTGAGTTTTCTTTCTAGTATTCCCCCGACCAGGGAAGGGTTGGTATACTGTTGCCCACTTTCCAATCCCCCTGTGCTCCTTTGACATGCAAACCTTTAGCCTCCTCGCTGCCCTCTTATTACACAGAAGCCAAAATGCATAAATGTCTCCCATCTTCCCAGTCATCTGAGAGACCTGCACATGTGATAATATATAGTCAAAGTTCAACCCTAAGGCCCCCTCTAAAGACTAGGCCACATTTCTCACTTTTCTCTCAATGTGGTTTTTCTGAGGGGAGGGGGATTTGGACTCAAGCAAGACCTGCTTTATCACAAATATGACTTAAGGATATGTGCCTTTATTCCCCTTTACCCAGGTACTTTTATTATTTTTTTGTACCAGGAATCAAACTCAGGTTCTTGCACTTGCAAAGCAGGCGGCAGAACCACTAAGCTTAATCCCTAGCCCTCCCAGGTTTTAGGTTATAAATTTAAAACAGCTCTAAGAAAAATTTTTATTTTAAAAATTGTAAGTATTGGAATGAATACATAGATATGGCATTTAAAAATCACTCTTTTGGTTTAGACTGTTTACTGGTGCAATTCTAGCTCTGCCCAGAACCATCACCTGTCAAGTCGGGCCTCATGGGAAGGGACGGTTACTGTACTGAAAGGAAGCCAGCTGTAGCCGAGCTCTGAAGCGCTCGACTTCCAACTCCCGGAAGAAAGCATCATCGTCATTCTGCGTTATCACGTTCCGCAGTTGCTGGATTTCTTTCTCCATCTTAGATCTCAGTTCTCGCTTCACCTTATGTAACGTCTGAAAGAGAACTCATGTTATCCTACTATTCACAGCATTTATCTAGGCCCTCATCTATTTTTATTCCCTCTTCCCCTTCCAGCTTAACCAGCTCCTGCAATAATTTTAATAATTTAGAAGTAGTTCTTACAGAGACCAGAACAGGTAAACTTAAATCTCAGATAAATGTCTTGGATTACAGATGGATTTTATTAGTTTTCTCTACATCCCATTAACACTTATAATACAATTGTTTTCTATTTCCTACAAATGCAAATAAATTACTTCTATCCTGTTATTACCTGGGCCTGGGCTTTCTCTCTGGCTTTGAGTTCCTGACGTTCCTGTGATATGGCTTCTGCCAGCAATGAAAACTGTTCATAGGGAAGAAAAAAATCAAACCTTACACACTTAGTGTTTTAGGGAGTTTTTATATTTGTTGCTCATAGGCTTAAAATATTTTATCTTAATGGAAACAGGGCAATATAGTATTCTATGACCAAGAACTAGCTTACATTTAGTCTTAAAAATGGGGTCACTTTGGGCTGCAAAGTCCCAGTTAACATGTGGAGGTTTAGTATCAGCACACTAAGCAGACTTCTGACGGGTGTTCAGATCAAGCACATTCTAAAGGGAGCAAGAGCCCACCTGGTCCTTATAGTAGTTTTCCATTGAGTCCAGTTCATTCTGGTGCTGCCTTTTTTCTTCATCTCGCTTTTCTTTGGCATAGTTTCTTAGATCTTGTAATCTTTGCTTCTGAATTTGTAAACCTTCTTCAAATAGCTTCTTAAATATCTGTCAGTTATATAATCATAAAGGTGAATGTATGCTGAACTATCACTATACTGAACTAAATGAACAGTATTTTAGTCAATTAAAGGTTTAGACTGTATTTCACAAAGATTTTTAAAAATCAGTTAATTCAGATATTCACAGCTGGGTGTGATAGTGCATGCCTGTAATCCCAGCACTTGGGAGGCTGCACGATGATGCCTGTGAGTTCAGGGCCAGCCTAAGCCACAGAGCAAGACCCTGTTTCAAAAACAATTCACATACCATGATAATTATCCCTTTTAAAATACATATTTCAGGGCAACCCATTCAGGACCCTTCCTGTCTCCCAGGAGCTATTCTTATTCTCCATTTGTATTCCCTACTTGTATTCCCCATCAAATCTTCCTACTCTTTAAAATTTTATAGATCTAGATATATCTGTATCTTTCAGGCAGGGTGTAGTGGCACATTCCTATAATCCCAGCACTCGGGTAGCTAAGGCAGGAGGATGAATGCAAGTTGAAGGCCAGCCTGAACTTCATGGTGAGACCTTGTCTCCAAAAAAAAAAAAAAAAGTGTGTGTGTGTGTGTGTGTGTGTATAATTCTAGCTGTATTTGGATTCTGGATGCAAGCTGAGATGAGTCAGAGCGGTCCTGAGAGATAATAGACAAACTCACTATAAATGGGATGGCAGAGTGTCTACACTTACCATTTCTTCCCGGGTCCTCATTCTCATCATTTTTGCACGCAGCTGAACTCTGTAATCATCATAGTATTTACGGGCATGAACAATTTGCTGACGATTTTCTTTTATCTTTGATTGGGTCAACCTTTGTCTACGAATGCGGTCCCTAAAGTCTTGCTAGGAATGGGGAAGGGAAGAAAGGGACATATGGAGAAGAGAGGAAAACACAAGTCTTAATTTCATTCTCATCTTCCCAGCCAGCCACACAGGCTCAGTGGCCTCCTGCCTGGGTACAGAGTAAGACCACCAGCCCCCAGGATCCCTTCAGGCTTTCGGCTTCATTGGCTTCATCACCTCAGTCTGAACAGCAGCACTGACAAGTTCCCGATCCTACAGAAAAACAGTCCACACCCCGAACAGTCCACTCTGAGGTCCTAATTTCCCCACTCCAGCATAGGGCACAGGCTCCACTCAGTAACAGTTTAACAGGAGTGGAAAAATACCATGCTGTGACTTTCAAGCAAAGCTTGGGTTGTCACAAGTATTTAAATAGGCCAAAACTACAGAAATTAGACAGTATCTGACCAACAGAAGGAAATGAGGTCATCACATAAAGCCTCCAGCTCTGGTGTTCAGGGTCTTCTCCCACACCACATACAGCTGATGTAGAGTTCTCAAGGCTCATCTACTCACTAATCAGTGAGGAGGTTCGTACATTTCTTCCTTGGGCAGATTCTCCAACTTCTGTCATCTCCCTTCGCTATACTTACAGAGACTAATATGCTAATTATGCCGTCCAACCTGGGAAAGACAGGAGATGGCAAAAATACTAAACTACAACCACTTAGCACCTAGAAGGGGCTGCGGAGATTCAGAGATGCAACTGGAGAACAATCTCAGTTGCACTCCTTGCCTATGGCGAGATCCAGGACAGGTTACTCAACATTTTTCATTGCATAAAAATCATATTCTGTGATTTGTCACTATAAAAACTAAATAAATGAAAATGGTCCTAAAGTACTATCACTTCCTCCTCTCATCGATTTTGGTTAAAGCCCCACATGCTTCCTCAGGTGAGTATTAATCCAGGTACACAGATAAAGGAAATGAATACAACTTCCAAGTTCAGAATTACAATTCCCGGGCCGGGGATTTAGCTCAGTGGTTCGGTGGCCTGTCTCGCAAGCACAAGGACCCGAGTTCAATCCCCGGTACCAAAAAAAAGAATTACAATTCCCAACTTGCTCTTAACATACCAGTCTCTTGTTATGTTCATACTCTTTCTTGACAAGGGCAGTAAGGAGGTCATGCCTTCTCAGGGCTTCTTCTATCTTTACGGGCAACACAAGGCAAGTAGGTTAATAATGTTGTTCGAGGAGTTTCCCCTTTCTTATACTTCAAACTAACAGTAACTTACTTCATCCCGGAGTTTCTTCTTTGATCGATTTTCTCTACATGCATCGTTTTTGAGCTGTTCAATATGTGCAATTTGCTGTTTCCACATTTTGCTTAGTGTTGGGCCAGAGACATAGAGAAATGGAAACTGCTCCAGCATCAGGGGCAGCAGACTGTGTTCATTTACTTTCACTGCAAGGGAACGTGAGAGGCTTTGATCTGACACACATGCCAGCGAGAACTCTCACCTCCCCTTCCTGATGGACCAAAGTTTCATCTAAGATATGCAGTGCTGATCCTGAAAAGAACCATTCTACGTGTTCTTATTGTATGTGTTCCTTCTTTGATGAGTGCAGGCCAACTACTGGTAGAGATGAAGATAGCTCAACAGTTCGAACTGATCACACTGGTCCTAAGAGCTGCAACCTAACTGCTCAGCCACCACAGGGCCTGTGCACAGATGCTTCCCTTAGGCTAACAGAGAACTGCTCAGCCCTCCAGGAGGCAGGCACTTAGCTCTAAAGAGATGGAGCTGGAAGGCCAGAAGTCTCTGGGGATATCTGGAAGCCCCGCATTTCGTATGACCTTGTTTTCTTGTAACAAGACCCTAACATTCACTGGCTCCAACTCTCAATATATAAGAAACCCAACAGGCCATCTCCCTGCCTTGGAGCATTCTTTGCATTCTATCAAACTCCTAGAAATTAAAAAACGGCATCCAGCCTGAGTGAACAGAGCTCAAGCTGGAGCAGCAGGCAGGAGCTCTGGCATTCGGGTGTCAACATTCGGGCCTCCCTAAGGTAATTCCTTATTTAAGAATTTTAGCTCTTTACACAAAACCAGCCATATGGCAGTGACTTTTAAAGAAGGAACTTTCTGCTACTAACTGGTAGATGTTAGTTTTCAGTGCTGTGTCCTTGGAATGCAGCATATACTTTCAAAGGATGCCAGTTTTCTGTAAAGTACAACTTTGTGGTTCTTACTTGGAGCTGCTTTATTTGGCTTCGGAAGGCCGCCTCTGGGACTCTGAACTGTGGTTTTTCTAGAGGAAATCTTCCAGGGCTGACTGTGTTTTGGAGTTCCTTTATGAACAGCTTCTGTGTATATTTTTTCCTTAGAAGCACATATAAAACAATGGAAATGAGAAAAGGTCTAACAACTTTTTTAATACCTAATCTTAAATATCACATCTTGATAAAAACAGCTAACATCCCTAGCAAAATGAGCCTACTTCAAATTTCTAAAATGTGGTTAGTGTTCATCTACACTAAAGTACAGACATTTTTTGGCCTCTGGAATCCCTTGGAATTTGAAAAAGCTTTGGATCTTTTTCCAGTTTCAGTCACCATAGTCCCACACCCTAAACACAAGTACTATTAATGTGATGTGCTTGTTTCCTTGACAACTTTTCTCAAGTAGACTAACAAAATTCTCAAGCAACTACACAATAAGCTTAGATGTTAACTCTTCTGTACTCTGTAACTGGTTTTGCTGATTAATATTTTAGAATAAGCATTTCCCCATGCTTTCCCTTAGTTTCTGTAAGCCATTATTTTAAAAACAATGAAAATTTTTACTTTGGGTTTCTTTTTTTGAGATAGGTTCTCATTATGTAGACCAGGCTGGTCTCGAACTCTCAGTGATCCTCTTGACTCAGCCTCCTGAGTGCTGGGATTACGGGTGTGTGCCACCACACTGGGCTACTTTGGGTTTAATCAGGTATAAAATATTTGGGGTTCTCTGTCTCCTCTTACTCTCTTTTTGTTTTGTTTTGTTTTGTTGTACTGGGGATTGAACCCAGGACCTTTGTAGTGAGCTATATCTCCAGCCCTTTTTGTGAGACAAGGTCCCACTGTGTGTGTGTGTGTGTGTGTGTGTGTGTGGTTCAGGCTTACACTAAACTCAATATGAGTAGTCTCAAAGTTGCAGTGACCCCTTAGTCTCCTCCAGAGTGCTGGAATTACAGGCATGCACCACCACGCCTAGCTTCTCTTACTGCCTTTTACCTTTGTCAGAGAAGGCCATTTTTTTAACCCCCTGGTGAATTGCTAGGGAGTAGAAACCCTGTAATTGATGGAAGCTTTAGGCAGAGGGAAAAACACTAATAGTATTCTTTGGGACCATTTTTTCCGGTATCAGTGACTCAAGTATTCTATGAATAAAAGAAAATTCTAAGCCGGGTGTGGTGGCACACACCTGTAATCCCAGCACTCGAGGCTGAGGCAGGAGGATCCCTGTGAGTTCGAGGGCAGTCTCAACTACACAGTGAGACCCTGTCTCAAAAAAAAAAAAAAAAAAAAAAAAAAAAAAAAAATTCTAAAAAAAAAAAAAAAAAAAAAAAAAAAGAAAAGAAAATTCTACATCATGATATGAAATCTGAACTTTTCCTGAACAACTGATGATTAAAATCCTATTGGTCCCTTTTTCTTTCACAAAGATCCTCCTGATACTTTCTACTGATCTGATCTCATGCATTTATTACAGCGAAGACTTTTACCCACTATTTCCTCCTCCTCATTTATCCCTTGAGGACCAATATTCTCTTGAACTTTATTTCTTCTTAGTTCCCTTTCAAATGCTTCAGTTAATGCCTAGAGAGGAAAATGTCACATTAGTTAGTCATTAAAGACATGTACAAGTGAAAATGAAGGAAAATAATCACCTAGGATCCTGTCACCAAGTATGAAGCTCATTCACTTAAACAAAAATTCATTTCAGCTCTGTATTATAAAGACACAATTTTGACTGTGTAACTGGGATATAAAATGAAATTTTACATTATGTGTTTTTTTGTTGCTGTTGTTCTCAAGGGTTTTGTAATTATTGTGACACTCCCAAGTGGAAATCACATGCCTAGTTACATACTGAGCTAGTAACTGTTCTAAGACATCCTTCTGAAGTAACTTCAGTTTTCACCATTACAAATACTACATTATAAAATCTACAGCAGGGCCGGGGATTTAGCTCAGTGGTTCCACCGCCTGCCTCACAAGTGCAAGGACCCGAGTTCGATCCCCAGTACCAAAAAACAAAAACAAAATCTACAGCAGACAACTTAAGTGTTCTGAATTCATTCAATATTTCAAAATCCCTGTCCCACAGAAGAAAGTTTTTTGTGATAATCACACCAGTCTTCTTAATGAGCCCTTTTCTCATCTCCTATCTCCAGTGGCCCATTACATTCAGTCCATCTTAAATTTTCTTAATCTCTGAAAGTGTCTCTAAAATACCAACCCACCGTGATCTCCTTTTTCTTAATCCACTGGAACACTGAACTATATCTGACCAGGTTATTTTCTTGAGAATTTCATGAGTATAATTTTATGCTCCCTAAATGGGGCATAAACTGTAACACGTATTTGTCATTCACTTAAGCATATTAAATGCATTTTAAGCCTTTCCTCAGCAGCATACTCAATGCAGCATTTGGCTGAGGGGAGGTGGAATTGCCTACTGCCCAATGATAGTCAAGAGATGAGACATACCTTTGCTTGGAACTGGCGGATGTCTCTTTCTTTTTGCTTGCGCTGTCTTTTTCTCTCTATCTGGAACTGTTTGTGTTTGTTAACAGGAGATGGAGACAGAGAATGAGACCTGAAATGTGGCCTTCTGCGCACAGAAAGTCCTACAACACAGAAAAGCCATTTATCGTTAGTTTCTGACAGCCAGAAATGTTAAGTTGGAAATCAAATACTTGGTTCTTACCAGATCCAGACAGAATGATGAATGAACTAAGTGGACTGTTTCCTAACTTGAATTTCAATCATACAGTAAGAGAGAAATGCACATAAATATGCAGTGTGTTAAGTACGTACTTACTGTATGTTCAATTTTGGACTGAATTGAACATGTGGAATGCTTGCTGTACATAGAGTTCCATGAAAAGTACTCTTGCAATAGGGGTGGCAAGCAAGCCAAGGTAAATTCTAGGTCTTGAGGACAGAATGGAACTACATATACATATCTTATAAATACTTATAAGGCATCATGCTGACAAGCAAATTAACTACATTTCCTATGGTTATGCGTTGTCTATGAAGTCTAGACCGTTCCCTTACTGATAAATGTATCAATGCGATACATTGTAAAAACTGTGTTACACCACAGCTAAAATATACACAGCATCTCTGTAAGTTTAAAAATCCTAAAACCATACAGCAGTATGTCTGGATAAGTAATATACAGTATGTTACTAGAATATAAAAACAGTGATACAAGTAAACAATACCAACTTCGGTATTTTTTCTTCCTTCTATGTATTTCTGAAATGTTTGACACAAGTCGTTCATGTGGACATCCCGTCCAGACCTCTTCAGGGGAGGTACCTGCTGGCCTTAGCTTCTTCGGTCCATACTCCACGACACTGTCACTGTGCTGAGAGAGCGCCGCCTCATCGCTGCTGTCCTCTTTCCCTCTGCTATCTTCTCTAAGGTCAGTCTTGTCTTCAGTGTGATGGCCCAGGGCACTTTTTAACATCTATTGAGAAAATTCTTTTCAACATCTTTCATTAATTTCAGCAGAATGTAAATTGGTAGAAAAGAGCAGATTAATGTTTTCCCTAATAGTCACTAGTTTTTAGATGCTTATGCATGTTTGGCCTTTTAACAGGTGGGTATCAGTGCTATGCACTAGTGAGTTCCCTTTATGACTTCCATACGGATTTAATATAGTCATTCAATGTTACTCCATTGTATTTTGGGTGAATCAATGATCAATTTTATACCAGATTTGTCTTAAATGACAAAGGGAAACTATACAAGTACATTTAAATAGTTTCACATAATCATTCGTATTAGATGATTTAGTCTTCATCACAACTGATAAATGGATAAATCTGTGCTATATTTGGTTACGTCCTAAAAGAGATCACGGTTCATGTCCTACCTGCTTCACTTCTGGAACATTTTCATAGTAACTAAGACATAACTCATGTCAGTACCTAGGCTTAGCTTTTACCTTCCATTGGGGAGCCCTGAAATTGCCTGTTAACCACAGTAATCTCAATATATATTAAAAAACAAGACTTGCCCAGTCTAGTTCAGACAGCCGTTGAGACAACTTCTCCGATACCACATGTAGTTCTTGTTCTGTTAACCTCTTTCTTGGCCTCTGGGAGGAAGGTGAATCCCACGATGAGGCTGCAGCTCTGTTTTCCTGTCTGTAATAAAAGTGACCACGTGGCATTTAAGTAGCCAGATACATGTTACAGTAACTGCAATACATACTTTAATAAATACTTCATGCTGGCTTCCACAGCTCAATTTGGGGTATATACTTTAACTTTTCAAATCCCTTTGCAAACAGACCTTAAGCACTAAAGCCTGCAGTAATGTTACCTTTTTCCTTTTGGAAGCTTCCTTGTCCTAGGGCTGAAGACTTGAGCTGGAGACATTTTTTGGTCACTTTCTTTAGGCAGCGTGGAAGTTGAAATAACTGTATCATCTGGTTCCTATTAAAAGAAAAAAGTCAATTTGGAAAGGCTACAAAAAAAGACACATAAGTCCCTTTTGGGGGGACGGAAGAGAGGACCTGTGACAAAAAGGTCCTTCAATTTCCATGTTACAATGCATTTGTCAAAATATACTGACACCCAGATGACTAGAGCAGTCTATCAACTTCTGCTCAGAGAAAAAGTGTGGCTCCAAATGCCATTCTTCTTTGTTTTTGTTGTTATCAGGGATTGAACTCAGGATCTTATGCTTTCGAGGGAGGCGCAGCAATACTGAGCAAAATCCCCAACCCCAGAATGCCATTCTAATATAAAGGCAGATGAGGGATTCTCAAACATAAAATATCAGGTGTTATCACAAGTAGAAAATATTCAAGTTATCTCTTTATAACTTGAGAATTCAGTAGGGACTGTTCAAGTTGAAACCCTTTGAACATGAAACCTCACAAAATATGAATATAAATGCTTAACTTTTTCAGTAATTTATTTCTTAACCTTATGGGGAATCTTTCTGTTTTGTTTTGGTGCTGAGGACTGTACTCAGAGCCTTGATCATGCTAAGCATACTCTCTCACTGAGCTACACTCCCAGACCCGAGGAATCTTTTAGAAAATATTGGTGATTTTTTTTTTTTTTGTACCAGGGATCAAATTCCAGCCCTTGCACTCGCAAGGCAGTGGGCGGAACCATTGAGCCAAATCCCCTGCCTCAGAAAATATTTGTGTGTAAAAGGAAACAAAATATTTCTTGTGTCAAAGAAATATTTATTGTTTAATATCTTCAGTTTCACTTCGTTATTTTCTTCTACTGAAAACTTTGTAGTAAGTAGTAACTATAGTATAACTGCATTAACTTTTAAAATGAAGCGTTAAGTGTCCAGCTCAATTTTTATTTGTTTGTTTTTTAAGACAAGTCTTGCTAAGTAGTCCATGCTGACCCTGAACTCACCATGTAGCCCAGCCTACCTTCAAACTTAGGGCGATTCTCCTGCCTCTCCTTTCAGGTGCTGATATTACAAGCGGGCACCACCCTGCCCAGCTTTGATTAATTATTTCAAGAATGACTATAATCCCAGCACTTGGGAGGCTGAGGCAGGAGGATCGCTGTGAGTTCGAGACCAGCCTGGGCTACCTAGTGAGTTCCAGGTCAGTCTCAACTACATTGTGAAATCCTGTCTCAAAAAAAAAAAAAAAAAATTATTTCAAGACTAATCTTCTCATTCTCTATAACTCAGGTGAATAAACAGAACTCTCACCAGCAATTCAGAAGCTCTTGTGCTACCCCCTCCCAATGCTACCTGCTAAAGGCAGTAATTATCCTATAACTGAATTTTTCCTTTTTATTGATCTATCTGAATAAAAGCACAGAATGTTTAAAATGATAGTCATCTAATGCTGATGATGCTTACTTCATTTTTGTACTTTTTCTTCACTGTATGAATTTTTTTGTTGTTTTACATATATTCTAGACTGACCTCAAAATTCTAACAGTCCTGCTGTAACCAGCCTCCTCCTCCCATCCCTCCTTCTCCCTACTTTTTGTTTTTGTTTTTGTTTTGTTTTGTTTTTTTGGGGGGTTTTTGAGACAGAGTCTCACTATGTAGTTGAGTGTGACCTGGAACTCACTGTGTAGCCCAGACTAGTCTCGAACTCACAGCATCCTCCTGCCTCAGCCTCCCAAGTGCTGGGATGTAATTACAGGAGTGCGCCACCACGCCTGGCTCTGGGAACAGTTTGTTTGAGAAAGTATATGAATAACTAGAACCAGGTGTTCATAAAAAATATTTTCTAATGCTCTGCTAGAGATAATCTGTAAGGAACTGTTTATTCTCATGGAAGTATTGTGCATTTATCTAACAAAAACCAAGGTTGTTGAGAGTTGGCTGCTGTTTGCCTGTGAGAGCTTCAGCCCTCTACTTACTCCTTGGCAAAACCACATTCCTGCTGTCTGGCTGTCCTTCACATTCCCAGCGACAACACTGGATAATGGAATATCAATGGATGTTTATTTTTTCATACATTCTAGTATTTTTAAATTATTTAACTGAAGACACACAAAATTCTGAAGCCAGAATACTTGAATTCAAATCCTGTCTCTTCAATTACTGTGTAACCTTAGACAAGATACTAACCTCTCTATGTGGAAAATATAGTACTTATTCCATAAATGTTTTGAGAAATAAATTATTCAACACTTGTGAGTACCTAGATCTGTGCCTAGCAAAAAATAAACATTCCGTATGGCTGGCTCCCATTTTCTTTCACTGTGGGGAGTTAGTTGGTCCATGTACATAACACATCTTAGTTCCTTTTCATCCCTTTCCCTTTCTTCCCGCTCCCTCCATATCTTGGTCCCTCCCTTCCCTTCCCTTGACATTCACCTTGTCCGTATTTTCCTAGAATACAGAAGAAGAATATGCAAGTGGAAACACGCAGTGGTAAATTTTCGGTACAATGCTATTTCATTTCATAATAGTGAAGTATGCTTGACGGTTATCCTAGCAGAGATCTCTAAATATATGGGCTTCTGGGGTTGCGGGTATAACTCCATAGTAGAGCACATACTTAGCATACACAAAGCCTTGGGTTCAAACTCTGGTACCAGAAATAGCAAGTATATGGGCTTCTACCCAACTGCAAGCATGCATTTGTACTTACCACAGAAAATGCTGTGCGCTCTCCTGCTGAATTCTTGACAGGGGAGAAGTGACTTGATCGTAAGTATTCTCTTCCTATAGGGCAGGGCGCTCGAGGCTCTGAAGGGTGGTAGGGTGGATGTAAAGGAATAGCTGCTCGGATAGGCTCCCCTAGCCTTCTAGCACTTGGAACCACACTCACAGAAGGGATTTCCGCTGGTAAGACAAATTACAGTGAATCTTATGAAATTCTAAGAGATAAATCATTTTGCATATAATATACCTAGACAGTTACTATTCACACACTAAAGCACACAAAAAATACTTAAAACAGGATATAGTCAGCCAAAAAAGTAGGCAACTAATTAAATCTGGATGAACATAATTTTTTTTGAAACAGGCTCTCACTATGAGTTCAGGCTGGCCTTGAACTCACAGTACAGTGATCCTCCTGCCTCAGCTTCCCAAGTGCTGGGATTACAGGTGTGTACTACAGTGCCTGGCAGGATGGATGTAATCTTAATGTTATTATCATCAAATTGTTCCTTTAAAAATAATGAAAACTTAGCTATCCATTAACAATGATTTTAACAATGATAATCCCATATAGAAATTGTAGAGAAAAGCAAGGACCAACAATCTGAGCACAGTAGCACATGCCTGTAATCCCAGCTACTAGTGAGACTGAGGCAAGAGGATCACAAGTTCGAGGCCAGCCTGAACAGTTTTAACAAAACTCTGCCTTAAAATAAAACTTCAGAAGGGTTGGGGATGAGCCTCACATAGTAGTGTGTGCCTATAAACCCAGCACTCTGCAAGGCTAAGGCAAAAGAATTACAAGTTTGAGTCCAGCCTAGGCAATTTAGCAAGACCCAAAAATGTAGTTCAGGGTGAGGGTACTGTGTTCAAGCCCTAGTACCAAGAGTGGCTGGGACTGTAGCTTAGTAATAGAGTGCTTGCCAAGCATGCATAGGCCTTGGGTCAAATCTTCACGTCATCAAAACATTTAAAAAAAGGAATAAAAATATTTTGTCACTTACTATTAAGTTAAAGGCCAGCAACTGATGTAAAGACTCACTGCCTTTAAAAGAATAATCAAGGTCTTTCAGAGAAGACTTAGACAATAAAATAGTGAACACAAAAAATATGTGACCAAAAACCTTCTAAATCAGCATCAGCTCATAATTAAGGGCAGACCTTTACAAATAAGATCCTACTTAAGCCGGGCATCGTGTTACATGCCTATAATCCCAACACTTGGGAGGCTGAGGCAGGAGGATCTCTGTGAGTTTGACACCAGCCTGGGCTGGTGAATTCCAGGGCAGTCTGAATTACATAATGAGACCTTGTCTCAAAAAAAAAAAAATCATACAAAACTAAAACTAAAACAAATGACAAAGTATAGCGCAACAAAAGTAAAAAAGCTAGCAGCAATACCCAATGTCCCAACCCAGCAGTAATCTAAAGAACTAAAAAAACCTGGGCCAGGGATTTAGCTCAGTGGTTCCACTGCCTTCCTTGCAAGCACAAGGTCCCGCCCGAGTTAGGTCCCTGGTACTAGGAAAAAATATGGCAAAAGAACTAATAACTCTTTACAACTCACTGTCTTCAACAAAGGATGCTGCATTCTTGAATAGAAAAAGAGATGAGGGGGGGTTTGACGTGTCTTTACATGGTTTCGAACTTGGTGAGGATAATGCTTTTTTAGGCTGTGTATCAACAGGACTTTGGGCACCTACAAAAGAAGATATTAAAGATAAATTTTTAAGCTGTCAAAATAGTTTACTAAGTATTATACTAAAAGCCAGAACAATGTTAGTCCAACTGCTTTAATACCAATTATTTTTGAATTTTGGGTTTTTTTTTTTTTTTTGGACTGGAGATCAAATTCAGGACCTCATGCTAGCCAGGCAGGTACTGTGAACACCTATTTTTAATAACTTTCAGTGTAAGATACAGTTCTGTAGCCCAGAATCCTTGATACAACTTGAAAACAAAGCTTAAAACTCTGGTTACTCTGATTTAAAAAACAGATGCCTGGGCCAGGGATTTTGCAAGTCCTAAGATCCTGGGGGGTGGGAGTGCCAGAGTTGTAGAAATGCTTAGTATTTTTTTTCTTTTAGAAATGCTTAGTATTATGTGGCCACCTTTGGGTATGAAGAGATAAGAGTTAGGGGCTATGGACAGTACCAAAATCAAAGAGTTACAGTCTAGCAAATGAAGCCTAAACTAGATGCATGTCAATATGTATGACAGTTACCTGATTTCTCATTCTAAATATAAAAGAAAACTTCCAGAAGCCCTTTTATCATATCAAACTCAAACACCATCACCAGGTATCTCTCTCAACCTTTTCTCCTTTGCCCTCATTGCAGTAAAAATTCCTCTCTTTGTAATCTGAAAACAAGTACAGGTTGAGTACCTCTTATCCAAAATGCTTGAGACCAGAAATGTTTTTGGATTGTGGGATACTTGCATATACATAATGAGCTATCATCGGAATGGAATCCAACTCATTTATATTTCATATACACTTACACAACCTCAAAGTAATTTTCTACAATATTTTCAGTGCCTGTCATTTTAACTGTGACCTGTTGTATTGGGTCAGTGTGTGATTTTCCCTTTGTGACGTCAAAAAGTTTTGGATGTTGGAGTAGTTCAGGTTTTTGGATTAGAGATGCTCAACCCAGTTTATTTTTTTCAGTTCATTTTTTTATAGTTTACCATTTTCATGGCACTTGATATCACAGAACTCATTTCTGGAATCACTGTCCCTCCAATCCTATCTAACCACTCAACTAACTACCTTCAAAACTTTTTTTTTTTTTTTTTTTT
>NW_022900935.1:50374181-50388466 GCF_012274545.1 Fukomys damarensis | reverse complement strand
AACTCCCTTCAAAATTTTTTTTTTTTTTTTTTTTTTTGCGGTACCAGGTATTGAGCCTCAGGCCATGAGCCTGCTAGGCAGGCATTCTACCTATGAGATCCACATCTAACCCTTTTTGAGACATGGTCAGGCTGGCCTCAAACCTCTTCCTGCCTCAGCTTCTTAAGTAGCTATGATTGTAGATGTATACCACCACCTTTGGACAACAAATATTCTTATATTAACTACACTTGACTGATCATTCTATCACATTGCATATTCCAGTGGCAAGCATACTTTGGCCTACTGTCTGACCTTCAGACTTAGGTTTTTTTGTTTTTAACATAATTCCTTCGAATGGCTGACAGGAACTTCAGACGTGGCTTAGTCTAATTCTCATACTGGGGCTCTGAAAAGGTAAAAGCCTACCCCAAGTCATATATCCAGTAGCAGAGTCTGGATAAAGACAAAGACCATTTCATTCCCAAATTAAGGTACTTAATACCATGCTAACATTCTTGTCCTATAAAGAAATAATTATTTTAGCATTTTTTTGCTGTCCTGAAAGATAATTTTACTATATATTTTAGTTATCATATTTATCAGCAGCCTTCACAAGTAGAACATAAGCTCCATGAAAGCAGGGATTTCTGTCTGTTTTGTTTCCCACTCTACCACCACAGCCCGGCACCGAGAAGCCCTGAATAAATACTTACTAAGTAAAACAGGGATACTTTGCCAGAAACTGGTTTCCATAACAAACTGTAAGCTACCTTATAATGTGTGAATGGTGTTACAGAAATAGAAAAGGTCACACAATATAAACATAGCATCAGAGCCCAAGGCAGATGAGGGAAACTGAAAACTGAAGGTTGAGTCTGCCAGAACAGGAAGAAGGAAAAGCACCCAGTATTTGATACCAGAGAAGAGCATGGCACCCAGGGGCAGGACAGGGGAACTGAGAGCGACCCTCAGATCTACCATATGGAAAGAACAGACTATTGAAACTGTGGCCCGCAGCTTGACAGAAAAACTGCTCCTGGGAGTATGAACTTGTTGAAATGATAAAAAAGGTGAGCCAACTTGTTTAGGATAATATAATTAACAAGCACTCCAGCCAAGCATGGAAGCGCATGCCTAGCATTCTGGGAGGCTGAGGTAGGAGGATCACAAGTTTAAGCCAAGCCTGGTAAACTTAGCAAGATTCTGTCTCAAATTTAAAAACAGAGCTGGGGATGTAACTGAGTGTGAAGGCCCTGGGGGTACAATCCCCAGCACTTAATAGAAAGAATACTCTAAAAGTGTGACTAGCTGGGCATGGTGGCTTATGCCTGTAATCCTAGCACTTGGGAGGCTGAGGCAGGAGGATTGCTGTGAGTTTGAGACCAGCCTGGGCTACATAGTGAGTTCAGGTCAGTCTCAACTACATAGTGAGACCCTGTCTCAACAACAACAACAACAAAAGTGTGACTAGACTTCAAAGGTATATCCAGAACTGCCCTCCTATATATATCACATCCCACAAATTACATGACTACTTTGCCCCTACTTGCTTGCTTTGGACTTACTCCCTCGTGCCTGTAAATCCCATTTGCTATATTTAGTAGGTAATAGTATTCTGGATTTGAGTAGTACTCTATCCTACTCAAATTTTAAGACTATAACTGTAAATTATAGTTGCACCTTGAATTATAACTGATTTTTAAAAAATAACTGCTATATAAAGTTTAAGTACTTACTGTTACTTCTTAGAGAAAAGGTGTGTGCTGTGTCTCCAAGTCGAATTATTTCACCAGTGGATTCTGCTTCATCTTCACCCCAAGAGGGGCCCAGAGCCTCAGATGAGAAAGAGCACCTGAAAGAGGTCTCTCACTTACTTAGGCACCAGCCTGACCACAGAGGGCCTAGCAAGCTGCTCTGAACAGCCAGCTTGCAAAATCTTCAGACTGCTCACTGCTAGGTGCAGAGAATCTGAATGGCTGGGTCCGGGGATGTAGCTCAATGGTGAAGAGCTTGCCCAGCATGCTCAAGACCCTGAGTTAAACCCCTGCACCACAAAAGAGAAAAAAGAAAAGAAAAAGAAGATCCTCCCTTTTGCTGCTCATCACTTCCTGCTGCTTGTCTGATTCATTCTGAATTGTAATGGATGGCAGAATGTGTGCATAAAGTTTCAAGGATCAAATGGGGAGAACACATATAGAGAACAGCAAACACTGATACAGTAAGGGTGTGGCGTACCCTGCAGTCTCGGGAGGGCGTTAACTCTACATTAAATATCCTTGTTCACTTTTGTACTTACATCTAATGAATAATAAAGTCAAGAATTTCATCTTATGATGGTTTTCTTTGAAACATCCTTCACAGTGCACTGTAGTTTAAAAAAAAGGCATTACCTATGCTTTTCAAACTATGGCAAACTCCATTAAAAACTAAAAATTAGATATTTAACAGAAAATTACAGCATCACATTTAATTTTCAGTTAGCAAGAAATGCAATCAAACCTGTAACAAGAACACATTTTGGCTATGAAAGTAGCATGGATTTAAAAACTCCAATACTGGTCAGTGAAATTGGTTTACGAGGGTGTGCTAACCTAGCACTTCTACGTTGCTAGTGGATATATTAGTCATGGCCTTTTTGGAAAACAGCCTGGCATATTCTCTTAAAAGTCTTAGAACATTCATTCTCTTTCAATGTAGCCTAGAGACACAAAGAGCGGGGAGAAGAAGAAAGCAAGCCACACATCCTAGAGAAACAAACCTCTTTTTAAGAAGAACAGTTTGGTAAATCATGATGCACTAATATGAATAGTATGTTACCTAGTGATTAAAAATTATTATAGGAGTGGCGGGCGGGAAGCGGTGTAGTCAGTGGTAAAGCCCTTGCCTAGCATGTGGAAGGCCCTGGTGTTTGTTCTCTAGCACCACAGGACCGGGGAGTGGGGCAAGCACCGTGTGTGTGTGTGGGTGGGTGGGTGTGTGTGTGTGTGTGTGTGTGTGTGTGAATGAGTTTAACAACTTCAGAAAAGACTGACACTAATCTAAAAATGAAAGAAGTAAAATTAGAGACAACAGCTGAGCATGATGGCTCACGCCTGTAGTTCTAATACTTGGGAGGCTCGGGCAGGAGGATCAAGAGTTTTGGGTCCAGCCTAGGCCACTTAACAACTCTGCAAGACCCATCCCAAACTTTAAAAAAGGACTGGACATGTAGCTCAGTGTGAAGGCTCTGAATTCAATTTCCAGTACTGGGAAAAAAATGATTTAAGTAATATGATTTTCTAAAAAAAAGAAAAGTAAAAACTAAAAGATAACCAAGTGTTAACAATGGTATTTCATTTCAAATGGCAGATTTCCTTGGGAGGCTAAGACGAGACTGCTGTGAGTTCGAGGCCAGCCTTAACTACATAGCAAGACCCTGACTCAAAGAAACTAAAACAGGGTCGAGGATATAGCTCAGTGGCATAGCACCTGCCCAGCAAGTGAAGGCACTGAGTTAGATTCCTGGTACCAAAACCAAAAACCTTTCTCTCTACTTTCCAAGTTTTTTACATGAAAGATGAACTTTGTTGATCAAGACAAAAAAATAAGACTGAATTAATATATATAATCAAGGTTCATAGAACCCTCTCAAGAAAATATAAAATAGATGTCAGTAAATGTTCACATTAGCTTTTGGGGAGATACCATTCTGGTATATTATGCACAATTTTTATTCTTAGCACATGGAAAAGCACAACTTGCTTTGATGAAATGCAGAGACGTTGCCAACTACCTCTCAAAAGAAACTCTTTTCCATGATGATTTGGACTCCTTGGTACTTTCTTCCTCTTCCAAATGTCTTCCTCCATGAGATTCTTTAAAACACTGTTCAGTTTCACCTGTTTAAAGATTAAAAACACACCAAAAACCTCAGTTAATACAGTACCACTTTTTGTATGTGAGTGGACTGAAGCAGTAAGGGCAGTAAAGCATCCCCAACCCTTTGTGGTCAACTAGGCTCTCATGACGTTAGAAAGAACCAAGTCATCACCTGTAATAAGTTATTAACAAAGAAATACAGGAGGCATGATGCTTTCAAAGCAGAGTCTACAGGTGTACAAAACTTTTTTTTTTATACTAGGTGTTCAGTTCACTAAAGTGGCAGAAAAATGTAACTGTACCAACTAACTTCAACCTCTAGGACAATCATGCCTTAGAATGAGTAAGACCACATCAAGGCGTAGATGAAGTTTTCCTAAGACCATCAACTTTTTGTCCAACTCGATACTTAAGGACCACACACTTTTTTTTTTTTTTTTTAAACTTGCACTTGGGAGGCAGGCATACCATCACTGAGCTACATCCCCAGCTCCGGAAAACACACTTTACCAGCGGCAGAATTCATTAGGGTCATGACTTCAAGAGATATGTGGGTGAAACCTAAGATTCACTTACCCCTTTGGTAACTCCTATGCTCATTTCTACATATTCCCTGTTCAAACAACCACTCTCATATTTTCCTATTATTGTATTACCATGAATTATTTTAATTTTAATTTTTGGTTTTTTGAGATGTAGTCTCTCATCTAGCTCAAACTGTCCTTGAACTCAGCCTAGGGTGGCCGTGAACTGGCAGTGATCTTCCTGCCTCACCCTCCTGAGTGCTAGGACTACACGCATGCGCTACCACACCCAGCCAGGTTGAGAGAACTTGAGTCATACAGTGAGAAGTGAGAGGCAGAGCTTAGTATCAAAACTACCTTCTGCCTTCAAATCCCTTGTTCTTCAGGTGTTAAGTAATGCTAGCTCAGTTCCCAGGCTGAAGCTGTCCTGCATATCAGGCATAACATGACTAATGAGAGTAAAGATTTATCTCCCATTATTATTGTTTTCTGGAGTTTGAGACAGGGTCTCACTATGTAGTCCAGCCTGACCTTATATTCACTATGTAGCCCAGGTTGGCCTCAAATTCAGTGATCCTCCTGCTTTAGCCTTCTAAGTAGTGGGATTTCAAGCCTGAGCCACCAAGCCTGGCTGTTTTCCATTGTTGTTCATTGGCATTTTGAATTATCACGCCAGCTCTAGGGATGTTGCAAGTAAGTATTTTTGCATCTGTGTAAGTGGGAATCAGACCTTAGAAAACATTGTCCAACTCAGGTGTGGTCACAGAGGGAGGGCCACCTGAACAGCTCCGTCCTTGCACAGCTCAGCCCATTACCTATGCACAATCTCCCCTGGAAGTACCCTGAAGCCTTTTACTCCCACCAGTCTCATAAAAGTATCCCTGAGTTCATCCTCCCTGCGCCCCAATGCCCAACCATGGGCCGGGCATTATTATTCAGTCCCTCTCTGCAATCAGCCACTACACTGTAAAAACTGCAACCATCTTTACATTTCAATTTAATCTCAATCTCTACTTTGAGGTAGTTCTCTGCCTCTTAACCTTGCTGCTAAAGAGACAAAGTAGCAGGGGCAAGAAAGGCACAAGGCATTGAAATACCTACTTACCTTACTAGGTAAATTCCACATGTCATTCACTCTCAGCGCTCTTCCCTAACTCCTCTTTTATGTTTTTATTGTATGTATTTATAGCTGTCTCCCTGGCCTGAGTACAGGTTTCTCTGAGAACACTAAACATGACACATAGCTTTGAATCCTCCCCACTGGCATTACAGTAAAAGTTTTCTGAAAAAAATTTTTTTTCCAGTATGGTACACACTTTTCAATCTTTCCTGCCAGTTCTTAAATATTTTTAGCAGCAACTGAATAAAAATAGGGAATTTTCCCTAACTAAAGACTAAGATTAACTTCAAATATTATAATTATTGCATAAGTCTATCACTAATGGCAAAAGAAAGAAGAGTGAGCCTTCTCCAAATTTTTGTTGTAACTTGTATTAGAATTTATGTTATGCTGGGCATGGTAGAGCACGCCTGTAATCCCAGCACTTGGGAGGCTGAGGCAGGAAGATTGCCTGGAGTTCAAGTCCAGCCTGGGCTACAAAGCGAGACCCTGTCTCAAAAAACAAACAAAAATTTTATGTTAATTATTATTATCATCACTGAAAGCTTTTTTTTGATAACTCTGCAATATAAGAAAAGGTTATATATTATTCAACCCATGACAAACATTATTTACTCAATCTGTTAAGATACAGGTTCTTGGGCTGGGGATTTAGCTCAGAGGTTCCGCCGCCTGCCTTGCAAGCACAAAGACCTGAGTTCCATCCCCAGAACCAAAAAAACAAAACAACAACAACAACAAAAAAAACAAAGATACAGGTTCTTTTTGAGCAAGGATAAATAATAATGCAACAAATATTTTTAAGGATCTTTTTTGGACAATATTTCCTTTTTTTGAGACAGGGTTTTGCTTTGAGTTCAGGGTGGCTTTGAACTCACTATGTAATCTAGGCTGGCCTTGAACTTGTGGTGATCCTCCTGCCTCAGCCTCCCTAGGGCTGGGATTACAGGTGTGAGCCACCATGCCTGGCCCCTCTGAAATATTTCCTTGGCATAATGAATTCCTAGATATAGGATTTCTGTATCAAAGATGAAAATTAGCTCTTAGGCACTGCTGATTTGGTTTAACCAAACCCATTTTGGGTAAAAATAAGGCAATAGTAAGTCTTAAGAAATATTTTTCAATATGAACTATTTGTTATATTTTGAGGAACTGGGTTACTCAGAGTAAAATAATAAATATTTAAGCTACCACAAAATACTAGAGTGAGCTGAGGAAAAAGATGTTCTTCCTATGGATGCCTCAATATAACCCACATTTATAATACAAAATGGTAGTTCTCGCATTAATTTTAGAATAAGAAATTTCATGAAATAGTAGCTAATAAATGATTCAGGCAGAAATTTAGGCATCTATTACCAATTAGTTTTAAAATAAGTTACAAGCAACATCCAAATTAACAAAAGACCTGATCACAGTCTAGGATAGACTTTCCAACTATCTGAAACAGAAACAACTGGAAATTTGTAATTACATTTATCACATATGTTGTATCAGTGATTCTCTTCCCAAGAAAAACAGGCAAAAGGGAGGAACATACTGTAAAATGTAGAACACATCCCTCCCACCACATTATTTTGTGCTGCCGAAGATACAGCCCAGAGCTTTGAGCAAGCTAAACATGTACTCTACCACTGAGCTACACCCAGCCTCTCCATTCTTACACTTACTCTTCTTTTTTTTTTTTTCTTTTTCCATAGTGGGGATAGAACTCGGGACCACTGCACTTGCAAGGCAGGTGGCAGCACCACTGAGCTAAATCCCCAGCCCACACTTACTTTTCTCATAAGATGCTTCACTGATGTGTTCTGTAAGATACTCCAGCAACCCATCAAATATTTCCAGGAGATTCTTGATAGATTCTTTATCTCCTTTCACTATATTTTCTCCTGAACAGAGAATACAGAGCTGTTAAAAAATCTTAACTTAAACACCCGAAAGCCTCATAATCCTGAAATGGATATAACATTTTCAAAAATGCAGGGATTACAATGTAAGGACAAATAGTATGATAAATACTGCTGCCTAATTATAACTGAAAAGTAACAACAGTAGCTTTGACATGATATTGAACCACAAGCATATTTCATTTTTTAAGAAGGAAAATAACTAGACTTAAGAAAACATCCTCTAGTAAGAGTCATTCCAAAACATAAAAGTCGTAAAGTGAGCTCTGTTGGATTGGTAAAAGAAAATGGCAGAAGACAGTGAGGCAGGTGGCACACACCTACAATCTCAGCATTCGAGAGGCCGAGGCAGAAAGATCATTGCGAGTTCGCCTGGACTACATAGTGTTTTGAAAACCAGCCTGAACTGCATAGTGAGATCCTATCTCAACAAACAAACACAGAAGAGAACACTTCAGAATGGTTTAAAAGGTAGTATCAGAATACTGTAATTACAAAACAAAAAAAAAACTTGTTAGGATACTTTTATCAGCGATTCCTGGTTCTTTCCCCAATATTTGTTAACTTCTATTTACTGTGTAAATCCAAAACTGTTTTTCTGGCTGGGGATTTAGCTTAGGGGTTCCAGGGCCTGCCTCACAAGGGCAAGGACTGGAGTTCGATCCCCAGTACCAAAAAAACAAACAAAACAAAACTGTATTTCTGATTAAAACCTTATCTGTGGGATTTGATTCCTAGCATTGCAAAAAACAAAACAAAAAATTTCTAAAATCTCTGCATATAAAACCATTTTTATTCTCTCTCCATCCTCATCTTCTAATACTTCTACTTGGTACTCAGAAGTTAACCTTTAAATCCAGGTGTAGTGGAACACACACCTGTAATCCTAGCACTCAGGAGACTGAGGCAGGAGGATCACCCCAAGTTCAAAGGAAGCCTGGTCTACATAGTGAGTTCAAGGCCTGCCTGAACTATATAACAAGACCCTGTCTCAAAAATAAATAACTAAATTAAAAAGAAATAAATAAAATGACAATATGAAGTTAATTTTTAAATAGTCCCTATCCTAATACCTAGCCCACAACAGGCTGAAATAGAAATGGGCTGGCAAATACATGGAAATTTAATGTTTGTCATTTAAAATGGGCTTCAATTAACCCCAGCTATGGACAGAACGTGTTTTAGGATATCATGCTTAGCATTCTTAAGAGTTCAAACAAGTGTGGAAGAAGCAGAGTAGGAATTTGATATTTCAGAGTATCTGGCCATGATACAAAAAAACCCTAAACCAGAAATTTGATGTTTTACATTACTACGAGTAAAAACACGCAGTTTGACAATTTTTCCTGTTTAAAATAATGAAGCAGAAATCTTGTTTTCAAGCCCTGTGTTTTCCTGGCTTCATAAGTATACCCCAAGGGCAAACGTAGTACCTTTGAGTCGCCACGATGGGAAACATGCTCGGCCAACCCAGCAACTAAGACTGCCAGCCAGAATGCAATGCTTTATGGTATAGGAGAAGCTGCTTTAAACACAAACACAACTAATGAAAAGCTGCTTTGCAATCTACTGGAGGAGGTAGGCAATTTTGTAATTTTTCATTCAATAGTGTGATTTGTCAGGGACAGATATGTACGCTTACAAATTTTGCTGCAATATGTTTAAAAAGCACAAATACCAGAAACTGTCCTATTCAATTGATTAAGAACTCTAAATTGCTAAAACAAATAAAATACAGGGAAACTCTGGGACTTTTCCTCAAAATACATTATTTCCAAACTAATTTACCACTCACTTAAAAATGAACTCAATATACAACAGAATTCTTGCAAAAATGTGTTCTTGTCAATACCAAACTAAGAGATGTAAATGGTCTATCCTAATTAACAATTATCTCTTTTAACTACCGTCAAGAAATAAATCAACAGTAAAGCCTTCTTTAACGTGAAATAATTTACCAGAATAATACTTATCCCTCATTGTCTCCAAATACAAGGATTTATAAAAATATTGGCTTTGAAATACAGCACAGTATACTTCATCTAACTGTGGTAAAGTTTCAAAACTTGTATTTTATTTTTGAAAAGTTTTAGAATGTATTTTCAAAAGTTTATAGCTTATATTTTTGAAAGTTTTAGAATACATACATTTTTCTCCTACTATATATGAGATTTCTCCTAAAATGGGACCTTTCATAGCTGAGAATAGTTCATTCTCTGGAGCTATCATAATTTATCTAACCAGTCCCCATTCATGGACACTGAAGTATTTCTAACTTTTAGCTACCTTAATATGCACAATTAGCATGCATTAAAATAACAAAACAGGCTGAGCATAGTGGCAGGAGGATCACCCCAAATTCAAAGGCAGCCTGGTAATCTGCCTGTAATCCCAGCACTCAGGAGGGTGAGGCAGGAGGATCGCTGTGAGTTCAAGGCCAGCCTGGGCTACACAGTGAGTTTAAGGCCAGTCTGAACTACATAGCAAGATCTTGTCTGAAAAACAAAAAACATAACATAACAACAAAAACGTCACTCAAACATATTTCAGACCCAGATCCATCACAAGTTAAATGTCTGACTCTCCTGGTGAAGTTCTCGCATAGGTTGACATAAGTTCTCTATGGTTGACTGTCCTGGCTCAGTCTTTGTTTGTCTATTTCATAAGCTCTCTCTTTTGGTTAAACATTGTCTAAGGTTCTACCTGACAATACACACTACTAAAGTGCATAATTATCTAATGGTTATGTATACACTAACCTGTTATGTGAGACAAGCTGACCTGCAGGTAATCCAAGGCCAGTGAATCAATTACTGCTTGTACATTGTGGGCATCATCTTCTTGACTCTTGGGAACAGTTATGAGATCTTGGGAGAAAAGTTGCATTAGTTTTCATCTATTTGTCTCTGACCAGGCTTTGAGTAAACTTAACTACAAAAGCAAGCCCTGCCCAGAGAATAGGCTATCATACAAAGTTAATAAAGCCTGAATTCTAAATAGCAGAATCTTTAGAGGTTGAATATTTAATTGGACTTCTCAATACTGAGTATTCATTTGTTAACTATTTATTATACCTACAATATCAACATGCTGTACATAAGCACCCTGTAAAGAAAGGTGGAGAGGTCCAAAATAGATGCTAACACTCTAAGAAGGAAAGCAAAATATGAATTGAGGCTTAACTGTGGGCTGCTTTCCATGAAAGAAAAACTGTAAAAAGCAGGTGTTCAAGGAGGTTTTTGTTTTGTTTGCTTTCTTAAATAAACGGTCTCATTATGTTGCTCAAGCCAGCCTGGAACTTGCTATGTAGTCCAGGCTGGTCTCAAACTCACAAGCAGCCTCTATCAAGCCCAATAAAGGAAAGGTTCTTACATATTCAGCTACAAAAAAAAATCTATCAGGAATAATTGGCATTAAAGGTTTTTAAAGTCAGTACAGACCAAAATGTGGAAATATTTTAATATCACGTCAAATTTGGTACTGAGTAAGATGAACCCTTGGGAGAGTTAAGACTAGATCAAAGTTACCAGCTAGAGATCATTCCTTAGTCCAAGAATTGCTGAGGGAACTAATTCATGCTAATAATAGCAAAAGTATACAAATCCTGTATTACAGTATTTAATGGTTATAAAGTATATAAAGGAAATGGAAGCAGTGAAGAATCTATGAATAAGGATGCTGAGATATTTAACCAAGCACACAACAAAATGTTGTACTTCTGAAAGAAATACGCAAATCACAAATTTACAAGATAAGACCGTGGACCTGGTACTGCACTGCTGTTATCCCAGTACTTGGAGGGTGAGGCAAGAAGATTGCTTCAAAATCCAAGCCAATTTAGGCTACATAGAGAGTTCAACACCAGCCTAGAATACATAGTGAGACATCTGTCTCACCCCCAGCAAAAAAAGATAAGACAAATTTGTTAACTGTTTCCTTAATAATTAGGGTTACAGAGTTGAAACATCAATTCTTATCTGTAATAGTAATAAGACTCAACAAATTCCAAGTTCCACTCAACTGTAGAACCTTTAAAGATATATATTTACAGGAATGATGTGCCTTTCACCAGACATAGAGCATGATTAAATTATCTTTTGTGTTTTTTTTTTTTTTTTTTTTTTTTTTTTTTTTTTTTGGTACCAGGGATCCATCTTGGAACCTTGTGCCTGTGAGGCAGGCGGCAGAACCACTGAGCTAAATCCTCAGCCCTGGGCATGATTAAATGATTAAACTGATTTGATCAAGATTAGTATTATGTATGGGTCCCATGAAGTATTCATAAAGAAATGAAAGCCATATTTGGACAAAAATAAGACAGAGAAAACAAAATGTTATAAATACCAAAGGATCTAACTAACTGGCCTAGAATATGGACAATTACTTTCGCTTTTCGGTATCCTTACCTGGAACCTTTTCTCCCAAAATGGACTGATAAAGAGCAATAAAAACATTAGCATCACAGTCTTCAAGTCCATGTATCCTCAGGTGTATGTGACATTTAAAAAGAAGGTTATTGGCTAAGGTTACCCACTCTGTTGGGGAAAAACAATCAGGCTTTAGAACCACTAGAAAAAGTCATGCACATATTTTAAAAACCAACAACCTCCTACAAAAATAGACAATGAACTTGATATAAGATAAGGAATTTGTTACAGCATTTCAAAGACCCTCCTAGGCAAGATTTTGAAAAGATTTAATTCCTTAGGATGATTTTTCAAAGTGCTGTAATTTCAAAGTAATAAAAACTATTATATAAACCCAATTATACTGTTACAACCTAAAATCTTATTACCAGTAGTTTTTTTATAAGCCTTAAATATTTTGTTAAAACATATTTGAAAGTAAACAGGAATATCATATCATAAACTAGACAGTTTGTAAATAATTTTAGGTTACTAGAAATGAACAGAGGTGGCTTCAAATTCCCAGTAGTCATGTTTTCACCCAATTATTTTGTGCACGTCAGGATCTCTCCAGCGACCAAAGAGGTGATTAATTTGGAATAATACTAGTACTAATGCTTTTGTTTTTTAAAAATTATATTTGATGTATATGAAATTAAGAAAAAATTATAAAAATAACCCTTAGTTCAGAACTGCACATTACCAACACTGCTCAAATTCCCTGTGTAATGCATCACATCCTGCCCTTCCCCATGTAGTGATAGAATTATCACGGTTACTAGTTTCTTGACAAAGATGGTAGAAAGTTTGCAACATTTATTTCATGAAATGACTGGCGATAAAAGGGAAAGCACTTTAATATCTAGACTATGCTATGGACCTGTCCTGGAAACAAACGAGTCTGTTTCTTGCATGCACATTATCCCTGCGCGTCATGCCCATTGCTCACAGCCGACCCAGCCAAGACAACCGTTTTGTATGCTGTCGGGGGGGGGGGGGGATGAAAGCGTCCTAGGCAACCAAAATCAAGTTGCTTTTCAAAATCGGTGTCAAACAAAGCCAGTGGGCAACGAAGAAAAGTACCACTATTCTACTTCCACAGGAGCATCAACGTTATCTTAAAAACACGGTCTCAAAAGACCAATACAAATATAGGTTCGGTCTCAGTCACCACAAAGCAAAAGCAGAGTACACTGATTAATGGTGGCTAAACATCCCAGAGAAATCCAGGTCCGAGGAAGAGCCTTCTGACTACTCTTCAGCAGCCAAGGTGCGGGTACCCTGCCAGTTTCGCCAGTAGGGCCCCTCACACCCTGTCACTATTCCACGACCTCAAAGAGAAAAGGCAGCGAGGCTGACATCCTCTACACAGAACCTGCGATAGCGGCTGCGACAGCGTGTCTGACAGTCGTGAGCCTCGGCGGCAGCCCAGACCCAAATAAAGTGGGCCAGAGGCCTTCGGAAGGTTGGAGTGTAGCAGTCCACACACACCAGGATTCCGAGCCGAGACTCACCAGCCTCCGAGCCGGCCATGTCGCAGAGACAAGCTGCCGCCGGAGTCCGCAGCCGGCGCGCGCGCGACGGTGCCCCGGAAGGGCCGTACCGCTCAAACCCTGCGCAGGCGGGAGAGGGCACAAACTAGAAAGGGAAGGAGTAAAAGGGGGAAGGACGTTAAAACGGCTCCTCGCCGCTGATTGGTGATCAGAGAAGCACTTCCTTTCGCAGCACGCGCCTCGGTGGCAGTTTGTGGATTCCAGACACCGTTCCTCGAGGGCAAGATCTAGCTAGAGGTTTCTTGGGTCGACGGGTTGGGCAGTCCGGGTAACCCCACACCCCTGACGGTCTCCCCGGGGCATTAAACTGCCACTTCCGGTGAACTGTGTAGTTGTGTATTCCTCCGCCGACACCAAATGAGGAAATAGTGCGGTCCTCTCGCCCGGGGAGAGTCACGTGACAATGCCAGGCCCCGCCTTATCGTCTTGTTCGGTTATGGGCGTGGGGGCCCGGTAGGCGTAAATATCTCCGAGGTGGGGAGAGTAGGTTTACTGGCTGCTGTTTTCTCGCCTGATTGGGCCTGGAGAAGGACGAGGCGGCTTACTTGAGGTGTGGGAAGACTAGAAAAAGGTGGAATCAAGAGAGTAGATTGAGGTATCCCAGTGGTAGATGAGCCCAGCCGTGAAGCGATGGGGGAACGGGCGTATGAGGGAACGGCCGCGCGGGGGGGGGGGGGGGGAGGAGGGGGAGGAACTGCTCAGTTACAGAGGACTGGGCATAGGGGAAGAGGAGTGAGTGGATGTGGGCTCTGGGTGGCCTTGAATGCCCGCTGCCAGGTATTGAGGCAGTTCTGAGTCCTGCAGGTGTGTGAGCTGGAAAGGGGTGGGACATCGGGCCAGCGTCATCACACAGTGGAAGGGAGGAGCCGAGAGCTGAGCCACGCTCGGATGGAAAGGGGGCTGTGCAAAGCCCTTCCAGAAGTCCGAAGGGCGGG
>NW_022900935.1:50371365-50373948 GCF_012274545.1 Fukomys damarensis | reverse complement strand
CGCGGTGGGTAGTCGGTCTTTTTTTCCTCCTTGGGACTCTTTATCGAAGGTCTTGCCCCATTTTGATAGGTAAAGGGCGCTAGGAAAGCCGCGTCTGTTAATTGCCTCAATTTCGTTTTTTGTGTGGGGGAGTGGGTGTCTAGGGGCCGTCTGAGCCTCGGCCGCTTGGCGGCTGTTGGGGTCCTCGAAGGAGTGTCTTCCGAGGGGAGGGCAGCGCGACGCTGAGGCGAACGGAGCAGCCGTCGTTTTATGTAATTTTTTTCGGGAGGTGTTTTGGGGACACCGGGAGTTGTATGGAAGCTGTGGGGGGCCGCTTCCGATGCCGTCTATACGGCCGCAGGTTGGCCGGCGCCAGCGGAATCAGCCGTGTGGCTGAGCCGCGACTACAAAATGCCGGCCTCGGACATGGCGGCGGCGCCTTTGTTACCCCGCCCGGCGGAGGAGCTCAAAATGGCAGCGTCGAGAAAATGTGGCGCAGAGAGAAATGCGAGACAAAGGGGGAAGCGCCGCCCCAGCGGGAACGCCGCCCGACCGACTCCGCCCGGGCCGGGACTCCTCCCCCGGTAGTCTCCGGCTCCTCCTTCTCTTTTTCCTAACGTTATGTAATTTTTGTTACCTTGAACGAGAGCGCTAATATGCGCTTCTCCCAACCTGATTCGCTTTTGTGAGTGCGCAGGTGTATGCCCTCCTGCTTTTGATGCCCTCAGTGCCTCTGCCGTCCCGTTAGCTATTAACTCCTTTTGCTTGAAAACAGTGGTTAAAAATAACACCGCTGTTAAGCTCCTCCCTTCTTGCTCGTTCTCCTAGGTACGTATTTCCTAAGCTCTTGGGAAAGACTAGGTAGTATCTGCAAGCTGTTGTCAAAGCTTGTAATCTGAATTTGGGGCAGCCAGTTTTCCAAGATGATAAATGGTAGGCTTGGCCCCAGTAGTGTGTACCTGAGGTGCAAGAAACGATATAAATGCCGCTTGACATAAAGCTTGTAATCTGAATTTGGGGCAGCCAGTTTTCCAAGATGATAAATGGTAGGCTTGGCCCCCAGTAGTGTGTACCTGAGGTGCAAGAAACGATATAAATGCCGCTTGACAGACTGACTGTCTATAAGGACTCAGGTTATATACTTTCAGAAGTCTACTTTAGTTGGTGCCAAGAGATGATAAATGTATAAAAATCTATGTGTGGATGTTTGAAAACTGTGAATGACCGTCTTAATTTCAGGTTTGGTGCACCTCGATTTGGAGGGAGTAGAGCAGGTCCCCTGTCTGGAAAGAAATTTGGAAATCCTGGGGAGAAACTAGTTAAAAAGAAGTGGAATCTTGATGAGCTGCCCAAATTTGAGAAGAACTTTTATCAGGAACACCCAGATTTGGCTAGGCGCACAGCAGTGAGTAATTTCATGTGGTTTCATCAGACAATAATGTAGTAATTGCTTTTAGTAAATTAGAATCTTGATATCGGGTATCTTTTAAATGACTATTTTGGGAGAACTAACTTTCTAACTTGGAAGAATGTCTACGAGTGAGTTTTCTTTTAAAGGGATTGAGTGTTGTAGAATTCGTGGGTTTTCATATAGATACGGATAAAAATGAGTTTGCTTTAAAGTTGCATAGTTGGGGTTATGACGTCTACAAAAATCACTAATTTGTTTTGTAGCAAGAGGTGGAGACATACAGAAGAAGCAAAGAAATTACAGTGAGAGGTCACAACTGTCCAAAGCCAGTTTTGAATTTCTATGAAGCAAATTTCCCTGGTGAGTGCTAATTTATTGTTCAGATGTCTCCTGTTTCTTTTTTATCTTGGCATTAAAAACTTACCAAGATGGTATTATTGATTACAGCAAATGTCATGGATGTGATTGCAAGGCAGAACTTTACTGAACCCACTGCTATTCAAGCTCAGGGATGGCCAGTTGCTCTAAGTGGATTGGATATGGTTGGAGTGGCCCAGACTGGATCTGGGAAGACATTATCTGTAAGTTTCAGTTGAATTACATGGTTAATTTTTGTGTTGCTGGGTGATAAATGTCAAGGTAGAACAGAACTAAAAACAGTATTTTTAAATGACTTCTGTTGTTTAGGATTTGTTTTATCTTCTCTCTACCCAATAGTATTTGCTGCCTGCCATCGTCCACATCAATCATCAGCCATTCCTAGAGAGAGGTGATGGGCCAATTGTAAGTACATTTCTTCAAGTTTTATGGCCAGGAGGAGATACTGTAGGGATTTGTAGAACACATAGCAAAAGATAAAGGTGACCCACCTGGGTTTAGTCTACCCAGCAGCCCCTGCTCCCCAAAAAGAAATGCACCAAAGAAGCAAAACTAGTGTCTGGGTCTGTGCTAAAAGCTGTTCTTTTTCCCTTAGTGTTTGGTGCTGGCACCAACTCGGGAACTGGCCCAGCAGGTGCAGCAAGTAGCTGCTGAATACTGTAGAGCTTGTCGCTTGAAGTCTACTTGCATCTATGGTGGAGCTCCCAAGGGACCACAGATACGTGATTTGGAGAGAGGTATGTATGTGATAAGGTTCTGTCACTGATAGCAATAAAAGATTTAGATATAGCTACATTTTCTCTCTGTCTCCCCCC
>NW_022900935.1:50356225-50371348 GCF_012274545.1 Fukomys damarensis | reverse complement strand
TTTTTTTTTTTTTTTTTTTTTTTTTTTAAGGTGTGGAAATCTGTATTGCAACACCTGGAAGACTGATTGACTTTTTAGAATGTGGAAAAACCAATCTGAGAAGAACAACCTACCTTGTCCTTGATGAAGCAGATAGAATGCTTGATATGGGCTTTGAACCCCAAATAAGGAAGATCGTGGATCAGATAAGAGTAAGTGCCTTCATATTTTTTAAACTCATTTTAAATTTATTCTGGATACAGTCTAACCCCTCCCCCATCTCTTAGCCTGATAGGCAAACCTTAATGTGGAGTGCAACTTGGCCAAAAGAAGTAAGACAGCTTGCTGAAGATTTCTTAAAAGATTACATTCATATAAACATTGGTGCATTAGAACTGAGTGCAAACCACAACATTCTTCAGATTGTGGATGTTTGTCATGACGTGGAAAAGGATGAAAAGTAAGTATAAGTTTACGACTTTTTAAGAACACTAGTTGCTGTTTCATAAGTTGTATCTGTTATAAATTGCTTGGAATAATGTGAGTGGATATATTTAAAATTAGTTTGGGATAGGTTAAGTGGTACATGCCTACAGTTTTAGCATTGTGGGAGACTTAGGCAGAAAAGGGTCAAGTTTTGAGCCAAGCCTGGACAGCTTAGCAAAAGGTTGTTTCAAATGGGTTGAGGCTGTAGCTCTATTTCTGTAGCTCAGATATAGTCGAGTTCAATGCCCAGGACCGTGAAAGAATTTCACATCTTTCTGTTAACCAGATGAAAAATAAAAGGAATAAATCTGGGGATTTAGCTCAGTGGTTCTGCCTGCCTCCCAAGCACAAGGCACCCAAGTTGGATCCCCAGTACCCAATAAAAAATAAATCTGACTGAATGTTTAGCTGTAGCTATAGATTTCCTTTTAAAATACATAAATTTTATTTCTAGGCTTATTCGTCTAATGGAAGAGATCATGAGTGAGAAGGAGAATAAAACCATTGTTTTTGTTGAAACAAAAAGAAGATGTGATGAGCTTACCAGAAAAATGAGGCGAGATGGGTATGTGAGTTCTTCTCTGTTGAAACCATTTGGGAAAGGGCAAACTTAGATCAGAAGCAATGGATAGGAGTTTCATCTGGGGGGATCTTGTGATAGTACTAAAAGCTACTCCAGGTGAAATTAATAGGTTTTTAAAATGTCTCCTGATCTTTTAGGTGGCCTGCCATGGGTATCCATGGTGACAAGAGTCAACAGGAACGTGACTGGGTTCTAAATGGTAAGTATTATAAAATAAAATTCTGTTAACTTGAGATTTCTGTTCAGGTTAACAGTCATAATATGTGTATATATTTACCTTCTTTTTTGTTTGTAGAATTCAAACATGGAAAAGCTCCTATTCTGATTGCTACAGATGTGGCTTCCAGAGGGCTAGGTTAGTACAAACTCGCATTCATGGCTTGGTTTTCCAGAAGATCTCTGTAGTTTTTTAAAGAAAGTTTATTGCTTTCTTTAACCTCTGCGTTTTTTCTAAGTTTTTTTCGCATAAAGGTGCAGTCTTTGTGGCAAGGCCTAGGCATGACAATCGGAGGACTCGAGGGGGATGGAGGACTAGTGATCGGCTGGCTGCTTCCAGTCGATTAGAGAAGTGAAAAGCTGAACGTGTGCCAGTAATCTTCAAAGGGCAGAACATACCACCTCTGCCCCATAAACTGTTCTCTCCGGGGTGGGGAATGGAAGTTACCCTCACAGTTCACTGCCGTGGTATTTCTTCTGTCCCATGCTTTGCATGATTGCCATGGTACAGCATTGTTTCAAACTGTTCACTGTGATCTGTGGGTCTTTGAGTTTCAGTGAGTTTGCTGAAATGTCGAAGAAATATTTCCAAACTTCAATGTTCAATGAAATTTTTGTTCAAGTTTGAAATGGAGAGAGCAGCTTTAAAAGGTACTAAGCCTTTTACAAATTGGTGAGTACTGGCACATGAGACCTAGAGCAGGCGCAACTTCTCACACTTAAGTCAGTGGGAAAAGCAGTGCTTTGAAAGTTCCTCCCTCAGCCTACACAGTAGTCGTCATGTCGAGACCTGCCAGAGAGAGACACATTCTCAAGTGAATCCTGGCTTCTTGGAAGCGCTTGCCTAGACGAGACACTGCATAAAAACAACTTTTGGGGGACAGGTATGTTTTTCTTGCAGCTGCAGTTTTAAGGTCTTGGCAAGACAAGCAGTGTGGCCAGAATTTTGAACTTGTGATAAGTATGTGATGCAAAGGACCTTGTACATTTAATGGTCCTCCAAAGAGCACATGAAGAGGTTGCTGTGAAACTTTTAAGTGGCCCTACTGCGCAGAAGCATTCAGATGTCACTTGATGATCTGTAAAGGGGACTTGTTGATTTGGGAATCCGCTAGGGAGAATACACATTCCTTTCGACAGACTGTATCACTGGGTGGGAAATGGCTTGACACAGATTACATGTGCTTTTTTTTTTTTTTTCCTCCCTCCCCCCTGCCTTTTTTCCCTTTTCAACCTCAATGGTATTCCAACAGGGAATGGATAACCATTTTAACTGTATTTTTTGCAGCCCGTACCTTCTTGGGAATACAATTGTCTAACTTTTTATTTTTGGTCTGGCTGTTGTGGTGTGCAAAACTCCGTACATTGCTATTTTGCCACACTGCAACACCTTACAGATGTGGAAGATGTGAAATTTGTCATCAATTATGACTACCCTAACTCCTCAGAGGATTATATTCATCGAATTGGAAGAACTGCCCGCAGTACCAAAACAGGCACAGCATACACTTTCTTTACACCTAATAACATAAAGCAAGTGAGCGACCTTATCTCTGTGCTTCGTGAAGCTAATCAGGCAATTAACCCCAAGTTGCTTCAGTTGGTTGAAGACAGAGGTTCAGGTAAGACTAGGCTTTGGTAAGAAAAATGTTGGTTTTGGGATTACAGCATTGTCTACAAATCCATTTAAATGGGATTGGAGAGTGAGTAGAATCTTCAGAAGTGAGAATTTGAGAAATGATATAATGCATCAAACCTAGAATAAATGGAACTACCCATATTCTTCAGTTTGTGATGATTTGTGCCATAGATTTAATTGATCAATTTGCAATTGTTTTCTTAACAGGTCGTTCCAGGGGTAGAGGAGGCATGAAGGATGACCGCCGGGACAGATATTCTGCGGGCAAAAGGGGAGGATTTAATAACTTTAGAGACAGGGAAAATTACGACAGAGGTTATTCTAGTCTGCTTAAGAGAGATTTTGGGGCAAAAACTCAAAATGGTGTTTACAGTGCTGCTGCAAATTACACCAATGGGAGCTTTGGAAGTAATTTTGTGTCTGCTGGTATACAGACCAGTTTTAGGACTGGTAACCCAACAGGGACTTACCAGAATGGTTATGATAGCACTCAGCAATATGGAAGTAATGTTGCAAATATGCACAATGGTATGAATCAACAGGCATATGCATATCCTGCTACTGCAGCTGCACCTATGATTGGCTATCCAATGCCAACAGGATATTCTCAATAAGACTTTAGAAGTATATGTAAATGTCTGTTTTTCATAATTGCTCTTTATATTGTGTGTTATCAGACAAGATAGTTATTTAAGAAACATGGGAAATGCAGAAATGACTGCAGTGCAGCAGTAATTATGGTGCACTTTTTCGCTATTTAAGTTGGATATTTCTCTACATTCCTAAAACGATTTTTAGGTTTTTTTTGTACTAGACAATGCAGGCAGTGTTTTCACAAAAGTAACTGTACAGTGATTTGAAATACAATAAATGAAGGCAATGCATGGCCTTCCAATAAAAGTTATTTGAAGACTGACTTAGTGGAAATTGTACTTTATTTTACATATATGATGTCTGTAAAACTTTGCTTAGATGGTATGGGTTTTTGGGTTTTTTTAAATCATAATTAACTGCTTCTTGCCATTCTTGGGGGTAGGGTATCAAGGCCCTTTCAAAATATCTCTTCATTTTGCAAGTATTGAAATTGATCTAGGTAAATTTTTCTCTATCCCAGATAACACAAAAGCTTTTATCAGCTTCCAACATCTGGTCCCATTCATTTTAATAGCCTATTTTTCCTTATTTCTTAGAATGTTTAAATGAAAATTACCAAGGTCATGGGGAATTATTAGCTGTTGGGGTGAGAACAACATGGATGACTGTTCCTCTTTAAAATTTACAATTTAAAGAGCTTCACATAGCTTTTTCAAAAGACTATACTCATGCTTTTAGCTAGATTGTGGATTACCAAAATTTTTAAAAAGCTGAAAGACTTGATTTAGCCCAAGAGCTAAGTTTGAGTCTATGAATTGAATTTTAGTGTTTTCAGTGCAAGTTGCTTATAGATTCTAGTCTTTACAGACTTCCTGGAACTCTTAACTAGTTATACAGGGAGCCATGAATGTCTACAATAATAATTCAGGGAATTAAAGGTCTTCAAACTGTAAGGTATATTCATACTCAAATACAAGGAAAAAAAAGAAACATCAGAATGGTTGATCAAAAAATGACCAAAATAGTAGTTGAATACAGTACAGGTCTGTGTTAGGTTCAACATAAGTTCATTGCTAGAAAGGGGAGTAGCTTTAGATTCAACTTTGGCTCCCCAGGCTTTGTAATTTATTTCAGCAGTGGTTAAGAAGTAGGCCTGAATGTCTTCCCAGGCAGTCTGGTGTGTTTTACCAGGAAAGGGAGTCTCTTCCAAGAGGCTTCATTTAAATTGGTAACTAAACAGGCTTTGATTTTAATGCCTTACCTCTAAAATGTGCTGGGATGGGGGAGTGTTATTTCTAGTACTAATAACATTGAAAACTGATTATTCCGAAAACTTGAGTGGTTTTCAATGGCGTATGGTTTGTCATATTCATGATTTTTTAACTTAGGAAAAGCTTTTGGAATAGGTTGGAGCTTTTATTACATATTTTACTGTTTAATGTCGACATGAGCCTTCTAATTTGTAAACATGAAAATGACTGGGCTGTGGGGGGGAAGAAACTATTTACCTATTTAACTTTGAAGTTTTAAAAGACAGTCCACTTTTTAGCATGTGTGTTGTGTCCAGCCTGTGGTTGTCTTTAATAAATGTGATTTTTCTCCCATTCTCTCTTTTATTCATTTGTGTAAAGGCCTCCTTCCTGGTACGAGTTTCAAGTGTAAAAACTTGCTACGAGCTTTGAGCTTGATTACAGTAATCAGCCCCCCATTCTACCTCTTTCTTGCCCCCTCACCATTCACATCGCTTGTGATGAATTGTATGCGCCTGTCATACACCTTACCAGCTCTCAAATATTTTATGTAGCTCCATATTAACAAACTGCTCCGATATTTATATGCTGTCCTTTATATTCCAGTGATGCTCGTTTTTCTACTGGGCCTTAAAAGTTCCCATAACCACGATAAGGGTAGCTATCTGATAACATGGGCTTTGGCATAAACAGTTTTACTCTTGGGGTTTAAGTGGGGAATATAAAGTCAAGCCTGCTAAGAAGATGGTCTAACGTTCACAGGTTTCACTCATGTCAGGAACTCACGTGAGGGGTACCTTTGCACTCTTGGAGAGGACTTACAGCCCCCAGGGGATGTGGGTGTCGGTAGAGGACTGTCCTTTTGGAACCACAGCAGGTTAAAAGTGGACCCATGGGGAGTGGGCGTTTGGCAGCAGGCATCCACCTGAAAGACTAGAACCAAATTGTTTTCGTAGATCCCTAAGACTGGTAAGGTAAATGGTGACTTGGAGTCCCTGTGTTGGTAGCTTAGCAAGATTCAAATCTGGAGATGTAGCGTAGATCCTGAACAGAATAAATTGTGGAGAGAGTATTTTTAGTTTGATGGTAAGAACAGTAGCTACAGCACTATTGGGAAGTCAGGTGGTGGGAATAATCTATGGGTGCTGATGCGGAAGTTGGTCCGCGGTGGGTGGGTGGTTGGGGACCTGCAGAACGCCATCAACTGCTAGTCTGGGGCGGGGGGGGGTAATTCGGTAACAGCATCTGTCCACCATGGCCCTTGCGACAAGCCTGAGGGGAGCTGGCCAGAACGCCAGGACTTGCTTCCGGGGGCGGGGCCGGCTGAGTGAGCCGCTCACTTCCTTCGCGCCTGCGCCGTGGGCCCCTTCCGCCGCTACGTTTGTGGCGGTTTATTGGATGGGGCATGGTGCTCTTTAACTCTTGAAAGAGATGCGCTCAGACGCAACAGTCAGGGCCTGCCACAAAGTCTGCAGGCGACTGTTGTCTGGGTCGGGGGGTCGAATAGGTGGTGGGCAGCCTGCGCCATTGACGGAAAGGAGTAAGTCCCTCGGAGGACACCTACGGTCCCGCATGGAGCGTCCCCCGGAGAACGAGCAGACAGAGGGTAGTGAGGCGCTGCTAGAGGTCTGTCAGAGGAGGCATTTTCTTAGCGGAACCAAGCAACAGCTTAGCCGAGATTCTCTTCTGAGCGGGTGTCACCCTGGCTTTGGATCTCTGGGTGTAGAGTTGCGGAAGAATCTGGCCGCACAATGGTGGTCCTCCGTGGTCGTGTGCAGGGAGCAGGTTTTCGCGGTGGGCGCCCTGCACCACGGCCCAGGCCCTTCGCTTCCCGAGGACAGGGCCTTCAGGTTAGTTTCTGCAGAAGCTCTACGTGAAATCTTACAAGACAAAGAACTGAGTAAGGAACGGCTAGTAGCGTTGCTTGACAACTTATTAAAAACTTCTGGGACGCTACGGGAGAATCTTCTTCACGGTAGGATTCTTCGCGATTTCATGCTTCAAACAGGTTTGGGGTGGAAAGGCAAGTTCACCCAAGTTTGGGGATTGCAACTGTTAATTCCCACGCAAGGAAAGTTACCGGGATCTCATCTTTCTGAAGTCGGTTTTTTAACAGTATCCTTTTTTAAATTTTCATTTTTTATTAGTGCATATTGGTTCTACACCTTAATGGGTTTCATTTTCGCAGATTCATACATACATATAATATACTTTGATCATTTTTACCGCCGTCTCGCTCTGCCCTCCTGCCTAGTTTCACGCTTTTGTTTTCTTTTGTTTCCGGACAGGGTCTTGTTTTGTAATTCATCTAGCTTAGACTGGCTTCCATAGCCCAGACTGGCTTCAATCCCGATGCAGTCCCTCTACCTCAGTCTCGAAAATGTTGGGATTACAGGAGCGCACCACCACACCTGGCTTACTTTCACATGAGTTTCAATTTGTATGATGTACTTTGATCATGTCCATCCCCTCATTACCCACCCTTTCAGCACCCCCCTCAGTCTTTTGTCATCTAATTATGATTTCCATTCTACTTTCTTGTCATCTTTTAGATTCACATATTGAGAAGAACATGACACATTTGTCTTTCTGAGTCTGGCTTATTTCACTCAACGTGATCTCAAGATCTGTCCACTTTTCTGTTAAAAATTTTGTTATGATGCCTGACGTGGTGGCGCACACCTGTAATCCCAGCACTAGGCAGGCTGAGACAGGAGGATCGCTGTGAGTTCGAGACCAGCCTGGGCTACATAGTGAGTTCCAGGTCAGACTCAAATACATAGTGAGACCCTGTCTCAAAAACAAACAAAAAAAAAAAAAAAAATTTTTTTTTTTTTTTTTTGTTATTTATGACTGAATAATACCCCACTGTGTGTCTATACCACGTTTTCTTTTTGTATTCCTCTCCTCAGGAACCTATGCTAGTACCATAACTGGGTATTGTGAATTGTGTCACAATAAACAAGGGTGTGCAGGTATTCTTATAATGTGCTGACTTTAATTCCTTTGAGTATATACACCAAGCTGTGATATAACTAGATCAAATGGTTGCTTTATTTTTAGTTGCCTTTGTTTTTGTTTAATTTGGTTTGTTGTTGTTGTTTTAAACAGGGTCTTACTATGTAGTTCAGTCTGGCCTTAAACTAAGGTTGGCTGGTCCTACAGTGGCAGCAATCCTGCCTCAGCCTACAAAGTGCTAAATTACAGGCATGTGCCCCCACATCCAGCTGTATTTTTAGTTTTCTGAGAAACCTCCATGACTGCTACAATGACAGTACAAATTTACACTCCCACCAGCAACCCAGAAGTGCTCCTCCCAATTCCTGCCAACATTTATTTTTTTTTGTCTTTTGTTTTTTGTATTCTGCAGTAGCCACTCTGACTGGGGTGAAGTAGACGCTCAGTGTGGTTTTGATTTGTATATCCCTAATGGCTAAAGATGTTGAGCATTTTTTCATATACAGGTACTGGCCATTCCTATTTCTTTTAAGCCCTGTTCAATTCATTGATTGGACTATTTGAGTTTTTGGTGTGTTTTTGAGTTCTTTATATATTCTAGGCATTAATTTTCCATCAAAAGAGTAGCTAGTGAAGATTTTCTCCTATTCTCTAGGCTATCTCTTTACTTTCTTAGTTTTTTTTTCCCTTGCTGTGCAGAAACCTAACGATGTAGTTCCAATTGTTAATTCTTGCTAGTACTTCTTGTACTATTGGAGTCCTATTGAGGCAGTCTTTGCCTGTGCCTAATTCTTTGTATTTCCCCTCCCTGTGTATTCTTCAAGCAGTTTCAAGTTGTTTGTAGCTTGGCTTTTGATCGATTTTGAATTGATTTTTATACAGGGTAAGAGGACTATAGTTTCAGGCTTCTGCAAGTGGACATCCATCTCCACTTTTTCCAGCACCATTTGTTTTTTGTTTTTGTTTGGTTTGATTTTGTTTTTTGAGACAGGGTCTGGCTGTGTAGTTCTCACTGGCCTTGAACTCACTTGTAGCCCAGGCTGGCCTTGAACTCGAAGCAATCCTCCTGTCTCAGCCTCCCAAGTGCTAAAATTACAGGTGTGTACCACTACCATGCTCTGTACCATTTGTTATTTTCGACTCCTGTGTGCAGAATCAGATAGCTGTGATTGGCATGGATTTTATTTCTGTGTCCTCTATTCTGTACCATTGGTCTATGTGTTATTGTTGTGCCAGTACCTTGCTATTTTCGTTACTATGACTTTGTAGTATAATTGTTCCCCCAGTACTAGGCATTGAACTCAGAACCTTCACACTGCACTACATCCCTTTATTTTTATTTTGAGAGACTAATTTACCCGGATTTAAATTTGTGGTCCTGCTACTTCATCTTCCCAGAATGGTGGAATTACAGGTGTTTGCCACCATACCCAGCTGAAATTAGACATCTTAATCTGCTTCGCTCTTTAGTTTTTGTTTGCTTGTTTGTTTGTTTGTTTGTTTGTTTGTTTGTTTGTTTGTTTGTTTTTGTGTTATAGCGATGGAAATCAGAACCTTGTGCTTGCCAGGCAGGTGTAATGCCACTGAGCTACGTCCCCAGCCCTGTTCTTTAGGTTTGCTTTGGCTATTGTGGGTCTTTTGTGTTTCCATACGAATTTTAGGATTATTTTTTCTTGTCCTGTAAGAATGTCATTGGTATTTTGATGGAGATACCATTGAACTTGTAGATCACTTTTGGTAATATAGCCATTTTAACAATATGAATTCTGCCAGTCTATGAATGTGAGAGTCTTTCCACCTTGCAGGGTCCTCTTCATTTTCTTCAGTGTTCTGAAGTTTTCTTTGTTAGAGGTCTTTTACCTCTTTGGTTAGATTGATTAGCAGGTATTTTACGTGAAGCTATTGTGAATGGAATGCTTTTCCTGATTTCTTTCTCAACTAACTCATTATTGATGTATAGAAGAGCTATTTTTTCTTAGTATTGAATTATTTCCTGTTACTTTGCTGAATTTATCAGCTCTAAAAGTCTTTCGGCAGAATCTAGAGTCTTCTAAGTATAGGATCATGTCATCCGCAAACAAAGATACTGTGTCTTTTCCCTTGCCTATTTATACTATCCTTTTTGTTTCTTTCTCTTGCATAGTTGCTCTAGCTAGAATTTGAAGAACTGCACTGAATATAGTGAGACTGAACATCCTTGTCTTGCACTGTTCATCTTCGAGAAATTCTGCCTTTCTCATTTGGAACTATAGAGTCATTTTAAATATTTTAAATATCCACGGTTGTGAAAATTAGTGCCTAAACTATAGTAGCCTTTTAAACATTTCCTTAAGAAATAAAACAAACTAGAACAAGCCGGTGATTAATGTGATAATTTTGTAGTACTTTATTTCATGACGGCTTTACTTTGGGGCATTAAATCACTGCTCATTTATCATGTCCCAAGCAAATCAGTCTTCTCTTTCCAATCTCTGTTAGATGAACTCTAACATTATCTAAGTCACAGACTTAGAAAATTAGGCTTAGTTTTCTTAGATATCTACTCACTGAAGCATGTGTTTTATATGCCAGGCATTTTCTTGCCTTTAGGAAGCTTAAACAGTACTTGCCAGGTCCTTTGGCTGTTTGGTATTTTTAGTTTAGAATTACCCTGTTTGCCTCTTTTCTGTTCCTAGTGCTTTTGCTCTCTTCTGTCCTGGATCTGAACTATTGTGACAGACTATTTATGAATAGCTTTTAAAGTTTCTTTTTAAAAAATTCCTAGCCATTTTGTTTCCAAATGTAGTTTTTGCCATGTTATCTTTCATCTGTGACTAATTACACTTTAGATCTTTTCTTCAATTTGTCATCAACTTACTTGAATACATTAGTCACATTTTAAAGTCCGTGTCTAATAATACATACATATCTGTTTCTAATATCTTTTTCGGTGGACTTTTGGTCATTTGGGCTTTTCTTCTGAGATGCTAGATAATTTATGTATAAAATGTTGTAGAAATAAACTGAAGCTTTTGGCCCAGGTATGTCCAGCTCGTGGGCCACAGGTTAGATACACCTACTTTGTTAAGCAGTGATTTATTCTTCCTGGGAGGACTTTTGCTTTTGGTAGGCACCTAGAGTGGGGCATATCTTCTTTTTTGTTTTGTTTTGGTTTGGTTTGGTTTTGGTTTTTTGACACAGGGTCTCACTATGTAGTGAGACTGACCTGGAACTCACTATGTAGCTCAGGCTGGTCTTGAACGCACAGTGATCCTCCTGCCTCAGCTTCCCGAGTGCTGGGATTACAGGCGTGTGCCACCACACCCGGCCATATCTTCTTGATAATCAGGGACTAGGCTGGTTAGAAGTTGGGCTTCATTCTTTTCACTTCACCTCTGTCCTCTTTGAGTGTAACCTTCTAAGTGTCCCCAGTGAAAGCCTGGTATGTTTACCAGGGCCACTTCTCTTGGTAGTCCAGGAAGTACAATTTTTGTAAATCTCAGTCTCAGCATATAGCAGGAAGCTGTGCTTAGCATTTCAGCTTCCCAGCTCTTCCACTTGAGAATTTAAAAAGTAGCACTATCTGTTGAGTTTACCTTTCTTCCCTATGCTCTAGATCTTGGACTCTCAAGTTCCTTGCTGCTTAGGTAGCTCTTCTGTCTTAACAAAGATTTTTAGGCATTTCTCTTTTTTGAGGGGGGTAGTATTGGAGATCGAATTCAGGACCTTGGCACTTGCAAGGCTGGCAATGGTAGCACTGAGCTAAATCCCATTTTCTGATTATTTACAACCTAGTCTACCCAAATCAGAGAGCACACTGCTAACGTGGATTGGGATGTAGAATAAAGAACAATGGAGACTTAGTGGGGCAGGAAGGGGAGTGAAACAGGGTCTCAGTAGTTCAGCGATGTAGCCTAGGTTGGCCTCAGTCTCATGGTGATTCTCCTGCCTCAGCTTCCCAGGTGCTGGGATCACAGGCATGTGCCACCAGGCCTGGCTCCACAGAGACATTTTGAACTTTTCTTGGTTCTAAATAGAAATGTTGGAATTATACTTTTGAAACTTTTTATTGGAGCAAATAGGCTAATGTTATAGAACCAAGATTTTTAGTACCAGTTGTCACACCCAGTTCCCAGAAGTTGATTTTTAAAATGAACCCATGCTTGAATATGTTAGTTACTTTTCTCTTGTTGCCGAGACAAAATACCCAGCACCCAAAATTAAATAAAGGAGTAAAGGTTTATTGTAGTTCACAGTTTGTAGAGGTTTCTGTTCATAGTTAAGTGTCTTGGAGGCAGGGTGGCCTGGCAGAGGAGTATTGTAAAGAAGAAACAGTTCATGGTGGGCAGAAGGCAGCAAGCAACTAAGTAATGAAGCAGCAAGAGGTGGCAGTTCTCTTTCTTTCCCTTACCCAGGTTACATGCATATAATGCGGGTAGCACTCACGCCCAGGGTGGGCCTTCCCATATGTACTCCCAGAACTATGCCAAACCAATCAGTGGAGGGATTTAGTAATCACACACTCTTGATCCCAGCCTCACAGATTTAATCCCAGGATCATACACTCTAGATCCACCCACCTGTAAAAAGCCCCACCTGTGAGACTTTGCCAGGACAACTGGACGCAAGCCATAACACTGGTGAAATGGCTATTTCCAGGGTGGGGCCTTGGAACACTTAATGGTGCTTGGAAAGCAAAGAATTGTTTGGAGATTAGTGAATCATGTCCAAGGGACACAGATGCTGGTTTAAAGAGTGCTGCCACTGGCTAAATTTGGCACAAACTAAGTATTAAAGTAAATACTGATGGCAATGAATCAAAACACACAGTAAAATAAAATCTTGGAGTACATAGTGTGATTTAAAAAAATAGCTGAATCTGAGGGTAGAGAAGAAGTAGCATATAGAAAGTTCATGTTTCTCCAGAAGTTATGCAGTAAATACAGAAGGAAACAGATTTGAAAATTCACCATTTTAGTTTCTATCCCCAGTATAATGGATTCAAACAAATATTGATGAATTCTAAATTATTGGGTGAAAGATCTTTGGAGAGTAAGATATTGTTGAATAGGGCTGGGGATTTAGCTCAGTGGCACAGTGCCTGCCTTGCAAGCACAAGATTCTGAGTTCGAAATCCTAGTACCACCCCACAGAAAAATATTGTTGAGTAGATATTTACAAGGTTTAATCAAAATATATGATGAGGCCAGAGATTTAATTTAGCTCAGTGGTGCTGCTGCCTGCCTCGCAAGAGCAAGGTCCTCAGTTTGTTTCCCGGTACCAAACAAACAAAAACAACAATAGCAACAACAAAATATATGGTAAATGTTTTACTTTTTTAAAAAATTACAGTAAAAAAACCACATTGCCATTAGTCTCCTTCAAAATACTTCCCCTTCTTTTGAACACACTTATCCCCTCCACTTTTTAACGCAGTTCTGGAAGTCCTATTTTATGAGTGTCTTTACAAGAGGTGATCAAAAATACAGAGAATGCTACTGCCAAGTGTCATCCAGTGGTAAATGTAGTTAGTTTTCCTCCACTTTGCTCACCAGACCCGGTTCCATGCAACTCTTGGCTCTTCCCCAAAGTCAAAACGAAAGGCAAACATTTTCGTGGATAACATCAGTATAGCAGCAACAGCGACACCACTACTTGTACTGCCTTCACCAAATGAGAAGTTTGATTTTGTCAATAATGGGCTAATTTGATACTGTATCCCTCTTGTTATGATTCAGTAAGATAGAGATACCAACAATGTATTCCTGCTAAAAGCAATGAACTCCAATTATAAGACATATACCAAGTGTGCGATAATGTATGACCAGCCTAAACTCCAATCCAAAGCCATTGTCACTACAAGCCATGATGAGGGGAAAGAGTCAGAGGCAATATTCTCAGTTATTGAAGAGACCTAATCAGAATGTGTATAGACCTTAATTAGAAAGAGAAGAACAAAAAAACGATATTTGGGTTGACAGTCGGAACAAAAAATACCAACCACATGTTGGGTGATATAATGGGATATGGTTAACTTTATGGTACAGTGAAGGTATACAGAGAATATTTTTGTTTTAGGGGATGCATGCTGAAGTGTTTGGAAGCCAACAGAAAGAAAACATGGCAAATGATAATTGATGAATCTTGGTGAAGGGTATTCAGGACTCTACCATTTCAACTCTCATGTAGATTTGAAAATCTTCAAACTAAAAAGTTGAGAAAGTTGCTTAAATTAAGTGGTAATTAAGATAATATTAGGCTGGGCGTGGTGGTGCACGCCAGTAATCCCAGCACTAGGAGGCTGAGGCAGGAGGATAGCTGTGAGTTTGAGACCAGCCTGGGCTACATAGTGAGTTCCAGGTCAGTCTTAGCTACACAGTGAGACCCTGTCTCAAAAAACCAAAAAAAGAAAAAAAAAAACAAAATTATTAGCCCCATGCTACTTGTACTAGCGTGTTGAGGTTGTTATGCTCTTAGTTTGTCTCTAGGTTGACACAGGTGGTTTTGGTTTGTGGGATAGATTCATAAAGTGATTGATTTGTCTTTTAACAGGTGCCTTGGAGCGCTACATTAACTGCCTAGATCTGGTAAACAAGAAGCTACCTTATGGACTTGCTCAGATTGGAGTGTGTTTTCATCCTGTTTCTTATGCTAAGCAGATACCTGATGGTGTTCAGAGGTATAAAATGTGGTGGTTAATTTGGCCTTGTATTTTAATAATGAAGACCCATCTCTGGGGACAGGTTTACATTTTCCAGATAAGCTAACTTTGATATTTTTGCTGTCTAAAGAATTGGTGAGAAGACCGAAGCTTCATTGGTATGGTTTACTTCTTCGAGGACTTCAAACCAGTGGCTTGATTTCTGGTTGCGTCATCGACTGCTGTGGTGGAGAAAGGTCCTACTCTAATTAACTTAATAGCTAACACATAAATTTTCTTAATGTGTCAGCGGTAAAGTGCTTGTATTACACGTGAAATTTGATTGCTACAGCTAGGTCATATTTGCAAGAGACAGCTCTAGTAAACTGACAAATACAAGTTTAAAACTTGGTAGTGATTTTCATTGTTCCAGGTGACGAGGTTACTTTTGTAGAGGCATTTGTTGTGCTCAGATGCTTTTGTTCATAAGCTTTTATGTTCGAGGGAGAGTCCCACGCCCTCGCCTGCATTCTGGCTAGTGTGAAGTTGGACCCTTGCCCCCTTGTTCAGCTTCAGCTTTTGGTTCCTTCCTCGATGAATTCTCCATCTTAGCCAAAATGGCTCTGTAATTTAAAATTAAGCTTTAGTAGATGGAGAAGTGGTGAAGCGGGCATTTTTGTCTGGCTGTTGTCCTATCTTTTCCCACCTCCTTTTGGTGGTACTAGGAATTGAACTGGGTAACATCTTCAGCCCTTTTAAAAAATTTTTTTGGGGTTTTTTTTTTTTTTTTTTTTTTTTT
>NW_022900935.1:50293294-50355902 GCF_012274545.1 Fukomys damarensis | reverse complement strand
TTGAGACAGGGTCTCACTATGTAGTTGAGACTGACCTGAAACTCACTGTGTAGCCCAGGCTGGTCTCAAACTCACAGCGATCCTCCTGCCTCAGCCTTCTGAGTGCTGGGATTATAGGAGTGCGCCACCACGCCCGGCTAAAAATTTTTTTTGAGACACAGTCTTGCTGAGTTGCCCAGGCTGGAGCCATACTTGTGTTCACCTCAGCCTCCCAGAGTGCTGGGATTGCAAGCTTGTGCCACTACACTTGGCTTCTTGAACTCTTAAAAATCACCAAACTCTCAACTAAACTAAATGAAAAAAATCACAAATTACCACACACTTCATTGAAGAATAAGAATGATAACCATATGATTCTTTCTTCTTTATCCTCTTTATAGTTCATCGTTAACTTCCCCTCCTATTAACTGGCCACAAAAAGGCTAGACAGCCTCGATAGTTTTCAAAATAGTTCCTTAAGACAAAAAAACAGTATGTTTAATAGTATATGCACTCATACTTAATTAAATTTCACAATTCTTATTTGAGACTTGACTAGTTGCAATCAATTGCTGGATAAACAGTCTTAAACAACTTTAATTCTTAGAAATGATTGCGAGATTTGAGATAAGTTAATGTTTATTGTAATAAGTTTTAAGACAAATTTTCTTTTCCAGTTTGCCGTGAGTCCGTCTAACTTCAGCAGCAGTGACTGTCAGGATGAAGAGGGACGAAAAGGAAACAAACTTTACTACAGTTTTCCTTGGGGAAAAGAGCCAATAGAAACGCTGTGGAATCTAGGAGATAAAGAACTCTTACACATGTATCCCGGAGAGGTGGCTAAATTACATGTATGTTTTACTATGAGATTCTGTGTGTTCTTTACCCAAATTATCTGGGCTCATTTCTGAACTATTACACAATCATCATGAGTATAATCCACTTTCATTATCCATTCCACAGAATCCTTCAGATTTAACCAATTAGTCCAGTTATGTCCTTTGTAAATCCGGGACCCAGTCCAGGATTGTGTTTTTCATGTAGTTATCATTTCTTTAGTCTCCTTCGAATGAACACTCCATTTCTTCCTGTTCTTCTATGATCTTGGTACCTGTAAAGAGTGCAGGCTTGCTCTTAGAGACAACCAGGACTAGTCCCAAGTTGGCTAACAGCTGCTTAGGAAACGGGGATTTGGCAGCCCCTGACAACTGTTAAGCAGTGGGTACGGTTCTTCCTGCCCCAGCCCACCACTGTATTCAGGTAGGGGAGTAGGGGTCTGGCTTTTGGTCTCAGAGAACAAGATCTTGGCTCTTTAGTAGCCATCCCACCCAACAAAGAATGAGGCCTGAGGAATGCTGCAGAGAAAGGGCCACAGGGAGAAACCTAACGTGAATTTTACTCTTAACCACATTCTTTGCTCCTCTCCGCTCCAAAAGCATCGCCATGTCCACCCCTGAAAAAAGTGATCAGGTGTGAATGGCACACGATTGCTCGCATCTTTATGCTCGGAGAAGGTAATATTATTACACCAAACCCTTCTCTAGCCCTTGGCCTAAGGGAGATGAACATAAAATAGCCACGTCCCACCCACACCTGAAAGGAGCTTGAGGTCCCAGCAGGAGCTGAGGCATCCATTTAGGGAACAGAAGGGCTTTGTTCAATAAGAGTTTTGGGGGTTTTTGTTTTGTTTTGTTTTGTTTTTTAGATCAGTTCAACAGGCTAGTGGTTACGGTGTTTCTGACCCAGACCAGGACTTGTGTGTGTGAATTTTCTAAGGTGAAATAAAAGACCCTTTTTCTTCTTGGGGAAAAAAAAAAAGTGCAGGCTTGTTACTTTGTTGGATGTCCCTTGTTACAGATTTGTTTGTTTCCTCATAGTTTCTGTATTCTTGCTAGGAACAGCACAGGTAGTGTTGCCCTCTTCTTGGTGTATCATTTTAGGAGATATAGGTATCAGTGCCTTCCTTGACTTTGATTATGTTGTAACACAGTATGTACCAGGTTTCTCCAATATAAAGCTAATAAATAAATCTTTTGTGGGCAAATACTTTAAAAGACTATGCATAGGCTGGGCGTGGTGGCTCATGCCTGTAATTCCAGCACTCGGGAGGCTGAGGCAGGAGGATGGATCACTGTGAGTTCGAGACCAACCTGGGCTACATGGTGAATTCCAGGTCAGTCTCAACTACATAGTGAGACCCTGTCTCAACCCCCACCCCCAAAAAGGACTATGTATATATAGCCTCCTTGTCATCAGATTTTAATTTCTGTTGGGGCCTCAACTGATGATTCTTTTTTGGGGGAGGGCGGTACTGGAGATTGAACTCAGGTGAGTACCACTGAGCTAAATCCCCAGCCCTCATTTTTTTTTTTTTTTTTTTTTTTTTTTTTTTAAATTTTGAGACAAGGTCTCACTTGTTGCCCAGGCAGGACTTGAACTCCAGTCCTACTGCTTTGGCCTCCTAGAGTACTGGAATTACAGACATACATCACACACCCAGCTGATTCCTTGCTTTTTATAAGAGCAAACTGTTACAAGATCATCTAATATTTTCTTGACCTAGCTGTAGAACCAGCCATTTCTTCAAGGAACCTTGGTTCCTACTAAAGGAAATTGTATTTATAAACTGAGGTTTTGCCATGACGTGTACTCCTTATAACCATACAGCACTGTTCTAGGCCCTCTGATGGACACAGTAGGAAATATTGTACATTGAACCCCAGGGCTCTCACCTGTATCTCCCTACAGCCTTTTTTGGGGTGGGGCTCGGGGCTTAAGACCCGCTCAACTTGTACCTAGCGATTTAAAGATGATTTTTGTATTGTGGCTAATCGCTCTTGCACTTGTGAGGCAGGCACACACCACTGAGCCAAATTCCCAGCTCCTTTGTTTTATTTTTTATGGGAGTACTTGTCACAAATGAGAAGATCTCTGTTGCAGAATTTTTACCCTTTCATGTAATTGTTGTTCTTTTGTTTCCATAGTTCACAAAACCATTAGCTGAACATTGCAAAGTAACAAACAGAATTTCTGCTATTATGGCTTTTTGAAAGGTCTTAGCCTATTTTGTACTTCTTTTTAATTGGTTTTACTATTAACATATTCCTGGAAAGATTATTTTTTAGAAAACAAAAACTCTTCAGAACAGTTTTAGAGTTTCTGTTTTAGACAACAGAAAACTGTTAGGCTAGAAAGAAGTTTGTTCTGGAATATATGAGGAATCAGTCCAGCTAAGAAGACTTGCCATTGGAGAGCTTGACAACCATGGATGTCTGATTTTCAAACAATTAGAAATATTAAAGATTTCTTCATCTTCATACTCAAATATGATTTCATCCTTGACTCAAATGGTACCAGAGTCTTACAGTACCTCAGAACCATCTTACTAAATACCAGTTCTGTAAGTGTGGGAATGACATCAACTCGTGGGGTTAGAATAGAATCCCAGCTATCAGAAAATTCACTATTTTGAAGGCAAATTGTCATTAATGTTTAAAGTATCATATGCAATTCAGATAAGTTTAAGGCTGGGGATTTAGCTCAGTGGTTCTGGTGCCAACCTGGTAAGCACAAGGGCCTGAGTTAAGTCCCCCGTATCAAAAACAAAAAAAACTGTAATTCCTCCTTCCTCCAGCAAATAGGTTTAAAATGTCAAAACGTGTGTATTGTACAGATTGTGGTTGACCATAATAGAATAATTAATGGAAATTGAGAATTTAAGAGTTTTTCCCTAAGTATTAAAAAGTCACATGGATGTTCAAGTGAACAATGATAATAGAAATTTTAAAAGAATGAACCAGGCATGGCGCACGCCTATAATCCCAGCACTGGGGAGGCTGAGGCAGGAGGATCGCCAAGGTTCCAGCTTGCCTGGGCTACATAGTGAGTTCAAGGCCAGCCAGTAGTACAGGAAGAGACCCTGTCTCACAAAACCAAAACAATAATAGTAGAACTGTTTAAGAGCAAAACTTGAAAAAGTTTTAGAATGGAAATTTTTAAGAATTTGAAATTATTTTTTCCTCATCAGTTTAAAAGAGAGGAGACGGGCTGGGGATTTTAGCTCAGTGGTGCCGCCACCTGCCTCAAAAGCGCAAGGTCCTGAGTTTGATCCCCAGTACCAAAAATAAAAATAAAAGAGGGGAAACAGTTTATGAATGTTTGATTTATATAATGTGGTAGAGTGTATATTTTAATTTTATAATTATAGCTTTAACCCAAAAAGCAAGTTTTAAATAGATGTTTATCATGAAAATAACCTTATATTTTAGAAAATTATACCGCAGACCCCTTTCTTTGAGGATACCAACCCCACCCACTCTTCTGACTTTCATTGGTTAATAATCTTTGATTTTTACCTAAAAGCAGCCGTTTTCCAAATACCAATTCTCACCTCAGAAGCTACCTGCATCCCAGTTGAGTTGGTTCATCCTGTCTGGGAGTGAGGCCTGGGTGCTGCTGTTTTAAATGTACAGGTGACACGGAAGGCCGAGATGCGCTGACTTAAACTCCGCCGTCCCTGACGGCTGCGAATGTGTGGTCATCTTTGTGCCCAGTCCCTAGTATAGGCCTGGCACAGAGTGTGAAATGAATTTATAATCTTGTATTCTGATTGACCAAATCTAAAAAGTGTAATCTTAAGAAAGTTCTGTTTAGCCAGGCGTGGTGGCGCACGCCTGTAATCCCAGCACTCGGGAGGCTGAGGCAGGAGGATCGAGACCAGCCTGGGCTACATAGTGAGTTCCAGGTCAGTCTCGACTACGTAGTGAGACCCTGTCTCAAAAAAAAAAAAAAAAAAAAAAAAAAAAAAAGAAAGTTCTGTCAAATGATGCTTTGTTTTGTTCTTCCCTGTGAAGGGCCGAGATGGGCGGAAAGCTGTGGCTCCTTCCGTTGTGTCTGTAAGCGGGAATCTAGACCTAGGCATGCTGGCTTACCTCTACGATTCTTTCCAGCTCACAGAGAACTCCTTTACAAGGAAGAAAAATCTTCACAGAAAGGTGCTTTTGATATTTCAAAGACAAACTTGGGAACTAAAGATATGGGTGGTTTTTCCTTTTTTATGTTAATTGTGCTTCCCTTTTCTCCCTTCTTTGCCTTAGGTACTTAAACTTCACCCCTGTTTAGCCCCTATTAAAGTTGCTTTGGATGTAGGAAGAGGCCCAACTGTGGAACTGAGACAGGTGGGTTAAATAAAGGAGTATAAACATCGCGATTTCAAGCACATACTTGTAATCCCAGTACTTTGGGAGGCTGAGTCAGGAGGATCACAAGTTCAAGGCCTGCCTGGTCAACTTAGCAAGACCTGGTTTCAAAATGAAAAATAAAAACAACTGGGGAAGTAGCTCAGTGACTGAGTGCCTTTGGTTTTAATCCTCAGCATCACCAAGTAATAATCATTTCATGTATAGCCATCACTCTAAGTAAACTTGGTAACTTGCCATTTCAATTTTGATTTTGATTTATTTGCTTTTTAAAATATTTTAAGTAATGGAACTGTGAATAAGTGCTATGTGTAATTATAGGAAACTAAACTAATTCAGTGGATTTTGTTTGCTGTTAAAGTCATCTCCACTCAATTTCATTTGTAATGTAATGTGTTTACATAGCTTTTTAGTATTAAAACGTTTGCTCGGATACCTAGTGAACTCTTTCTTCCCCCTTTCCCTTTTGACTTAACACTTTGATGTTTGTTTGTGTACTGGGGATCAAACCAAGAGGCTTTCCACCACCACCAAGCTACATCCCCACACCTGACCCTCCTCTTTGAAATGGTCTCACTAACTTGCCTAAGTGGGGTTGAACTTATAATTTTTAGGTTTTTTTGTTTTGTTTTGTTTTGTTTTGATTTAAAACTGTGTAGCCTGGGCTAGGCTTGAACTCAAAGTGATCTTCCTGCCTCAGCCTCCTGAGAGTTGGGATTATAGACATGCACCACCACACCTGGCAATTTTGAGTTTTCTAATCCATTTGGTCTAATTACTAAATACTACTCTTGAGAAAAACCAGGGAGGTGGTTTTCTTAGCAGTCGACTAGGAGATTCAGCGCCACCTAGGACTTGAGTGAGAACAGTCTGGGAAGGTGGGTGACAGCAGATCCAAGCAAAGAGAAGACCAAGGCCTCCCTTCCTCCCACCCCCTGGGCCGTGGAGGCTCTTACACCTTTGGAGTTAGCAGGTTTCTAGTTTGAGAAGCAGTGCTGTAGCTCAATCACCGCTATCAAAGAAGGGACTTTGGGTAATATCCAGAGCCACTTCTGGTTGTCACAAAGTGTGGAGGCCCCGGGCTGCAGGCATCTGATGGTGGCCAAGAATGCTGCCAGACTAAGGAAGAGAGGCTTGGGCTAGAGCAGAGGAGGGGGTTTTGTCTGCTCACTTCCCGGTACTGGAGGTAGAATTCTGGGCCTGGTGCCTCTAGGCCAGCGTTCTTACCCTGAAATCCATCCCCACCCCATGGTGGGTGGGGTTAGTTTTGCTTTGTTTTGCTTCGACACTGCTTTCAAAAAAACAGTAGAGTTTCCTGTGTCATTTATGTAGTGCTATTTTTATATTTCCGGTTAGGCTTATGTCTCCAGCAGTCCACTGAAACTAATCAGTCTTTCTCTAGAAACATTTTCTGTAGTTGGCTTCTGGAATACTATGCTGTTGGATTTTCTTGTACCTTGTTTGTTTGTTTGTTTGTGAGACAGGATCTTGCTATGTATTCCAGGGTAGTCCTGAACTCACTTTGTAGCCTAGACTGGCCTCAGATTCACAAGGATCCTCCTGCCTCAGCCTGCCAAGTGCTGGGATCATAGGTGTGCACCACCATGCCTGGCCTCATTTGTTTTCATTCCTGGCTCTTCCTCTTCTTCCTAACATGGAAATATAACCCTAAGGATCAGTTTTATCTTTCCACAAGAGTTTAGAGTTAATATATATCTTTGCAGCCAGCTTTTAAAAAAATGTGTGTGTGTGTGTGTGTTTGTGTTTGGTACTTGGGATGGAACTCAGGACCTTGAGCTTGTGAGGCAGGTGGCAGCACCACTGAGCTAATCCCTGGCCCAGTATTTTGTGTTTTGAATGATGATAATGAAAAAATTTCTTGGTGAGTATAAAAATATCTCAGAAGATCATGTTTAGTGTTTAGTTTGCAGTGCTTAATTTTCAGAGGATGTACCCAATTTATAAAGTATGTAAGTATAAATTATAAGCATTAGTATTGTGTAACTAAAGGCATTTATGCTCATTTTAGAGATTGAAAAGGGTAATTTGTAAACCAGGCATGATGATACACCTGTAAATCTAGCTACTCGCAAGGCTGAGGCAGGAGCATTGCAAGTTTGAGGCCAGCCTAGTGAGACCCTATCTCAATATAAGAAAATAAGGACTGGGTTGTAGCTCAGTGTGAAGGCTCTGGATTCTACCCCTGGTACAGTTATCAATCAATAAACAGATGACACTAGCTACTATTTGAAGTTTTGTGTTTTTCTCCAGGTTTGTCAAGGGCTATTTAATGAATTACTGGAAAATAGAATCTCTGTGTGGCCTGGTTATTTGGAAACTGTACAATCCTCACTGGAACAACTTTACTCAAAGTAAGATAAATTATTTTTCTAGTCATTAAAAATGTATTTTATTCAGTGTTTGATTATATGTATGTCTCTATGATCATACAGATGGCTCATAAATATATATGAAATATAATTAAAATTATTCCCCACTTTCCCTTTTACAGAAGTGTGCCCTCAGATAATTGTTAGAGCACAAAACAATATTCAGCAGATATATTTTAGCTCATGCAGTATGCAATTCCAAGACATAATGCCATGAAGGAGCCTTCAGTTTATTAATTTATCAGGATGAAGTTATACAGATGAGAGGCATTTGTTGAATCAAGACTGAAGGAACACGATTGGAATGCCTTTTCCTTGCTGGTATTTGGTTTATTTTGAGACTAAAAGAGAATTCTATCCTGGAGGATGGAGAACTAATCTCAGTAACTGTTATCACTGTTTCCCTGATTGTTCTTTTTTTTTTGGCGGGGGTGGGGAACCAGAGATCAAACTCAGGACCTTACACTTGTGAAGCAGGCAGTGGAACCACTGAGCTAAATCCCCAGCCCCTTCCCTGATTGCTCTTGATTGAAATTTCCCACTTGTTGATCATCCTTAACCTGAAAGTTTAAGATCCAAAATCTGAAATGCTCTAAAATCTGAAACTTTCTGAGCAGTAATATTTTTCAACAAGAGAAAAATTCCACACCTGCCCTCATGTTTACAGGGTGTAGTCAAAATGCAGGTACAGGGCTGGGGATTTAGCTCAATGGTTCCACTGCCTGCCTCACAAGCGCAAGTCCTGAGTTTGATGCTGGTATCAAAAACAAAACAAAACAAAACAAAATGCAGGTGCACAAAAAGTATTATATAAAATTACCTTCACTCTGTGTGTATAAGTAGTAGATGAAAGATAAAAGAGCCAGGTGTGCTGTACACACCTCTAACCCAGCACTTGGGAGGCTGAGGCAGGAGGATTGCTATAATCATAGATAGGCTGAGGCAGGAGGATTGCTAGGATCATAGGTGTGCACCACCACCCCGGGCCTCATTTGTTTTCATTTCTGGCTCTTCCTCTTCTTCCTAACATGGACGTATAACCCTAAGGATCAGTTTTTAAGGGCAGCCTGAGCTAACCCTAACCCTAACCCATGTACCCTGAACTTTTAAAAAATTTTTTGAGACAGATCTCACAATGAGGTTCAGACTGGCCTTAAGCTCACTGTGTAGCCCAGGCTGGCCTTAAACTCAGTGATCCTCCTGCTTCAGCCTCCTGAATGCTGGGATTACAGGCGTGCGCTACCATGCCTGGCCAAACCTGAACTATCATAGGTCACTAGTATCTCCTGTCTGGATAGTAGAAATAATCTCCTGTTTGCGTCTCTAATCTTGCCTGTGTGCTGTCTCATCCATTTGTGGGGTGGGGGTGCCGGGGATCAAACTCGGGACCTTGTGCTTGCAAGGCAGGCGGTGGCACCACTGAGCGAAATCCCCAGCCTTCACCAGTTTTCTTGTTAGTAAAGTAATTCACCCTTCCTTTGGGTGTATCTTGATTTTTCCAAGCTTCTTGTGTTGAATCCGCGTCTTCTGTGTAGAGATCTGAAGCTTTTCATTTCCTCTTCAGTTCTCTAATAACTTGTTAAAATTCACTTTCCAGGTGATGTCCACAGAGAAGTGTTGTTTTTCTTTGGTTTTTTGCGGGGGCGGTTTCAGCACTGTGGATCCACCACAGGGACTGTCTACCACTGAGCTACATCTTACATTTCTCCTGCCTCAGCCTCCTGAGTGCTGGGATTACAGGCGTGCGCCACCACACCCGGCAAAGCTTATATTCTCTATATAAAAGAGACAATAAAAAACTAAATGGATAAAATAGAATATTGAATGAGGTAATACGACTTGGTAAGCAGGAAGAAGGCCCGTGATTGCTAGACTGGAAGTTATAAGCTGGCATACTGAGTAATAAATGAAGCATGAATTTGGTAAAATTTGTCGGATGCCAGTTCTTTATTGTAATATTGTTATGTAATCTAGAATAATTGTTCTCACACTACAGCCAGGTTCCAAAAGGCTGAGGTTACCATGCGGCTTATATGTAATTTCACAGTACGTGATGTGTTGGGGCGACAGGGCCTATTTCTCAGCCTTAATATCTTTGACAGCTTTTGCACTACCCACTAAGTTAGAAACTCACCGTAAATTTGACTTGGAATATGATTGAGAAGCAGAAAATGTTAAGTGTTTTCGGTCCGGAGGTTCCCAAGCCCTTACTCGGAGCTCGCGGGAGAAAAGAGGCACAGACTCTGACGCGGCGAGAGCGGGCAGTGTGGAGTCTGGCGGTGGATGCTCATGTGTCTTCGTTAAACGACTTTTTCCTCAGGTATGATGAAATGAGTATCCTCTTCACGGTTGTGATTACTGAGACTACTCTGGAGAATGGATTGGTGCATCTGAGGAGCAGAGATACCACAATGAAGGAAATGATGCATATATCGAAATTAAAAGACTTTTTAATCAGGTATATATCACCAGCTAAGAATGTATAGGTTTTCATATTTGTATAATAAATATTCTTTGCTAATTTGTCAGATGTTAACTTAGTTTTTGGGTTGTTTTTTTTTTTTTTTTTTTTTTTGGCTCTTTTACACTTATGAAGTGGACAGTTTTGGTACTTTCTTTGATTCGTTTTTAAAATTATACTTCGGATGTATTCCATTGCATCAAGAATATGTTGAGGTACAACAAACAAAGCCCTACTCTACCAGATTAAGCAAATTGGGGTTTCTTTTTCTCCTATAAGATGAAATTCAGGAGGGAGACCTAGACCTGTCCCAAGCAGTACAAGGGTTTATTCTACAGTGAGGGACCCAGGCTCTTTCTGTCCTACTGTCTTGCTGTCCTACCTCATGTTTTATCTTCAGGTTTATTTCATCGTGATCACAGGTAGCTGCTATATTTCCAGCCTTGTCCACCTAATTAGAAGGAAAGTCAAAGAAACAAGGATTCTTTCCCCTGTAGTCAGGAAAGCTTTCCCCAGACATTCCGATCAGAAGTCTCCTTTACAGCTCATTGATTGAACTGGCTCTCATCATAATTCTTAGACCAGTCTGTGATGGGAATATCCTGATTTAGGTAAAATGTAATTTCTCTCTTGGAGATACAGTACTGTCTTTTTCTGAAATGGGTTTTGTTATCAGGACAGAAGAGATCTTTAAGGAATCTGCCATATTTATTGTCAAAAAAAATTTTTTTTTAACCTTTTTTTTTTTTTTTTTGGCTTTTTGAGACAGGGTCTCACTATGTAGTTGAGACTGACCTGGAACTCACTCTGTAGCCCAGGCTGGTCTCAAACTCACAGTGATCCTCCTGCCTCAGCCTCCTGAGTGCTGGGATTACAGGCATGCACCACCATGCCCAACTTTATTCTGTCAAATATTTTTAAAAATTATCCTAAAACTAACCTCTTAAAATTTTAGAACAATTATTGACTTTTTTTTTTCTTTTTCAGTTTTTTGAGACAGGGTGTGTCCTTTAGCCTGGCCTTGAACTCACAGTTATCTTCCTGCCTCAGCCTCCAAAGTGCTGGAGTTACAGGCAAGCACCACCACACCTGGCCTCATGTCTGATTCTCATAAATTCTATAGGATCTCTTGCTCTTGCTCTCTCTCTCTCTGTCTCTCTCTCTGTCTCAGCTGGTTGTTTATTTTGGGATTGTCCCACTGTCTAGGTTTTGTTTATGGCATCTTCACAGCATGGTTTTACCTGTTCCTCTCCGCATATTTCTTGTAGAACAGTGGTTCAATCCAGAGGGTTGTCTGGCTTCGAGTTCCATTTTGGTGGTGACAGTGTTTCATAGACAGTTGTGTTCTTTACCGGGGGGGGGGGGGTGAGTGTTGGTTTTCTTCTTCTTTTTTTTTTTTTTCTTTTTTGAGGTTGCTGGCAACTAAATCAATCAATGCCTGACTTGATCGGTTTAGTAAGTGTTGCAGAATGGTGATGTTCTGCATCTATTTGTTAGTGACAGTACTTCTGCAAAATAAAATTTCCACCCACTGTGTACACTTACCTGGAGGTATGAAAAGCTGGGGTCCGTGCTGGCTCCTCTAAAGTTAGCGTTTCTTCTCATGCTGGGATTGTCCGGTCTGTGGCCGACGGGACCTCTTGGGCTTAGAGTCATTTTGACACACCTTCAGTGGGCTTTGAAAGGACCCTTGCTGACTCGTGTCTACTATCCAGATAGTGTATTTCTGTGTTTCTCCATGGAAACCTGGTTCCTCTTGGTGGAAAAGGTACTTGGAAGCCGTACTGTGGATACAGGTTGCTCATTGATCGAAGGTGGTCTTTGTAGGCCTTTTTAGGGTTCCAATCTAGCAAATACATGTTGGGGGAGAGTATGTGTTTCCCTCCTAAAAAAAATCAATCCTAAGTTCACACTAATACTTTCCATTCAAATTCAGAACTACGAGGGTTTGGGTTTGTACGTGTTTTAATCATATTTGTTTCTGTTTTACAGTCAAACCCAGTGCTTCACACATCACTAGGCTGAAAAACACCCTCAGCCTTACTCAGTTTTATTAAGATATAATTTATATGTAATAAACTTGCCAGTCTTAAATATACAGGTTCCTGAGTTTCTACAAGTGCAGAACTATGACCAAAATGACAGCATAGACATTTTCATCACCCCAAAATGTCCCCTAATGCCTTTTTAGGACTGCCACAGTAGTAACCACATTAGATTTACCAGAGAGCTATGGACCCAACTTTGTTGTTGGACAGAAAGAACTTCTCTCCAGTCCAGCTGCTTGCATGTGTGTATGTGTGTGTGTGTGTGTGTGTGTGTGTGTGTGTGTGTGTGTGTGTGTGTTGGGGGTTTGGAGACAGTTGTGTGTGTGTGTGTGTGTGTGTGTGTGTGTGTGTGTGTGTTGGGGGTTTTGAGACAGGGTCTCACTCTGCAGTTCAGCCTGGCCTTGGACTCTGTGCATAGCCCAGGCTGCCCTTGAACTCACAGTGATCCTCTTTCCTGAGCTTCCCAATTCCTGGGATTATTTAGGTGTGCACCACCAATCCCAGCTTCCAACTGCTTTTACTAAATTTTTTTGTTTTGTTTTGTTTTTTGTTTTTTTGTGTGTGTTTTTTGAGACAGAGTCTCACTATTTAGTTGAAACTGACCTGGAACTCACTATATGGCCCAGGCTGGTTTTGAACTCACAGCGATCCTCCTGTCTCAGCCTCCTGAGTGCTGGGATTACAGGCATGAGCTACCACGCCCTGCTGCTTTTAGTAAATCTGTTATCCTAAATATTTTTTACAAAATAAAATTTTAATTTGTTGACAAAGAAATTTTATAAAATTGACTTTATTTCTCTTACTGCTGTACACAGATATACTTCAGAAGATGTTATTAGAATCAGTCCCATGAAACTCAGTGTTGACTGAGCTGTAAAAATGTTCTTGAAGACATTTGTTTGCTATTTATAGCATGTCCTCATGTGAGGAAGTGTGAAATTTCTCTCATATTTATCATGGATTGTTGTATTTCTTCTGAATAACTGGTCTGTTGATACGTGTATTATAGCCAGCCCTCTATATACACAGGTGAATCCCATCCATAGGTTGAACCAACCACAGATCAAAAATATTCAGAAAAAAATTTGCATCTGTATTAAATGTAGACTTTTTTCTATTTCCTAAATAGCACAACATAAACATTTATATAGCATTTACATTGTATTATATAAGTAATATAGAGATGATTTAGAGTATATAGGAAGAGCCGGGTATGGTGGCTCACGCCTATAATCCCAGCTGTAACCAGGAGGCTGAGACAGGAGGATCACTTTGAGTTTGAGGCCCCTTGGGCTACATAAGGAGTTCAAGGTCAGCCTGAACTACAAAGCAAGACCCTGTCTCAAAGAAATAGGGGAAAAAATGTGCACAGGTGGATTGCATAGTTCCTGTGGAAATTCCATGCTTTTTAAGCGTCTGTGGATTTTGGTGTAGGAGGGAGGTGCGGGAACCCATCCGCCATGGATTCTGAGGGACTTACAGGGACACTGAGCACCTAAATTTAGGTGTCAGGAAGATTTCAGGGAACAGAACGAAGTCCTCTAGTGATGGTGGTGGAGACGGACAATGAGCCACGGACAAGACAGTGCCCGACAGCTAGAGATCGCGCTGTAAAGGGCACGGACCAGGGCGACGTGTGGGAGACGGCTGGGGTGAGGAGCTACGCAGGACCTCTGAGGTGCGACCTTGGAATCGCGGACGGAGACAGCGGTGCGACCCGCGGCAGCACGGTCTGGGCGGAGGGAGGAGGCACGGAGGGACGGCTGTGCTAAGAAAGGCGGAGCGGAGTGGAAGATGCCACGTCCCTTGTCATCCCGGGGGCCATCGCGAGGGGGCTAGCAGCAGAGAAGGGCTTACCGTCCTCAAACAGACCTTCGTGGAGAAAGAAACGTAGAACAGAAAGGAAGCAGGGGCTGTGAAGGGAAGCCGACAGTAGCCCGTGTGTCAGCCTTCCCTGGCTGTGACAAGATGCCTGAGAAGCTGCCGAAAGGAGAGATTCATCTGGGCTTGCAGGTTCAAAGGCTTCAGTTCGTGGTCAGTTGGCCTGTGGCAGGGCAGAGCTGCTCACATGCCGGACGGGAGGCAGAGAGGGAAGAAGGGTCCCTTCAGGGCCGGCCCCCAATGACCTGTTTCCTCCAACAAGGCCCCGCACTCTACTGTTCCTGCCTCCCAACGGCACCATCGGCTGGGGATTTATTAAGCTATTAGCACAAAGTCTTTTGGGGACATTCAAGACCCCCAAACCACTAACAGCCTAGGAAATACCGGCCAGGACAAAGGAGATGACAATGCCTTTTTTTTTTTTTTTGAGACCGCGTCTCATTAAATTGCCCAAATTGGGCTTAAACTTGCAATGCTCCTGCCTCAGCCTCCCAGAGTTCTGGAATTACATGCACCACCACACCTACCTGTACCTTTTTTTTTTTCTTTTTTTGGTTTTTTGAGACAGGGTCTCACTAGTAGTTGAGACTGACCTGGAACTCCGTGATCCTCCTGCCTCAGCCTCCTGAGGGCTGGGATTATAGGCACGTGCCACCATGCCCGGCTTGTAATACCTTTGTTGATCCTGATGAGAGGAAGCCCACCTACCCTGGTCCCTGCCCTTGACAGGGTCACGCTCTAAGTTTTCCCCAGCTGTGCTTTCCCCATATCGATGTCCGCAGGCCCAGAAAGACGTGTCCAGAAGTCATGAAGCCTTTAGGCATCCAATTCTTCCATAAATTTATGAGCCTCTGGAGAGCTCAGTCTCCATTAACGTGAACCGGGGATGGGTCAATGGTAAAGAGCTAAGCCCTTTCCCTCCAGGGCAGTGAAAGAGAAAGAAGGCATCACAAGCCGCTGCTGAACTGTGGGTCTGTGTCCAGTTAGGGCCCCTTTAAGTCCTTAGGGAGGCCGCAGCCTCTTTAGGCTCTGCTCCCCCAGCCCAGGCACAGAAGAGGAGGCCTGGTGTGACCCTGCAGGCCCTGACTTTTCCCCGTGCTTTATTGGATTATTGATCATTTCCCTTGTGATTAGTCAGAGACCTTTATGGAACTTTAAACCATAGCTGAGACCTGAGTTCAAAGTATTTCCCATATTCATTCTTAGGGCTTACTCTGTGATTTCCCACATTTGTTCTTAAGACTTAACTTTGTGGTTTTATATTTTATCTCATGAAATATCCTTCATCTGGATTAGAGTCAGACCTAGAAAAGACTCTTCACTTCGCAAATTTTATGCCTTCCTTTGGCTTCTTGGAGGCAGGTCTCGCTTTGTCGTTCGGGCTTGCCCTGAACTCAGTGATTCTGCCCACCCCTTTCCCTCTCCCTGTGCCTCGTTCTCTCTCTCCCTCCCTCTCCCTTGCTCCTGTGTGTGCTACAGGGTTGTGGGTGATCATCTCCTAACAGCAAAAGATGATGGAAGAGATCTCATCGCAGAGGAAGAGGAGAAAGAGGCAGAGGACATGCCTCACCTCACAGGAGGTTAGGGAGACGCCTTACTTACTCTTCGACACTCACAAGTTAAAGGAGAAAGGGTTATTGAGCTCCCAATCTGTAGCAGTTTCAGTCCCTGGTCAGCTGGCTTTAGGCAGCTCTGTCCTTTTGTCCATACCCGGAATGGGGCACCCTTAATCCCAGCATCACATTCTAGGTCCAGCCAGCTCCAAAAAGCCCTACCTATGAGTGCGTGAGGCTTTGGTGGGGACATCTAGATACAGGCCCTAACAAGAGGTGTGTAAAAATACAGGAAACAGTGCAGAATTTTTTAGAAAAGCACCACCAGAATAAGGCTGTAACAGTGCAACTGATGAATCTGTTTAATGACAATGCAATGTCACATTTCCACGAAATCCTCAAAGGGAGGCAAAAGCAAGTGTCGTTGGATAGGTTCCTTGTAAATGTTGCGTGAAAAGAAAAAGATTCCATTGAGCCAATAGACAGCAGTGATTACATTAGTGGTAGTAAAAGTCGTCACGCAATAGCCCTCTTTTGTCTTCCTCACACCAGCCACGAAAGTTTTCAATGGTAAGTGCAGGTTAATTCATTTTTATTTTGTATTTTCTTTGTTATTTTATAGTACAGTATTGTAATTGTTTTAAAGACAGGGTTTTACCATGTAGTTTAGGCTGGTCTTGAACTCACTGCTGGCCTTGAGCTTAGTGGCGATCCTCCTGCCTCAGCCTCTCAAGTGCTGGGATTACAGGTGTGTGCTACCACACCAGGCTGTAATCTTTTTTTTTTTTTTTCTGGTAGCAGAGATCAAACTCAGGACCTTGCGCTTGCCAGGTAGACGTGGCACCGCTGAGCTACGTCCCTGGCCCATAAATTCTAGCATCTTTTTTTTCTGTAATCACTTTTATATGAATATTTTTGGGTTATGGAATGAATCACTTAAGTTTCCATTTTGTCTGGTGGGGAAATTCACTTCATTTGTTTTGTTTGGGGAAATTCGCTTTGATATATAAGTGTCTTTGGTCACTAGCATGTTTCCAGAACAAATTATGCTTGCAAACCAAGGATTTACTGTACTTATTTTTATATTTGATTTCCTACCTCATCAAGTATACTCTTTAGTTCTTAGTAGTTCTTTCAGGAAGAATGGGATTGGAAAATCTTACTCCTTTGTCTCAAATGTTGATTTCACTTTCTTTCCCTTGTACTTTCAGGAACACTCCTGTCACTGAGCTCTATCCCCAGGCCTTCTATTTTGTATTTGAAGACAGTCTTGCTAAGTCGTTCTGTGTGGACTTGAACTTGTAATGATCCTCCTGTCTTAGCTGATCTCTCTTGTGTCCACCATTGTGCCCAGCTTGTGCCTCGTTCCTAATTGATATTTGTGCCTGTGTGATAGAGACAGAATCTTGCTGTGTAGCCCAACCTAGCCTCGAACTCACTGTGATCCTTCCGCCTCAGCCTCCTGAGTGCTGGGGTTTCAGGCATGCACTGCCATACCTGGCCTAACTGGCTCTTTCAGGCCACATCATAACTCTCCTCTTTATGGTGGGGTCAGAAATCTAGGAAATTATTATTCCCTCCTGCTGAGGTTATGGATGTGAATCTCTTCCACCCAAGAGAATTGCGGGTGTGGGGTTTGCGGAGGTGGCGGCTGCGGCACAGTAGGAAGCAGGAAGTACCTTCCATGGCAGAGCTCTGCCTCACCTTGCCCGGGCTCCAGTTCCTCGGGGAGGTGGCTACGACCCGCACATCAACAGTAATAGGAGGAGCAGTAGTTTTCTAGCCTCCAGTGTAAGAAAATCTGCAGGTAAATTATTATAATTAAAAAGAAGGTTTCGCCAGGTGTGGTGGCGCACGCCTGTAATCCCAGCACTCGGGAGGCTGAGGCGGGAGGATCCCTGTGAGTTCAAGACCGGCCTGGACTACATAGTGAGTTCCAGGTCAGTCTCAACTACATAGTCTCAAAAAAAAAGGAAGTTTAGAGCCAGGGATTTAGCTCAGTGGTTCCAGTGCCTGCCTCTCAAGTGCAAAGTCCCAAGTTCAATTCCCGGTACCCAAAAACAAAAACAAAAAAACTGTGCTTCTATGTATGAACAACATGAAATAAAACCTAATTTACTTTAGCATCAAAAGATCAAGTGACTAGCTGGGTGTGGTGGCACACGCCTGTGATCTCAGCACTCGGGAGGCTGAGGCAGGAGGATCGCTGTGAGTTTGAGACCAGCCTGGGCTACATAGTGAGTTCTAGGTCAGTCTCAACTACATAGTGAGACCCTGTCTCAAAAAAAAAAAAAAAAGATCAGGTGACTAGTATAGGAAGATATCTAAAGAAAGATGTACAAGATGTTTATGCGGAAAACGGTAAAGCAATTGAGAGAACTGAAGAACATAAACAAATGGTGAGGTATGCTGTTTGTGGAGTTTGGAAGACTTGATACTGTGAAAATGCTAGTGATTCTCAAAGTGATCTACTAATTCAATGCAGTATCAAACAAAACTCCTATTATGTTCAGGGGGCATTGTTTAAGGAAATGACAAGCTGACTGGGAAAGGTATATGGAAACCAGGCATCATGGCGCACGCCTGTAATCCCAGCACTCAGGAGGCTGAGGCAGGAGGATCACTGTGAGTTCGAGGCCAGCCTGGGCTGCACAGTGAGTTCAAAGCCAGCCTGCACTGCATAGGGAGATCCTGACTTAAATAACTAAATACATCAAGTAAAATGTATATGGAATGCAAAGGGTCAAGGAGAGCTGAGTCCTTCCTGAGAAGATCTAAGTGGGGAAAATTTGCCCGCCCAGGTTCAAAGCTGATTGCAAAGCTGGTACTGACAGAGCAGAGGTAAACAGAGTAATGAAACAGGATCTGAAGCTCGGAAAGGGGCCCCAGGTACGCGGATACTGGATGTGTACAAAGATGACACCGTGGTGTGTGGCAGGGAAGGAGACTCGGTTCCGTAAGCAGTGCTGGAACAGCTGGGGAGTCCCCAGGGGACGGAGGGAGGAGCCTGCCAAAGTATGAAAGCACACGAGAAAGGCTTTCACAAGAAAGTAGCAGAGGACATTACTTTTATAACCACTGGCGAAGAACACATCTGGACAAACACATAAAGGACAAGATGGCCAAATGCCTGGCGTGGCGGTGCACACCTGTAATATGCCAGCACTCGGAAGGCTGAGACAAGAGGATCGCTGTAAGTTCAAGGCCAGCCTGGGCTCCATATTGAGGCCCTGTCCCCACCACACACAAAAAAAGAAAGAAATGTAGGCTCTGCTGTTACTTAGACCTGAGTTATTTTCCTATCTCCACCAGAGAGTCCCTCCATGACCTTTGCCTCAGTTTTTTTTTGTTTTTGTTTTATTTTTTGAGGCAGGGTCTCACTATGTAGTTGAGGCTGACCTGGAACTCACTATGTAGCCCAGACTAGTCTCGAACTCACAGCGATCCTCCTGCCTCAGCCTCCCGAGTGCTGGGATTAAAGGCATGCGCCAATTTGTCTAGCTCCTCAGCTTCTTTCTTTTATTTTTTTTTAAATGTAAAGTGGGGGGACTCACTACCTCAGTAAAAAAAAAAGCAGCTGTACACAAAGCACCAAGTCCCTGGAACCTGCTACCGGCTCAGTATGCGTCAGATATTATTGTTGCCATTGTTTTGCCACAAAGGAAGTGTTGAGCGGCATTCCTCTGGATCTCACATGATTCCGGTCTGCAGCTGAGGTTATTTTCTGCCTTGGGCTTTTCCCAGGACCACAGAGTGAGACACCCACCGAAGCCTGCAGGGTCCGTAGGGAGCCGGGAAAGGGGACGTCACCAGGACCTCTGTAGTAAATCCGGGTCTCCTGTGAGCCATGACTGCACAAGGCGAATTGACTTATTATACAAAAAAGGTAGAAAAAATTAGACTTTGAGAAGCTGAGCTTTGGGCCTGATCACTGCTGCCCTGGGCGGTAAAGATGAAAGGCCCGAACCTGCCACCTTTTATGCAGTACATCGGAGACACCGATGTGACAGGACTCAGGACAGAGTTCAGTACATCGGGAGAAGCAAACGTAACAGGTGACGGGTGTGTGTGTGTGTGTGTGTGTGTGTGTGTGTGTGTGTGTGTGAATCTAGGACGAGGAGCTATCCTGGTGATTTTGTTCCTCCCAGGATGTCTTCAGGGGGTGCAATGTTGTCCTAGAGCCTCACAGCGTCACCAGACCATTGAGGTCCTAGCTGTGACCAGTGGCCAAAGTGGAGCCATGTCTGGAAATGCCATAACTGGCCTGCAGGCAGGAGAACTAGGTCGGATCAAATGATTTTGCCCCCCAATTATATGGAGTTGCTCCCGACGGGTTGGAAGCCAGTGAGTAAAGGCCTCCCTCCCGCACTGATGCTCAGAGGACGATTCCAAAGGAGGCCCTTTCCTGCTCCAGAAGGTTCCAGTGGGATCAGGGCCCAGCTGCTCACCACAGTGGCCGACTCAACAGCACACCCTGCACTGGCTTTTCCTGCAGCTCCTCAGCCATTTGCCTGGGGCCTCTTCCGGGATGGGTCATTTGCACGAAAGGTCTGATCTCAGGTTCCGCTTTCTGAACTAGTCCAGGTCATGACGGGGTTCGGAAGGCCAGCAGCCCTGGGGGCTGAAATCACTCCCTGTGGATTGATGGTGACAGGGACTCCACTGCAGGCGGTGAGTGGGTGGTGAGAACTCTCAGCCCACTGTGGTTTTCCAGTCACTAAGACTTTCCCTGGTGGTGGAGAAGGCAGTGCCAGGAAAAGTAAGGCACTGGGTTTTGCAATAGTGCCAGCGCTTGAAAGCTTGGGGTTAATGGTAATTATGTGGATTGCGGAGTTGGTTGGCTTCTGTCACCTGCTTTAGAAGCTTTGCAAGGAGAAGATGAGAGGCTGTGGATTCAGGGCAGGCTGGGAACCCAGAGGGCCTCCTTGGCACCACTTAGAGCTGCTCTGATCTCCCACAGCCGAAGGGGATGCTGAGCTGAAAGCCGGGGTTTGATTAAAGGCACAGCGACGGGGACAGGGACAGAGTGGGCGCACCTAGCAGTTCTCTGCTGTCCTCAGGCCTGGGCAGGGAAGCAGGGCCATGGGGTGTGGACGTTTGGGGCCTTGACACTCCTAATTCTCTTGAGCCCTCTGGGCAGGCAGCAGCAGCTTTCCCACACTTGCTAGGGGACAGCACCCCCACTTTGTCAGAAGGCCCCACGTAGGACAGATGCTTCCCACTTTGCAATTATTGATCTAAAATACATGTAAGTTGTGCCACCCTAAGCAATTCAGTGTCGTTAAATACATTTGTACGGTTCACACCCGTCACCCATCTCTAAAGCTTCTCCATCTTCCCAAACTGAAACTCTGGAATCCTCAATCCCCTCCTCCCCGCCCTGGCACCACAGTTCTATTTCTGCTCACTAGTTTGCTTTTCTTTAAGGTCCATCCCTGTCTTTTCCCCCACAGATCAGTAATGAAGGTCCGGTCTCAGTAGAGCTTTCACAATGAAGGGCAGTCCCTGCCGTGGAAGCAACCCGACTCCCCAAGGGCTGAAGGGTCTTTTCCAAGAACTGGGGAATCGTCAGGAAGTGTAGGGGTGAGGGCGCTGAGCTGGAGGTCTGGAATACAAAACTGGACAACAGAAGTAGCATTTGGTGTCCTGTCAACATATGGAGCTGTTCCTAAATATGCGTCTAAAGTGACTCCTACATTTTGGTGCAGTAGGGCTGGTGGAAGTTGTTGAAATGAGGCAATTTTATACCTAGTGGATTAAATAAGATATATGTTAAATAAGATATATTGATTCCAGGGCCGAAGATATAGCTCAGTGGTGCTGCTGCCTGCCCTGCAAGCTTAAGGTCCTGAGTTTGATCTCCGATATCAAAAAAGCAAATAAAACAAAACAATGATTCCGATTAATTTTATCTCTTTTTATTTTTTTATTAGAGCAACTAGAAAAATGTAGACACACCTATTTGGTTCACAGCCGATTTCTGTTGGACAGTCGAGCCTGTAGCAAATACTGTGGAGATGCCAGAAGGGTCTGAGTAAATTACTGAGGGAGGGAGCCAGGAGGCTCAGAGAAGGAGATGAGAGCAATTAATGTATTAGGGGAGACAGCTGTCTGGTTCTTCAAGTGGACTTAGAGGACATTTCCTTTACTAAAGCAATTCAAATGGACGGGTGGAGGAAAACCTCAGTGGTGGCTTCCCTCTGTCAGTCAGAGTTAGTGGTGGAAGCTGCCACCCAGCCCTGGCCCTGCTGCCGATGGGAATGGCTGAATTCCTCAGCAGCAGGGCTGAGGTGGTGGCACATAAGTAAGTGTGGGAGGCAAGGCTGATGTGATGACCTCAGCGGGGGAAAAGATCAGAATGTCTAGAACTCATGATAGGACCTAGGTATGCAAAGAGTGAGAGGAACAGGCAACCAATGACAGTATTGTTCATACGGCAACAACCAAAAAAAGAAAAAGATTTCAAGGAAGCCACATGGAAGACTGGCAGCAACATTGAAATGGGAAGTCATGAATTCCTGCCCATTTCCAAATCTGAATCATTTCTCACACCCATCAAATGATAGAGATACCAGATCTTGAGGAAAGGCCCCTGGTAAGCAACAAGTGCATATGACAAATATTTCCTCAGTCCTTCCTTAAAGGTTTCTGTAGCTCTTTAGCAGACGAAGTGTATATATACACTGAAGAAAAGAGGCTGCAGTTCATTTGGGGAATTTTGCAGGCCGCTAGATACAAGGTCTGTGCTGAAACTGATTCCACGAGACTCAAGATGCTTTTTAAAAATGGAGTGAAAAAAATGGGCGTGGTGGCTCATGCCTGTAATCCCAGCACTCGGGAGGCTGAGGCAGGAGGATCACTGTGAGTTTGAGACCAGCCTGGGCTACATAGTGAGTTCCAGGTCAGTCTCAACTACATAGTTAGACCCTGTCTCAAAAAAAAAAGATGACAAGACGGAGTGCATGCAAGCTAGGTAATAAGCCAAGTACTAGTCTAAGCTTTTTCTCAGGTTGGGTCCAGTATCCTGCAGAGCCACCTTACAGTCATTTTCTTGGTTCCTGGTTGTAGAAATGGGTGGCTATACAGCCGGCAGAGCCCTCCCCCCAGTTCCCCGTAGGCCATCTCTATAGGAGGACCAGGCTCTTGACACTGCCCATCTGTTCCCAGCCAAGATGGCAAACCAGGAGCAATGGCAGATTCTGGGGAGAGCACTAGAGACCAGAGCCACCTCCGTGGCCACTGCAGACCCGGGAGATGGTAGATGACAGGAGGTTCCCACCTGAGCTGCCGTGCGGGACGGTTGAACACCATCTGTGCTCATGGTGCACAGCTCTCCCTTTGGCAAATGTGTCTTTTAATTCCTACCAGAATAAAAGGTTTAAAGTCACTTGAAAAAGACACACAGCTGTCCATAGCATAGCTGCAACTCTCTCCAACTGATTACAATCTTATCTAAAGGGACACTGATTTGGTGTGTACGTTTGTGTGTGAAACCAAGGACTGAATCTGGGGCCTTTGCACTGAGCTACATCACATCCTTGGCCCTTTCATTTTTAAATTTTGAGACAGGGTCTTTCTAAATTGCTAATTTGCCCATGCTGGGCTCCTTGCTGGACTCGAATTTGCAATCCTCCATAGTTCTGGCATTACAGGCATGCACCACCACACCCAGTGGGGAGACTGTAAATTTTGAGTGTGATTCACACCCAGGCTCAGTCTGGCCGCCCTGCTGCTCAGGCCATCTGACCGGCAGGTCTAGGGATGCTAGAGGTATTCGTCATAAATCGGTGTGAAAATACCCAACTCATAGGTTCCGTAGCAAGGCCATGCCCCCATCTGCCCCAAAGAAGAACTTACCACTTGAAACACAACTCCTGGCGTGCCACTGGGCAGTCCAGCACAATTCATTCTGGAGCACAGGATCTCCAGTGACTATGTGACCAGAGATGCCCGACGGGAAGGGAGGAGTATTTGCTCTACTAAGTAAAAGATCGGGGGAGAAACCAGCAATCTATTGCATAAATGAAGTGGGACATTTAGCACTAGACCCAAGCAAATCCATAGGGCAGAAAGTGAGGCACATGAACGGGTGACACAGTCTCCTAACAAACAAAAAACAGGGTTGGGTTGGGTTGGCTTGATATTTTGGTGAGATTCAGAAATAGACTGCTGCTGGTCAGTCAGGGCAGTCCAGCAGGCAGTGGGGAAGGAGGAATCTTTCCCGCAGGCAGAGCTCCAGCAGTGCTTGGGGTCTGGGTCATCTGATTTTGGTGTGGGGAGGACACAGTCATGTTCCCGGACATTAGTGAGTGGCTCAGATGCTGGATTCAGGGAGGAGCAGGATGAGACGAGAGACCAGGAGACGTGCGGGAAGCACTGGGCCAGCCCAGAGGGCTGAGGGAAGCGTGGGGATCCCCTGTCCTGTGGGGGACCGCCCTGTTGATGATGCCCAAAGCGGGCTGTAAGCAGTGCAGGCTGTAAAGAGTTAACCCCACAGTTGGCTTGTTTATAGGAGCAAGTCTGGCTAAACCCTATGTGCCTGCCCAGGTCAGAGTAACTCTCACCCAAATTCTATTCCCAAAGTTAAAATGCTCTTTACTGAAAAGACAAGGTTAATTATTAACCACAGGCTATACTTTGTTCAGTTCCTAATTCAAGAATGTGTTGTCTCTTCTTTTACAAGCCTTGCCTGCATCAGCAACGTACCCATAGCAACTCCAAGTAGACCCTTCACATAGCCCCTTTTATACTGTGATGCCACCAATAAATGGCAGCAGCTCTAAGCATTCGGGGCTTTTGCTTGTTCAAGCCTCTGATTGCACAAGCACTGGACATCCTGGCTCCCGTATCTGACTCTTTAACTCTGTCTCTAAGTTTTTCTTCTTGCCATGTGTTGTAGCACCAAGCAGGAGACCGGAAGCCACTGCAGAGGGCTCTGATACTGTCCATTGTCAGTGCTCGCTTGAGAGCCACTTAACAACCTGGTGGAGGGCTGGGGATTTAGCTCAGTGGTGCTGCGCCTGCCTCGCAAGTGCAAGGTCCTGAGTTCGATCCCTGACACACATACAAAAATTTTTTTTTGTTAGCTGTTGTTTTGTCATAGATGGCTTTTATTAGATTGAGATAAAACCCTACACTTTTCTACAGTATTTTTAAAAAATTATTATGAATGGGTATTGGACTTTGTATGGCTTTTCGCATTTATTGAGATGATCGTATGGTTTTTGCCATTTGCTCTATTAATATGATGTATTACATTGATTGATTGATTGATTGTTTTTTTTGTTTTTTGAGACAGGGTCTCACTATGTTTTGGGTTTTTTTTTTTGGTACTGGGGATCGAACTCAGGTCTTCGCGCTTGCAAGGCAGGCGGCGGAACCACTAAGCTAAATCCCCAGCCCGAGACAGGTCTCACTATGTAGTTGAGACTGACCTGGAACTCACTATGTAGCTCAGGCTGGTCTCGAACTCACAACAATCCTCCTGCCTCAGCCTCCGGAGTGCTGGGATTATAGGCATGCGCCACCACGCCCAGCCTACATTTATTGATTTGCAAATATTGAACTGTCCCTGCATCCCTGGGATGAATCATACTTGATCATGGTGTATAATCTTCTTTTATGATTTGCTACATTCTGTTTGCCAGTATTTTATTGAGCATTTTTGTGTCAATGTTCATTAGGGAGATTGGCCTATGGTTCTCTGTTTTGGTTGAATCTTTCTCTGGTTTTGGAATCTGGGTACTGCTTGCTTCCAGGACTGATTTGGGGAGCCGTTGCTTCCCTTTCAATTTAATTAAAGAGTTTGGGAAGTGGTGGCATTAAGCCTTCTCTAAATTTCTTGTGGAATTCAGCAGTGAATCCATCAGGGCTTGGGCTTTTCTTTGTTGGTAGGTTTTAATTTACATCTTTGATTTCATTGACTGATATTGGGCTATTTAGAATTTTTATATCTTCTTGATTCAACTTTGGTGATTCATGTGTGTCTAGGAATCAGTCCATTTCTTCTGTGTTTTCCATTTTGTTAGAATACAGGTTCTCAAAACAGGTATTGTTGATCTTCTGTGTTTCTGCAGGATCTGTTGTGATTTCACCCTTTTCATTCCTAATTGCATGGATTTAAGTCTTTTCTGCGGGGGAGGATTGGAGTCTTTTCTTACCTTTTTTTTTTTTTTTAGTAAAGTTGGCTAAGGGTTTGTCAATTTTATTTAACATTTCAAAGAACCTGCTCTTCAATTCATTGATGCTTAGTATTGTTTTCTTAGTCTCCATTGAGTTGACTTCTGCTGTGATCTTTATAATTTCTTCCCTCTTACAAGATTTGAGTTTGACTTGCTCTTTTTTTAGAAGCTGGAGGTCCAACGCTAGGTTATTTGAGCTCACTGTTTTTCTGATATGAGAATTCACTGCTATAGATTTCCCTCATATGACTGCTTTCACTGTGTCCCTTAAATTCTGGTATGTTGAATTGGCATTATTGTTTAATTATAGAAACTGCCTAATTTCTTTAATTTCATCTGTGACCCACTGGTTGTTCAGGAGGGTGCTATTTAATTTCTATGTGTTTATGAAGTTTTTGTGGTTACTTTTGTCATCAATTTCCAATTTCATGGCACTATAGTGTGATAATAAGCATGGGGTAGATTCAATTCCTTTGCATTTACTTAAGCGTGTTCTATGAGCTAGTATGTGTGCTGTTTTGGAGAACGCCCCATGTGCAGCAGAAAAGAGTGTGTATTCTGATGTTGTGAGGTGGAACATTCTATAGACATTTACTAAGTCCATTTGTTCAAAAGTTGGGTTCCGTTCTGATATTTCTTTGTTGATTTTTTTGTCTAGTTGATCCATCTACTTGTGACACTGGGGTAGTGAGTTCCCCCTCTACAATTGTCTTAGCACGTGTCTGATCTTGCACGTCTGTTAATATTTGTTTTATAGAGTTGGGTGCACTGGTATTTGGTGCCTATATATTTATGACTCTTACGTCTTCCTCTTGGTTTTGTTCCCTTTACAGGGATGTAGGGTCGCCTGTATTTAGACACGAATTTTGCTTTGTGTTTTTGCTTTTGAACCCTTGGTGGACTTGGGAATGAGGAATCCAGCAAGATGGTGACTGGAATGTCTCCAGGATCCATTTATTAAGAGCACCGTGGCCTAAGAATCGTTATTTTAAAAATGATATTGGGGGGCTGGGGATTTAGCTCAGTGGTTCCAGCACCTGCCTCATAAGCGCAAGGACCTGAGTTTGATCCCTGGTACCAAAAACAAAACAAACAAATATTTTTTGGGGGAGGGGTATTGGAAGGCACAGAAGGGCCCACGTCTGCAAATAGCACGTGTGTTCTAAAACAATTCCCAATGGGTCCCAGCTGACCAAGCTGCTGTCTGATCACAGGGTTGGTATGCATCCAAAAGAGCCAAAGGAATAACGTTTCATTATGAAAAATGGAGATTCACTTTACATATTTTTAATTTTTTGTTTTTTGTTTGTTTGAGAGCGTCTCTCTGTGCAGTCCAGGCTACCTTCAAACTTGCTTTGTAGCCAAGGCTGACCTCAAGCGCTCAATCTTCCTGCCTCAGCCTCCTGAGTGCTGGGATTATAGGTACAGTCCATCATGCCTGGTTGAAGCTAGACTTTTTAGAGTGCCGTTGTATTTTCTTTGTTTTCATGTAAATCACCTTTAAGAAAGTGTCTTACACTAAGTGGTTTCTTTACATTTCACAAGTTGAGTTCAGAATAGACACAACCAGTTTTACCTTCACGACAGGGCTCTGAAATACAAAGAGGGGGGCGGAAATCTAGTAAACTTAGGATATGTGTCAGAAGGCCTCTTAAAAGAAATTGTTTCAAAGTGCTGGGTGGCCTGACAAAACCAAATAGTAGCTGGTTTTTTGTTTTGTTTTCCAGGACTGAGGTAAATAATTTATTTGTGAAAATGTTTTGGTATCGTAATGACTGTGCCTCCTTGTGGGGACAGTGTCTTCCCCACCCCTCTCTCTCCTCCCACCCCTGTTCTCCTGGGGAGTTTATAGAAGCTGAGCTATCAGTTACTGCTGCTTCCTGGGGTGCACCCGTCCCCTCCATCCTTGGACCCAAAGCCCAGGTCATGGAGACGTCATGGGGAACCTCTGTGGCATTTCGGTGACATCTGTTGTGGAGAGCTGTGGCTCACCTGGCTCCCTGCGGGCCGACTCTCGGAAGACCGGGGTAACATACTGTATCTCCTGGGAGTCTTGGGCGCCTGGAAAAAGACGAGGCCGAGTTAAAGGGCCAGTTCTGTGAGTCTCTGACCACACGGGGGCAGTGGCGTCAAGGCTGTGGACTTGGCAGACCCTTTGCCATTTTGTGTGGTGGAAACACATTGCTTTGACCCCACCTCGGCCACAAATTCCCCATTTGCAAAACAGGAAGGTCATGACTCAGAGGTGGTGGTGTTGCGTTAAGGCAGGGAATGGTCATAGGGAAGCACTCAACGCAGCTGGTACTGTCACAGTGAAAGGCCTTACGTCTCCTTCATCAGAAAGCAGCCTGTGATGCTTGCTGGAGAGGGGAGCACAGACTGTACAGCACAACAGTAAATGATGCAGCTCTGAGCCCCTGCAGAGGCACACGCCTGTAATCCCAGCACTTTGAGAGGCTGAGGCAGAAAGATCTCTAGTTCAAGTCCCACTGTGGCAACTTAGTGAAAACCTGTCTTCAAAAAACCCAAAAAAGCAAAACAAAACAAAACAAAAACCCCAAAACAAACAAATAACAAAAATTTAAAAAGAGGCTGAGATTGTAGCTCAGTGTGAAGGCCCTCGGCTTGATCCCTAGTGTAAGACTTGAATAAGCTAAAGTGACTCCATGCTAATAGGCCAGAGACTGCGCTTCTTCATATGCCAATTGCTCCGCCGGGCAAATGGTATGACGAGAGGTGACCATAGAAAATTTCCTGCATGAGATAAGCAATGTGTTTGGAATGTTGTCCTCTGGTAGTTCTCTGAATGCCCTTTTTGTTTAGAAAAACCCTATAAAAGGAACTCAGCCCCTGAGCAGTTGCCTCTCTGAGCTACCTGGCGCCAGGAGTGCCGTCCGGCCAGACTAATAAAGGTCTCTTTACCATCTAGCCTGGTGTGTTCCTTCCTGGGTTTCTCGTTTCTCCGTCGAGCTCCCGGGAGCCTCGCTGGGTTTTAGGGCCCAGCATCGTGGAGGCCTTTTTGTCTGTTCACGCTCCGTGGAGTGGAATTGAGACTTTGAGTCTTACACTAGTACTGCAAACCAGTCCAAACCAAATCAAAGGTATTGGATTCTTGAAGATCACTAAGAGAGTAAGTAGGTGTTATGTGCTCTCACTAGCACGTATCTACCGTGTATGAGCTTGTTAGGGAACTGATCATGTTAAAGTATGCTGTGACGCCGCCTCACAGGCTGCATTCCCCTGGTACACCTTGGCTCCTAAAATGACCTCATGCCCTTATCTCTGGTTTCCCTCCCCCCACAAGGCCACAGTGGTCCAGGAAAGTTGAAACCTGTGTCTGCAGGGCTGGGCCCATAAAAGCAATCTGGCCTGTGCTAGGTTAAAAGTAGCTCACTCCTCCTAAATAAGCAATAGCCCACCCCAAAACTGATAAAAGGACCTTCCTTTCTTTGTTCTTGTCTTCTCCTGCTTCTTCTTCCTCCTCTCTCTTTCTGCTCTCTCTCTCCCCGCCTCCCGGCCTTTGTGCTCTGCCTGACTCTCTGCAATAAAGATCTCCTGTCGGACGTCTCGGTGCGTGAGTGACCTCATTGGGAAGGGGACACCCGAAGGGGGCACGCGAGACCCCTTTCAGAGGTTATATGGGTCTAATCCCCTGCACTGCACAAACAAAAGCAAAAAACTAGTGTGTTTGTATTTCAAAACAACAAACCACGTGTGACTTTTTTTTTTTTTATTGTACTGGGATTGAACCAAGTGTCCTTGTGCATGCCAGGCAAACACTCTACTGCGGAGCTAAATTCCCCGTCTTTTAAATTTTATTTAGAGACAGTCTTGCTAAGTTTCCCAAGGCTGTTCTAAAACTCGAGAACCTCCTGCTTCCGCATCCCCAGTAGCTGGGATTACAGGCATATTTGTCAATTAAAATAAAATTTAAAATATCTTCATTTTATTTATTTATTTATTTTGTTGCCTGGGATTGAACTTGGGTCCTTGTGCTTGCGGAAGCGGGTGGCAGAACCACTGAACTAAATCCCCGGCCCGAAAATATCTTTAAAACTATATAATGAAAAAAAAAAAGTGCTATATAATGAAAAACTTTGGAACAGAGTCTATAGCATTCTGAATTCATATAAAAATCTCCAAGGTATATGCAAAAAAATCAAGTGAGAAAATTAAGGTGTAGAATGGCCTTCCGGAGACATCTGAACTTCATTTGGTGCGAGGCTATCTGTGAGGGGGGTGAGTCAGGACATCAGATGGGAGGGAGACTTTCTACTCTACTACTTTAGTTCTGGATGAACTTTAAAAAGACAAGAACCCCCAAGCAACCAACCAAACCCACCCAAAGACCCAACAGTGTTCTCTTACCTGCTTGATCTTTACAGACATTTTCGTACAGTGCACCTCCCATGGGTAAATCTCCAGGGTCCTCTGGTACATTCTCTCTCGTAGCTTTTCCTACATACGTTGGTATAAAATGATTACATTGAGCCAATTCAGATACGTTTTTCTCTGTCTCTTTGGCCAACCAACAGAACCCCCCGAGTTCTGAAAGGGTGACCCACTCCATTGACCAGATTGCTGCTTAGTGGGGCAGACCACAGATGTATCTGAAACACCCACTCTCCAAGCAGTGCATCCCTAACTCGCTCCCAGGGCCTGTGAGGAACGTGTTTCCCCAGTCAGATTACATGGAAAACAGTCACATGTGGTTTCTTTCTTCCTAAAGAGAAGAATCTGTAAGAAGCTTTGTGACATTTTCAGGAGACAGTCAGCGATCCAGCTTGGTTCTGTTTCAGCAGTAACCAAAAATATTAATGGCACTTCTGCAAGAACCTGAGTTTCTATAAGAAGAGGAGACTTTTTTGGGGGGCGGGTACCAGGGATTGAACTCGGGTCCTTGTGCTTTCGAGGCAGGTGTCGGCACCACTGAGCTAAATCCCTGGCAGGGGAGATGTTTTTTAGATGTATGCGCTGTAGAAGTTGGGACATCTGATTTTCGTGTGTGTGTGTGTGTGTGTAGACACATGCACGTGCACTGAGGATCGAATCTGTCTCAAAAAATGTTTTAAAAGGGCTGGGGATGTAGGTCACTGTGAAGGCCCTGGGTTCAGTCTCCAGTACCGCCCCAAACGTGGGGGGGGGCTAGCTCTGCGGTTCAGCAGCAGAGCACTTGTCTAGCGAGTCCATAAATCCCCAGTCCCCAGTGTCACAAAGAAGAAGAAGTAAAACGGAACATGTTCTGTGTAATTTACCATTGCTTAAAAAGAATTTTTAAAAGAATACAAAAATTACTAAGAATTTCAAACGGTGGCGGCCAAGTGTCAAGCAAGCCTCGGGATAACCACGCCACCTGCACATCCTGATGTAGCGCCCCCTGCAGCCCACATCAAGAAAGGCTGTCCCGTGGGCCGGCCATCCAGGAAGTCTGTCTGCTGCCCCTCTTTTCAACTTCTCCCCATCACATTTCTGATTCCCCTTCCTTTCCTCTTCACCCTCTGCCCTGCTGTCGTATCCAGAGCCCGTGGGAAATCAGTGCTGAGGAACATACTTGCTTTCCATTTTGGTATCAAACAAACCAGCACTATTGCCACCAACACCAAAAGTGACACTGGAATCAGCAACGGCAGCAGCAGCAGGCGTGAAGGACAGCTGTGTCCATCTGGAAGGAGACAGATGTGATGGTCACCACACAGCTCTCCAATGCATGGACCTGGAAAGTGTTCTAGAAAGGTCACTCAGAGCCATGTCCCGATGGCTACTGTGCACCCAGTACCTGAACTGCAACAGACACAAGCAGCACAGGAGCATTAACTTGTTAGTCCCTGAGGTTCTTTCTTTCTTTTTGGGGCGGGTACCTGGGGCTCGAACTCAGGACCTCAGGGGTGCAAGAAAGGGGCAGTGCCACTGAGCTAAATCCCTGGCCCACTGAGGCTCTTTAAGTCACAACCAAGTAGATCTTCCACGAGGTGTCAGACAAGGCAGAGGAAGCAACTCTGCACTGAACACAGAGCTGACTGGCAGCACTGCCAGGGTTCCAAGAATCAGAAAGGCCCGAGTCGTCGTTCCTGGGCAAAGTCCTTAGTTTCACTGGCACGATTTGTGTCACTCGAACACCGCCATTTATTAAGTGCCAGTTAAATGTCAGACCCTGTGTAAAGCACTGTATGTGTGTAGCCTTATGTAGCTTGTTGGTATCACTCCCATTTTACAGATGAGAAGGACCTAGCTAGTAACCAGAACAGCTGTGATTTACAGCTAGATGCCTCCTTGAACGGAACTTACCAAACGCTAGTGTGACTGGGTGGAGTGGCTTATGTGTTCAAAGATGGGGTTCTTGGAAAGTAATCAGGTCACGAGGGCAATAACCTCATCAGTGGATTGACCCATGGATGGGTTCATAGCTAAATGTGCTGCTGGAGGAAGCAGGCCACAGGGGGCATAAGTTGGAAGGTGATTCTTGTCCTCTGGACCTTCCTGCCTTTCTGGCTCTCTCATGCTGTTTCCTGGCTGCAGTGAGGTGAGTAATTTTCCTTCTGCCCTGATGTTCCTGCCTTGGAGTCAGCCAACCATGGACAGAAACCATGAACTAAAACAAACCCTTAAATCCTTCCTCCCGTAAGTTTCATATGTCAGACATTTTGTCCCAGCAACAGAAAGCTAATACTCAGTTCTAGCCCCAGCCTGTCCTCCTTTCCACCTGCTCTCACCTGCAACCTGCAATCCGAGAGGCCTCCCGTGCATATGGACCCCCAGCCTGCACAACCAAGTGACACCCACAAACAGCTCCCTGGCTCATCCTGAGTGCTCACCCTGTGGGAGGAGACTCAGGAAGGCCTTAGAAGTGGGCTCTGACCTGACTAGGGAAGGAATTAGGGGCTGGGTATCCAGACTGTGAAGTAGAAAAGTGGGCTCCGGGCGTGGTGGCGCATGCCTGTAATCCCAGCACTTGGGAGGCTGAGGCAGGAGGATTTCTGTGAGTTCGAGACCAGCCTGGGCTCCATAGTGAATTCCAGATCAGTCTCAACTATACAGTGAGACCCTGTCTCAAAACACCAAAAAGAAAAAAGAAAAGAAAAGTGGGATACAGGGTCCTGGTAGGCACACCTCCATGGCCCCCTAGACCCTCAGCCTACGGGACCGTGCAGAGCCCCCAGACAGACGTGATGAAGGGCCCCTTCTGCTCCAAGATAAAAGAAGTGCTGGATGAGGTCCACATTCACCCGATGTTAGCAGCAGGCCAGTAAACAGCAGAGGGCAGGCACAGGATTAGCTGTCAGTAAATGACTCCAGCTGTGGTGGCCCATGCCTGTGATTCTAGCTACTTAGAAAGCTGAAACAGGAAGGCTGCAAGTTTGAGGCCAGCCTGGGCGAAAGGCTAGGGATGTAGCTCAGTGACAGAGCACCCCTGAGTTCCATCTCCAGCCGCAGAAAAAAAGAGCCAATAAAAGATGATGCAAAAGCAAAGAAAATCTGGATCTGGCAGCCTCAAGAGAGACAAACGGAAGAGTGGAGCAGAAAGCAGGGCTGAGTCAGTAAGGGCTGAGTTCTACCCTACCCAATTTTGAGGCTTCCTGTGTTCTTTTCTGGCCGAAAGTAACTCCTTCAAGTAACTGCACGGACCCTACCCGAGAACCCCGCGTTTGGAGCTGGTGACCCAAGTGGGGTGAGGGGTGCAGAAGCAGCTGCAGTTTCGGGGAGCAACTCCAGAGCCCACTAGAAGAGCTAGGGGAAGGAAGGATGACTGAGGGGAGCAAGTTGCTGAGCGGGATACAGTGTCTGGCTGCACGATGGTCTCTGTTTCACTGAGCTGAGAGTTCAGCACCTCACAGGGCCCAGGTCTAGACGCGGGAAAGCACCCCTCGAAGGGACGAGCAGACTGGCTTCCACCTCAGTCCCATTCTGCACTGCTGTTAGAGAACAGCTGTCACTGGGTAATGTATACGGAAAACAAGCTTATTCAGCTAGCGGTTCTGGTGACTAGAAAGTCCAGACGCCATGGTTTCCAGCCAGGGCCCCTCTGGCTGCCTCACGCGGTGTGAGGGAGGAGCAGTAAGGAAGACGGTGGCAACCAGGAGGGGCACGCATGTGCGCAGGGAGGCAGGGGCGGGACCAGGCTGGCTCTTTTATGTCTACCTGCTCTCACAAAAGCTAAGTTTTGCCAGAATTATATGCACTGCTTAGGAGGGTGGGGGTGCACATCTGTAATCGCAGCAATCCGGGAGGCTGAGGCAGGAGGATCGCAAGTTCAAGCCCAGCCTGTATCATTTAGTGAGACCCTGTTGCAAATCAACATCATCATCATCATCATCTTCATGGTCATCGGGCTGAGGGTTAGCTCAGGGGGATAGCCCTGGTTCAATTCCACTATGGGGCAGGGCAGGGGCCCACCACATCTTAATACCATTACATTGAGCACCAAACTTCTGGGCCTTTGGGGAAACACTCAGGCAATATCCAGACAGTAACACTCACTCATTCACAGGGTGCATTGAGCTCCTTTGCTAAGCTGTGGACCTAAAGATGAAATACCTCCTTCTAAGGAAGTCAAGAAGCTCACAGTGGGCTGGGCAGGGCCCGTGGGCAACAGGGCTGACCCCTGGCAGTGTGGCCTGACCAAGTGTGAGAAAGCCAGAGGGTAGAGCCCATCTCCCTGCTTTGTAGAACTGAAGTTCCCTTTACAGAAGTCACCATGCGTTTGCTCTTGATAATGAGCATGATTAGAAAATTATCCAGTGCCAAATGTGAAGATGAGTTGTTCTTATTCTAGCCAAAACATATCATGTTCTCTAACTGTACTTTCATTTATAGAATTCAGCTGCACAGATATCTTGCACTTCCTCCAAAAAAAGCAGAAGTAACCCTGCTAAGTGGGCCCAGTGGAAACGCTCAAGAGGAAGCACTGGAGTCAAGCCTACTCGTCAGAATCCATCTATCTGGTTTGTTATAATAAATCAGTGTCAAAAGAAAGCAGGAATAGGCACTCAGTGTCTCAGATGTGCCAGGCACGCTACTCACACCGTCTCATTTGACCATCACAACAGTCCTGCAAGATTCACGGCATCTTCCCATCCAAAGATGAACCAGCGGTGCTCCTGAAAGTTAAAGAAACCTGCCCCTGCCAGGCATCGTGGTCTGTAACCCTGGGACTCTGAAAGGCTGAGGCAGGAAGATCGAAAGTTTGAGTTCAGCCTGGACAGCTTAATGACTTAATGGGACCCCATTTCAAAATAAAAATAGCACCCGTTGGGACCTATCCCAGAATCCATGATTTTTTTTTTTTGAAACAATATCAGTTTGGCGTAGAAACAATAACAGAACCAGAATAAAGTAAATTCAAAGAAAATAATTTATAACCTCCTTGCTCCCTAGTTCTCCTGAACAGGAAACCCTGTGACAATGTTCTTGACAAAATGGCGTCCAGAAGTGGCAGCCACAGAGGGCGACTTTGTTTGAGACAAGCACTCACAGGACATCTTGCAATGAAAGGGAATTCTACCACAGTGATTTTCAGAAAAGAGGAACTTGAAACATTCATGAGGAAGCAGAGAGTGTGGGCTTCTCTGAGACTGAAACTGGGCCAAGGGTTGATATCTAAAGTGATGGGAAAGTTGTGGACTTTCTGAGAGTTGGTCAGGACCATTAAGGGCCTCACAGAATCAAGATGATCGGTGGGAGGAAACTGCAGTGATTTTCAGCTCTCCAGTAAACCACACAGAAAGAAGATAGACAGAAAATTGACAGATAAGATGTAGATACAGGTATCTATCTAGCTAGATATATAATTTAAGGAGTCTTTTATTTTCATGTGGCCGCTGCCTTCCCGTAAGACCTTTCTTAAATCCTCGGGGCGGAAGTACCCCCGCTCCCTCTGCCCCTCTAGCATGTGGTCTCACCCTCATGCAACTTGTACTACCTCTTGGGACAGGATCATCCATTGGGAAGGCTCATGGCTGCCTCCAACTTAGCCTGCTTGAAAGAGAACTCTAGATAATCTCCTAGTTAATGAATCATTCACTACCTAGGCAGAAAAAAGTCTTGCTTTTTTACTTTCCTGTGTTATAGTGGATAGTACGCATGAAGTTAGAATCTGGAGCTCTCTTGTACTTGCCTTATCTTTACTACCTGTGACTCCAAAGCTACTCAGCCAGCAAGTCCTGCGGGCTCTTCCTCTAAAAGATTTCTTCAGAGGACTGCAGATTTAGCTCCGTGGCCCCACACCTGCCTCACAAGTGCAAGTTCCCAAGTTCAATCCCCAGTACCAAACTAAATAAAATAAAATTAAATTAAATTAAATATTTCTTCAGTCCATTCACATCGGCCTGTCCCCACGCGTTGAGTCCTTCCACTGCTTTTGTCTTGGATGAATGCATGTGTCTCTCAACCAACACCCCTCTTGTACTTGTGCCCCGTAACCCCTCCACTCTTGAATGAATTAACTTCAAGGATAAAGCATAGACTCTCAATGCTCCCCTGCAGGACCAAAGGATCCAACCGCTCGTGTCTCCAGGGCCCTCGCAATTTGACCTTCTCCCCTTCCAGTCCCATATGGGGTCACCTCCCCTCGTGTGACCTCCTTGTAGGTCCTTGGACCATCTGAGGTCCACCCCAAGCTGGGGCTCTGAGTGCTCTGGTCCCTTGACGAGAGCCCTTTCCCTGTGTCTCCCCATAGCTAACTCCTCCTCCTTCAGCCCCTCGGAAAGCCCTCCCTAACGACCCTGCCTAGCAGGCGTCCTCCCTCACCCTCCACTTTTCTCCACCACTCTGCCACATTCCTTCCCTTTGCAACATCCAGCATAACTTGTGGTTTCTTTGTTTGGGTAGCAAGGCTTTGTGTCTCCCACTGCTGGACTGTAAGCTCCGCGAGGACAGGATCTGCTCGATACCCGGTGCTTGGCGTATCTGGGTCTTCATTAAACAGGTGATGCCTGCATCAATGATTAATGGATTTGTGTCGATGGCTTTTACCCTCATCCTTTATGGGGCAGGGGACATGACCATGCCTTACGCATCACTGGCATCTCAGGGGCACAGTTGTTTGCACACAGTAGGCAGTTGACAGATAGCTGCTGGCTGATCTGTCATCAGTGAAGATGACTTAGTTGTTAGGTGAAAAGAGCCAGAAACCAGGACCAGACTAAGACCCATAACAAGCCTTTATTACGGGGAGGATTTGCCAGGCTGTCTCCAAACAAAGGAAAGGAAGTAACATGGCCCAAAAGGGAGCTTCTTTCATAGGAGCAGGGTGGGGTTAGCCTGAGCTGGGATGGAGGTGAGTGACATCACTAGGAGGGGCTTGTGACATCCCTAGCTGCGAGGAAGTAGTAAGTACTCTTTGGCGGGAGAAGAGGCATGACGGGAAGACAAAGCCTGTCTCTTGCTGGGAGAATCCATATTTTAACATGGAGGCTGCTAGTCCATGTGGCAGCCATTTTAAGCAAGGGAAATAAAATAGTGTTATAATCTACCGAACCAGTGTTACAGGACAATGTAATGGTTCTGGTTAACTGCAGGGAAGTCATGCACAGAAAACATACACCTTCGTGTAATCACTGCCTACCACTAGAAAATATTATCAACTAAGTTAATGCCCTTGCATTATCTACTGCATTCCAGGGTTTGCAGGGGTTTTCCTCCTGCTGCATATCCCTTTGACAACTGTGATTTCTACTTAGTTTATGCCAAAAGATTGTTGGCTCTAACCTGCAACCCATAGCATCATCTAAAGCCTTCTGCAAAAATCTCTGCCTATACAAATATATGTCCATCATCTTATGAGCAAAGTATCAATCACTGTCATTTGATTATTAAGGCAGTTATGACCTTAAAGCTGGGAATCGTTGCTGGGCATGGTGGTGCATACCTGTAATCCCAGCCCTTGAGAGGCTGAGGCAGGAGGATCGCTGTGAGTTAGAGACCAGACTGGGCTACACAGTAAGTTCCAGTTCAGTCTCAACTACATAGTGAGACCCTGTCTCAACATACCCCCGACCAAAAAAAAACCAAAAAAGAAAAATCTAGGAATCATTGCTGTCCAATAGAATATTCTATAGTGATGGAAATGTTCTATGTGCGGTCCAGTACGGCAGCCACCAGCCACTTGCGACTTTTGAGATATTGAGATGTGATGCGTGAGACCATGGAATGAAACTTTTTACTTCACTAATTTTATTTAACTTTAATTTAAATTTAAATAGTGACATATGGTTAGTGACTACCATACTAGATAAGAGAGACATAGAGAATCACCCAGAGTTGATCAGAAAGTGAAAGTCCATAGGTTTATGAGACTCCAGGTATAACTACACGTTTCCTTTCTTTCTCATGGGGGGGGGCATTATAAAGATCACCTTCACAGACGAGGCCATTGGTGTTGAGCTATCAGACACTTGTGGCGGGAAGAGAGCAGAGATATACAAAATTAATAAGATGAGTTTGGGTAGGAAGAACACAGGCCAGGGAGGCACCATCATTGCAAAGGGAAGAGGGTGGGAAAAGGTAGGGGACACAGAGATTCTCCATGGGGCTAAACACTGAGTCCAAGATTTCTTCATTAAATCTTCAGAAAAAGCCAGGTGTGGTGGCGCACACCTGTAATCCCAGCACTCAGGAGGCTGAGGCAGGAGGATCACTGTGAGTTCGAGACCAGCCTGGGCTACATAGTGAGTTCTAGGTCACTCTCAACTACATAGTGAGACCCTGTCCCAAGGGAAAAAAATGTATTTTTTTTTTTTTTTTGGTTACAGGATGGAAATCATAAAATAAAGCATCTCAAAAAATTTCTACAATTTCACTCAAGATCTATGAGTTTTGCCTAAAGATGTAAAACGGTGATCTGAAATAGTCAAAAGGTCTTTGAAAGACCTTTGGAATTATTAAAATAAAGGTCTCAGTAACAGACTTCAGACTATGATTTAGATCTCAGATGTCCAGCAGAGATCCTGTGTGCTTTTTGGGTGGATGATTAGATCACGAGAGATCTTCATCCATCAGCAGATGTATCCACTGATGGCATAACTGGGAGGTAATGGAAAGAGAAGCTGGGGCCCAGTGGAGGAAGCAGATCACTGGGGGCATTGCCTTGGAAGAGTTTGTCTTGTCCCTGTCAAGCTTCTGGTCGTGAAATGGTTAAGGCACATGCTCTTTAATGCCAAGCTACGGTTTAACAAGAAAACAAAAAACCACCACAAAACAGGCAGCCCATGCGGGTGTCTCCTCCCGGGGCCGCGCCACCCCAGAGCAGACAGGACACAGGACACAGGATGGGATGTTCCAACAGAGAGAGGACAACTACACAGTCTCAGTACGGCAGCTTTTCAGGGCCAAGTCACCTGGAAAAGCCCGTACATCCGTCTTGATCGCTGCATGGACCCTGACCACAAATATTTGCTCTGACCCTTATACTTGACCCTTATACATGCCAGACCTCTCTTCCAATGCCCTGTAAAGCTTCCTGCCTTTTCTTTGTTTGGAGCTGGCGGCCTCTTGCTTGCCGTCAGTCGGTCTCTGCCCGGGTGAATAAAGTTTGTTCCTCTTTGCTTTCACCAAGCTGCTCAGGTGGCCCATCCCTCCGCACCATTTGTTATAGTCCCCAACCCCTTCTCAGTCTCTCTCTCAATCTCTCTCTCCCCAACCCCTTCCAGGCTGCCAGGGCGGGGAGAAGCTTTCTTCCGCCACACCCTTCCGCCATGTTGTTTCCGCCACACCCTTCCGCCATGTTTTCCGCCACACCCTTCCGCCATGTTGTTTCCGCCACACCCTTCCGCCATGTTGTTCCCACCTCCCTCTGGCCCTGAAAGCAATGGACGACGCAGCTGACAGAGGACTGAAACGTCTGAGGTAAAGTAAATCATTCCCTTCCTTCGCGTTGTTTCCTCAGTTATTTGGTCACAGTGAAAAAGCTGACTAACATCAGGCTCTTGTTAATGTACAAGGGGCACAAGACAACCCTTTGTACAACATGGAAGAACCCCACAGATCACAGTAGCAAGTGGTCTACTTACCATCAACCGTGAAGTAGAACTTGGGACTGTATTTTGAGCAGTTGGAAAATTTAGCTTTGCATTTGTAAGGTCCTGAGTCATTGGCTTTGAAGATTGTTAGGTAAAAAATCCCAGGTTTGCCTTTGCCTTCCTTGGTTTCCAGGTGTTTCGTATGCAAAAACAATGAATAGGTGATTGGCAATGATGTGTTCTTGTGGGAACAAGTTAGAGACACATTTTGACCCGTTGTGATCGCGTGAGTACTTGAGTTCAAACTCGGAGAAGAGAAATCTGGAAAACAAAATGATTGTGAAAATCCTTTGGTGATAACTCAGTGGTTGGCTAGCCATAGTTTATAGGCAAAGTGCCAAGGACAGTGCATTCCCTGACTACTGAGACCCCTTGCAGTCACTAGGGAGGACACAAGCCGGTGAACTCTTCTGAGGTGGGTGACAGTCTTTTTTTTTTTTTGGTTTTTTGAAACAGGCTCTCACTGTGTAGTTGAGACTGACCTGAACTCACTATGCAGCTCAGGCTGGTCTCTAACTCACAGCTATCCTTCTGCCTCAGCCTCCTGAGTGCTGGGATTACAGGCGTGCTCCACTATGCCTGGCTTGGTGGGTGACAGTCTTGCCGTGGAGAATCTGTAGTAGGCTCCATTCACACTGGCTAGGTCAGCCTAGCATGGCGATGCATGCCTATGATCCCGGCACTCAGGAGGCTGGGGCAGGAGGATTTCCACGAGTTCCAAGGACAGTTTGCCTAATAGTTGATTCAAGTCCAGCTTCACAAAAGAAGAAAAAAGAGAAGGAGCAATGGGGGTGGGGGGGAGAGGAAGAAGAGGAAGAGGAAGAGGGAGAAGAAGGAGAAGAGGAAGAGACCGATGACTAGGCAGACTTGAAATTATAAACACAGTTCCAAGTTCCATGCCCAAGCCCTGTGTTGATGGCTTGTTTGGATAATTATTTTTTTAAATTTTTTTCTTTTGGAACATTTCAAATACAACACACAGAAGACTTCATGAACCCCTATGTGCCCATCACCCAGCTCCAACAATGGTCAACTCGTGATCAGTACCATTTCATCTGCCTCAGCCCCTTCTACTGCTACGGTTTGGATATGGTTTATCCCTCCGAACTTGCATGGAAGTTGAATCCCTACTGAGAGGTGCAATGATGGCGTGTAGAGGCAGGGCCTTTGGTGGTACCTGGGATTCCATAAGGTCTTCAGGTTGGGTCCCACAAATGCATCTGGCTTTATGAGAAGAGGGAGACCAGAGCACACATGCACATCTGCCCCCCCTGAGGGCCCTGCTGGCAAGAAGGTCATCCTCACGGGAAGCCCTTGGCCTTGCACCAGAATGGTGAGCCGAAATAAAATAATTTCTTTTTTTTGTTTTTAAATGACTTAGCCGAAACCCAACTGAGATCTTATTTTTAAAGTAAATCTCAGGCTCCACATTGTTCTACCCATAAAGTTCAATACTGAACAAGAGAAAAGTTGGGGCCAGGCATTTAGCTCAGTGGTGCCAAGCCTACCTGGCAAGTGTAAGGTCCTGAGTTTATTTTTATTTATTTATTTATTTATTGGTTTTTTGAGACAAAGTCTCACTATGTAGTTGACACTGATCTAGAATTCATTATGTAGCCAGGCTGGGCTAGAACTCACAGTGATCTTCCTGCCTCAGCCTCCCAAATGCTGGGATTACAGGCGTGCACCACCACGCCCGGCTCAGTGTTATTTTAATCTGCATCTCTTGAATGACTAGAGATGTCGAACATTTTTTCATATGATTATTTGCTGCTTTTACTTCTTTGAGAAATGTCTGTTTCAGATGCCCATTTTTGAATTGGGTCTTTATATTTGGGGGATCAATGAGTTTCTTTCAAAACACTTTAGAGTGTGGTGGCACATACCTATAAGCCCAGAACTCTGGTAGGCTGAGGCAGGAGGATCACAAATTTGAGTTCAGCCAATGCAATTTGTTGACTTAGCCAGACCCTGTCTCAAAACAAAAAATGATAAAGAGTTTGGAATGGAGCTCAGTGAGAGGGCCCTGGGTTTGATCCCCAGTATCAGGACAGAAAAAACAAAACAAAACAAAAAAAACCCTCATAGAATTTTTTTCTCTCCCTATTAAAACTCCAACCTTTCCTTTGTCCCTCTGACATGCCAGAGTCTACCCTAGCCTGCACATGTGCTTCTCAGATTGCAGTCTTCTTCTTTATTTTCAACTAAAAATTCCTTCTTTCGAGATTTTGGAGGTCATTATTATTTTAATTTGACTGCAAACAGTTTAACCTTCCTCTGTTCTCCTTGCTTTTATTTATTTATTTATTTATTTTGGTTTTTTGAGACAGGGTCTCACTATGTAGTTGAGACTGACCTGGAATTTATGAACTCAGTGATCCTCCTGCCTCATCCTCCCTAGTGCTGGGAATTCAGGCATGTGCCCCACGCCCAGCCTATTCTCCTTGCTTTTAGATGAGAATCACTAAGTCACCAGCTATAGAATTTTTCACACTTCTGAAAACTATTCAATCCTGAGCAAAGCCCACTTCTTTGACTCTTCAAATCATCTAACGCAAGTGCAAATCCCACTCGAAGGGCCTGTAACACTATCTGCTGTGGTGTCCCATGGTCCCACAGCTTCCAGTGCCATGTATTTTCCCTCTTCACTGTGAGTCACCCAGAAACCCAACCTGGTTCAGCTGCTTGTGCGTCACTGCAGAACAGTGAAAGTCTGTATCTCTAAATGATTTCCATATATGTGAAACTGTCACAACTAAAAAATTGACTATATTTAAAAAAGAATCATCAACTATCCAGTTAGCATTCAAATTCCCCTAATTGTTTTCATTTGATTTTGTTTACATTTGCATGTAAGTCAGGTTTCATGTGTCTGCTGTTTTGCTTTGATTGATTCCTTTTTTTGTCTTAAAAAAAATCTACTGGGCCTAGGGGTATAGCGAGTTGGTAGAGCACATGATGTTTGAGGCCTGAGGATCAAACCCAGCACCAAGACAAACAGCAGTCTTTGATAGCTTGTTTGTTTTTTTGTTACTTGGAAATGCCAAGAGGGCAAGGCCTGTCAGTGCACACATGGATCCCAGCACTGGGGAAGTCGATGCAGGAGGACTACGAGTTTGAGGCCAGTCCCGGCTTCAATAGAATTTGAGGTCAACCTGAGCTCTGTAGTGAATTCAAGGCCAGCTTGGACTACACAGAGAAACCTTATCACAAAACAAAACAAAACAAAGAAGGCCTTGGGATAGATCCCCAGCACTACAAGGAAAGAAAAAGCCTCCAAAGCAATTTAATAAAAACTGTTCATCATTAAAAAAGACAAAGAATTAGGGGAAATGTAAGAACATCTATTTTTTTTTTTTTTTACAATATTGGGTAAGATTAAGTCTTCTAAGTAAGACACATAAAAATAGGAGTCATAAAGAAAAAACTGAAAGTATTGACTACCCTACAACCTAAAAACTTTTCTGTGGCAAATTAAGTCAAGAAGAAACTACTTAAATCATAAATAAAACCAAAGAATTTTAAGGAATACCTGAGCCAATTGAAAATCAACAAGAAAAAAAATTAGTAAGTGGGCACAGAGTGTGAATAGATAATCACCAGAAGAAACATAACTGGTGATGAATCCCGTGCTGCTGGGACCAGTGGGTGGCTCGAGTGGAGGACAGACACATTTGTACTGCTCACAAACGCGGTCCACCACCCTTTTGCTGTTGGATCTGGATTATCACTATTTCCTCATCTTTCATAAGCTCAGCTTCCAAACAAGACCTCAGGTCCCTTTCCAACCAGATAACTCTTTCTAAATTTCCTTTCCCTAGGACTCCTGGACCTTTCATGGCCAATAACGTGAAGATACACAGCTTTATAGGTGACGAGACAACCGCATATGAAACACTGAGGTAGCTTTTCTCGCTCGTCTATCTGCCCAGCAGCTTGGGTCTAAGGTTTTACCCTACAGAGAGCTCTCAGGATCTCCTCTCTCCATCAAGATGATTCTTCCTGGATGTCTGCTGTCCCATTGTTCATCTTACAAGAAAAGTGGGTCAATCAATCAGGGATTGACTAAATGAATTATGCCTACTATTAAATACTGTACAAGTGTTGAGAAAAAAAGAGAAAAGCCAGCCAGGTGTGGTGGTGCATGCCTGTAATCCCAGCACTCAGGAAGATGAGGCAGGAGGATCACTGTGAATTCAAGGCCAGCCTGGGTCACATAGTGAGACTCTTATCTCAAAAAAAGAAAAAAAAAAGCTGGGTGTGGTGTCCCATGCCTGTAATCCCAGCACTCGGGGGGCTGAGGCAGGAGGATTGAGGCGGGAGGATCACTGTGAGTTCAAGACCACCCTGGGCTACATAATGAGCTCCAGGTCAGACTCAACTACATAGTGAGACCCTGTCTCAAAAAATAAAACAAACAAAAATCCAAAACAAATACAGAGCCAGGGATTTAGCTCAGTGACACCATGCCTGTCTCACAAGTGCAAGGTCCTGAGTTTGATCGCCAATACCACACACAATAAAAGATAAGTTAGCGACTAGTTTATTTAATGTTGGGGATATAGTTCAGTGATAGAGTACCTGCCTATAATGTTCAAGGATTTGGGTTTGTTTCCCCACCATTAAAAAAAGCAGAGAAAAACTTTTTATTATCATACCTACAAAAAGACTAGTGAGAGAGGTGTAAGGTGTATAGTAAGAGAGGTGTACTCTATAAGTAGAGAGGTGTGTAGGATTGGAGGAAGAACAACAGCACTTTGATTTCTTTTTGCAATAACAACAAGTGTTGTCCCCATCCTCCCTGGAAAATGATTTTATTAGTCACACTTCAAAGATGAAAGAAATTCAGTGGAAAATGGTGATATCACATGCTCCACCCTGTGGCAGCTGGTAAATGGAGATCCCATGTCACAGCAAAGCAGCTTCATTCTGTGATAGACTCTCCCAGCATGCACTCCTAGCATTGCTCGAATCATTAGACAGCAATTAGAGGTTGGTTGAAAAGCACCAACGACATCAATCCAGCAGCTGCTAGATGATGCAAAGAATAACATAAAACTGATCAGAGTCAGTGAAGAAATAGGAGAGTGCAAACAACATAAAAAAAAAAAATGTTCATAGAAGTAATGGAAGAAAACTCCCAAGCAGGGGAAAAGAACTTGACATACAGATAAGTGAGGCATATAGGACTCCAACTAGCTATGATAAAAAATAATCTACACCTAGACATATAATAGTTGTGATTCCAGAAACCCAACAGAAGGACAAAATTCAACAAGCAGTTAGAGAAAAGAAACAAAAGAAAGCTCATCAGAATCACAGCAGACTTCTCAACACAAAGCTTCAAGGCAAGAAGAGCCTGGAGTGAAGTATTTCAAATTCTAAAGGAAAACAACCTCCAACCCAGATTGATGTACCCTTTCAAAATTGATGGAGAAATAAGATAATTTCATGACAAAAGAGCACCTGAGGAACTGCATGAATACCAAACCAACACTCCAGAAAGTTTTAAGCAATATCCTAGGAAAAAACAATGAAGGTCACAACCCCAGGAAGCCCATTAGAATGAATCCATCAGGCATGACAAGAAATTAAATGCAAAGGGAAAGAATCTAACAAAAAGTCATGACAAGGATGAATCAATACATATCAGTTACAACCATCAATGTTAATGGTCTCAATTCACCAATCAAAAGAAATACACTGGCAGAATGGATCAAGAAGCAAGACCCAACAATGTGCTGCATATAAGAAACACAATTCAGAAAGAAACTCAGAGACTGAAAGTTAAAGGGTGGAAACAATACTCCATGGGACAGGAACCTGAGAAAAAGGAGGAGTAGCTATCTTATTTGCAGATCAAATGGATTTTAAACCAGCACTTGTTAAGAGAGACAAGAAAAGGACACCACATCCTTGTAAAGGGAAAAATCCAAGAGGAAGCGATGACAATCATCAATATATATGCACCAAACACTAATGCACCCTACTATATAAAACAAATACAAATGGACATGAAAAGTCAAATAAGCACTGATAAATAGTAGTGGGGGATCTTAATACCCCACTGTCACAAAAAGATAGATCCACTAAACAGAAAATAAATGACAAAAATACTAGAACTCAGTCAAACTCTTGAACAAATGAACTTAACAGATGTTTACAGAGTGTTCCACCCCACAGAATCAGAATACATATTATTTTCAGCTGCACACAGTTTCTTCTCCGATATAGAACACATACTTGCTCACAGAAAATGTTTAAGGAATTGAAGCTCTCCCCTGTATATTAGCAGACCACAGTGCAATGAAATTGGAAATCAATATCAAAAGAAATCAGAAAAATTTCATAAACACATGGAAATTGAACAACATACATCTGAATAACCAACAGGTCTCATAGAGCAAATCAAAGAAGAAATTAGACAGATTCTACAATTAAATGACAGTGTCCATACAACATATAGGAATCTATGGGACACAATGAAAGCAGTGTTATAAGGGAAATTCATAGCAGTGAATACGCATATTAGGAAAACAGAGTGGGCTCAAATAACCTGATGCTGAACCTCCAGCTTCTAGAAAAAGAAAAGCAGGACAAACCCAAAGGAAATTCCCAAACAAGGGAAGAAATTATAAAGATCAAAGCAGAAATTCATGCAATGGAGACTAAAAGAATGATACAAAAAATCAGTGAAGCAGAGTTGATGCTTTGAAAGAATAAACAAAACTGACAAATGCTTAGCCAACTTTATTTAAAAAAACAGCTGGGCCTGGTGACGCACGCCTGTAATCCCAGCACTCGGGAGGCTAAAGGCAGGAGGATCCCTGTGAATTTGAGACCAGCCTGGGCTACATAGTGAGTTCCAGATCAGTTTCAACTACATAGTGAGACCCTGTCTCAGAAAAAAAAAAATTGAAAGAAAGAAAAGACTCAAATCCATGCAGTTAGGAATGAAAAGGGTGAAATTACAATAGAACCAGCAGAAATCCAGAGGATCATTAATACCTACTTTGAGAACCTATATGACAATAAGATGGAAAACACAGAAGAAATGAATAGATTCCTAGATATGTATGAATTACCAAAGTTGAACGAAGACCTAAAAATTCTAAACAACCCAATATCAATCAATGAAATTGAAAACATAATTAAAAACTTACCAAGAAAAGCCCAGGTCCTGATGGCTTCACTGCTGAATTCTACAAGACATTTAGAGAACCTTTGCCACTACTGTTTAAACTCTTCAATGAAATTGAAAGGGAAGCAATACTTCCAAATTCATTCCTGGAAGCAAGCATCACCTTGATTCCCAAAGCAGAGAAAGACCCAACCAAAGAAGAGAACCATAGGCCAATCTCACTAATGAAAATAGATGCAAAAATCCTTAATAAGATACTGGCAAATAGAATGCAGAAGATCATCAAGAAGGTCATACACCCTGACCAAGTGGGATTCATTCCAGAGAAGTAGGGCTGAATTAACATACACAAATCAATAAATGTAATACACTATATTAATAGAGCCAAGGACAAAAGCCATATGATCATCTCAATAGGTACAGAAAAAGCAATTGAAAAAATCCCGCATGTATTCATGATAGAACAAAAAAACCTACAAAAATTGGAATAGATGGTCTCTACCTCAACATGATAAAAGCCACTTATGAAAAACCAACAATCTATCATACTAAATGATCCAAAAATGAAATCCTTCACACTTAAATCAGGAACAAGACAAGGATGTCCACTATCATCACTCCTGTTCAATATAGTTTTGGAAACAGCCACAGCAATTAGACAAGAGAAAGAAATAAAAGAAATAAAGATAGGAAACGAAGTTAAATTGTCATTACCTGCAGATGACATAATCTACATAGAAAACCCCAAGAACCCCACTAAGAGTCTTTTAGACTTAGTAAATTCATTGGAATAGCTGGATACAAAGTCAACAAACAGAAATCAATAGCTTTCCTTTACACAACAGACTCACCAAAAGAGGAGCTGGAGAAACAACTCCCTTCACAATAGCACACAAAAAAATGAAGTACCTAGGAATCAACCTAATGAAAGAAATCAAAGACCTCTACTCTGAAAACTATAGCACTCTGAAAAATGAAATCAAACAGGATATCAGAAAATGGAAAGACATCCCTTGCTCCTGGGTAAGAAGAAACCAATATAGTGAAAATGGCCATACTTCCAAAACTGAGATATAGATTCAATGCAATCCCGATTGAAATTTCAGCAACATACTTCTGCTTGAGACCTTCAGAAAACAATCCAAAAATTCATTTGGAAAAAGAAGAGACCTAGAATAGCAAAAGCAATTCTGGGAAATAAAGACAAGGCAGGGGGTATCACAATCCCCAACTTGAAACCAACTTGATAAAAACAGCATGGAGGGCCGGGGATTTAGCTCACCGGTTTGGTGGCCTGCCTTGCAAGCACAAGGACCCGAGTTCAATCCCCGGTACCAAAAAAACCAAAAAAAAAAAAAAAACCATCATGGTACTGGCAAAGAAACAGACCCAAGGAACAGTGGAACAGATTAGAAGATGCAGAAACAACTCCAGATACACTCAGGCTCCTCATCTTTGACAAAGGAGCCAAACATCCTAATGGAGGAAAGACAGCCTCTTTAATAAATGGTGCTGGAAAAACTGGGTTTCAACTTGCCAAAGATTAAAACTAGAACTGTCTCTCTCACTATGCACTAAACTAAAATCAAAATGAATTAAAGATGTAAATATTAAAACAAACACTAAACCAGCTGGAAGAGAGTTTAGGTAGAACTCTTGAAGTCATTGTCATAGGAAAAGATTTCATAAACAAAACACCAGTTGCCTGTGAACTAGCACAAACAATGAGCAAGTGGGATCCCTTCTTATTAAAAAGCTTCTGCACAGCAAGAGAAATGACCCACAGTGCTAAGGGACAACCCACAAGGTGGAAGAAAATTTTTACCAGCTGCTCCTCAGACAAAGGTCTACTATCTAGAATATATAAAGAACTTAAAAGAATCAGACCTCCCAAATTGAAAGACCCAATCCAAAAATGGGCATCTGAAATGAAGAGACGTTTCTCAGACAAAGAAGTAAAAATAACAAATAAACATATGAAAAAGTGTTCACATCACTGGTCATTCAAGAGATGCAAAGGAAAGCAAAGAATGGCTGCTATCATGAAATCAACCAACAACAAATTCTGGCAGGGCTGTGGGGGAAAAGGAACCCTTCTCCACTGTTGGTGGGAGTGCAGACTGGTGCAACCACTATGGAAATCAGTGTGGAGATACCTCAAAGAACTAGGCTTAGAAATGCCATTTGACCCAGCCATCCCTCTGCTGGGTGTCTTACCAAAAGAATTAAAAGAATCCTATCACAGTGATATATGTGCACCCGTGTTCATAGCAGGACAGTTTGTAATTGCTAAAGCTTGGAAACAGCCCAGTTGCCTATCAATGGGAGACTGGATAAAGAAAATGTGTTTTGTTTTGTTTTATAAAATGGAGTACTACTCAGCCATAAAGAATGAGAAATCAAGGGCTGGGGATTTAGCTCAGTAGTTCGGTGGCCCACCTTGCAAGCGCAAGGACTGGAGTTCAATCCCCGGTACCGAAAAAAACCCCAAAAAAACAAAAAACAAAAACTGAATGAGAAATCAGAGACATTTATAGTGAAATGATACTCTTAAGTGAGGTAAGTAGGACACACACGTATAAATACCGAATCGTTTCTCTGGTGTGAGAAACTGAAAGTGTAAAGATGAAAAGGTATAATAGGTAATGTGAAATAGGAAGAAAAAGTGCAAAGGGGAAGGGGAAGTGGGAGGGGTAGAGGAAAGGAAAGAGGGGAATGGAATTAACATGAGAAAAGAAAAAATGGAAACAAAATCTTTTTAAATACAGAGGTGTGGAGGGGTTGAAGGGAGGGCAAGGGAATGGGGAAAAAATAAGAACCAATATATATTACATAAAGGTACAAATTTCCAATGATAAATGTCATTATATTGTATACCTAAAATGTACCAATAAAATTAATTAAAAAAAAAGAAAACACCAGTGACAACAAACTTAGAAAAATTCCATTCTAAAAACAATCTCAGTGCTTTCTCATTGAATCTCAGGGAGGAGACAGAAAACAGTGCAACTTCCTCCCTAAAATCAATTTGTGTGTGTGTGTGTGTGTGTGTGTGTGTGTATTGGTACTGGAACCAAACTCAGGACCTTGCATTTGCCAGACAGGTGGGGCACCACTGAGCTACATCTCATCCCTCAGTTTTTGTTTGTTTGTTTGAGACAGGGTCTCACTATGTAGTTGAGACTGATCTGGAACTCACTATGTAGCCCAGGCTGGTCTCGAACTCACAGCAATCCTCCTGCCTCAGCCTCCCGAGTGCTGGGATTACAGGTGTGCTCCACCACCCCAGACCTCCAGCCCTAAATTTTTGTTTGTTTGTTTGTTTGATTTTTGGTACCGGGGATTGGACTCGGGTCCTTGCACTTGCAAGGCAGGCCACTGAACGGCTGAGTTAAATCCCCGGCCCAAGCCCTAAATTTTTAAAAAGAGTATATAAACCAGGCATGGTGGCACATGCCTATAATCCTAGCATTATGGGGAGGCTGAGGCAGGAAGATTGCAAGTTCAAGATCAGCCTGGGCAGATTAGAAAGATCCTTTCTCAGAATAAAGTAAAAAGGGTTGAGGCTAGAGCTAGTGATGGTGTTTGGCTAACATGAACAAAACGTAAAATAAATGAAAGCATAGAAACATGACACGTGAATATTCATATTTCAAGCTGATCATCTCACCGTTTCATTAGAAACGATTTTGCTGAGGGAGAAGTAAATGAAACTTACCGTTTGGTCTTTTCAGGGTGTCACAATCCAGTATAGTTTTTTGAACTGAAAGAGAGGGTGGGGAAGGAAGCATGAGAAAGTTCTTTTTCTACAGTGTGTGTGCGCGCGCGCGCGTGTGTGTGTGTGCGCGTGTGTGTGTGAGTGTGTGTGTGTGTGTGTGTGTGGTCCCAGGGATCAAACTTGGGACTTTTCGCTTGTGAGGCAGGCGCGGTGCCACAGAGCTAAGTCCCTGGCCCCCCTTTTCCACGTTTTGGCTTGGAGATTCAAGTCTCAAAATGGCCTGTGGTCCTACACGAGACAGAAGAAAAGATGCCCCAGAGGAGCAGTTTGTTCAGAAGGCTCCACATTCCCCGGAGCCGGCTCGGCGATCCTCACAGTGGGCAGCGCTGACAGCGGCGAGTTGCTGTGAAGACTTCTTCTTTTTCTTAACCAAATGAAGGAAATGACGGGATCAGGGCCAGTTTACACACTCTGACTAGCTGGTGTGACCAAGCTGTGTGTTCCTCCGTGACTTCTTGTAAGAAAGATGTGGTCAGAGGTGGTGAGGTGGCTGAACTCAGACTTGCTGGGGATTCGGACAGCTGGAAAGAGACAGAAAATGAGAAATCTGTTCTGTTACCTCCGTGCCACCTTACCTAATTATCTCCGCTCAGCCTAGGACCTGGTGAATAACTAGGATCTTCTAACTATAAATTAGAGCTACCTCCCCAGCCCTTTAAATTATTTATTTATGTATGTATGAGTTTATTTATTTTTGAGACAGGGTCTCACTAAGTCATTTTTTTTGGGGGGGGAGGTTCTGGGGATCGTACTCGGGTCTTTGTGCTTGCGAGGCAGGCAGCGGAACCACTGAGCTAAATCCCCAGCCCATCACTAAGTCATTTCAGTTGCCTAGTGTGAGCTCAAACTTTGAGATCCCCCTGCTTCAGCCTCTCAGAGGCCTGGAATTACCAGTGTGGGTCACCACTCCCAACTACTACTTTTCTGTCTTCAGCAGTTCTGTAGGATTTCGTGAATGTTTGGATGAGTGTGCTTTCAGACACACGTGTACAATTCCTCTTTTGATCGCGGGCACCTTGGCAAATGAAGGAATTGGATCAAACAAGCTTTCACATCAAACCACTTTAGCAAATCAAAACTGGGATTGTTAGAGGTGGATATTAGTGGAGAGAGAATGGGTGTAGGGTGTGAAGGCATTTCAGGTCAGGACAAATGCTGCCACATCACTAGAAAATCCAATCCGGCTCATTCGTGCTAGCCATTCTTTTTTTTTTCTTTTGGGGTTTTTTTTTTTCTTCTTTTTTTGTACCAGAAATCAAACTTGGGTCCTTGTGCTTGTGAGGAAGGTGGTGGCATCACTAAGTTGAATCCCCAGCCCTTGTGCTAGCCATTTCAATAAGATCAAGGTTTGTTAAAAAAAAATCGCTCATGGCTGGGTATAGTAGTGCACACCTGTAATTCTAGCACTGAGGAGGCTGAGACAGGAGGATCAAGTTCAAGGCCAGCCTGGGCTACACAGAGAGTTCGTGGCCAGCCTGAACTACACAGTGAGACTCTGTCTCAAAAAGTCAAAAGCCAAACAAACTACAACAATAACAAAACCACCTTTATTTTGAGACAGGGTCTTGTTAAGCTGCTAAATTTCCCAGGTTGTATTTGAACTCATGATGATCCTCCTGCCTCAGCCTCCTAGAGTATTGAGATTACAGGAATGGACCGCTATGGCTTTTTCTATCTTTATGCATTGATTATCCCTGGCGACAGAGTGCTAACTAAAACATGCCTCCCACTCGGCCCCTCATGGTCACTGAGGGAAATGGGAGGCCCATTCTCAATGGGGAATTCCCTTCAGCACACTTAAAAACTGGAAAAAATGTGAAGTGGTTTCCACCACATCCAACCAAAGTTGGAATTCTTGCACTGGGCTGTAGAGCAGTGTTGTGCAGACCTGGAATTTTCCACCCGCACCCACCAGTGGGAGAGACAGTCACGCAGGGCCTCCCAGCAGTTCTGCTTATAATCACAGAAAGCTGACCACACCTAACTGCTCATCATCTCCTGGGAACTGGCGGCTTATGTTGTAAGAGCATCTTAGGGCTGGAATCACTTTCGCATCTGTTCTTTGTTAAAAACGACTTTTTTGAGATATAATTCCCATAATGTTCACCCATTTAAAGCACAGAGTCCAGGTCCCTCTGGTACAGTCACAAAGCAGTGGCAGCAGAAGAACTCAGTTTTAGAACACTTGCATGAGCCCAGAAGAAAATCCCATACAAGACGAGATATTTTGGAGACCTTAAAAAGCGATAATGTTCTATGTATTTCAATGGAAATTCATTTGTGATGGACAGAAGGTACAAAAAGTGCATTGCAAGTATGTATGATTATATACTTATTAGGTAATACATTTGTGTGTGGGGAAGCTGTATTTGACATCATTTCAATATTTATTATCTTATTTATCTTATGTACTTTTTTCAACATCAATGGTGCATCTCTATTAGAAATAAGAACTGAAGTGGTTCACACTGGTGCCCATAATCCTAGCACTCTAGGAAGGTGAGGCAGGAGAGTCACAAATTTGAGCCCATTCTGGGTGACTCAGCGAGACGTTGTTTCTTTTTTTTCTTTTTTTTTTGGTTTTTTGAGACAGGGTCTCACTATGTAGTTGAGACCGACCTGGGACTCACTATGGAGCCCAGGCTGGTCTCGAACTCACAGTGATCCTCCTGCCTCAGCCTCCTGAGTGCTGGGATCACAGGTGTGCGCCGCCACACCCGGCAAGACATTGTTTCAATACAAAGTTTTTTAAGGGGCTGGGGATGAAGCCCAGTGTGAAAGGGAGAGGAGAGGGGAAAGAGAGAGACAGAGACGGCGGTACAGAGACAGAGTGAGACAGACACAGAGAAAGACACAGACAGACAGACATACAGACAAATAAGCAATGAGTGTCCAGTGGCTGTTCAGGATGAAATTGCCACTGATAAACCCGAATGAAAAATTGACATGATTTTCCCTGCAACTCTATAATCTTCCATTAGGTGGCGCTGGACCACTGCCCAGTAACTGCCTGTAACATCTTGTTTTGATTTCTGCTTTTCTTTTGTGTCATTAAAAAAAAAAAAAAAAGGTTAGGGCCGGGGATTTAGCTCAGTGGTTCCACCGCCTGCCTCCCAAGTTCAAGGTCCCCAGTTCAATCCTTAGTACTGAAAAAAAGTTAAATCTCCTTCATAACTACTGTATAATCTGGGTCAAAGGGGTAAACTAAACAAGGGACTTGGAATTTAATTCACAGATGAAAAAATACATTGGGAATATTATTGCTTTCTTTTACTCCTATAAAAATCCATTCCTGATATCGTGATCATCTCAGGTGAAAGATGCCACCAGCTCCTTTGGAATTGTTCCTAAATCTGAGTGGGCTAAAGTTCTACCTTCTCACCACCAGTACCTCTCTGTTTTTTTTTTTTGTTTGTTTGTTTGTTTTGTTTGTTTGAGACAGGGTCTCACTGTGTAGTTGAGACTGACCTGGAACTCACTATGTAGCCCAGGCTGGTCTTGAACTCACAGCGATCCTCCTGCCTCAGCCTCCCGAGGGCTGGGATTACAGGTGTGTGCCACCACGCCAGGCACCTCTCTATTTTCTTATTTTATGATCCCTGCTACTGGAAAGATTTTACCCTCAGTGGTGGTTCCTAAACAGTGCGTGGTAAGCCTGTGCTGGTGATTTTATTTGTGTCTCAGTGGTAGAACATGTGGTCGGTGTGTGTGTGAGACCCAGGGTTCAATGCCGAGCACTGCAAAGTTCATTAAAGTTCCTGGTAGACAAGGCACAACCTCGTTTGGCTGATTTTACATCAAGTCGTAATTCCAGCTGGAGGAATTTGAGCAGAGTAGTAGAGCAAAGGCCCTGGAGTTGAGCCCCAGCTTTCCCCCAGCTAGCATGGTGCTGTGGACTCGTCATAGCTGTGCCAGCCTCTAGGACTCAGCCAGGTGCATGTCACCCACCCTTGTACTACAGTAAATGCCAGCTCCCAGCGCTGCATCTTACTCGGCGTGTGCTGTCTCACCCACAGCAGCCACCCGGAACTGCGCATTGACCTCAGTGTCACTAACCTGACAGTTCCCAAGCTGGGTACAGAGGGTCTGGGTTCACTTTGGCTCACAATGGGCCTGCTCAAGAGTGCTTCTCTTTCCTACTTGAAATACCCAGAATGCTATGTGCCTAAATTAATGAACTAGCCGGGCGTGGTGGCACATGCCTGTAATCCCAACACTCGGGAGGCTGAGGCAGGAGGATCGCTGTGAGTTTGAGACCAGCCTGGGCTACATAATGAATTCCAGGTCAGTCTCAACTACATAGTGAGACCCCGTGTCAAAGAACCAAAAAAGCAAACAAAACAAAACACATAAATTAATGAACTAAAAATCAGGCTTCTTGGTTTATAAACAGCCACTGAAGCATCCACTGTTTGGAGCAGGGTCCTGTTTCACTTTGTTGCTGTAGTAGGACTGAGGATTGAACCCAGGGCCTTGGCATTGAGCTACATCCCCAACCCTTTTTGATCTCACTGCATCTCAGGCTGGGCTTGAATTTAGGATCCTCACACCTTAGCTTCCCAGACCGCTAGGATTACAGGTGTCCCATGCCCGGTGGTTTGGAGCAGTTTTTATGATCTTATAGTGTAAGTGCTTTCCGTGCAATGTCTGGGTCCGTATCTAGGACGTACTTATATTAAAATTACCATTTCTTGCTCACCTGAAATTCAAATTTAACTGAAGGTCTTGGATTTTTATTTAGTAAATCTGGGGACCCTACGTTTTGTAAATATGCACAGCTGCTCAGCCATCACCACTTTTACCATTCCACGTGCTTCTGTTGCACCTTGGCAAGGGATCCCCAAACCCTCCTGAGTTTCAGGCAAAACTGATCTGCGTTGTGTCTCTATAGATTTAGGGAAGGCTGTATTTTTAAGGGGAGAGAACCGGCTGTTACATAATTTAGTTAAGACCTAACTATTTGCATGAAGAGTTTGGTTTCATTTTTTCAAGCAAAACCACAGAGGAACCAGCTGTCCAACACAGCAGTGCCTGTTGTCATCGGAGCGACCTCCCGTAGCAGGTATGTGGATTATCTGAATCTCTCGGTGCTTACTGATCACAAGGGTCACGTGATGCTGCGGAGACTGAGAGCCTCTTGGCCTGGTCCTGCCAGTGGGGGGAGGGGCTCCCCAGGCCCAGCCCAGTCAGGCAGAAAGCGGTAGGGCGTGATGTCAGGCTCCAGGAGGCCACGTTCAAGCTGCACTGGCAAAATCCTGGCCCCCGGCTGCCTAGGCCCCATCCCTGTGACCTAACTAGAGGAAATTTTGCGGTGGAGGTGTTTTGTGCTGTGCCTCATGCCTCAGGGCTGCAAAACGGCCACCCGTGGATTCAGATTCACACCTCTCTCAACATCCACTAAGGCTGAAGCAATTCAACCTAGGGACACTGATGAAAGATGGCTATTAAGAAGGCAGCCAGCCTTTTCTAAGTGCTTCATACGTATTAATATGTCTACTCCTACCAGGGGTGAGGGCGCGCGCCTATAATCCCAGCCCTCTGGAGGCTGAGGCAGGAGGATCACTGACAGTTCGAGGCCACTTTCGGCTACATAGTGAGTTCAGGGCCTGCTTGACTATAAAGTGAAACCTTGACTTTAAAAACACAAAAGTTTTATCCTATAAACACACCCTGAGGTACATACTCCCTTTCTCTGCATTTTGCCCTCGAAGAAGCAGGCTCAGAGAGGTTAAGTCTCTCAAGATCGCGCGACCCGCGGCGCACAAGGTCTGTGGAGCCGGGGAAGGAAGGCGGCTGGGCTCCTGGGAGGAGGAATCGGGGTCTCCCCTGGGAGGTAGCTGCCCAAATAGGCAGGGGATGGTGTTCCACGCAGAGGGGACGGCACATGAAAACTGAGACAAAGGACGTTTCAGGGCATTAAAACAAACAAACAAACAAAAAAACAACTTGAATGTTTCCAGTGGGAAACAGAGTCCGATTTTGGCGAGGGAGAGATCGTGTGAGGACCCCGAAGATCCCCAGGAGCTCCTCTCGCTGCCCCGGTGACTTGGCCAGTGGCTCCGGCACGAATCGCTCCCACAGGGCGGCTTCCTGGGTTGGAAGAGGGCCGCACAGTGTGGGACGGGACGGGAGCCACGCGGGCGGAGTCCACGGAGGGTTTACAGGTGCGCGGGCGGCTATGCCCCTAAAACCCGCCCTTCTGAAGGCTTAGCCAGCTCTGGGCTTGGGGATGTGCTGGCTGGGGCTCAGGGAAGGGAAAAATCCGAGTGCTGCCTCTCTGGCTGACTCCGGCTCGTCCCTTCCTGGTGATTTATCGCTATGGAAACTGAGCTCTTCCTCTCCTACCGGGGCTGCTGGGGTGCATTGTTGATGCCACAGGCACGCGAGTCACAAGTTCCTTCCTCTTTCCTGCTGCAGAAATACTACAGTAACCTACGTGGCCCAGGGCTGCAGCTCACACCTGAAGAGCCAGGCTTGGGAAAAACAATTGGCTCGGATTCCCTGGGGCGAGTGGGCCCCCTGGGTCAGCAGAGAGGGAGGGAACACAATGAGTATTGGAGAACAATGGGCCCCACTTTTCCCCTTCCTCCGGGACCCTCTGAGTAGGGGTGTAAAACCTATCCACGAGAAAAGGACAAATTTCTATAAAATGTATCGACAGGCAGTGGCGGGTAGTGTTGGGTTAGGCGGCAGCAACTAAAATGCGAGGTCCCCTCGGGTCCCGCCAGGGTGGGATCCCTTCCGCTGTGTGTGCCGGCAGTGAGATCCATGGAGGCGCAGCGTGAGCAGGAAGGGGCTGCGGAGGAGGGCACACAGGAGACCGGGCACCTGCAGGGGCATCGGTGCCTTCAGTGTTCACAGGAGACTCAGATGCGGTCCGCTAGAGGCCCGGTCAGAGCCGGCTCTGCTGGGGTCCACCAGACCCACAGGCTGGGCCTGGCGTCCACATACTTGGGCCAGGTCCTGGGACAGAGCGACCCAGAGGGACCCGGAGAAGGGGACTGGAGCCCCTTGGGGGAAAGGTCTTGGAACCCTTCTCCAGAAGTCGACCTAAGGGATCTCTCTCCAGGCCGCATTCACTGGGGACAAGGACACTCCCCACTTAATGATTTCACTAGAAGTATTTGTGGATGAAATTGGCCTTGACCTCACGCCGGGCAACATTTTGTTTAGGAGCTGGGCATTTCGGCGGCTCTAGAACACTTCTCTGTCTTGAACATCTGTGATCTTCCTTAGGTGCTGAACGGTCCTGTTTGCTTTGCAGTTAGGATCCCCTTTGATTGAGAGCAGTCTGCTCCCTCTCAGCCTCTTGCACGTTCTAAGTAGCAGCCTGAACTATGCATGAGCTGGTAGAATAAAACCTGCTAAACAGCTCGCCTGACCTTTTCCTCAAAGGTCTCGAGGTCCGGAGGCTTTGCCACCGCGTGCTCAGGGAGTCGGCACAAGGAGGGGACTTCTGTGCGCTTCTGAAGGACTCCAGAGAACTGTGCAGTCAAAGGCTGGGGTGGGAGGCGATCCCTAATGCAGTGATCCCCCGATTTCGCTTCAGGATTCACCCCTCTGCAGTAGTATCCTTCAGGAACGGGAAACTGGCGCCCTTTATTAATTTTTTTCCAGTCTTTCTTCTTTTATTGGTACATTTTATTTATTTGTTTTTGGTACCAGGAATCAAACTCAGGACCTTGTGCTTTCGAGCCCGGTGGCAGCACCATGGAGCTAAAACCCCAGCCTCTGTTTTAGATATCCATAATGATCCCATTCATCATAGGGAAGTTGGACCTGTACATGATGTATCTTGGTTCTTCTTTTTTCCCCTTCCCATCCAAGCCCTCCACTCCCTCCTTATTTACAAAAGCTTTATTTTCATTTTCTCCTTCTGTTCTTTTATTTCTTTCCTTTCTCTCTTCCCCATTCCTATTCCCCTTTCTATTTGAATGCTTTCTTCCCACTTCCCAATATCTATTATATATTTTAGTCCTTTCCGTTTCTCACCACAGAAACAATGCATTATTTAAACATGTTTTTAAACAGTATTTATTTATTTATTGTACCAGGGATCGAGCTCAGGACCTTACACTTGTGAGGCAGGCGGTAGAACCACTGAGCTAAATCCCCAACCCTTTAAACAGTATTTAAACAGAGAGGTCAAAATCCGATTTATTTCACTTAGGAGTATGGTCTCAAGGCGCTTTCATTTAGCTAGAAATGTCTCAAGCTTATCCTTCTTTATGGCAGAGTATTGCTGTTGTATAAAAAAACTCCACATCTTCATTGTCCATAGATCGGTTGATGGACATTTGGACTGTCCAAGATTTAGCTGATATAAACTGGCATCCTTTTAAGAAATAGACATTTTTCAGCCAGCCATGGTGACGCATCCCTGTAATCCCAGCACTCGGGAGCCTGAGGCAGGAGGATCCCTGTGAGTTTGAGACCAGCCTGGTATACATAGTGAGTTCCAGGTCAGTCTCAACTACATAGTGAGACCCTGTCTCAAAAAACAAAAAACAAACAACAACAACAACAACAACAAAAAACTTAAAAATAGACATTTTTCAATTCCAAGATTGTAAAAAAAAAAATGTTTTTAATTGAGATAATATATATTAAATATGCATTTGTGGTAAATGACACAGAGGTGTGTTTTTTGACCTTTCCCCTAGGGGTAACATTTTGCAAAACTACAGTGTAATATCATAACCAGGATGCTAATGTTGTCAGAATCCACAGATTGGCTGGCCTTTTCCCAGTGTTACTGTTACTCACTTGTGTCTGAGTGTGGGTGGTGGTGGCTTCATCTCCATCCATCCAGCTTCATCTCCTGGGCAGTTTCCCAAATCCAAGAGCACAGGCGAGGAGACACCTCACAGTTCAAACACTAGGGGAAGCCCTCCTGCCCTTGTATCGTTGCTCCAACTTCTTTCCAACAGCCCATACCCCCAACCTCTGGACCAACGTCCCCTAACAAGTCGAGTATTCCTTACCTGAACTACTTGGGACCAGAGGTATTTTGGACTTCTTTCATATTGTTGGAATATTTGCATGTGTATAGGTGAGGCATCTTGGAGATGAAACCCAAGTCTAAACATCAAATTCACTTATTTTACTCGTCCTTTGTTATGCATAGCTTAAAGATAATTTTGAACAATATTTTAAGTGATTTTTGTGCCTGAAACAAAGTCTCCTGGTATGAAATTTTCCACTGTGGCACCATGTTTGTACTCAAAAGTTTCTGATTTGTGGGCGTTTCAGATTTTTAGTCTTGGATTCCAGACGCTGAAGTAGTAATCTGTCCTCCATTTAAATTTTTTTATTCTTTCAAACATATTTTATAGATAGAATCATATTTGGAGGGATTGGATTCTTTATCTCAGTATGATTTCTGGACATTCGTCCATGTGTGTGCCTGTGGTTGTTCCTTTTTATGAATGAATAATATTCCATGACGTGGATGCGATTGTATTTAACCGTTCATCTACTCAAGGACAGGTAGGCTGATTTTAGATTATCAGGAAATTGGAATTGCATGTACAACTGCTGTGAAGATTTGAATACAGGGTTTTGTGTATATACGTTTATTTCTCTAGGCAACAGGTCCATTTTGAAACAGCTCCAATTGAAGCAGGTCCTTGATATTTGGGTGGGGTACATCTGAAGACCCTGCTAAGTTACCTCACTCTCACACAGAATTAGCCGTGTTTGTACAAGCTCCTGGCTTCATCCTAAATCATCAGAATCTCATTTGTGCCCCCGGCGTATTCCTGTGCATATTCTCCTGTCCCGACTTAGCCGCCTTTTTGTTTTTATGATCTATTTATTTCAATTCTGTTTACTCAGGTAATGTAGCTGCGAAGAAACGGAAAGCTTTAAGACAGTTGTACGGAACACAGTGAAAGATTACATCCCAGAATAAACTCGGAGAATATTTCCTACTCCACGTATTTCGACTGTTTCACACTTTGGCCTCTTCTGTCACTGTTCGAGGCCAAAGGTTTCCGTACTTCTGGGAATTTCGAGAAGTCCTGAAATATTTTTCTTCTACAGGCACTATGTGAGGAAATAAGGGTTCAGGACGGCAGTCAGCCAGCCTGCGTTCCTACTGACTCCACCCCTCAGAGGGGCTGTGAGTGCTCAAATGTGTGTATGAACCTCTCTGAGTCTCATCTGAGTCTCACTTCCCTCGTTAGGGGGAGAGAGAGAGAGAGAGAGAGAGAGAGAGAGAGAGAGGGAGAGAGAGAGACGGAGACGGAGAGAGAGAGGGAGCATCTGACTCATCAGACTGAATGGAACGACCCATGAAAAGCGCTATAAGCACCGCATAATTGTCAGCTATTACTCCCGAAGGGAAAACCCCATGGGAGAGCCTTGAGCTAAAGGATAATTATACGAGAAAAATCGCAACTCATAAAAATATAAAATGCAGGTAGGTCGAATAGTTTATTTAACTTATCACTAAGTAAGGGAGCCAGGGAGATGTCATAATAGGTCAAAGGAGAATCAAAGAGCATATATGTATATGACTAAACAGATAAACAGATGAAATGGATGGCTGGATCGATCTCTGGATAGAAGATATCCATCATTGGAGAAGCTGAAATGAATTTAATAGATGCAGAGCTCCTCAGTGTCGTCAGGGCAGTGACCGACTGTGGTCACCTCCGCCTGACCGATGTGCGTCTCTCTGTATGTGAATCGCTTGTGTTACTACCAGAATTCTGTAACCTAGGGAGATAAAAAGTGTTTCAGAGACGATGAAAAGCAGAGACTCAGCCTGAAAGCATGCACTGGACCTCGCCTAGTTGTCACTGAAGATGCTTGCGAAACTTCTGGGTCCGTCTCAAAATTTCTGTAGTTTTCCCCGATATGTGTTCATGTGAGAAATTAAGTTAAAGGCAAATTAAGTGACAGTTCAAGATGCTCCTATCCCGGTAGCGTTTCGTTAGATCGAAATCCACGCGGAACGGCCATCGGCAGGCAGGGCAGAGATTTGGTTTGCGTCATTAAGATGTTCACAGCCCTCTTTAGGGCCAGCTCCTGCCCTTCTCAGGGTTGGTGGGGCCACAGCGGGACTGATTCACGCTAATGAAACCATGCTACGGTGAATATTTGTAGAGCCACTTAAAAAGGGAAACTATCTCGCGGGCCCATTTGTAGACCCACGTTAGGTATTACGGGGAGAGTTGGGAAATCGTTTCTGCTGTGTGCGGGAACTTCACGTTCCTATATTTGAACACCAGGGTAAGTGTGCCCAGCACCTCTGGATTCAGACTCTCAGCCTGACTCAGCCTCCTTGTTCCCCACCCTCCCTTACACTGCGACTGCAGGGTTCTGGGCCATCCATAATTTGTGTTTTGCCCAGGAAGGGTTTATTGCAGTTTACACAGGGTGTAAACCTGTGACTCACTAGGAAATAATTTTAGGGGACATAACAAAAAGTTTTTACATGCTTGACAAATCATCTGTCCTAGGAGATATTAAGGCCTCTGAGATCTTACTTGTGAAATTGCTACCTCCTTCCTTTTTCTAAAGCTCAGGACATTCTCTGGCTTTCAGGCTAGGTGCTGGAGGGGGACAAAATTGCTCCCTCCCCTTTGTGACCTGGCCCCGGGGACAGCCCTGCCCAGGATAGCACCCACCTGCTTGGCCCAAATGACCGGACAGCAGAAGCCCCTTGGGCAGGAGCCGTGTTTCCTTCCAAAGCAGGGGTGGAGGGATTGGCAAAGAGGGGAAAAGAAAGACCTTAGCAGCCTTTGCAGCCCCCAGCACCTGCACCTTCTGCAGCTGTGCTGGCCACAGGTGACAGTTAATCGTGAGAAGCAGCGGACACCTGCTGCTGCTGGCCCCAGAGAACTAGCTGGGCTGGGCAGAGCCGCATACACTGTGGCAGGGAACCAGCCTGGTTAGTAATGTGTCAATATGTGAATGTACTTTTCTTTCTTTTTTTTTTTTTTTTTTTTGTTTTTTTGGACCAGGGTCACCGCTTGTG
>NW_022900935.1:50291287-50293150 GCF_012274545.1 Fukomys damarensis | reverse complement strand
GTAGCCCTGGCTGGTCTCAAACTCGCAGCAATCCTCCTGCCTCAGCCTCCTGAGTGCTGGGATTACAGGTGTGCACCACCACACCCGACTTGAATGTACTTTTCTTGTCAGTTCACTGCACCCCCCTGCAGAGGTGGGCGGACCATAGAGAGATGACATGAACACCACCAGCCACTGTTCTTATCTCTGATTCTGTGTTTTCTGCTGCTTCTTCCTAATTCCTCACATCAACCTATTAGGAGGACAGATTTCTACAACCTAGCAGTTCCAAGCTTTAGACACAGATTGGAGAAATGACTGCCACCATTTCCTGGGCAACCAGCAAGGTTCTGGCACTTTCAGAGACCGCAAGTGTGAGGGATGGGAAGTCACCCAAAAGAGGAGAATAAACGCCATTAAAGATGCCTTTAAACCAGGCATAGTGGTGTGTGCCTGTAATCCCAGCAGTCTGGAGGCTGAGGCAGGAAGGTCACTGTGAATTCGAGACCAGTCTGAACTATAGCTAGGCTCTGTCTCCAAAAAAAAAATTATTTTAATAGAAAATGGGCTGGGAGTATAACTCATTTGGAAGATCCTGGGTTCAATCCCCAGTACCAAAAAAGGAGGAGGGTTCATTTCTGTTACAGAGTTTGGATATAAAAGTAATCGCTGGACACAGGTACTGCCTGGGAGGAAGCCTGCCTCTCTTGGTGCCTCCCACCCCCAGGATTAAAGAGGTTCAAAGCCAGGACCTGGCAGAGGATGGGAGCTCCGCTGCTAACAGTTCCATTTCTGTCTCACCCTGGCTTTCGGTGGCCAACCAGAGAATCAGCCCTTGTCAGATTTCTTTTGAGTACATTTAGCATTTGCTCAGCAATCAAATTCCATTCCCACAGCCAGTGCCTTCATAGCTTGAGAGAAAATGCTCTCATTGCAACCGTGTATTTTGTCTGTCTCCTTCTAATTTGAAAATACTTCAACTCCCCTTTAAAGCCTTGCCTGCGTTAGTTTCCACGGTGCTGTGAACTTCACAAATCTCTAGATAGCTATTAATGTTATGCCATTGCTACTGAATACTATTGTACTGTTAGTAGAGGTATAGTTGTCCCGTTTATAGACATTTACTAGTATATAAGTTTATTTTAGTGTTTGTGCTATAATTATAGGCCTCTCTTCTATGATTGAAGGTGGTATATTATTTGTTTTTGTTTGTTTTGTTTTGAGAAAGTTCTCACTGTGTAATTCAGCCCAAGCTTGAGCTCAGTTACACAGCCCAGGCTGGCCTTGAACTCACACTGATCCTCCTGCCTCAGCCTCCTGAGTACTGGGATTATAGGCATGCATCACCATCCCAGGCAGGGCGATCCATTATTGGTCCTTAGGGTTGGTCAATACGCAGTTTGTATTTGACACTGTGATTGGTGCTGATTTTATTACTTTAGCCAAAGTGACAACATAGCTGTTGTTCTTAACTGGTTCTCTTTCTCTCTCTTTGTTTTTGGTACTGGGAATCGAACTCAGGTCCTTGTGCTTGCCAGGCAGGCAGTGGAACCACTGAGCTAAAACCCCGGCCCTTAACTGGTTCTCTTGGGATGCCCATATCTGGACTGCCTTGGGCTCATTACAACACTGACCCATTCCTATAGAACTGGGTACTGGGCACTAATATAATGTAGCCTCCCATTCCAAGTAAACGGAGATATTTGGATCCTGAGACAGAGTCAAAGGCCAATACCTACACCCTGAGGATACCACTGAAAAGGAGACATCAAAAAGAAGTCTCCAGGGCCAGGCATTTAGCTCAGTGGTTCTGCTGCCTGCCTTACAAGCGCAAGGTCCCAAGTTTGATTCCTGGCAGCAAAAAAAAAAAAAAAAAAAAAAAAA
>NW_022900935.1:50264273-50291239 GCF_012274545.1 Fukomys damarensis | reverse complement strand
ATCCCAGCACTTGGGAGGCTGAGGCAGGAGGACTGCCATGAGTTCAAGGCCAGCCTGGACTATGTAGTGAGACCCTGTCTCAAAAAAGAACAAACAAACAAACAGTATGGGCAACAGAAGTGACCAACTGACCAATGTGAGGACTGAATGTCAGATCTAGAAGACAGGGCTATTGTCAGTGACCAATTAACGAGAGATACCTTAAAAACAAGAGAACCTGAAAAATGGGTTCATCGCCTCATAGGTGATGCAAATAAGACTAATGTAAGATTAGTTAGACTTAGTGAAAAATCAGAAGATGGCACAAATGAAATTAAAAAAAACATGTTTACTGAAATAATAGAAGAATTCAATCCCAGGTACCACCACCACAACAATAATAGTAGGAAAATTTTCCAGATCTTTTTTTTTTTTTTTTTTTGTACCGGGGATCAAATTTAGGACCTTGCCCTTGCCAGGCAGGCGTGATGCCATGGAGCTAAATCCCTGGCCCTAAGGGAAAAGATTTTAACATACAGAGAAGTGAGGATATAGAACTCCAAATAGCTATGATCAGAAAGGAAGCTCTCAGGATACATCATAATCAAAATTTCAGAAATCCAACATAACAATCGTGAAAGTGGTTAGAGAAAAGCAATCAATCACTTATAATGGTAAATACATTAGAATTATAGCAGACTTCCCAACCCCAACATTAAAGGCCAGGAGAGCTCTTGGAGTAAAGTGTTTCAAGCCCTAAAAGAAAACAGTTTCCAACCATGGCTGATATGCCCTTTAAAATTATCTTTCAAAGCTGGGCGTGGTGGTGCACACCTGTAATCCCAGCACTGGGAGGCTGAGGCAGGAGGATCCCTGTGAGTTCCAGACCAGCCTGGGCTACATAGTGAGTTCCAGGTCAGTCTCAACTACATAGTGAGACCCTATCTCAAAAAAAATAAATAAATAAATAAATAAAGTTATCTTTCAAAATTGATGGAGAAGGGCTGGGGTTTTAGCTCAGTGGTGCCACTGCTTGCTTTGCAAGCACAAGGTCCAGAGTTCAATCCCCAGTACCAAAAACAAAAACAAAATTGAGGGAAAGCTGGGCATGGTGGCACATGCCAGTAATCCCAGCACTTGGGAGGCTGAGGCAGGAGGATTGCTGTGAGTTTGAAACCAGCCTGGGCTACATAGTGAATTTCAGGTCAGTCCCAACTACATAGTGAGACCCTGTCTCAAAAAAACACACACAAAAAAGAAACCAGGCCAGGTATGGTGGTGCACGCCTATAATCCCAGCACTTGAGAGGCTGAGACAGGAGGATTGCTGTGAGTTTGAGACCAGCCTGGGCTACATAGTGAGTTCCAACTACATAGTGAGACCCTGTCTCAAAAAACAAAGCAAAACAACAACAAAAAAATTGACGGAGAGGCCTGAGGATTTAGCTCAGTGGTTCTGCTGCCTGCCTCAAGAGCACAAGGTCCTGAGTTTGATCCCTGGCGCGCGCGTGTGCCCCCACCCCAAATGGAGAAATAAGATATTTTCATGATAAAATGTACCTAAAGAAATTCATGACCAGGCCAGGGATTCTCAGTGGTTCTGCAGATTGCCTCACAAGTGCAAGGGCCCAAGTTCGATCCCCAGTACCAAAAAAATAATAATGATATAAAAAATAAATAAAAAAGAAGAAATTCATGACCACAGAACCAACATGCCCCAAAATTCTGAAGGGTATCCTAGTAGAAGACAATGAAGCTAACAATGACAAAAGGTCTGATAGAATGAATACACCAGGCAGGGTGGGCAGGTAAATAGTAGGGAAAGAGGGAATCAAATTACCGTTATTTGCAGAGGACGCGATCTTCCACATAGAAGACCCCCAAATCCACCAATTGTCTTAAATTTAACAACCAAGTCCAGTAACATTGAAGAATATAAAATCCAGGGCCAAAGGTGTAGCTCAGCAGCACAACACCTGCCTGGCAAGCGTGAGGCCCTGAGTTCAATTCCAGGCACAAAAAAATAGATAGAAAGATAGAGAGTAATCAACACAAAAATCGGTAACATTCCTGTACACTAATTATGAACCCACTAAGACAGAAATTAGGGGAAAATTCCATTCACAATAGGACAGAGAAAAATTGAATACTCAGGAGTTAATCTAACCAAGGAAGTGAAAGACCTCTATAATGGAAACTACAGCACTCTGAAAAAGTATATCAAAGAGGACATCAGAAAATGAAAAATATCCTGCTCCTGGATAGGCACAATCAAAATAGCCAAAATAACCATATTTCCAAAACTGATATACATACAGATTTAATATAATTCCAATCAAAATATCCATAGCATTCTTCACAAAACTGGAGAAAACGATCTCCCCCCCTCCTTTTTTTTTTTTTTCCAGTACCAGGGATTGAACTCAGGACCTTGCGCTTGCAAGGCAGGCACGGTGCCATGGAAAAAGCAATCCTAAAATTCATTTGGAACCAGGTGAGATCCAGAATAGCAAAAGCAATCCTGGGTAAAAAGACCAAAGCAGGAGGCATCACAGTCCTGGATTTGAAGTTACATTACAAGGCTACATTGACAAAAACAGCATGATACTGGCACAAAACCAGACCTGAGTATCAGTGGAACAGAACAGAGGATGCATAAACAACCCCAAGCACATTCAACTATTTGATCTTTAACAAAGAGGCTGAAAACATACACTGCAGCAAAGAGGGCTTCTTTAATAAATAGTGTTGGGAAAACTGGCTACACACATGTAGAAGATTGAATCTAGACCCATGTCTCTCACTATGTGTTAAACTAAAATCAAAATGGATCAAATAACTAAACGTTAAAATGGAAATAATCTGCTGTGAGATAAAACAGGTAAAACTCAATGTCATACATGTAGGCAAGGGTTTTCTGGATGGAACCCCAATTGCACAAGAAATAACATCAAGAATCAACAAATGGGCCGGGCGTGGTGGCGCACGCCTGTAATCCCAGCACTCGGGAGGCTGAGGCAGGAGGTTCACTGTGAGTTCGAGACCAGCCTGGGCTACCAGTGAGTTCCAGGTCAGCCTCAACTAACTGCCTGGAAAAACCAATAAACAAATAAAGCTTTCACAACACCTGTAATCCCAGCACTGGGAGACTGAGGCAGGAAGATTGCCATGACTTTGAGGCCAGCCTGAGCACATGATGAGTTCAAAACCAGCCTGAACTACAGAGTGAAACCTGTCTCAAATTATCCCTCCCCCAAAATAAGTATTTCCTCCTTTTCTGTTGTTTATCTCAGGTATTTTGTCGTAGAAAGCTGATTATCACAACCACAATCACAATGGCACTCTCAGGATTGTCCAGTGGGGACGAATTCCCTGCTGAATACGAAAGTTATATTTGCCTGGGGGGGTTGTTTTGTCTACCATAAAATATTTGCAGCCGGGCATGATGACACATGCCTGTAATGTGTCAGCACTCTGGGAGGCTGAGACAGTAAGATTGGAAGTTTGAGCCCAGCCTCAGCCTAAGCAGTTTGGTGGCTTAGTAAGACTCTGTCTCAAAATAAAAAAAATTAAAAATGCGGGTGGGATGTTGATGTAAAATATTTATGGATTCAACTGTTTTATATAATATAAGGCTACTCCCATAGAAAATGACTCAGCACAAAGGAGACAGTTGCAAAATGGAGACAGACCTAAGTGGTTTTGTTTCTGGTTTTTGCGTACTGGGGACTGAACCCAAGGCCTTCCCACTGAGCTACACCCACCCCACCCCTCTTTAAAGGAGAGGTTTAATTTGACAGCTGTTTGGGGGTTCTAATCCATGAGCAATAGCTCCAAGACAAAACCCTGGTGGAAGGGCCTGACGGGGGAAGCCGCTTACACCGTGGCCACTAGGAAACAGAAAGAAAGGGTGACTTGGGGAGGGAAATGCACCTTCCAAAGTCAGACCCATGTTTTCCAACCAGGTCCATCTCCTTATAGCACATTTAGCCTTGAACTCACCAAGGGGTCAATCCACGGATCAGTGTAGCTCCCCCGTGATCCAGCAACCGTCCAGAACCAGCTCTCTGAGCACATGAGAATTTGGCTGGCATTCTAGATCTAAACCACAGCGTTGTGCCCCTGGCCTCCTGCAGCCCCGGGTCCTCTCAGTGTGTGAACTGTATTCAGTCCATCTCTGAGTTGCTACAGTCTTACAGCTCCAGTGCTGCTGAAAAGTCCAAGTCCAAGGGCCTGGAATTTAGCTCACTGTATGCCACTGCCTGCCATCTTGAGTTCGATCCCCGACACCAAAAATAAAAAAAATTTTTAAAAAAAGAGAAAAGTCCAAGTCCAAAGTATCCTCTGAGACTCAGGGCAAATCCTTAGCTGTGAGCATGGTAGCCAGGGAGCAGGGAGCCCAGATCTTTAAAAAAATTATTTTAAATTAATTAATTATTTTTTAAATTTGTTTTTGGGACAAGGTCTCATTATTTGATTCAGGCTGGCCTTGAAGTCACTCCTCTGTAGCCCAGGCCGCCCCCGACCTCACAGGGATCCTTCTGCCTCAGCCTCCCAACTGCTGGGATCACAGGCAGTGCGCCACCATCCCTGCAGGGTGAAGGGTGAAGATCCTCTCCCTCTTCCCAGGCCAGTGCCAGGGTCCTTCAGGGGGAGAGATCAGGCCTCAGGCTCTGTGGGCTGCTGTATGGCTGATCTGCTCTCAAATCTCACTACTTCCTTAGGCCTGGGAGGCATACTGCTGCTGGGCCCATAATATACTCTAAGGGGCCCAAATTTTTAAAAATTTTGTGTTTTAGTCCATATTTGCAGTAGATAGTGATTATATTCTTTGTGGGAGTTGGTACTTGTACAGTACACGACAGATCTGAATTCTTTTTTAATTCCCTTCTACTCGCCCGTCTCTTGATCTCCTTCCCATTTGAGAAAGATTCCCCTATTTTCTATTATCTATCTTTTATCTTGGGAGGTTCTTATATAAAAGAAACCATGTGACCCACAAACTGTGGGTCTAATTTATTTCATGCAACATTATGGTCTCAAGGTGCATTTACTTTCCTACAAAGGACTCCAGTTTATCCTTCTTTACGGCAAAGCAGTACTCCGCTGTATGTAAATACCGTATTTCCTTTATCCACTCATCTGCTTGTGAACATACAGGCTGCTCCCAAGACTCAGCCATTATGAGTTGTGCTGCTGTAGACGTGGGTACGCATGGATTTGAACTCACTCAGGAAGACGTTAAGAAAAAAAATCCATTCACAATGACACCAAAAAAATGAAATACTTAGGAATTCACCTAATCAAGGAAGCCAAAGACCTCTACACTGAAAACTTCAGTATTCCGAAAAAGGACATAGAGGGAGAAAATGGAAAGATATCGCCTGTTCCTGGGTAGGCAGGACAAATGTGGTCAGAACGGCCATCATTTCAAAACTCATACGCAGACTTAGTGCAAGCCCAATCAAATACCAACAGCATTCTTCACTGAATTGAAGGAAACAATACTAAAATCCATCTGGAGCCAGAGGAGATCCAGAATAGCAAAAGCAGTCCTGGATAAACAGAGTACAGCGGGAGGCATCACGATCCTGGATTTGAAGCCATAGTACAAGGCTGCAATGATAAAAACAGCACGGTGCTGGCTTGAAAACAGACCTGAGGATCAGTGGAACAGAATAGAGAAGCGAAAACTACCCCAGGCAAATTCAGCCACCTGATCTTTGACCAAAGGGCCAAACATACACACTAGAGGAAAGATAGCCTCTTCAATGAATGCTGCTGGAAACATGTTTGTTTTTTAATCCAGGAAAATAAAAGAGAACTTTTAGGTCAAAGAAACATTTTAAATATGTTAATACAGTCTTATTTAAACCGATGTAGTTGTAACATACAATTTGTAATTTTTCTACAAAGACAAGAATTCCTATGGTCACAATATAATAAGTAGACCCTCGGGTCACGACCACCCTGACGCGCACATGACTTGGGTTACAACCAGATTTTGGTTTTAACTTACGAACAAAGTATTAAGTTATTTAATACCCATTGTTTTTGCTTCTATGTAGTGTCAGATGCAGATTTAACCCTTTAACCATTCTGGAAGGAACACTACATCCTTTCCTGTGTGAGGTTAATCGAGAAGTCCTGGGCCCATGTCTCTCTAAGGACCCTGGGAGCTGCCTAGAAGAAAGCAAGGCCTAAAATTATACAGGAGAGAGACTTTGAAGGCCACTGACCAACCCGAGTTACAATCAGCCTTCTGGAACAAATTGAGTTTGTAAGTCAAGGGTGCACTGTACAAGCCTATCCCCGGGAAGGGCCTCTAGCAGGGATGAACAGCGCAGAACGCTCCAACATGTGCCATGGCCTCCTTTTGCCCAGCTGCCCACTTTTCTGAGAACCACACTAAAGCTGTAAGGGCAGCATAGCCTGGCTCTCAAAGCAACGATTTTGTGCCTCTCTCCTTGGGCTCCTGGAGACAAGGGAGTTAGCAAAAGCAGCAATTCAGAGGGGGCAGCTGGGGCCCAAACCAGACCGACAACTCCTGTGACTACTACCGTGGTCTTCACTGTTGCTCTGTGTTTGTTGTTCTGAAAGTAAAGGGAGCCTGCTGCAGGTGGTTTGCGCCTATAACCCCAGAAATGTGGGAGATGGAGCCACAGGATTGCAAGCTGAGGGCCAGCTTGGGCAATCAGTGAATTTACTGAAAGCCCTGTCTCAAAAAATTTAAAAAGTAAACATGAAAAGACCCGGGATGCAGCTCAGGTTCAATGTCCGGGACCAGGTGTGGGGCGGGGGGAAGAGACAGACAGAGACAGAGGACGGAGAGACAGAGAGGAGACACAAAGGGACGGAGGAAAGGGAAGAAGAGAAGGGAAAGGAAGCAGAGGAAAAACCATGACGCAAGCAACATGGAGGGAGTCTCCTCGGTGGAGCTGGGAGGCTATCACGAAGCAAGACTCCGGAACTTTTTAGCTGCGGCTGAGGAAGGTGAACTTTGGCCACCGACCCTCTGCGTGCATCTAGAAAAGATCTTTACATGGTGCTCAGAGACTCGGGCTGCAGGTCCAGAAGCCAGCAGATTCTTTTCTATGGACTCTTTTTTTGTTTTTCATCAAGTACAGGCATTCTTTTCTTTATCTTCTGTTGATTACAAAGCCTTATCATGCTGCATCTATTGTTTTTTGATTTCAGTGGCATTCTTACCTCTTTGCTCTGCTTGCCCACTTAAGCTCCACTTTCCCTGCCTTCTTGGGGACACCGATCAAGCTCTAGGGTTGGTGGCTCCCAAACTGTGGTTCCTCAGACCCCAAACGTCTGCAGTTTCCAACTTGAGTAGGAGAAGAGTGTGCCCGGTTGGTTAAATGTGCTTCCCCACGTTTCTGCTTTCTACCGAGCCTGTGCGGTGGGCAGATGGGAGTGTTGTTCCAAGGTGAGGAACATAAGCCTCCGTACACCTAAGGTAACAGAGCCCGGGGAAGGCACTAGAAGCTTCTGACTGATTTGTAGTGTCACAGGCGTGTCCCTTGGCTAGGAAATGTCCTAACCCAGGGGATAGAGGACCAGCCCTGCTCATCAGCTCTCCAGGCTTGCTAAGATCGTGGCCACAGGCTGGGAGAAAGGCTGTGGCTCTGATTTCTAATCCCCACAGTCTTGAAATAGATAGAGGCCTGACTTCCCTGACACCCGGAACTCTGGAGTGTCTGTCACTCGTCTGCCCTTTTTTTTCCTCTCCAGACCCACCCTGCACCTGGCTGCTCAGAAAAGCCACTTCCTTAGCCTTATGCCAGCAGGATGCTTTTTGTGCTGCGATTTGGGCCTGTTTTACTTCCCGGATACCCAAAGGCAGGAGCACAGCCTATAGATAGACGAGTTGCTTTTCTGCAAGTTATTTCATAAAAACCGAGGGGAGGAGGAGGAGGAGTACAGAGTCTTCCCCTTAAAAATTGCAATACCGAGAGGAATGGGTTGTTAGAGGACTAGAAAGACAGGAAAACATTTTGGAGTAGAGATAAAACAGGACTGAAGAAAAACAAGTCCTTCCTAGCTGTGGGGAGCCCCTACCCATCACCCTCCTCTCCCCTGTAGCTGTAACTCTTGTTCTGGTACAGATAAAATTGACAACTATGTCTTGTAAACAAAGTTTACGAGGGCTGGGGACATACCTCAGGGACATACCTCGGCGGCATCAGGGCTGCCTGGCAAGCACAAGGTCCTCAGTTTGATTCCGGTATGGGGGAAAGAAAAGTTTACGACACTTTGTTCCCATATGATTCATAAGACACTGTCTTCTTTTAAGGCAAAGTTACAGAGCTGTCTGCCCTTTTCCATTTCCAATAAACTGGCCACATCACTTGAAAAACCACCCCTTTTCACAAACTCTACAAAAGCTGGAATTTCTCTTTGTTTCTTGCTCTTCCTTTGCGCAGGAGTCTGTTAAACTGGTGTTCACTTTAAACCTGAAATAAAGTCCTCCTGTTTCAGCCGGTGGGTCTCTCCGGTCTCTTGGCTTCCTGCAACGGAGGGGAAGAACTGCTCTTTTCCCTAGAAAACAGATCAGTGCACCCCTCACTGCCAACACTTCATTATGGAGGGAAAAGGAGCAACATATTTCCTTCTAGCTGCTTAATGCCGATTGGCCATAAACCATGGGAATTTGGGCAGTGAAAGATGTTTGATCTAATGAGATATGCATCTTTTTGTTCCCTTCTTTAGGGGCAAAGTCATCAAAAGCACTGGCCTCACTGTTAATTTGAAGGCCTGGTTGTATAATACGATTTTTGTATACAATACAATACTTTTAGCTGGGTGTGGTGGTGCACCGCACACCTATAATCCCAGCACTCAGGAGGCTGAGGCAGGAGGATCGCTGTGAGTTCGAGACCAGCCTGGGCTACATAGTGAGTTCCAGGTCAGTCTCAACTACGTAGTGAGACCCTGTCTCAAAAAACAAAACTAACTAACTAAATAAAATAAATAAAAATAAAACAATATAGTACTTTTAAAGCCAAATGTCTACAGTTGTAGATATCTACAATTATCATCAGGGATGTTAAACATTATTAGAAAATTCTAGGCCCCGGGGATTTAGCTCAGTGGTTCTGCTGCCTGCCTCGCAAGCACAAGGACCCAAGTTCGATCTCCAGTACCAAAAAAAAAAGAAAAATTCCACTAAAGATGTGTCCTAGATTGGGTCTGTTACAGTTGAGTGGGCCCAAAATAGTCCAAGTTCTTGTGTGAAATACAGAAAGGATTGCCAAGCGTACACCTCATAGTATGTAGTAAGTAGGTACATTTATTCAACATCACAGGGTGGCAGCACCAGGAACCGGCAGAGGGATGAAGGCAAAAAAGGGACTCAAGAACTCAAAATTCCGGTGTCTGACCCTAGGCGCCTCCCCGTCTCTCTCCTTGGGGTCTGATCTTCTGCCTTAAGCATTGCAACCTCCTCAGTTTAAACCTGGATAATCATTGGGGTAGGTTGTGCTTATGGTTGAATGAGGGGAAGGGAGTGACTCTCCATATTTCCCAATTTTAGGATTGTGGAGGTGCGGATGAATCCTTAGGGCGGGGCTGCAGTGGGACAGGAGTGGCTCACTCAGCTCCTTTGTGTTTAAATACTATTGCGGGCTGAGAGCCCTGGTCCCAGATGAACTGAAGGTAGAAGTTTCCCCTTTCTACAGCTACTTCCCTCTGAATAGGGGTATTGGCCCTACCTACACAGCGACCAAGGAACTCTCGACCTGATTGATCTAGGAGCTCAAGGAGGCTGAGCCCTTCCTTCAAAGATTTCTTGAACCGTGCGTGGATGAGGAGCAAGTCCTGATCTTGAATTGTGGTCACTACCGGGAGTCTGATAGGAAAGGCATCTTCAACCTGAAGCGGAAAAGAACCTGGGTTCTCACCTTCCTTGCCGGCTAGGTTGTCTGGTTGCCCACTTCTGCTGAGGTCTCTGAAGGTCTCTGGATCGCGGATGCCTTCAGTGTCTGGTGAGGTCTCTTGGTTGCTATGTGATAAAGTCCCTGGTGCGTCGTCTGGTGAGGTCCTTCCGAGGTTTGGTTAACCTCAGCTCGACAGATGTTCCAGTTAAGGGGGCCCAGAACAGTCCAGGTTCTCATGTAGGACAAGGAAAGACTTGACCGGTGTATGTAGTGTGCAGCTATGTGTATAAAAGGTCATTGGGTGGTAGCAGCAGCAACAGGCAGAAGGGAGAAGGGGGAAAAGGCCAGACTGTGGAAACGACTGCTCCCCTTCAATTCCATTTGGCTGAGAAGAAAGATGTGTGCCTCGTTTTGGAAACAGATGACTAGGTAGCCAGACCTCAGAAGGAATGTGCACTGCGTGTAACCTCAAAGTGTCATGGTGCTCTTAGGAATTGCTTTAGGGCCGAGACCTAGCAAATTACTATAAATGGATTATATATATTGAAGTTTTTGTTTCTTTGTTAACTGTAACTGGCAAAGCGTGCTATTTGGGGCCGTCCCCCTTTGTCCCTCAGGCCCACTAATGTCTAACTACTTGCCTAACATATATAATACTTGCCACATTTACTCCCTTCCCCGCTCCTGTCCCCCACCCCAAACTCTGGCAGTGGGGATTGAACCCAACGCCTCACTCATGCTAAGCCAGCATCCTACCACTGAGCTATATCTCCACCCCTTTTTCATTTTATTTTGAGGCAAGGACTCACTAAGTTGGCCTCAAACTTGGGATCCTCCTGACTCAGTCTCTTTAAGCAGGTGGGATTACAGATATGAGCCCCCGACTACCCCTGGCTTCCTTCTGTTTTGGCCCAAAGTAAAAGTTTCCTACAATGCTCATTTGGCACTAATCTTGTTATTTGGTTTCACTTTTTGGAATGGGAAAAAGGACATCATTTGGGATCAAAAATTTGTAACCTAATGCCAGGTATTGTGGGTACATATAATTCTAGCTACTTAGGAGCCTGAGACAGGAGGATCTGGAATCCATGGCCAGCCTGGGTGATTTATGCGAACTTGTTTGAAAAAAATAATTTGCACATTCAGATACTTGGTCCGTTGGGAAATCATTCTAGGGTATGCTATGAGTTGTAGAATGTAATTGTTCTCCTTTCCAAAATATTAACATTTAGCACTCAGGAGGCTGAGGCAGGAATATTGCTGTGAATTTGAGGCCAGCCTGGGCTACATAGTGAGTTCAAGACCAACCTGAATTTCATAGAGAGACCCTGTCTTAACCTCCCCCAAATACAGTATTAACATTTGTTTTTTAATAAAGCATCACTTTCCCATGATATCCTAACAATATTAGAATCATATGTAAAAGTATTATGTCTTAGAAGTTTATTTGGAATTTAAAGTTTATTTGGACATTTATCACTTGCTTGGAGGTTACTCTGAGCTGCAAAAATTGCTTATTCTATCTAAAAATCACTACTTGAAGCCAACATCTACTTTACTATTCATGATGTTTCCCTTTTCCCCTCGCAAATTGACATTTGGTTAGATGGGTGGGGATTTTTTTTTTTTTTTTTTTGTACCAGGAATCAAACTCAGGACCTTTTGCTTGCCATGCAGGCACTGGTGGGGGTTTTTTTTTTTTTTTTTTTTGTACCAGGAATCAAACTCAGGACCTTTTGCTTGCCATGCAGGCACAGCAGTGCCACTGAGCTACAACCCTGGCTTCTTTTTTCTTTTTTGAGACAGGGTCTCACTGTGCAGTTCAGGCTGGCCTTGAACTCATGGCAATCCTCCTGCCTCAGCCTCTCGAGTGCTGGGATCACAGGTGTGCCCCCATACCTGAGTAAGCGTGGGGATAATTTCTAATCAGTTGACGAAGAAGATACAGTAGTTTGCAGTGGGAGATGAGGGATGGGAAACCACAGTAACAATCATAAACAGTACCACAGAAGAACATTTGTTGAGGAATAAATGGGTTAAGTGTGTATTGTTCTTCAACAGCTTTTCTCAGAGCCTCTCTTGAACCATCAGAAAGGAATGTTTTCTTGCTGGAAGCCACTAGTTCTTGGTTCTTGCCCTGAGGCAGAGAAATCTGGCTCCTCTTTCCCTCTGTTGAAAAGGGTCTCCCTTGAAGAAGAAGAACTGGTGTAGAGGAAGGCACTTCAGGAAGAACCCATCAGAGGAAGTCCTGCCTCTATTGCCTGCTGAAGAAAGGTCTGACAGGAAGACTGAGGAGGTAAGGTCTGCAGAGGAAGGGGTGGCTGTGGCCGCGGGAGGCAGGCAGACATTCTCAGAAGTCGATACCTACGGTGAGTTAGGAAGGATGTGCAGCATTTAGTCCACAGAGAAGAGGGAAAGGACTCTAGTCGGACAAACAGGATTGGGAAAGGCATCAACACAGGATGCCTCCTGAGAGCTGTGCGTTGTAGCAGCCAAAGTGTGGTGAAGGAAAAGTGTGATGAGAGTCCAAGCTGGACGGGTAAGTGAGGGCCCGTCACGGAGGGTCCTAAACCGGCTTTTTCGGGAGGATAATCACCAGGTTTCAAAAGTGAAAGAATCGGATGTATCCTGTAGAAAACACCCCATGGCCCAATACACTGTGTGCGTTTGGGACAAAGGCTAGAAAAGAGGGTGAGGTGAGGGCACAGCAAAGCCCATTGCACAGGCCAGAGAGGGCCTCCCGATTCCAGGAATTCTACTGTCAGATGTCCCTGGTGCAGCCCCCTATGACAAAGCCTGTGATGTTTTGGAAAGGTGACTCCAGGAGAGACAGGAGGCCCCGATTTAAACTGTGGGGACAGACTCCCCTTGGGGAGGAGGATATGGGAAAAGCAGGGAGACCTTGGTAAGTGTCCAGTAAGGAGACACTTTGAGTGGAGGCTGGAGACGGGAAAAAACCCTCACCCTGCCATAAGGGGATCCCCAAATTCAAACGAGACAGAGGGAGAGTCAAAAATAGAGAGACAAATGTCACTGAGCCTTTTTTTTCCCCCTTAAACAAAGCAACTGCATTCAGTGGGCCCTCAGGAAGGCCAGTCATTTCCTGAGGAGATATCAGGCCAGCCCAGGCCTCATTGTTCTGGGTTTTCCAGCAATGGCTGCCATTACCTGACCAACGCCACAGTAGGTCTCTCTGGTGCCTCTGGAGAAGTTACCAAGTTGTTTCTGCTCTTCACTGTGCAGGTTTCTCATTGGGGGCTACTGGAAAGTGTTTTCTGTCCCCCAAGACATGACCCAAAGGCAGAACTGACTGTACCAGGCAGCCTTCGCTTTCAGGATGTGGCCAGTGTGGGTCCAAAGGGACCTGATGCGGCTGGGAGCCCTGCTGACTCTGCTGCTCTGTGAGTTGTCACTGACCCCACTGCCTCTTACCTTCCAGAGCACTGAGATTCTGAAATCAACAGATTTCTTCTGTCTCTTCCAGGTTTGAGCCTCGAGAGTCAGGAAAACTGTAAGTCGTGATATTTCTACCTTCCTCTCTCTTTCCTTTTTATTTATTTATTTTTTTGGTACCGGGGATTGAAGTCCGGTCCTTGTGCTTGCAAGGCAGGCCAAGAACCGCTGAGCTAAATCTCCGGCCCTCTGTTTCCTTCTTTGATTCCTAAAACTGGGGCCAAATGGCTTGGGATTGATTTGTATCACAATAGAGGAAAATATTGCAATGGGAAACAAACGTTTATTGCATTTTGGAGTCATCTTTAGAAGCACTTGTTCTAAACCATGTTCTACTAAGTGCCTTTTAGAAGCAGCATTTTAAAGTGTTGAGGAATGCTTTTAGAATCTACCTTTTCTAGACCCTGGTGGACTGCTGTTTGTTGGAACTGGGAAGGTGATAAAGAAACAAATGATTCCATAATTTGTGGTTGTTTAGCCAAAAATTGTTTTGCATATTTTGCCTCATTCCTGGATGCTAATTTTTATGTCTGGGTTGTAGGAAGGGTTGAACTCAGGGGTTTTGTGTTGAGTTACATCCCTCATCCCTTTTAAATTTGAGACAAGATCTTGCTATATTGCTGAGTCGCCTAAGTTGGACTCAAACTCGTGATTCTCCTGCCTCAGCCTGACAGAGTACGAGGATTGTAGGCATCCACCACCAGCTCCCCAATGTGTGTTTTGCGTTTTTGTTCTGTTTTTTATTTTTCCTTCTATTTTTACTTTTTGGGATCGAACTCGGGTCCTTGTACTTCTGAGGCAGACGGCAGAACCACTGAGCTAAATATCTGGCTCTTGTTCTGTTTTTGAGACAAGGTCTCACTACATAGGTCAGGTTGGCTTTGAACCCATTACGTAGCCCAGGCTGGCCTTGAATTCACAGGGATCCTCCTGCCTCAGCCTCTCAAGTGCTAGGATTATAGGTGTGCTCCACCATGCCCCACCTTTTTTTGTTTTCTGTTTTGTTTTGTTTGGCTTTTTGAGACAGGGTCTCACTATGCAGTCCAAACTGGCTTTAAACTCACTATGGAGCCCAGGCTGGCCTCAGACTGGCTGAGATCCTCCTGCCTCTGCCTCCTGAGTGCTGGGATTACAGGTGTGCATCACCACGCTTTTCTCCTATTTTTGTTTCTAAAGCTTGCTTCTGTTTTCTTATTTCCTCCCAACTGTCTTAAATAACAAATCAGTTTGTCAGATTCATGAAAACAGAACAATGTTGAAGTTGGTATGATGACTCTTTTTCTCTGAAATGATTTTTTTTAAAGTACCGCATTCTCATTTTCCCTCCACCTGTGAGGCTACAGTTGCATCTGTACCATTCCGTGCTCCCACACAGGAAGGGAGTGCTGCCTGTCTTTGAAGTCTGGTTTGCCATCCGCTTTACAGCTGAGTGCATATGAACTTTCATCTTGAGATAAGAGGGTCTTGTTCTGCTTTGTCTCGGATTGCACGACAGAGGGACTCAGCTAGGTCTGGGGGTTGTGAACGGAGGGAAAGAGCAACAACACGCTCCCATGTCAGAAGTCTCTTCCGTTGGCCCAGAAGAGGCTTGGCTGGGTTGCAGGCGTATTGTGCAGCTCTTGGGAGAAGTCCATGGACAATCCGGGGTTGAGCTGAGGCTGGCGCTGTGGCCCCTGACCTGCAGGGGTCCCTCTTCAAATGCCCATGGGCCTCCTTAGGGGTATGACCTCCCTGGCACCCTGTGGAGGCAGGAGACCCGTTGCCTTCAAATCCCCCCACTTGATTGACTCAACCACGCAGGGGCCACTCAGCAGGACATCAGCACTGGGGCCTCCATCACCCAAATCTCAACGGACCGCGGGGTCAGAGGCCCAGCCTGTGTCTTTAAGACCGGTTTAATTTTGGAGGTTTTTGTCCCAGTCTGTAAAATGGGGTAGTGACAGGATCTGTGGCACGGAGTGGGTGTGAGGATGAGACTGGGTAAAAGTAACTCTCCTGCCCCACGGAGATGAACGAACAGTAGCGACAGTCGCTGCACGGTCCTGGCCCCTTTTGCAATCATAGCTTTGGCTCCACCCCCTCTCTAAAGTCCACTCCAGACGCAGATCCCCAGCTCTGGCCAGACCTTGCCCTGAGGGCCACACCTTACTTTGCAAACACCCAGGGGGTTGGGCTCCAGCTCTCTGGCTCCCGCGGTCCTGTTTCCCAGCATCAGCACTGCCGTTCTCCTGCCTCTTCCTTGGGACCCTGGAGAATGACCCCTTGACTGCGTGCTCAGGCCCCTGCTTCATTTTAATGGACGGAACCGAGACCCAGGGGCCACAAGGCCCTGTGCAGGGCCAGCACCGCGGTCTGCAGAGTGGGGCTGGGGTCCTCTCCCCTCCTCAGACCGCCCAAGGCGTTCTCGGTGAGGTGCCTGACTGGCCAGGGCGCCTGCCCTGAGTTTTCCCACTCTGCGGCCTCGGCCTCTCCCCTCTCATTTGAAGCCTTCCGGGTTCCTCAGCCCTCATCCAACCTCACTGCGCCTCAGCGGATGACTTCAGCTCCACCTTCACCTGGAAAAGTCAGTCTGGAGGGAACTCCCTCCACTTCCAGCCTGGCGCCGGCCGCAGCTTATCTTCCTCCCCACCCATCCTTCTGGCTGCAGGACGCAGGTCCACACCCTGGCTGATCTTGGCCTCCTGGGCCACCTGGGCCTCAGCCTGTCCCTCCCTTAGCCCAGGACCTCTCTTCTTTACTTATTCCTGCCCCTTCTTGCCTCCCTACTTGGAGCATCTGACCTTGCATCTGGCTTTTTCCTCTGTCTACAAACCGATTGGCAACTTGTTTTTTAGGGAAAAGAATCCCTGGCAGCCTCAATCTCTGCCACTCCGAGGTCTTTCCCGCCCATAGCCCACACCCACTTTCACCTCCACATCCGCCCCCGTGAGCCTGAGGCTCAATCTGGGGCCAACAGCTGCGCCTCTTCCTGCCCCTCAGTTCCTCAGGCCCAGCTGCACCCTGGGACTTTGTCTGCCTCCGTTATCTTTTTCTGGCATTCTCCATTTTACTCGGTGACACCCTTATCCTCCTGGGGGCGGGAACCTCATCCAACCCTATCTTCCACGTAGCCTAGCAAATAAGTCTTCTAAAAATTGTAGAGCTGGGCGTGGGGATACCTGACTGCGATCCCGGCATTCAGGAAGCTGAGGCAGGAGAATGGAAAGTTTGAGGCCCACCTGGGCAAGTTAGGGTGTAAAAGCCCAGGACTACATAGTGAGACCCTGTCTCCAAAATCAAACCAACCAAGTGGTAAAATACAAATATTGTAAAGTGTATTATTAGTGGCATTTAGTATTTTCATAATGTTGGCCATCAGCACTGTCTAGTTCTAGAATGTTCTCATCGCTCCCTGAAACAAATCCCCGGAGTCCCTCAAGAGTCTCTGTGCCCCTCCACTTTCACCGGAAGTGTCCCAGGCTCCCTCGGGCCTTGCCCCACAGGAGCTTTCTGAAACTGACCTCATCTGCCCTGCCTTCCCCACAGAGGTCAGTGCCTGGCTTCCCTCCTGGCCCAGCCCAGGGCCCCCCCGCCGTCCCCACGCTCTGCTTCCTGTCTCTGGCTGTGCCTGGGACGCGCTGATTTCCCACACCCTGGCGCCTGGAGCGCCTCGGTCCAGCGGGCACCCCCGTCCTTCAGATGCCCGGCCTCGGCGGGCAGTTCTTCCCCGGTGCCACTGCTGCCACTGAACCCCAGCCCCGCCAGAGACAGCCGGGATGATCCCTTATTCACCCCAAAGCCCACACCTGGCACAGATGTTCCGGAAACGTCTCAGGGCTCAGGGCTGGGGACTTGAACTAAGCTTCGGAGAAGGTAGAGATTTCACGCGAGAAGATGAGTCCGCGTGTTCTCTGGGGAGCGCACCGGTTCGCCGGGGACTGAATGGCTCCTGGAGCCCTGCAATTTTCCTGACGACCCCTCCGCTCTGAGTCATTTCCAGGTTGAAGGCCAGGTGGCAGGCTGAGTCATGATGGCTTCTCTTTCCAGGGGGCCTCCTCCTCCTCCTCCGATGACGGGTGGCCTTGAGGAGGAGGATCTATCCCCCGCCATCCCCCATACTAGGAATCAAAGTCGGGGCCTTCCCTTGCCAGGCAGGCCTGGCACCACCGAGCTACATCCCTGGCCCTCCATCATTTTAATATTTTGGGATTTCTTTTCTTCTCTCTTTTTTTTTTTTCCTGGTACCAGGGAATCAAACTTGGGACCTTCTGCTTGCAAGGCAGGCGGCAGAACCACTGAGCTAAATCCTCAGCCCTATTTGGGGATTTGGTACTGTGGTCCCTGAGTGTCTTATCTGTGCTGTGATGATGCTGTGACTTGGATCCTTCTCCATCAGCTGGCATCTGTCTCGGTGGAAAAGATCTGATGTGGCTGGTCCGGAGGTAGTGAGTTATCTCCATTGATCGTTCAGTCAGTTACAGATTGAACTCCTTGTCCTACTTGTTAGGGAATTGATCATGTTAAAGTATGCTGTGACGCCGCCACCACAGGCTGCATTCTCCTGGTACATCCTGGCTCCTAAAATGACCTCATGCCCTTATCTCTGGTTTCCCTCCCCCACAAGGCCACAGTGGTCCAGGAAAGTTGAAACCTGTGTCTGCAGGGCTGAGCCCATAAAAGCAATCTGGCCTGTGATAGGTTAAAAGTAGCCCACTCCTCATTAATAATCAATGGTTTAGGCCAAAACTGATAAAAGGGCCTTCCTTTCTTTGTTTTCTTCTTCTCTTCTTCTTCCTCCCCTCTCTCTCTGCTCCCCCCCTACTCCCACCCCTTGAATAAAATCTCCAGTCGGACGTGTATGTGGCCTAGTTGTTGAGCGTCACTGTTCCCTTTCACTGCTCTTACCCCCTTCTCACTACTGCACTCCCAAAAAGCCCTTTTAGAAAACTTTATACTCTGAGACGGAGTCTTACTAAATCGCGAAGTTGTCCAGGCTGGACTAGAACTTGCAGTCCTGCTGCCTCAGCCTCCCAGAGTGCTGAGGGTCCAGGCGTGCGTCACCACACATTCGATTCACCACGCTTTCTTTATCCATTCACCTGTTAACACCCAGGCTGGTTCCGTGTCTGGCTCTTGTGAATTGTGCTGCAATACACGTGCACATGCAGGTGTCCCTGTCGTATGTCACCTTCAGTTCCTTTAGGTATCAGAGTGCTGTAACTATACGGTAGCTCTGATTTTTAATTTTTTGAGGAATCTCCATATTGATCTCCATAATGGCTGTACTAATTTATTTTCCCATCAGCGGCATAGAAATGTTCTTTTTCTCCACATTCTCAGCAGAATTTATTGTTTTGGTACAAGGGATCAAACTCAGGACTTGTGCTTGCAAGGCAAGTGGCAGCACCATTGAGCTAAATCCCAGGCCCTGTTTTCTGTATTCTTTTTTTTTTTTTTTTTTTTTTTTTTTTTTTTTTTTTTGGTAATGGGAAATCAAACTCGGGAGGCAGGCAGCGGAACCACTGAGCTAAATCCCCAGCCCTGTTTTTTGTTTTCTTGATGATAGCCATTCTACTGGGTTGAGATAGAATCTCAGGGTAGGTTTTTTTTTGGTACCAGGGGTCCAACTCAGGCCCTTGCCACTTGCGAGGCAGGCGATGGAACCACTGAGCTACATCCCCGGCCCTCAATGTATTTTCGATTTGCATTTCTCTTAGGGCTAAAGGTGTACATTCGTTCACGTACTTATTGGCCATTGGTACTTGTTTTGAGAAGTGACTGTTCAAGTCATTCACCCGTGCTCTGACCTGTTTAAATTAATCTACAAACCTGTCCTTTATCACAGTAGTTCTGAGCCTTTCTGATGAGGGAAAAAAGCTCTGGGCCCTCTCTCCAGGAAAACTATTAGAGGGCAATCAATATTCTGCCTAGAAATAGGGACAGCAAGGGCTAAACAAAAAAAAAAGGCAACGGAGACTTCCTAATCTCAAAGTATATGGGGGGCCAGGAGATCAGCGTCTCAGGGTGGGCAAAGACAAAGACTCCAAACTGGCCACTGTTTACTGGGGACACAATAATTGGAGGGAGCATCAGGTGTCACAGGGGGATGGGGGCAGCAGTGATCCACGGTGATGTGGATCTGATGCTGATAAAGATCTTAGATCGGGACGTTCTTATTTTGAAGAGGACTGTAAAGAGAGGGTCCTTACAATAGTAGGTGGGGGGAGTTAAATTGATAAGGGATTTGTCCCTCCCCAGGTGAAACCTTTCTCTTTCTACTTGGTTCTCAAGTAAACCAGGATGTCTTTAGCTGATGTAATCTTGTCCTTGAGTGTCTATCCTCATGGGACCATTGAAGTCTCTCAGCTGTGACCAGAGGCAAAAATGGAGTTTTGTCTCCATGTACCACAGCTGGCCTTTAGGCAGGAAAACTAGGCTTAATCACAATTTATATGTGTAGGCCAGGTGTGGTGGCACGCACCTGTAATCCAGCACTCGGGAGGCTGAGGCAGGAGGATCGCTGTGAGTTTGAGACCAGCCTGGGCTACATAGTGAGTTACAGGTCAGTCTCAACTACATAGTGAGACCCTGTCTCAAAAAAAAAACAAAAAAACAAAACAAAAAACAATTTATATGTGAAATGATTTTACCAAAAAATTATGTAGAATTGCTTCCAATAGAAAACACATTCACTGGGCTGGGGATTTAGCTCAGTGGTGCTACCACCTGCTTTGCAAGTGCAAGATTCCGAGTTTGATCCCAGTGCCAAAAGAAAGGAAGAGAGAGAGAGAGAGAGAGAGAGAGAGAGAGAGAGAGAAAAGGAAAGGGAAGGAAGGAAGGAAGGGAGAAAAACACATTCACATAAAGGTGGTTCATGGACCCCTAAGATCCATCTGCAAACCAGCTTCCCCAGGCTCTGAACATCAGTCATCCTGTTTGTAAATAGTGTGACCTATACATGTAATTCAGTTTGGCTGTGCTTAGAGTGTTTAACTTATGAAGAAGGCAGTGTTTTCTGTATGATCGAAATAAGCAGGTAGAAATTTCCAAGAGTAGCTGGGTGGCTTATTATCTGTCGCCGCCTAACAAAATATGCCAAAACGTAATTGGTTGGTGGTCCTGGCTCGGTCTCTCATGAGGTGGCAGACCAACCGTTGGTCAGGGTTGCAGTTAATCAAGTGAAGGCTTGACTGAGCCTGGGCCGTCTGTGTCCTGGCTCATCCCGTGGCAGAGGCCTCTGTTCCCCACCCTGTGGCCTCCCACGGGGCAGCCGGCTTGGCTCAGAGCCAGTTGTCCCAAAGAAGGAGAGAGGACTAAGGGGAAACTGCACTGTCTTCCTGACTCAGTCTCAGAAGTGACATCTCGAGAAAGAAAGAAAGATAGGTAGATGTGACATTTTGGAACTTCTGGAGTACCGTGTGGGCCACGCAAACCACCCTTGGCCTAAGGTAGGAGGGATCGCCGCGATGTGACAAGCAGGAAGCAAGGCTCACCTTTGAGGCTGGCTGGAGCATGGTGGTGTGGTGGTGGTGATCATGCTGGTAAAAACTAGGCCTCTGCTTTTATTGCCCTGAGTGCATGATGTTTTGGGTTCAGGTGAGTTGGGGCTTGTCTGGGTAAATACAGTAGACCCTTGACTTACGAACTCAGTTCATTCGTGAGGGCTGACTATAACTCGTGCTGGTCGATGAAGGCTTAGGCTCCTCTGCACTGGCTTCAGAGCCTCTCTTCTGTACACCTGCAGATCTCAGTGTCCTTAGAAAGACACTGTCCCAGGATTTCTCAGTTAACCCCACATGGGAAAGAATATTGTAATGTTCCTTCCAGACTCTTTAAGGGTTAAATCTGTACCTGAGACCATCTGGAAGCACAAGTGACCGGCACTTGGGTTATAACTCAAGACTTTTTTGTGAGTTAAAACTAAAATTCTGGGGCCGGGGATGTAGCTCATCCTGGCAAGCATGAGGCCCTGAGTTTGTTCCCAGTACCAAAAAAACCCAAAAAGCAAAAAACAAATTCTGATCGTAACCCAAGTTGTTCATATGTCAGGCTGGTCATAACTTGAGGGTCCACTGTATGCAAAATGCTTTCCTGTTTCCACCCTCCCCTCCTTTATCCCCATCTTCTCCAGTATCAAATGAGTTCATTTATCTATACAGCCTTGGGGTGTGTTAGATTGCTTAGAAAACCATGGGGGCAGGGCTGGGGATTTAGCTCAGCGGCATCGCTGCCTGCCTCACAAGCACAAGGTCTTGAGTTCAATGCTGGCACCAAAAATAGAGAAAAGAAAACCAATGGGACAGAAGTACCCCGTGCTAGTAGGTATCATCCTCCCTGCCGAAGCTACTTCTTGGTGCTTTAGTCAAGGTTGTTTTACACTTGTCAAAATGTGCTGAGGTTTCGTCAAAAAGAAACAGTGAATCCTAGGAGTCCACAGGACGCCAAGAGGGGGTTGTGCTGAGGCTGAAAGGCCCGGTGTAGGGCAGACACTGTCCGGGACACCCAGTATTAGGGACAGTGACATGTCTGCTCTGAACCGTGCTGAGGAGGAAGAAACGAAGTGTCACCCAGAGCCAGGCACCAGGAGCGCAGCCCCGGCAGCGTCCGCGGCCACCTTGTCTGAGTTGTTGTTGAAGATAAAAATACCTAGGTTCCGGGGTTGGGCTGCCTGGCAAGTATGAGGCCCTGGATTTTATACTGAGCACCAGAAAAATAAGATTAAAAATGCCATGGAAGAGAGATTAAGCCTGGGGCCTGATCAGCCAGGGTGCCCTTTCAGGATGGCCAGGACTCAGGTGGGGATCACACAGGGGGACGCACAAACCCAGGGATCTGGAGGAGTCACTGTCCGTTATTCTAGGAAACTGCTAATAAAACATTTAAACTGGCTTTTGTTTGCAACAATTCTGTAGAAGCAGGGACAGCAGGTAGAGCTTTAAAACTCCCAAGAGTTGCCTTTATTTCTGCACCCAGCAGGATCCAGCTCATATAATTCAAGCACTGCCCAGGTTCCAGGAACTGTGCTTCGAGTACTTCATTAAGCTCAGGTTCTTATTTACACACTTACAGTTATGGTGTCAGTTGCATAGATAAGGAAACTGGGGCTCCTCGAAGTCTAGTAACTTGTCAAAGGTCACACAGCTTGTTAATAGCAGAGGGGTAATTTAAGGAAGGTTCTTTGCCCCTTGACGTTTACTCTATTCGCTCCTGGAAAAACTACTAAATAGCCTGGATTGAAATGAAGGCGGATGTACTAAAGAAATCAGGGAAGGAGACCTGTCTATCTTTGAGAAGGAAGAGTACCTGGGTGGGAATCATATTTATTGGAGGAAAATCAATATGATCCAGAGGAAACCATCATGTCAAGAAATTGCCGGGCAAAGCAGTTGCAGAAAAAAAACAGAAAAGGGAATTCTGAGCATCTGTAGAAAGTAACTTGGGTTTAAATTATTATATTTCATCTTATGGGCTGGTCAGATGCTGGTTTGGTTAAATCAATTGCTCTGAGGAAAGAGGCAGGCCGGGCATGGTGGTGCACACCTATAATCCCAGCACTCTGTGAGGCTGAGGCAGGGGAATGGAAAGTTAAAGCCCAGCCTGGGCAATTTAGCAATTAAGTGAGACCCTGCCTCAAAATATAAAATAAAAAAGGGCTGGTACATGTAGGTCAGTGGGAAGGTGCTGGGTTCAGTTAATACTACTGCAAAAATAGATGGGGTGGGAGTAGGTATTGATATTATATCCACTGTAAAATCTGAGACGTGTTATAGACAAATTTTTTTGTTTGCTTGCTTTTTTGTTTTTTGGTACCGAGGATCGAACTTGGGTCCTTGTGCTTGCAAGGCAGGTGGCAGAAACCACTGAGCTAAACCCCTGGCTCATAGACATATTTTAAGTTGCTCAAAAAAGGCTTAATTTTGTTAAAAGGGAAGGAGAGAAAGACAGGGTCTTTCTAGGGTCCTTTTCTTTTCTTTTTTTCTTTTTTTTGGCTTTTTGAGACAGGGTCTCACTATGTAGTTGAGACTGACCTGGAACTCAGTATGCAGCCCAGGCTGGTCTCAACTCACAGAGATCCTCCTGCCTCAGCCTCCCGAGTGCTGGGATTACAGGTGTGCGCCACCACGCCCGGCTCACTTTTCTAATTATACCTTTTCTTATTTGAAAAGTGATTTGAGACACATGAAGATTACGTTGTACACAAAGATTAATGAGGGCATCAGAATTAGAGGAAAGCACAAGCAGGCAAATGAAGCCAGGGTCCTGTTAGCACACAAAAACACACCGCGAAGATCAGTAGAAACGGAGGTGAAACTTTTCCTTTGTATCTCTTAGCAACTGAAGAAAAAAAGGGAAACAAGATCCATTAGAAAATTCCTGGACTCCACAAAGGAAACAAAATCCATTAGAGAATTCTCAGAATCCCAAGACAGAAGTGAATCGGTTGTTCGTTGTCGATGCAGCTTTGCCTGGTGCTGTCGGAACCTTGTGAAATCAGACAAAATTCTAAGAACGTTCCAAACTCTTGGGTTCCACAAGATATTTTTTCCCCTCCGAGAACTGGGGATTCAGCCAGGGACTTGCACATGCTGGCCACTAAGCTACATGCCCAGTTCCTCCAAAAGACGGTCTCTTAGCAGCATCTGTATTCATCTCTTTGGGCTGTGAGAACAAAGCATCACAGACTGGCTGATTTATTTATTTATTGCCTGTTTTTCTTTTTTTTCCTCATTGAGTTTATTGGTACATTTTAGGTATACAGCACAGTGACATTCATCGTTGGGATCTTGTACCTTTACAGGACAGGTCTCGGTTCTCATTTTCTTCCCCTTTCCCCTGCCCTCCCTTCACCCCCTCCTCCCTTCAGACTGGCTGATTTAAACAGCAGAAATTGATTGTTCTCAGTTCTGGAGAACGGAAGTCTACGACCCAGGCAGGGGCCGACAGGTTCAGCTTCTCCTGAGGCCTCTCCTTGGCTTGCAGATGGCCGTGTCTCCCCGTGAGACACCTCACACTGTCCTCCCTCCGTATGTGGGCACCCTGGTGTCTCCAGATCTCTCAGGAAGACACAAATCAGATGAGAGGGGAACCTACCCTACTGGTCTCATTTTTAATTAATCACCTCCCTACAGGCCTGGTCTCCAAATAGAGTCTCATTCTGCTATCCTAGCTAGCAGTTAGGGCTTCAATATATGAAATTGAGTGGGGAAGTGGGAACAAAATTCAGCCCATAACTGTGTCCCTCAGTGGGGTCCAAAAGCTTCACTTGGTTAACACAATTCCATGAGCGATAATAGCAAGGTGATCCAAAAACAGAAAGAAAAAAAAAGTTTTTTTTAAATTTAGTTTTGTGAGACAGAGTCTTGCTATGCAGGCCGGGCTAGCTGTGGTTTCATTATATAGCAGGCTGACCTCACACTCGTGGCAATCCTCCTGCCTCAGCCTCCTGAGTGGTGGGATTACAGGTGTGTGCCACCATTCCCAGTTTAAAAACAAAACAAAATAGAGATTTTTGGAGCTCTTTCTTGGTCCAAAGATAAGGAGATTTAGAGTAACATAATACACAGTGTATTCGTGATCTATGAACATTTTAACTTTCAGGGGCCTGATCTAGACTCTGAGATCCTACTTTGCTTGAGTAATATCTCAGTGCCCACTAGTACACATATACGTTAGATAAGGTCCAAGATTGAAGGTGTCAACTGCGTGGGTTAAGAGCTACCCCTAATGTAAAAGGGGCAGAAGAAATAAGACTGTTTTTTGTTTTTTTTGAGACAGGGTCTTGCTGTGCTGTTCAAGTTGGCTTTGAATTTACTATGGAGCAGACTAGCCTCAAACTCAGTGATCTTCCTGCCTCAGCCTCCCGAGAGCTGGGTTTACAGGAGTGTGCCACCACATCAAGCAAGGCATTATTTTTATATTTGCCTGTGTGTTCTTAGAGAAACTGGCTAGAAGGATACACAAGAAACTAAAACCAGCTGAGCCTTGTGGCACACACCTGTAATCCGAGCACTGTGGGATGCTAAGGCAGGAGGGTTGGAAGTTCGAGCCCAGCCTAGGCAACTTAGTGATTTAATGAGACGCTGTCTCAAAATAGAAAAGGGCTGGGATGTAGTTTAGTGTGAAGGCCCTAGATTCTGTCTCATTTATTTCACTGAAGCGTATAGCCTCCATGAGGACTTTGGCAACTCTTTTTGTTTTGTTTTGTTTTTTGTTTTTTTGAGACAGGGGCTCACTAGGTTGTTGAGATTGACCTGGAACTCACTATGTAGCCCAGGCTGGTCTCAAACTCACAGCGATCCTCCTGCCTCAGCCTCCCGAGTGCTGGGATTCTATCTCTAGTAAAACAAACAAATAAATAAATAAAACACCTGAGAGCACCTGATCTTAAAGTTATGGCTTTAGTTGCATTTTCCCAAACCTGACTTTCACATACATATCTGTTCTTCTTCGTCAGATATAGATCATGAGATGTTTGAGGTTGTTTTTCTGAGATAAATGTGGAGAGTAAATATTTTACCATGATGATTAAGCTTAGATCCTTGTTCCTGGGTGGGGGGATCCTGCGGGGAGAGCTGAGGTAACCCGAGATATAGGAGTAGAACTGGGACCCCAGGTGGGCTGTAGAAGAACCTGTAGGCAGGACCAAGAGAATCCTAAAAAAAAAAAAAAAAAAAAAAAAAAAAAAAAAAAAAAAAAAAAGACCTGTCCGGGTCTATTCTGAAACTTGAACCAAAGTTCTGACGAATGAGCACGGTCCAATCTCTAGACTGGAAATTTTTTCGATAGCGGCCTATCAGCAGCCAGCTGACAGAGAGGGAGGGGTGGGAAGGGAATGTAGCCAGAGAACTGTGTTAAGCAGGCCGTCTTCCCATCAGCACCCCGCTGTAAGTTAGTCTCCACAAGCGACCTCTAGAGAGCCGAATCCTCCCACTCGCCTGCGTTTGCAGGGTCTAAGCCATTCCAGAGCGGAAGGACATCGGCCGGAAATGAAGTGTTTGTCTGGATGGCCCAGACCCTGGTTTCTGTGGGGGGGCTGTGTGCACAGGGTCTGGCCTGTGGTCCTGCTTCTTAGTAGCTGGTGGGGGAATTGGTTTCCGCCTGGTGATGCCTCCCAGGCCCTCAGACAGAAAACACCAGGGAGGAGCAGCACGGAGCTTTCATTGTTTTTAATCTAAAGACATCTTTTTTTCCCCCAGTAACTTTAAAGCCTGGCATTTCTCAATACCTGTGTGTGTGTGTGTGTGTGTGTGTGTGTGTGTGTGTGTGTGTGTGTGTTGGGAATGGAGCCAAGCCTCACACATGCTAAGCAAGTACTCTATCGCTGGGCCATACACCCAGTCTTCAATACACATGAAAGGTTTTAAAATTGTTTAATAGCTGGTTGAGATTGTTTTTGTTTTTTGGGGTACCAGGTATCGAACTCAGGACCTTGTGCTTACAAGGCAGGCAGTGGCACCAATGAGCTAAATCCCTGGCCCTGGTTGAGATTTTTAAGAACTTCTAATTTATAAATTCACAACTTGACTGTTTTTACTTTTTAAAAAAGTCTACAAACTGCCAGCGCCTATTAATAAAGCTCTTAAATTTAAAAGCTTTGGAAGGAAGGGAGAAACAGAGAGAGAGAGAGAGACAGAAAGAGGAGGAAGATGGAAGCCCATGCTGCTATTTCAGT
>NW_022900935.1:50254826-50264102 GCF_012274545.1 Fukomys damarensis | reverse complement strand
TGTGTGTGTGTGTGTGTGTGTGTGTGTGTGTGTGTGTGTGTGTGTGTTGGGAATGGAGCCAAGCCTCACACATGCTAAGCAAGTACTCTATCGCTGGGCCATACACCCAGTCTTCAATACACATGAAAGGTTTTAAAATTGTTTAATAGCTGGTTGAGATTGTTTTTGTTTTTTGGGGTACCAGGTATCGAACTCAGGACCTTGTGCTTACAAGGCAGGCAGTGGCACCAATGAGCTAAATCCCTGGCCCTGGTTGAGATTTTTAAGAACTTCTAATTTATAAATTCACAACTTGACTGTTTTTACTTTTTAAAAAAGTCTACAAACTGCCAGCGCCTATTAATAAAGCTCTTAAATTTAAAAGCTTTGGAAGGAAGGGAGAAACAGAGAGAGAGAGAGAGAGACAGAAAGAGGAGGAAGATGGCAGCCCATGCTGGGCTATTTCAGTAATTCAGGCAGCCTAGGATAGGGGAGAAAAGTTCTTGGGCCTGACCCTCTGGCTTCACAAAAGAGGTAGGTGCTTTTTATTAGGCACTCTCTGTGTACCTGGAGCTGTACTTGGTGCTTCTGGGCTGTTCCTCTGTAAATCTATTATTCTCCCGTTTTAGAGACGAGGAGACTGAGTTCAGAGAGGTTAACTACTGGGGCCGGCGATGTAGCTCAGTGGTGCCGCACCTGCCTGGCGACGCAAGGTCCTGGGTTCGGTCCCAGGACCTGGACATCGGTCTGAGTGGAACTTCTGCTTCCCGCAGGGCCATGACAGCAGCTCGCAGACCGCAGTCTTGCGTTTGTCCTGCGTTGCCACCTGATGCCGGTGCGAATAGGGCTGGCTCAGTACCCTATCGAATCTAAGCCACTACCTGCAGTCGTGAGCTGCCTGGCCTCTGGGGGATTTGGGGCCCGGGCTAGGATGTGATAGATGCCAGGGTGTGGCGGGTGCCGCGTCTGATGGTTTCCCCCTTCCCGTCTGCCCCAGCTTTCACCGTCAACACCATCCATATGCAGAGCCTGCCAGACTGGACCGTGCAGAACGGGCAGAACCTGAACCTGCAGTGCGTCGTGGACGTCAGCACCACCTCGCACGTCAAGCCTCGGTACCAGGTGGTGTTCTACAAGGACGATGTGCTCTTGTACAACGTCTCCTCCGTGAAGAACACGGAGAGCTTTCTTATCCCTCAAGCCCGGGTCCACGACTCGGGCACGTACAAATGCACTGTGATTCTGAACAACAAGAAGAAGAAGACCACTCCAGAGTACCAGTTATGGGTGAAAGGTGAGTCGGGGGGATCTGGGCGCAGGGAAGCAGGTGGAGGGGCGCACGGAGCAGCAACAGTAATTGTGACCATCTGTCCGTGCAGCCGTTGCCATTTTCCTAGCCTGAAAATGCGGGCGTTAAGCCTGTTTCCAGTGCGCCGGGCTCTTTGTGACTCCCTCTTCTTTGCACATGCTGTTCCTTCTCCTGGGAATACCCTTCTTTTACATTTATTTACTTACTTGTTTTTGGGTTTTCTTAAGACGGGGTCTCTCTATGCAATGCAGGCTGGCCTTGAACTCACTGTGTAACCCAGGCTGGCATTGAACTCTTGGCGCCCCTCCTGCCTCAGCCTCCTGAGTGCTGGGATTACAGGCGTGAGCCACCACACCCAGTTATCCTTCTTTATCTTGTCTCAAGAACTATGCTTGTTAGCTGGGTGTTGTAGGATATGCCTGCAATCCCAGCCCTCTGGGAGGCTGATGCAGGAAGACTGCCAAGTTTGAGCTCAAGCTGGGCCATTTAGTGACTTAGTGAGACCTTATCTCAAAATAAAAAACAAATGAAACAGAGCTCAAGAGGTACTTCAGTGTGAAGGGCCTTGGTTCAAACTCCAGTACCACAAACAAGCAAACCAAGCACACATACAACTTCACTTTCTTCTTCAAAACTGAACTCCGTGATTCCCTTCCCGCTTTTCTTCTCCGACACCTTCTCAGCAAAATTGGTCTCCCTTAGGGAAAACCTCAGAACTCACCTTCTCTCCGCCCTCAGTGGGATTTATTTGTCAAAAGGCAAAAAAAAGCCTCAGGGCTTTGTTCCAACACTGGATTCTGCAGTCTCTCTGCCTAGGCTTCTACCTGGCTAAGTCCTTTAACTACTCAGTGGTCCAAGAGGTATCACACAGGTGGGGTGCTGAGTATCCAGGCAGGGACGTGGTGACCTGCAGTGCCAGCCACATGCCCTGTGGTACTGTCTTAGTCGGTGACGGGCTGCACTGTGATGGGGTCCCGGAATACTGTGCCGCCTAGTGATGTGAGGGCCATCTCGGGGTAAATATACTGTGTTCCCACAGTGCGTCACCTAGCAGTGGCCAGAATTTGCCTCTGCCATAAGGCACAGATGAACTTCTCCTATATCTGTCCACTCCTCTAGACTGAATAGTAAAGAGAGATAGTGTCTGACCTATTTTTATGTCCTGAGCAGAGAATCTGGCTCCTAGTAGGTGCTCGATAATATCGATAGAACACATTGACGTCAACCTTAGCCTATGGTTGGCATTCAATACGTTACCATAATTATTGTAATCCTAATGAATATTGGCTCTCTCACTCTCTCTCTCTCTAAACTGTGTCAGTTGGGAATCTGATTGTACCATTGTCCCAGAGGAATTATAAACCATAGAAAGCACCAACCAGACTGGGAGCTTATCTTGTGTTTTTCAAAGTATCTGGCATGTACTTATCTGTGGTACAAGGAGGGAGTTGTACTCAGGTGTTGAGAAAAAAGAATCCTCAGATGGCTCAGCCACAGTGACAGCTGAGGGAGGCTCGTGCCAGTAGATCCAACTGGTACTAACTGGACTTTCTCCTTCTCCAAAGGGGTGCCACGTCCCAGGATCACACTGGACAAGAAGGAGGCGATAGAAGGCGGGGTTGTGACTGTCAATTGTTCCGTCCCGGAGGAAAGGGCCCCGATACATTTCAAAGTTGAAAAGTTTGAGCAAGATTCAAAGATTTTCAAGCTCAAAAAAGAGAAGACTTCTTGGGAACAGAATTTTGTGACTTTGGAATTCCCTATCGAAGAACAGGACTATGTTTTGTATTTCACCTGTCAAGCCAGTATTTCTCTGGGGTTCCAAATTGAGACCTCAGAAACCACCAGGAGTGAAGAGATGGTCACTGTGACAGGTCAGAGCCCTGCTCTACTTTTCATCATTCTTTGCGGGTTCTGGTTGGCCATAAGAGAGAGAGCCCAGAATTGGAAAGGATTGACAGCTGTCCTCAGGACTTAAAGTATCTTCTTAATCATTTTGGCAGTAGTTTTCAAACTTTCTGGGCTGTGATACATTTTGCTAGGCATGGTGGTGGTGCCTAAATCCTGGGGCCCTCGGGAGGCTGAGGCAGAAGAATCGCTGCAAGTTCGAGACCAGCGTGGGCTACGTAGTGAATTCAAAGCCAGCCTGAACTGCATAGCGAGAACCTGTCTCGAAAAAATCAAACAAACAAAAAATTAAGTAGAATAGACTAGAATCTGCTTTTTTGGCATGTGGTTATTCAAATAATGTATTTCTATGAGGCAGCATAGTCTACATAGGTGCCACTATTGAAAGCTATGCAAGAGTCTTGCTGCAATTTGAAGGCTCCTGTTATGGCAGAAGATCACTCTAGAAAGGCAGCAAGCCAGAGCATTTCTATCTGCTATGGTTAATTCCAAGGTTCACCGACAAGAGCTGGTATTTGGCCTCTGGCAAGCTCAAGAAAGCCTGAACATTGAAACCAAGAAGACTGAAGATATAGAAATGAGCTGGAATGAAAAAGAGAAATAGAGCGACCTAGGGGAGGAATTGAGAGGGAAGGTTGAGTTTTTAAAATTAACTGGGAAACACAGGAGTTGGAAAAGCGAGAGCAGGAGAGTAGGAAGAGCCCAGGTTTGAAGCTGAGTCCAACAGGCTTGTCCTCTTTTCTCGTAGCGTCCTTCTCTACTCCGAAGTTCCAAGTCAGTCCCCCCGGGGTCATCACGGAAGGAGATCAGCTGCACATCAGGTGTACCATCCAAGTGACGCACCTGGCCCACGAGACCCCAGAAATCCTAATCCAGAAGGACAAGGCAATTGTGGCCCACAGCAAACACAGCAGGGAGGCCGTCTACTCAGTCATGGCCACGGTAGAGGACATCGGTAACTACACGTGCAAAGTAGAGTCCAGTCGCCTGTCCAAGGTCAGCAGCATCGTGGTCAACATCAGAGGTAGGGGTGCTCTGGGAGGAGCTCAAGAAGCAACCGTGCTGCAATCCGGGAGGGCCAATGAGAGCTTCTGGCTCTGTTCTGGGCTTTGGTACTCGTGGGGAGAAGTCGAGGCCCAGCCGGGAAGCGCTGTACTGTGGTGGCTGAGTGCTCAGGCTCTGGCCCCACATCCCAGCCCCGCCGCGCACCCGTCCTCCGGGACGCTGGGTGAGCTGCTGAACTGCCGCAGCTCTGAGAGACGGGGTGGTGATGGTGCTCAGGTCACGGGGCTGCTGTCATGATCAAGTGAGGTGTCAGCGCAGTGTCTGTACGGAACGAGCCCTCGGTGCCAAGCACTGCGTTAGATCCCGCACGCAGGCCCTGTGAGACAGGGTTGGGGATGAAAAGAAAGCAAGGAAACGAAAAAATCGTGATGGTTCTCCGCTGCTGGACACTGTACAAAGATTTATATGCATTTTTTTTAATCTCATGTTCCTAAAACTCTCAGAGGCAGATCTTTTCATACCCATTTTACAGTTGTAGAAATTGAGGCTGGGAAGTTAGTAACTTACCTAAGGATGGCAAGGTCGCTGCATGGCAGAACAGAAGCCATCCTCAGGCCTGTGTGCTGTCCACACCTAGGTAGTTAAAAGTTCTCTCTGCCTTCTACTCCCTTACCTGGCTTTATTACTCTCTAAATAACTTAGTACTTAAAATAGACACACAACCTGTCTTAGAGAGTCCTCTTCAGGGACTCTTGGGGAGAGTGTTCTATCACTGACTATGCAATCCCGGTCACAGTCCTGGTGTCATAGGTAGATCCGCGGCCAACTTTCCGAGGGGTGGGGGGAAGATATGTTAAATCCTGCTGACTCACAGTGCGTGCTAGCAATTTAGTGAATGATTGCTAATGACTCGTATGTTGACGGCCCGGGATATTTTTCACTGATACTATTAATAATGTCTTACAAGGGAAAAATATTAATTCAGTGTATATTGAACACCTTCTGTATGCTGGGCAAGTTATTGGGGATAGAGAACTATCTGAGACCAAGCTTTGCCTTTAAGGACTTCACAGACACAAACAAACCAGTCTACGGCAGTTCATTACAGCACAAGCACAACAGACTAAGGCGAGCGGCCTCGGCCACTGCCCCCGCCTGGGTGACTTCCTGCAAGGAGCCTTTCAGGCCTCCAAGGTGAAGTTCAGGGTCCCTTGTGTGGGCCTTGCTACTCACACCACGTCTGAATCACTCGCTAGACATAAGCACTTGAAGTCCAGGACTATTTCCCCCATGCAGAGCAAGATGCCTGGCACAGAAATCATCTGCAGTGTTTGTGAGGTGCAACGTGTGAGTGAACAAATAGATGAACCAACGCGTGAATGAACCGATGCTTGCTGCTTGACAAGTTACAGAACTTTTCTGGGAAATAAACTGGTTCATCAGGCAGGCGGGAGCTCTCCCCGGGACCCGGGCACACAGAGAGCCACAGCTCTTGAAGGCTGCGCTCCTCGGGTCCCTGAGGTTCAGAGAAGCCTGCTGGCAGGAAGGTGGGAACTGATTCTCCCCGCAGGAGCTGGGCCTGGAGCTCTCCAGGCAGGCGGCTGAGTTGGTTCCCAGGCGCATCTTCTCCCCTTCCTACTTGTGTCTTCCAGAACTGTTTCCCAAGCCAATGCTGGAGTTTTCCTCCACCCTTGTGGACCAAGGTGAGAAGGTGGACCTGCTGTGCTCCATCCCAGGAGCCCCTGCAGCCAACTTCACCATCGAGAAGGAAGGCACGATCGTGTCACAGGGCCAGAATTTCACCAAGACCACGGAAGGGCGGGATAGCGGGACCTACGCCTGCACCGCGGCCATTGGCAAAGTGATCAAGAAAAGCAATGCCGTCCAGATCACAGTGTGTGGTACGTCCTCGCTGGCTCGGGGAGGCCCTGGGGCGAGTGCGAGGGAGGAAGCAGGTCCCTGGTGCCACCCTCGCCAGTCTGAAGGAGATCAGGCTCAGGCTGGGCAAGAACTTGAGGGAAGGAAGTGTGAGGAATGGAGATGCAGACAGAGCAAGTGGTTCTCCTTCTCAGAGCACAGCAGAGAGGCTCTCCAAGATCAAGCTCGGGGATTCAGCCAGGTGTAGTGGTGCACACTTGTCATCCCAGCACCCTGAGAGTCCGGGGCAGAGGACTATGAATTCCAGCCTAGCCTGTATGTCTCAGGAACTTGGGGGAAGACCCTATATCAAAATAAAAAAATTTTAAAGGGATGATGAGGTAGCTCAGTGCAAATCCCCAGTACTGCAAAATAGATTTTTTTTTTTAAGAAACCAAATGAACAAGGCTGGGCGTGGTGGCCCATGCCTGTAATCCCAGCACTCGGAAGGCTGAGGCAGTAGGATCGCTGTGAGTTCGAGACCAGCCTGGGCTACACAGTGAGTCCCAGGTCAGTCTCAACTACATAGTGAGACCCTACCTCAAAAAAAATCAAAAAAAATTTTTTAATTCTGTTTTTTTGGTACCGGGGATTGAACTCGGGTCCTTGCACTTGCGAGGCAGGCCACCGAACTGCTGAGCTAAATCCCTGGCCCTTAAAATTCATTTTTAAAAAATCTAAATGCTAGTTTTTATGCATCTCCTAGCTAAGCAGAAGGGGTAGGACTTCCAGTGCGTGGAATGGAAAGCCAGCTTCCCAGACTTGAATGTGCATAGAAGACCTGGTAAACACAGGTTCTATTTCCGTTGGCCAGGTAGAGAGCCTGGCCCAGGCTCTGCTCCTGCAAGGTCTACTTGGTGATGCTAATTCTGTGATGCTGAGCCACACTGAGTATCCAGGTCCTAAGTGAACAAGGAGCCTCTGGGAAGTCACTGTCTCTGATTCTTTTCCCCGCCCCTCCCTCCCCTTCCCTTCTCTTCCCCTCCTCTCCCCTCTTCTTTCTTCCTTCCTTCCTTTTTTTTCTCGGTACCTGGGGGCCTCAGGGCTGAGCTCCATTCACAGCCCTCTCTTTAAAAAAAATTTTTTTTTTAAATTTTGAGACAAGATCTCACTAAGTTGCCGGTGCTAGCCTTGAGTGTGCTGCTCTTGCCTCAGCCTCTGCAGTAGCTGAGATGATAGGTGTGTACCACCCAACCCAGTGCCCAAGAGTTTATTCCCAGACATACCCTGTTCGAATCCTTGCTATATATACTTTTCTTATGCTTTTGCTCAACGTACAAAAAGTATATGTGTACGTGGGAGTGAATTATATTAAAATATAAACATGTGTTTATGGGGATGTAGTGATTTCCTTGAAATTCTGTCACTCCTTATTTTGCCTACATTCCTTGGGTGTGTGTAGTGGGGCAGGGGCTGTGCTCTGGGTATTGAATCCAGGGCCTTCACAATGAGGTACATCCCCAGCATTGTTTGGTTTGGTTTGGTTTGGGCTTTTTGTGGTGGTGGTAGTAGTGCTGGAGACCGAAGGGCTTCGTACATGCAAATGTTCCACCACTGAGCCACACCCCTACCCGCCCTAACGATTCTCTTTCCCTCTCCATCATTATACATACATGCATGTGCATGCTCGCATGTGCACGCACACACACACACACACACACACACACACACACACACACTCCAAGGGCAACAGGAATTTCAAATTATCCATGGTGACAGAAACAAAAGACTGGAGTTTGGAGAAGGAAGCTCCCCGGCTGGATGCATTGCTGTGTTGCCATTTGGGTCATTCTCTATCTCTCTCTCTCTCTCTCTCTCTCTCTCTCTTGTTCTAGAAAATATCTCCGAGCCCAGGATTTTTCATGACACCAAGCCCGAGATCATAAAAGGACAGGCCGTAAGAGTCAGTTGCCAATCACTAAATGGAACTGCACCTATTACTTATTACCTTCTAAAAGGAAGTGATGTTTTAGAGAATATTACAAAGAGCTCAAATGATCCTGCGGTATTCCAGGATAATCCAACCAAAGATGTGGAATACAAGTGCATCGCAGATAACTGTCATTCCTTCCCTGCTGTGTCCAGTGAGGTCTTGAGCATCAAGGTAATAGGTAAGTTGCTGTGTTACGAGAAGAAATCATGAGGGATTTGGTTAACATTTTGGGAGGTTTGGGGTTATATAGGGATTGTAGGGTCAGTAAAATAAGTGGGTAACACTTGTGCGAAGTCCATAAACCAGATATTAATCAAAGCATGACCAGGTCCAGAAAATGGGGATAGAAAATATTTGGGGTCTCTTGATGTGGCCAATATCATCTCTTTTTGGACCTCTCAAATGAACTTCTAAAATAGCACAAGAGAGAATTGTGTCCTGAATTCAGGAAGCACTGAAATTGGGTGTTTGGCTTCCTTGGAGTTTGCTCCTTTTCAGATGGATGGAGAGACTGGGCATGGGCTGGGGACTTAGCTCAGTGTTTCCACTGCCTGCCTTGCACAAGGACCTGAGTTCCATCCCTGGTACCAAAAAAAAATGCAGGGCATCGTGGTGCACACCTGTTATCCCAGTACTTGGGAGGTCGAGGCAGGAGGATTGCAGTGAGTTTGAGGCCAGCCTGGACAATATATCAAGATCCTGTCTCAAAAAAAAAAAAAAAAAAAAAAAAAGAAAGAAAATCAGATGAATGGCGAGCCACCCCTGAGAATTGCAGACCACAGTGCTTCTTGACTGATGGCCCTGTTGGAGCAGCTCTGTGTCCTGTGGAGCCTGCAGCAGTCCAAGCTGCAGGCCCTGGTCTTATGAGAGTTGCGAACGTATTCCTGGAGTTCTCGTGTCTGAGCGTGGCTGTTTTTCCTGAAGCCCCCATCTTGCGCCTCCTGGAAGACCTTAGGGATTCCATTGCTTGCATTGCTTAAGCATTCTGCATCTAGTGTAAGAAGCTTACTAAGCTTTCCTCCTCTCAGCCCTTTGTCTTCTTTTTTTCAGTAGCTACATGTTATTATCATCGACACACAGCCTATTCACTGCATGTTATGCCGTGCAGTGAGGAACTACAAGACAGAAAGATTTGATAAGAACAAGTCCTTGGGAAACCTGGTGGCTGTATCACTGAGAAGAAGTGGAGCCTTTGGAGCTCAGCTTTTTTTTTTTTTTTTTTTTT
>NW_022900935.1:50246132-50254774 GCF_012274545.1 Fukomys damarensis | reverse complement strand
CGTTTTTTTTTTTTTTTTTTTTTTTTGGCTTTGGAGTTCTGTTTGTTTTGATTGCTTTTTGGTTTTGGTTTTTTTGAGACAGGGTCTCAGTATGTAGTTAAGACTGACCTGGAACTCACTATTATATAGCCCAGGCTGGTCCTGAACTCACAGCGATCCTCCTGCCTCAGCCCCTCGAGTGCCAGGATTATTGACATGTGCAATCTCACCCTTGGAATATGTTGAGGCGAAAGCAGAAGCCCATGGGAAGCTGTTGGTTGAAATTATATTACCGTGATGAATGTGGTAGGGCATGCCTGTTATCCCCGAGCTCTGGAAGGCTGAGGCAGGAAGACTGCAAGTTCAAGCCTAGCCTGGAACACTTAGCAAATTAGCTTGACCTTGTCTCAAAGGAAAAAGATGCAAAAAGGACCGGGGATGTAAATCGGTGCAAATCAGTGCCCTTGGCTCAATTCCCAGTACCAAAGAGGGGGCGGGGCATCATTAGTGCTAACACATACAAAACTCTGAGTACTGTCCAAGCCTGTGTAAAGTATTGCAGTAAATTATCCCTATCTGTACTTAGCAACATGAGACTTGTAGTAGTATTCTTGATTTATGATGAGGCAATTAAGGCAAATAGCTGGTGGGTGGTAGGGCTGGGACTTGAGCCCAAACAGTCTGGCTCTGAGCCTCCACCACCTTGTGCTATACAATGAGAGAGGATCTCAGATTGGGCCGTGTCCTCCTTAGTAAGGGACCATGACCATCCCAGGCCTGGTGTCCGGCTTCCTCCAGCCAGCAGCTCCCTGACCTCAAAACCCCTGTGCTCACAACAGCACCCATCTGCCGGCCAGCCCACTCTCACACACATAGGAAAGTCTAGCTGGGGAGACAGTTCAGGATCAGAACTTCAGTGGCTGACCCGCTTCACTGCTCGGTGCTAATCTGTTTCCTGCTTTCCAGCCCCAGTGTACCAGGTCAAGCTTACTATCCTGAAGGGTGTGGAGGTGGAGTCTGGGAAGGAAATTGTGCTTCATTGCTCTGTGGCTGAAGGAACTGGCCCAATCACATACAAGTTTTACAAAGACAAGGAGTCCAAGCCCTTCCACCAAGCCATCTCGAATGACACCTCTGTAATTTGGTACAAGGCACAGGCTAGCAAGGAGCAGGAGGGACAGTACTACTGTGTGGCTTCCAACAAAGCGACGGTCACCCAAAGCAGCACCCACAGCAACGCATTGACGGTCAAAGGTGAGTCCAGGCCTCAGCAGCGAGGTGGAGTATGGGCTCTGAGGGGAGGACAGAAAATATACCCCTCAAAAGAGGAACTGGGTGGGAGTTCAGTTCGAGTGACCAAGGGTTAAGATTCACACGTCCTCAGACCCTTTCATGGCAAGTGACAGAAACCCACTCAAATTAGCTTAGTAAAAAGAGAAGTCGTTTATAAGGGGTTGGAAGTGTCTCAAGCAGTCCCAACTCGAAATTCTTGGTAGACGGACACCAGTTGACTCACCTGGGGTCACATCAGCAGCCATGGGGATTGGGTCACATAGATAGGACGTGGTTAGGGGAGCCACCTGTGTGGGACCCCACCTATGGGGGCAAGGGCGGCTTCCTAGGGAAGGAAGAAAGCTGAACAGACACTCCAAACATGGACTCTCCCCAGCAAAGTTGATTTGATCCCTCCCTGAAGACTACATCTCCCCTCGGTTCATAGCAGAAATAACCAATTTTGTACCTGCAATGACTACAGCATCCCTCAGAGGTAGATGCCAAGGTTAGATGCTAGTTACCAGAATTGTAAAACCAGTCTTCATTGTTACTTAAACCTAATATTATTTCGGAGAAATAACGTGGCAGAGAAAGAACCTTTATATTTCATTCTCTCCCCCTTTCCATGTCCAGTCTTTCTTGCCTCATGGAAGAAAGGACTTATCGCAGTTGTCATAATTGGAGTGATAATTGCCACCCTGATAGTTGGAGCCAAATGCTATGTGTTGAGGAAAACTAAAGGTGAGCACGATTTTCTTCCCCCCATTATGACATGGTCTCTGCCTGAGAACGGTCCATGGGTGTGCGGTGCCCCAGGGGGAACTGAGGAGAAGTCACCCATTTTTCTCCTTGAGGTGTCACCTTGGTAACCAACGATTCTGGGCATGCAGCTTCAGCTGCCCCTGGATCGAGACAGGCAAAAATGAAAGTGGCTGCTTTCCTACTTAGGCAACCAACTAGGGGGAGGTGGGAGAAGGTGCATTTTCACGTGGCTGGAAGAAGCCGTTTCAGTGGGTCCCATAACCGGCAGTGAGTGTCATGGACACAGGTGCACTCGCACACACACGCGCACACACATGCACACATGCCCTGAATGCCTCCCAGTCAAGCTGCCAGGGGTGCCATGATTTCTGCCCTATGATCGGGGTTAACCAAACATGGATGGAAGCTAGGGACTCCCGCTGTCCCTCAGGAACAAGATCAGTTAGCCAAGATTCAAGGGAAATGGCATATCACCCGTAAATTCTGAAAAAATAAAAGTGTTGGGGGCTAAGGTGGGTTCTTTGGGAACTCTGGTGCTGCTGCCTTGGATGGCAGGAGGCATATGGGTTTAAGGAGCAGTGTGGCTTAAATCTAGATGTCTCCTTGAAGTCTCATGTGCTCACAGTTGGGGTTCTGGGGAGGTGACAGACTCATGGGAGTCTGATATTGGGCGAGTCCATGGAGGGGTTTATAGATGGATGTGATGCTGGGGAGGTGAAGCGAGGAGGTGGGTCGCTGGGCATGGCTGGAGATGTATATACATCTCCCTCCTCCTGCCTTGAGTGCTCCCTTCTTCCTCCCTGCCACGCTGTATGTAAATTGCCATGCTGCCCTACCTTGAAGTCCGCCCACCGTGGACTGAAACCTCTACGCATCGTGAGCCAAAATAATCCAATCCTCCTAACTTGTGGGTGTTGGGTGTTTTGCCCCAGCCACAAGAAATTAACTAAGATAGAATTTGGTATCAGAGAAGTAGGGTCGTTGCTGTGACGCTACCTGGCCATGAAGTGCGAGAGCCTTTGGAAATGAGGGTGCAAAGAGTTTGGGAAGGTCTGGAGATGCCTTCCGAAGAAGCAGCTCTGGAATGCTGTAAGATGAGCTTCATGGGAGATTCTGGTTGGAGCTCAGAAGATCAGAATGTTCATAGAAATGCTGCTGAAGACCAGGCTCAGGAGGCTTCAGCTGGCAAGAACTGCAAGGACAGTTGGACTCCAGGCCATGTGTGTTGTTTTTTTGTTTGTTTGTTTGTTTTTTGTTTTTGTTTTTTTTTTTGGTATCAGGGATCAAGTCCTTGCACGTGGCCAGGCAGGCGGTGGCACCACTGGGCTAAATCCCCAGCCCTAGACTAATCTAGCAGAAAAAAATTCAAGGCAGTCTAATGTTGAGGTGGTGGCATGGCTACTGTTGGAGGTTTTTAGCTAGCTCTACCTCGTGAATAAAAAACAAACAGCCCAATGGAATGCTTTTTAAAGTGTTGAGTTTGGCCAGAAATGAAGCTCCAGTAAAGATGCAGCCTATAAATATAGAATGAAGAACTCGGTTGCTGAAACAGTTGGCTTTAGAAAGCCAAGTACTTTGGAATAGGACAATAGAAAAGTTGATCTGATGATATCATTGGAACCAGCAGGACCCTACCCTTTGCATCCTCAAAATTACAATGATAAAATACTTTTCTCTGAGAGGAGAGCCCCAGGGTACCATGTTCCAGAATGGCGATGGCCTGGGAGTTTGTTCCTCTGGTTAGGATTCATAGTGGGTAACAGTCCAAGCACTCAACCCCTACAGTCAAAAGAAGGGGGCCAGGGATTTAGCTCAGTGGTGCCGCTGCCTGCCTCTCAAGCACAGGACCTGAATTTGATCCCTGGTACCAAAACAAAACAAAACAAAACAAAAAACAGAGATGGAAACCTGTCTACTGCTCAGCTGGCGGCAGACTTTGGCAACATCCACATGTTGCTGGTTTTAGGCCCATGCAGGATTTCCTAGCTGTGGGCTCAGGAAGACTTCAGAAGAAGGCTCGGGAGGCCAGGCAGTGGGCAGTGTGTGATCTGTGAGCTTGAAGCTGAAAGTGTAGTGGAGACCCCAGAAAGCTGCAGAAGTGACAAATATGGATTATCTGAGGAAAACTTCAAAGAATGAGCGGAGTTGGCCCAAGACAGGCACCTGCCAGCAGTATTGTAGGAGTGAGGCCATCCGAGCCCTTCAAGAGTCCCCATCTTGCCATAGATTGCCCATGCTGGACATGGAACTTCAGGATTTCATGTTTGCCCTGCTGGATTTGGTTTGTTTGTTTTTGGTTTTTTGAGACAGGGTCTCACTATGTAGTTGAGACTGACCTGGAACTCACTGCGTAGCCCAGGCTGGTCTCGAACTCACAGCGATCCTCCTGCCTCACCACACTGGGCTTGTCCTGCTGGGTTTTGGTCTTGCTTTTGTCCCATTCCTTTCTGTCCCCCTATTTCTACCTTTGGGGGGTTTTTTTGTTTGTTTTTTGTTTTTGTTTTTGTTCAGGAGACAGGGTCTCACTGCGTAGTTCAGGTTGGCCTGGAGTTCATTATGTAGCCCAGGCTGGCCCTGAGCTTGGGGCAGTCCTCCTGTCTGAGCCTTCTGAGTGCTGGGATTACAGGCGTGCGCCACCATGCCCAACATCTTTGGAATGAGAATGTTCATCTTGTGCCACTGTATGTTGGAAGTGTTGAAGTTTTTTTTTTCATTTTTACAGGAGCTCCAGCTAAGAGTTTGCCTTAAGTCTCAGCGGAGAATTTGGACTTGGACTTTTCAGCAATGCTGAAACTGATAGGTTTTGGCAACTCTTCCCCACCCCCCAATAAGTTTATTGGCACATTGAAAGCAGACAATCCAGTTACATTTATCATTGGGATCTTGTGCCTTTACACGATAGGTCTTGGTTCTTATTTTTTCCCCATTCCCCAGCCCTCCCTTCACCTCCCCCACCCTTCCCTATTTACAAAGACTTTGTTTCCATTTTTCCCTTCTCCACATTTTTTTCTTTTCCCTTATTTCCTTTCCCCTCCCCTCCCACTTCCCCTTTAGCCATTTTCTTCCAATTTCACACTATCAATTATACCATTTAAACCTTATTTACACTTTTAGCTTTTCACATCAGAGAAACTATTTGGTATTTACTTGTGTGTCTCATTTATTTCACTGAAGCGTATTAGCCTCCATGAGGACTTTGGCAACTCTTTTCGTTTTGTTTTGTTTTTTGTTTTTTTGAGACAGGGTCTCACTGTGTAGTTGAGACTGCCCTGGAACTCACTTTGTAGCCCAGGCTGGTCTCGAACTCACAGCGATCCTCCTGCCTCAGCCTCCCGAGTGCTGGGATTACAGGCATGCGCCACCACACCCAGCCGACTTTGGCAACTCTTACAAGATGGATTAAATGTATTTTGTATAAAGAGATGCACATGAGTCTTTTGGAGGCTGGGGCAAAATGTTATAGCTTATATCTAGCTGTCCCCTCAAAGCCTCATATGCTCATAGGTGAGGTTTTGGGGAGGTGACTGGATCACAGGTGTGTGATGCTGGATTAGTCTACTGATGGGTTTATATCTGAGTGAGATGTTGGGAGGAGATGTTTGGTGGGAGGAGCTGGGTCACTGTGGGCTTGGTCTGAATGTATTTGTATATAACTTCCTGCCTTGAGCATTCCCTGCCTCCTGCTTACCGTGCCATGGACTGTTTCTCCTCTGTGATGCCCCTCTGCATGCTGCCTTGGCTTGGAGCCAGCTGACTATGGAATGAAACTTCTATAAACTGGGAGCCCAAATAAACCTTTCCTCCTTTAATGTGAGGAGTCAGGTATTTTGTGCCAGCAACAAGAAAGTAACTAAGACAAGGAAGGACCCTGGATTTTTTCTGAAGAAAGAAAACTATAACTCCCTGGGAAGAGACAGCTTCCAAGGAAACACCTTCCCAAAGCTGATCTTGAACTTGGTCTTAAGCTACCTTGGAATTAAAAGTTCAAGGATCAGTTTAGCCTTTGACTTTTGGAATTGTACTGAATCAAAAAGATGGCTGCCCCCTTGTGTGACTGATCTGGTTCCTATACCATTATCTTCATCTCCATCGCACTCCGCTAACAAAAATTGCTTCTGTCTGAAAGAATCAAAGTGTTAGATATCTTGGGAAACGGTGTGAAATCTCTGCTTTAGACCAAGAAAAAAACTCCCTCTTCCTTGAAATGAAGTCTCAGTAAGCTGCCCAGCAGGGCCTTGCACTGATGATCTTCCTGCTTCAGCCTCCCAAGTAGCTGGGATCACTACTGAGCTCTGCTCAAGAATACACCTCTATCTTCCTTTCCCTTTCCTACATTCTGTCTTCTTCATGCGTGAGCATATCTATATTTCTTTCCTCTCTTTTTTATGGGCACACAATCTTCGGGAAAGTCAAATGTAATAGAAATGACTCTTTTTCTGGTATGCATATGGATATTTTAATACTGATCTTGGTTTTTCTTTTTCTTTTTTAAAGCCAAGCAGATGCCTGTGGAAATGTCCAGGTCAGTGTCCTTGTAAGAGTGGGCAGCTGTTTTGTGGGCATGGCTGGACTTAGCTGTGTGGAGAGTCTGGTCACTGGGTAGTTTGGGTCTTGGAAAATTAAAATAAGAGTCTTGGGTGTGAGGTGTGTGTGTGTGTGTGTGTGTGTGTGCGTGTGTGTGTGTGTGTGTGTGTTATGTGTATATCTTAGTGAATGATTGCCAACTATCCTTTCTTATAAGGAAATGGCTTTTATGCTGAGATCATATCCTTTCTAGACAAATTTTTGTGATATCCTCTTTTCCTTATGAAATTATAATGGAAGTAGAGGGAAAATGACAATTTAACTTACGGGCAAAATAGATTTGACCTCAATATTTTTGTTTTTACTATTTTTAATGTTCTTAATATTCAAAATCTGAGTACAGAAATAATTGCAGTGTTGTGGAGAGAAACAGCCACACAGGATGAGGATTTAAGGAGAGTGGCCTGGTAAAGAACTCCTGCTGTCTCTGTACTCCTTGGCCCCCACACTGATTTTAACAGCAGAAAGTTTGGTCAAATAATCTTAGAGCTGAAAACATGCTAGTTTCCCAAATGTGCGAGGAAAGCTTTCTTTACTTTGGAAGGCACTTCCTGTTTTCTTGTGATTTTCCTTTAATGATTTTGTTGGTTTGGGGTTAGAGTGGAAAAAGTGTTTAATATATATATTTCCTTTGTAACTTTTATTTTAAGGCCAGCAGCACCACTTCTGAAATCCAACAATGAAAAGCTGTCAGAGCCTAATATTGAAGCCAACAGCCATTATGGTAAAGTCCTAGTTTCCTTCAGTTGCTAAGAGTTGACTATCTGTAAGTGGGTGGGGTTAAAACTAGAAGGGAGACCCTGGGCTTCAAGCAGGGACACTTACCTAATCACCTATTGGATGGTGACCTAACAACAACAAACAAAACAAAAAGTACCTGAAAGATAAGAGCATTTTATTCTGTTTTCACCACCTTCTAAATGTCCTGTGAAATTAAAAATGGAGAATCATCCTAACCTTCAAAAATTGAATTTGGGCATGGTGGCCCATGCCTATAATCCCAGCACTCATGAGGCTGAGGCAGGAGGATCACCGAGAGTTCAAGGCCAGCCTGGGCTACATAGTTCAGAGCCAGACTGAACTACAAAGAGAGACTCTGCCTCAAAATACTTAAAAAAAAAAAAAAAAAAACACCCAGAATACCAAAAACCTGAATTTTGCCCAAAGATAAGGCCAGGTAGTGAATTAAAGCTCTGGTAAAACATCTTCTCAGGTGGAATTATTATAAGCATAACACAGTGTTACTTTCCTTTGGCATAAAGGGAAACCAAATTAAAGATTTGCTCTTAGTGGAAGCATTAAAAAAAAAAGTCCAAAGGGCTGGGGATTTAGCTCAGTGGTGCCACGCCTGCCTCACAAGTATAAGGTCCTGAGTTCGATCTCTGGTACCAAAAAAATAAAGAATCCGAAGTTAAGCAAAAGAGCTACATACAAACTTTCAAAACAAGCCCAGTGAAGGAATACTTGTTATGAGACTCACCCCAATCTTGCCGGCCCACTCAGTGGGGTAGCCAGTCCCAGCAGTTCTTAATCTTATTTGGTCTGTCTGAAATTTGCTCAAGCATTTTAGCAAGGATGCTAGCTATTCCCAAAAGGGGCTCTCATTACATCATGCAAAAAGTTCTGCCCCAGACCACATTTGAAGAATTTTCTTTCTTTCTTTCTTTTTTGGTACCAGGGTTCGAACGAACTCGGGACCTCATGCTTGCGAGGCAGGTGGTGGCACCACTGAGCTAAATCCCTGGCCCGAGAATTTTCTTTCTTTACCAGCAGGTTTTTGAATAATATGCCCATGGTCTTCTCTAATTATGTAATAATATCTCAGAAAATAAGTCTTTGTTTTGCTTTCTGTTTATTTGTTAGTGGTACTGGAGATTAGACTCAGCCTTCACACTGAGCTGTATCCTTAATTCTTTTTTTTCTGGAGACAGGGTCTTGCTAAGTTGCCCAGGCTGGGCTCAAACTTGTGACCCTCCTGCCTCATCCTCCCAGAGTGCTAAAATTACACGCATGGTAATACCTGGCTGATTTTTTTTTTTTTT
>NW_022900935.1:50218464-50245653 GCF_012274545.1 Fukomys damarensis | reverse complement strand
TTTTTTTTTTTTTTTTTTTTTTTTTGTACCAGGGATCGAACTCAGGTTCTTGTCTGGTTGAATTTTTAAAGTTATAGAAAACTAGAATTTCTATTGTCACACATCCCAATTAATTGTTATTTTTCACCTAGATTACAGTGATGAAGTTGGAAACCATGCAATGAAACCATTAAATGAAAGTAAAGGTAATTATCTAGTTGAGTGTTTTATTAGAAACTTTTGCATTTAAAGAAAAGACCTATAAGAAAAGAGAAAACTAAAATTTTAAAGCAGCTGGATAACTTCCCAGCCTTTTTAATGACCCTGTAACTAACTCATGTATAAAATTGATGTGACCAGGTAATTCTCCAAAGATGCTATCTGGGGCCCTCAATGGAAACACAACCCAAATCCAAGCAGGAAAGAACCAGGTTGTCTTAGTTATTTTCTCCTTTCTGGGACAAAATACCTGATACCCACAAATTAACGGAGGAGGGTTTATTTTAGCTCTCAGTTGGCTGGCTCCAAGGCCGGGTGGCATGGTTGTGGGACATGGCAGAGAGAGACAGTCCGTGGCAGGCAGGAAGCAGCGCGCTTTCCTTTTTATTCCATCCAGGCTACAAGCGCATTGGTTGGTGCCACCCACACCCACGGTGGCTCTTCCCTCCGCAGTAAATCCGTCACCCACACCCATGTTAAACCAATCAGTGGACGAATCCAGAGTCACACACACATACATCACTCACTCCCAAAACTCAGTCAAGGGGCTTTGGGGAGGCGTCCCCCAAGGGAGACACTGCCTAAACGCAGGTTGCTGTGGTCCCTTTGAACAGACTCTCCAAACTCAGATGTGGAGTACACAGAGGTGGAAATATCCTCAGCGGAGCCCCACCACGGTAAGCATCCCTCTGGGGTGAGCAAAACCCCTGCCTTGTTCTTGGTTGGGTGGGTGCTGTGGTGGGGGTGCTGTGCTCCGTGAGAAGGGTCTCCTGGATGTCCCTAAGGCTGGAGCTATAAAAGTCTAATAAGAATTAACTATGGAACCACTAACAACAGGTACTTTGTAGTTAGCAGTCACTAGATTGCAGACAGTGAGTGACTGAGCTACGTCCCAGTCCCATTTTTAATTTTTTAGTTTTGAGACACGGTCTTGCTAAGTTGCCCAGGCTGGCCTCAAACTTGCAATCCTCCTGCCTCAGCCTCCCAGAGTGCTGGGGTTACAGGCATATGCCACCACACCTAGCTTGTTCAGACTTCTGTCCCAGAGGTAGCACCTTGCCAAACACAGCCTGAACCTAGCAGTCACCTGAGGAGACCAAATGGGTGTCAATCAAGTGCGTGTTTGAAGGCACAGAGGACTCTGCCCTTGAGAGGGACACTTGGGTAAAGAATCCAAAAGCCCCCAAACCCTTTCAGTCTGAATGGTGGGGCTGGATTTGTACCTTGTGTGTATAGCTCTCTTGGGGACAGGCAGCCTGGTGGTCCTTTGCTCTGGATAGGCACCAGGAGATTGATGCAGTAGGCTGGTCCGCAGGACATCAGGCCCAGCTGCCCTTGGCACTGGAAAACAGGGCCCCTCTGCTAGCCTCCTGCCTCTTGGCTCCCCAGAGCTCCAGCACGCCGGAAGGAAACAGCCATGCCAAGCCTTCCGGCCCTGCTGGAACGCTCCTGAGGTCTGGTACCATCCCTTTCCTTTCCCACTGAGGATACGGCTGGGCTGGGTCTTCAGCCACACAGGTCTGCCCGTCATTGGCCAGAGCTGCTTCTCGCTCCACGGTCTGGCGGGATTTCAGAGCCCTCCCTCCTCTCGCACAGCGTGGCTCTGGGCACTGTGTCAGCAGTGCCCAAACAGTCCTGGGCTGTGTGCTGTACTCCTTTCTCATGGTCTTCAGTTGGAAGAGTCCCCAGCTGTGGACTGCTTTTTTTTTTGTTTGTTTGTTTTTGAGACAGGGTCTCACTATGTAGTTGAGACTGACCTGGAACTCACTACATCTCCCAGGCTGGTCTCAAACTCACAGCGATCCTCCTGCCTCAGCCTCCCGAGTGCTGGGATCACAGGCGTGCACCACCACGCCCGGCCGTAGTTGTATACTTCTTAATTCACGCAGCTACACAGGGGGATTCTGCTCCTAAGTCTCCATTGTACCTGCAACGGTAGGGGAAATGACAGGCCTGAAGTTCTTCCATTCACTTGTGAAATAACAAATAAGGGTGAAGGACCAGCCATGGTCCCAGGTGATCATTAGTGCTCAGAGGGAGCAGAATGGGGTGCAGTGAGAAGGCGCAAAGAGACTTCTCTGGCCTTTCTGGGTAGTTCACAGAGCCTTCGCTGAGGCTCCACCAGGAGGGAGGGCTAGGAGCACCCAGGAAATAGGGAGGTGTAAGGTGGCTCAGAGGTTGGCTCATTTAAGATCTGAAGGGACAGCTGCGAGTGGTGGCGTGCACCTGTAGTCTGGCCCCCTGGGAGATCATAAGTCCGATCCCAGCTTGGGCACCCTAACGGTTTAGCAAGACCTTACCTCAAAATGTAAAAAAGGCTGAAGATGTACTGGGTGCAAAGGCCTTAGGTTCAATCTACAGTACCAAAAAAAAGGGTCTGGAAGGGGGCTTGTGTGTGTGCAAAGAGACAAAGAGGAGGTAGGGGGATTGCTGGACTGGCACGCAGAGGGTGTTTACGGTTTTCTTTGCGCCCTATTTTATTTTGAATTTTATTTATTTATTTTTTTGGTACCAGAGATCGAACTCGGGACCTTGCGCTTGCGAGCAGGCAGCAGAACCACTGAGCTAAATCTCCGGCCCCTTTGCACCCTATTTTAAATGGATTCGGCGGTGTTTGGGTCAGGCTTTAGGCAAGGATGTGGCTGGTTCCAGTTTCCTTCCTTAAAAACCATCTTCATGGCCTGTGTAGAAACATTGAAGGGGCCAAAAACGGAAGCAGCGAGACTGAAATGTGGAGGGGAGGGGACTAGGGCAGAGGCAAGGTGTCGGCAGCAAGCGTTCTAGTTACGTTTCGGAGGTGGGTCACAGCACCCATGACGATAGTATGGTGAGGTCAGGAGAGACCGATTTGCTGCAGGGTTTTTTGTTTTGTTTTGTTTTGTACCGGGGATCGAACTTGGGTCCTTGCGCTTGCAAGGCAGGAGGCGGAACCACTGAGCTAGATCCCCGGCCCTCCTGCAGGTTTCTTGATGGAGCAACTCCAGAGAGGGCTGCAAAGCCGGAGGCTGGGAGGAACAGACTCATTAGGAGATCTGATTCCTTTGGGTTAAGTTTGAGTCTCCTGGAAACTGCTAAAAGGAGAGCTCACAGGGGCCTGGTGCTCGGCAGCGAGTTGACGTGGGCTATGACGGGTGGGACGGTGCCCTGACCCAGCCGGCAGGCACACACCCCTTCACCCTTCATCCTGGGCGGGAGAGCGGCTTATTCCTAAGGGATGTCAGGGAAGCCGAAGGGTAGCGAGGGAGCGGGGCCACTCAGGCTGTCAGTGTAAGTGGGAAACACAGTCCCCGACTCTGCTGAGGGCTGCAGCGGATGGTAAAGCCCGAGGACAGAGAGCCCAGTTACTGCTTGTCCTCTGTACCTGCAGTAGCGGTGGAGCCTCCTATTAACCTGGGCTCTACATCCGGCCTTGGCTTCTCCTGCAGAGGCCCAGGCCCTGCTTTTGCTCCACTCTGACTGGGCCACACCAGCGGAACCCAGGGCTGCGCAGCATGCCTGCCAGGCTTTGGGCCTAAGGAAACTGAAGAAGAAAGAAGGAAGGAAGCAGGGTTCTGCCCTTGGAAAAGTGTCCCTTCTCCATTAGGAATGTGTCCGTGTTAGTGGCATCTGGTTTTCTTTTTCTTGCTTAAAGTAGACGGGGACGGAGGGGAAGGTGAGGTATCAAAATTCCCAGGCTAAGGTGCAGGCAGAGAGAAGTGCCTTATGCTTTCCTCATCAAGTTCTGCAGACACAAGTTGCATCCAAACCGATTGGATGCATTTCCCACCTTGCACAGAAGGGCTGTGTGCACAGCAAGGGCCTGGGTAGAGCCGGGACTCCTGTCACTCAGGTGGCAATGAGGGGTCTCTAGAGCAGTGAGCGCAAACCTCTTAGAGCTTTCGGGGCCGACAGATGTATTTCGTAGGTCCATGATCACCTGCGTTTTCTTATTCCAGTCTCCTCCTTGGAGCTCAGTGACAGTGGGGAGGACAGGCCCAAGCCTCTGGCGTTGGCTCCTTGCCTTCCCACGGGTGGGGAGTGGGGCATAGGTGAGGAGAGGGCTGTGTGGGTTCGAGGCCAGTGATGAGCTAGGGTGACCCGGTCTTGGCTGACCCAGTGTCCTGTCCTCCAGGCCTCCTCCTCCTCCGACCACAGAGAAGCTCCAAACCTGCTGGCAGCCGGCCAAGTGGTCCCTGTGGGTTAGAGGAGGGGCAGGAAGGAACTTGTTAAACCCGGGTTTGCTGCTGTTTGCTCTGAGACTAATTGCTGGGAAAACCCCATGATGTCGAAGCCATCTCTTTCTCTTTTAACACAGAAAAACAGAGGCTAAAATATAGCTCCGTCCGGAAACGCTGCTGACAGCAGAGACAAACAGGCTGCTGTCCTGGTTTAGTCATTAGCAGGCAGCTGCTGCCACGAGGCAGCAAGAGGAGGGAGACAGCAGCTGAGCTGGGCAGGACAGGAGGGGCCGGGGCAGCGGCAGAAACCAGCAGCGCAGCCCAATCCAGTACAAACTAATAAGCGATGTAAGGGAGTCATGCTCCACCTCCTGCGCCCAGAGAGTGCTCGTGTCTCCAGGGTGACCAGAAAGGTCTCTCGGCCACCCCAACATACAGCCTTCTCTCCGATTCACCATCCCCTTCCCTAGCTCCTCCGTGGGGTCCCTTTCCCCAGCTGGGCCCACCCATGGGCTTTTCTCACCCATGTGAAGTTCCCTTCTACAGCGAGACTTCCTGGTCTTTCATGTAGTGAGAGGGGCTGGGAAGCCGTCAGGTCCCACCCTGGTTCCTCGGGGTTTGTGAGTGCGCATGGGTGTGCTCCTGCATGTCGTGAGTGTGGCCACTGTGCACAGAGGCGAACTGTGTGTGAACACCGCATGAAGGTTTACATGGTACACGCACGTGCACACACTGTGCACAGGTGTGTACAGAAACCCTGTATATGTACTTGGCTGGGTGTACACCTCCACGTGAAAAAATGAGCGGCCCTAGGGTGTTCTTTATCTCCCAAGCCTGCAAGTCACCTCTGGATGTAATTCACACCTGATCTGAAAATAATCTAGCCCGGAGGATCTCAACCCTGGCTGCCTATTAGAATCTCCTGGGGAGCTTTTAGAAACACCAGCTCCAGGTCTGCCCCAGACCTGAGGGCTCAGATTCTCCAGTGGATTCTTAGCAAGTCCAGCCAGAACTGCTAGTCTTCCACGGGCCCAACTGATTGTCATTGTCACTGTGATGACAGGGCTAGACCTGGGGATCCAGGTCTAGATTTCGGGGTCCAGACTGAGGACAGTGAAAGGCTATAACCCAGCCCTGGCGGACCCCCTGACACTGGGTCGCTGTGGCAGACAAAGAGGGTGCAGCCACTGAGCTGGGGGCTTCGGGGAACTTGGACTCTCACGTCCAGGGCTCCTCTCTGCAGGCAGCCCTGTCTCACGGTGGCTGTGGGCCTCCTGCTTCCGGTCTGAGTGACTCTGGTTAGACCGGGATCTTCTGAGGCTGGGAACGACAAGGTCTTGCTGCTCCTGGACACAGGCACTGCTGGGGTGGGTGGTAGATACCTCAGTGTGCTGGCCTGGGGCCCAGAGACGACTACTAACTTATGCCTGGTCCCTTTTCCAGCTCTAGGAACGAAGGGCACAGACACTGTGTACAGTGAGATCCGGAGAGCCGACCCTAGTGAGTGCACTGGCTTCAGGGCTGGGGGTGGGTTTACACATCCTCTCCCACTTCCTTTGCTTCCTTTGCCTCTCTCTGGCTCCTGTCGTCCTTGCCGAAGGGCGTTCAGGCAGGCATGGACCAGAGAAGCACCGGTTTCATTTTCTGTACCGGTTTCATGGAGTCTGGTAAAATGCAATCGACAGACTGCTTTGAAATTCGGAAGGTAAGTCAGCATGCCTAAAAGCATAACACACCAGGGGAAATAATAGTTCTGTGACTCTCTGGCTTTGTACGATAGACTTACCATGTAATGAATTCTTTGAAAGGGATTCTAACTCAGCTGGGGAATGTCTGTAAAAAATGGCTGCTCTGAGCTTTGGCTCTGAACCAGCAGCAGCTGCAGCAGTTCGGGTCCAGCCCAGATCCACGGAATCAGATTCTCTAGAATCCAAACTCAATAACCTCCCGGGGCTTGTTCCTGACACCACCAGCATTTGAGAAATGCAGCTTTAAAAGATCTGTTCAATGACCCGAGTAACCTACATTCTATCTCAAATGGTTATCACCCCTTAATGCATCTTTAAAAAAAAAAAAATTAGTCTATCCATGACTAGAGCAGAAACTTAGCCTCTTGTGGAACTTGACACTGAATGAATTTTGAAAAACATTTTCTGGAGAGTTTTCGGCTTGAGTACCTGTTGTTTTACATTCTCAGTATACTTAGAGCCGGCAAAATGGTTTTTTTTTTGTTGTTGTTGTTGTCATTTGTTTTTGTTTTTTTTGAGACAGGGTCTCACTATGTAGTTGAGACTGACCTGGAACTCACTATGTAGCCCGGGCTGGCCTCAAACTCACAGCGATCCTCCTGCCTCAGCCTCCTGAGTGCTGGGATTACAGGCATGCACCACCATGCCCAGCCTACACAGCTTCTTAACAAAGGGAAAGGGGCTCTGGGCATCCAAGGGGAGGTAAATATCTGGGGAGAAGTAGGAGAGAGAGGTGTTTTTGTGCAGGTCCATCTCAGCACATTTCTGTCTTCCTGGCCTTAAATCTTCCTTGGCCGGGGCGTTTGCAGCAGTCTCCATGGTTCAAATGTTAGTGCTTTTAGTCAGACAAGAAAGCTCTGGAAAGGCGCCTTTGTACATCAGTTAATTTTCATTTGCCCTCAACTCAAAATCATCTTTATTGCCAAAGTGCATATTTCAAAGTGCACTGCAAAGTCTGATTTCTGGCCTCTGCTCTAGGGCAGTCAGGCCTTCGGGTGGGTTCTCTTGGAGTCCCCGAGTTGGTTCTAGATTACTCAGTCCTGAGCTTTTGCAAAACTGGAACCACAGGCATTGTAGAACCCAACCTAATACTATTCTGGCGAAGAGCCTTGGCTTTGCTGAAAGATGTGGAGCCTCTATCCTACTGCTGCCACTTATTAGCAGTGTGACTTTGACCAAGATTTCTTAGCCCTCGGAGACTCGGTTTCTTCAATTATTTCACGAGAATGAGAAGAGGGGATAAGATAAGACCACAGGACCCCGGCACTCAGGAGGCGGAGGCAGGAGATTGCTGCAAGTTTGGGGCCAGTCTAGGCTACATAGTGAGTTCAAGGCCAGCCTGAACCGTGCAGTAAGACCCTGTCTAAAAGGATAAGATCCCTGGAGATGTCACTACTTATCCCCAGTAGTTAGTATACTACCCCTGCTGACTGATGAGCATTCAGTTTAGCTTCAAAGCAGTGGAGGAACTTGGGCCCTAGAGCACAGGGCCTGGGCCAGGACTAGACTAGAGTAGTCTCCACATCCCAGACTGGGCTGCTCTCCCGGCCCCAGCTGAGCCCTAGGGAACAGTTAGGGCTCTGGTCCCGTTGCAACAAACTCTCCAGCCCCATGAAGAACCCCAGGGCTCTACCCTGCTGGGGGCTGAGTGTGGAGAAAGCCCAGAGTCTTTCATGGGATCCACCCTTAGGACCTGCAGCTGCCTTAAGCCTGCGGCCTGACTTCACCTAAGGATATTGTCCTGGAAGCCAAGGGGCTTCCTGTTTCTGAATATTTCCTCTCCGTTGCTGCTGAGGACCTGACAGGCCAAGGCTGATTCCTTTTTCTTTTCCTCTGAATGATTTGCAAAAGGGCAGAAGGGCAGGTATCTGTTCGGGGGATTGTGCTCCTCTGTTCCCTGGGACTTCCTTACCCTAAACCAGCTTCTACACGCTCTCCTTTCCTCTGCACCTCACTCCAGGTCAGGTCCCTCTCACCTAGAAAGCAAAGATGATTCTCCGAGGAGCCAGGTCCTTCAGCTCCTGATAATTCTTCCTTGGGCTTTTTCCACACTCAGCCTCATTCCACAGTCATTAAAACTCCCCTCCAATCTTATTAGAGATCCCATGCATCCTCATAATCGTACAATCATCTCCACATGGGTCATCGCTCGGATTTCTTCAGCAGCTCCTTGCACTGGTGTCCCTCTGTTTGTATAGACTGTCTCTGTTGTTGCATATTATTATTATTTTTTCTCTCCATAACCTAATTTCCTTTAGGTTTAGAGAGGGTTTTCTTTTTTCTGTTGTTTGTTTGTTTGAGACAGGATCTATGTAGTGGAGACTGACCTGGAACTCACTATGTAGCCCAGGCTGGTCTGGAACTTGCAGTGATCCTCCTGCCTCAGCCTCCCGAGTGCTGGGATTACAGGCGTGTGCTACCACACCTGGCTTTTCTTTCTTTCTTGCTCGCTTGCTTGCTTTCTTTGTACTGGGGATCGAACTCAGGACCTTGTACTTGTGGCAGCACCACTGAGCTAAATCCCCAGCCCAACTAGGGCCTTTCCTATTCCCTGTAAATCCTGGAGCAATTGCTCAGGAGTGGCTGGCTGGCAGGGAAATCCAGAACCACTACATGTGTGGTAGCATAACCTCTCAATAAAATGAGGTCCTGGTGAGGGCAGGGGCTTGGGCAGATCATCTGGCCCCCTGAGTACAGAATGGGATCTTAGTGAATGTTTCTGTCTCTTTCCACACCGTCTTCCAACAGCAGCACTACAGCGGGGGCTATTTTGGGAAATGGCTCATCTGGCTAGGTGGGGCATAGTTCTGGCTGTTGAACCCCTTTTCCCCTGAGGAGCGATACAAAGGAAAACCACTCCCCCTGATAAGCTAAAGGGCATGGGCAGGCCTTTCTCCAAGGAGCAGCCCCAGGACAGGGCCCGAGAGAGACTTGGGGGAGGGCAGCCAAAAAGGCAGGAGTCCCTGGGTGAGCTTACAGGTCGTGAGAGCTGCTGGTCTGTGAGTTTGGGCTTTATGTTCCAGGCTTAGCATTTTTGCTATTATTTTTTTCACTGTAAAATAGACATAACACCGTGTCAACCATTTCCAAGTGCACGGTTCAGAGCCTTAAGTCTGTTCGTTTTGTTGGGCAACCATCCCCACCTCCACCTCCAGAACCTTTCCAACTTTCCAAAACAAACCTCCACACCCATAAAGCAATAACTCCTTCTCCCCACCCCAGAAGCCGCCATTCTACCCTGTATCTTTGTGAATTTGGCCAAGCTCAGCTTTTTTATCTGTCACATGAGGTCAAGCCTGTGACCTTAAGGTCCCTTCCAATCCCAACATTCAGTCTAGACATAGGTCATATGACTTTGCCTTGGTCATTCCAGACCCTTCTGCCTGAGTGGCCCCCACCCCCAGTACGGGGGAATGAACTCAGAAATCACTGAGCTGCACCCGTGGTCTTTTAAAAATTTGAGTCAAGCTCTTGCTAAGTTGCCCAGGTTGGGTTCCAGTTTGCAATCCTCCTGCCTCATCCTCCCAAGTAGCTAGAATTACAGAGAGGCACCACCATCCCAAGGTTGCAATCAGGCTCTTCTTAAGAGACTAAATTAGTTCCTGGGTAGGCACCCTTGGAGCTAATTCTAGTTCTTAACCCACCCCAGCTTCTCCCTTGAATCAAACTGCGTAGATACTCACAAGCCCAAGTTTTCCCTCAAGTCCGAATTCCATCCCGGACCCCAGGGCCAACTTAACTGTGGTGCTGGTGTCCTCATGTTAGCTGGAGCAGCTTGGGTGGCTCTTTGTACCGTGAACCTCTTGGAAAACCCCCTGAGTAAGACATGCAGACTGGGTTCTGCTGGCAGCTCTCCCCTTATTGGGTTGTGTGCCTCGGCTCTCACCCTCGCTTTGCCTCTGACAGTTTTCTCATCGAATCTGAATAAAATGCCTCTTGCTCGGGTGGGCACCTCAGTGGGCCTTGGGTGGGTAAGGACTGTGGTGGGCAGGTGGCCTCCTTAAAGTAAGGAGGGGCAGCGTCTGTCCTGACTCAGGCCTTCAGTGTCCCCTCCAGGTCACGGCCAGGGCTGTGCTAACCTGCTGTTTTGTTGGGAGCCCGCTGCGTGTTGACTTATAGCTGAGGCAACATCTCATCCCCGTAATTAACACTTAGTCTGCGGGAAAGAAACTGTAGGGCTTCTTTTTTTCCCTTCCAGCTGCTACACCGTCCATGCCTATGGCCTGTGCCCTGCTGTTCAGGAGGGAAAGGGGAAGAAGTCTCAGAATTAGGAAAAGCATGTGAGAAAGACACCAAACCGAGAGACCCGAGAACAGAGAGAGCCACGCAGTAGCTGAGTTGGGCTCAGGAAGAGCACCTGCCCCTCAGTAAGCTTTAGCTTCTTAGGGCCAAGGGACCCATGCTCACCGCTTCCTGATAGGATATTTACTTTGTGACCCTGGGGATGGAACCAGGCAGGGCCCCACATGAGCTCAGCCGGCACTCTACTCCTGAGCTTTCCAGCAACCCCGGAATATTTTTGTTTGTCCTAACTTGGCTGGAGGAGGGCAAAGCTATAGCATCCAGTGAGCAGAGGCAACGGGACTTCAACACTGAGGGGCTTCACCTCCTGGGACTGTCCCACAAGAGATCTCTTCTCCGGACGCCAGCTGTTTGTTTCTTTGTGCTCACCTTGGTGGGTGACCTGGCGGCTTCCTACCCATCCCCCTGGTCCTGGGAGAGACAGTCTTACTCCAGGTCCTCGTGCCATCCTGAGTCGGACAGGGCCCCCTTCCCATCTGAGATTCAGCTCCCTCAGCCTTCCAGGGCTGCACTCTTTCTGCTTGGAATTCAGACTTCCGAGGTGGAATTCAGACCTCACAGGACAGAAACCCTTGGCCCCCCTGCCTTCCCTGCCACCCTGTGTAACAAGTGGCGGGGTTGAGAATAGTCACAACAGGAAATGGTCATCAAGAAAGAACCAAAGAAAAGAAGGCCTCTAGGCCAAGTCCTAGAGAGGGAGAGAACATTTGAGTTGGTCTCCACCCATCCTGTGAGGCCCAGAGCCAGCTGGGCCCTCGGGCACTGCCAACCTGCCCCTCAGGGAGGTACCTCCTCCTCCAGCATCCAAGGTGTAAGAGAGTATTTCATGCAGACACTGAAGGTGCTACCCACCAAATTCTATTTTTATGGTGATTGCTCTATTACCAAAAAGAAACAGAAACTACAAGTAAGTGCAGATTTGGATTTCCATTCATATCAGCAAATATAATGAATGTAAAGCATTTCGTGTTCAAATTGCTTTAGGAAATGCAGTCTTGAGCCTCTTCCCCGCTTGTGCCTGGCTCCAGAGCCCATGAGATGTGGGAGAAGAGCTGGAGCACGGGGGGGTTCCTCTTCCTCCCAGGCAACCTCTCTGGGGCTCCACCCCGGGAACGGGCTGATGGGCCTAGCTGGCCTTTGCCACAGGACTCTGGCCCGGCCGAGGCAGGAGAGGTCTGCCTTGGGAACTTCTGGTCCCGTTTCCTCTAGGGCAGGCGCAGTGGAATGTGAGAAGATGAGGTTTACAAGGAAGTAGACCTGTGGAAACAGGACATTTTAAAATCAGAGAAACCAAAGGTGGTGCCTGCAGTGACAGAAGGCCCCGGAGCCTGCCCGAGGCCCACACTGAACTGGGTTTTGAGCCTGTGGGCCTGGGTACAAACCGAGGCCTCTTGCCCCACTTTTAAGAGCAGCAGCGCCTTCTCTCAGGCCTTCCCAGGCAGCAGACGAGGTCCCGTAGCTGCTGTATCTTCAAGTCTGTGCCCAGAATCCAGGCATTCTGGTGCGAGTGGGGAGCCTGGTCCTCTCCAGAGGGGCAGACCATCCCCTTGCTTGTCCTTTGCAGTGAAAGTTGCCTCTGACTAATGCAGGCAGTGACCACTCACCCTTCACACAGCTTCCTGTCTGCTCAGTTTAACATTCTAACTTTTGGAAGTAAGGAACTGGTTAAATAAACCCTTGCACGCCCATTTAACAAATATAATCTTGCTACTTTAACAGCTGTTTAAGAAGGTACCAGAAATGCTTATAAAGTCATGTCACATAAAAAAGAAGCCAGGTATGGTGGTGCATACCTATAATCCCAGCACTTGGGAAGCTGAGGCTAGAAGATGGCTGTGAGTTCAAGGTCAGTCTGAACTGCACAGTAAGACTTTTTCTCCAAAAAGAAAAAGATAGGATATAAAATGTCATTTACCATGTAACTGCCCCCTTCAAAAAGAAGTCTACAGCTGGGCGTGGTGGCGCACGCCTGTAATCCCAGCACTCGGGAGGTTGAGGCAGGAGGATCGCTGTGAGTTCGAGACCAGCCTGGGCTACAGAGTGAGTTCCAGGTCAGTCTCAACTACATAGTGAGACCTTGTCTAAAAAAAAAAGAAAAGAAAAGAAAACAAAAAATTAAAAATAAAAAGTCTACTCAGTAAAAATAACCAGGGAAGGTGTCAGCAGGGTTCGGAGGATGGGACTAGAGGTTTTATTCTTACTTTCCAGGGGTGCTTTATTTCCCACTTTCCTGTAATTTTCAACTTTTTTCTTAAAGTGTATCTGCTATTTTATTTTTTTGTTTCTGCTTTATTTATTTATTTATTTTTTGATACCGGGGATCGAACTCAGGTACTTGCGCTTGCAAGGCAGGTGGTGGAACCACTGAGATAAATCCACCCCCTTTTTCTTTTGTTTTTCTGAGACAGGGTCTCACCTGTAGTTCAAGCTCATGCTGAACTCACTGTGTAGCCCAGGCTGGTCTCGAACTCACAGCGATCCGCCTGCCTCAGTCTCCTGAGCGCTGGGATTACAGGCGTGCACCACCACACTTGGCTTGCTACTTACATTTTTTAAACTTTTAAAAGTGTTAAATAATGTGGCAGGGACTTTACATGCCTGTCACATGGAACTGGAGGGTCCCTGGCAATGTATCTGTGGGCAAAGGACCCCTAACCCTGAGCAAGCATTCCCTTCTGTCTCACCCTCTTTCCTGGACCTGGTCCCCCCCCCCTTGGTCCCTGAAATCTGGGGAAAAAGCCAAATCTTTGCATTGCTCACTGCCCTGCTATTCTTTGTCTTGCAGATTTTGCGGAAAACAGACATTCTGTAAGTACACTGTTCACAGAACAGTAAAATACTTTCCCAATTCCCCCAGAGCCTGTTTCCCACTAATCTTCCTCCTACCCCATATTGGCCTAGTCTGTTTTGAACCAGGACCCTCTGACTAACCTTCGCCAGTTCTGACTTTGAATAACCTCCCTCACCTGTTTCTATCGTTACACCTCAGCCCATATAGGAGGGGAACCCTTGAAATCCCCCTCAGAGAACTGGGAATCAAGGACACTCGTTGCTCTCTTAGTAAGAATGACACAGGCCCACGCTGAAACTGCAAAGGCTTTTTTCTCACTAACCTTCCCACGCGCAACCTTTCTGAGAGTTTAGCAGCCGTGCAGGCGTTAACAGGGCAGCTGCTGTCTTAAGAAATGAGGAATTGGTTTTATGAAATACAACTTTAGGGTCTGGGAGGAGCTTTTTAGTAAGACTTCTGCAACCCCTTCTAGTGGGCCTCTGGCTTCCTTTGTTTTTGCCTGTCTGAATTCTTGTAAAACAGAGCTTGTTATGCATTTGACAGGCAGGAAGCCACTGACATTCTTTTTGTGGAGAAAAGCTATCAATTTAAGGAAAAGAAACATGAAAGGAACGTCTTTTTCTAGACGACACCCACCCACCCAGACTCCCGAAATCAGAGACCACTGCATGACAAGGGTGGGGAGTCCGATTTATAGAGGAAGAAACTGGCCTGGATTAGGACACAACAGTTGGCCTCCGTCACCCGGAGCCAGGAACAGAGACCAGGGCTCAGGGGTCCCTGGCCGGGGCTCTGTCCACACCACAAGTCCTCCCGTCCCCAAGTACTGTGCTGTCCCAGCAGTGACGGTGTTGTGAGAGTGGAAACTCTGCCCCACAGGCAGTGTGGGAGACTGAGAAAAACGTGTTTTCCCTCTGCAGTAAATGTCACTGTGTCCCCAAGCCCGCGCTACCACCGATGGAGACCAACACCCAGCAGGACCAACCTTTTTACTTTAGACTGAACTTTCCTCTTCCCTAGAAGCTGGACCTTGGGCCCAAAAGTCTGATTCTAAGAGCTCAGGCCGGCCGGTCCTGCCCCCTTCCCCCAAAGACAGCCTTTTGGCGGGAGCCAAAGAGTCCTCCACCACTGGGAAAGGAATTTTGAATTTTGAAGCTCATGGGTTTTGTTTATAAAAGGAGCACGTATAGTTTCCCTAATAATCATCTGGAGCAGGTCAGGAGAAAATGAATTGAATTGCCCAGCAGGGAAGTGGGAGGGGATTTCCTTCCTGAAATCAAACCTGACAATCATTCCCTCTTGTTTAACGGCCATTGGAGGAAATATCTTAACAATGAGACAGCCACTGGGCCAACTGCTAATTTGGCATTGTTTGACCAGCTTCGATGGCTCACTCTGACTTCACTTTTCCTTTGCCATTTTTGCCTTGTTTATACATCGTGTTTGTGGCCAACTCAGACAGATAACATGAAGAGAACACCCTGTACTTACATAAGCGGGTGATTCTAGACCTGTGAGGGTCTTAGATCTTGGAGAGAACCCTGCCTTCTTATGGATTGCTCACCTACCTACCTCTGGGGGCCACAGGCAGCTGGGCTGCGATGGAGCCTGACAAGGAGCTGGCTTCCTTAGGCTGAAGAGGGGCTCTCAACTCTGCAGCCCTCTTTGGGGCAACCCTGGCTCCCCCAAGCCTAAGCGTCCACATCCACGAAGTGGCGATGAGGAGGAGGAAAACTGCAACTACTTAACAGGGCTTTATTAAGGCTTCAGTGAGAAATTTAGCAGCCGTGTAAAAGCTGTTCTCTACTTTAAACTTCTTTTCACCACTTTGGCAGTAGTGGATATGATCGGTGAGTTTGCTTTATTTGGTCCTCAAATGTCCCTGCTGCATTGTGGAATGAAGCAATTGCTTCCCCGAGGAGTGGGATTCAAGCAAAGCCAAGCTTTGAGGTAGGAATCAGAGGCCCACATTCAGACTTGTGCTAAACTAGCCGGGAGCTAACCATGTCCCTTTGGGCAAACTCTTAACTTCTCCAGACCTCTGTTTCTTTTCTTTTTTCTTTCTTTTTTTTTTTTTTTGGTTTTTTGAGACAGGGTCTCATGTAGTTGAGACTGACCTGGAACTCACGATGTAGCTCAGGCTGATCTCGAACTCACAGCGATCCTCCTGCTTCAGCCTCCTGAGTGCTGGGATTACAGGCGTGCACCACCACGCCCGGCCTCAGACCTCTGTTTCTTCATCTGTGAACTGGGGGTGGTAAATGTCTCACCTAGTTGTTGCAAAGACTAAATGGGCACCAGACACAGTCCCAATACCTCAGAAGTACTCATATGCAGTATTTTCTAGAAGTAGGGATTAGAGATCCAATTAATTAGGGATTAGAGAGTGTTGGAAACAAATGCTTTTCGAGGGGATTTGTATCGTGTTCTGGCCGGAAGTGGACAATTCCATGGCTGTACTTGGATGGCTGACAGCTGGGCACTGACTTAGGCACAGCAAGCCCAGACCTCGGATGTGAGTGTGTTAACCTTTACTTCGGAGTCCCCGAGCCAAGCCCTTCCTGTCTGTGGCATTGGTTGTGCAGCTGTGCCCAGCACTGTCTGTCCCCAAGAAAGGGAGAACAGAGGTGCCTGGGGAGGGACTCAGTTCTGGGCCCTGCAGAAAGGCTGGACACCACAGTTGGGTCTCCCTCCTCCCGCTGGACGGAGGAAATGGGACAAGCCTAACTGCCAGCGCTGGCGGGCCTCCAGCCCTCTGGGGCCAACACAGCTTTTTTGGCCTGCTCCTCTGGGTTTCTCCTGGCAGAGGAGGAGCCAGAGCCTTGACCTTCTGGTTGGAACCCTCAGTCCTGCATCCTGTTCTGACCCAGGAGGGCCAGAACAAAATGGAGACATGAGCTCAGCTCACCTTAGGAAGTCAGCCATGGGCTTCCCCAGACTCTGGGCAACCCTCCCCTGTCCTTGTGCTGGTGCCTGTCGAATCCACTGGAGCAGGGTGTCCTTTGCCCACGAGGGTCCAGGAGCATGGCCCAGGGCCTTCTGCTGTTTCCACTTGTCCAAACTCAACCTTTGCAGCCAGCTCTCGCCATTTCTGTGACACCCTCACTGCCCAACCTGGCTCCTCTCATCACTGCTGAACTCTTCTGTACTTCACTAAGGGCCCTCCTAGCTTCTCTCGTAGCAGTATTTTTGTTGTTGTTATTGTTGTTGTTTTGAGACACGGTCTCACTATGTAGTTGAGACTGACCTGGAACTCACTATGTAGCTCAGGCTGGTCTCAACTCACAGCGATCCTCCTGCCTCAGCCTCCTGAGTGCTGGGATTACAGGCATGCGCCACCACGCCCGGCTAGCAGTATTGTTAATAATGATCATATGTCAAGTTCTGGGGGGCAGGTTTTTGCATCCTCAGCATAGAAAACAGTGCAGGTCAGATCCAGGTTCTGTTAGTGGGATAGCTCACCGGAGTAGCATTTGAAGCAGTCAAAGAGCACTGCGAGATGGCAGAAGAGGTGAACTTTTTATGTGGATATAAATGTCATTTAAATCATTTTTGTTGTTGTTGTTTGTTTGTTTGTTTGAGGCAGGGTCTCACTACGTAGCTGAGACTGACCTGGAACTCACTATGTAGCTCAGGCTGGTCTCAAACTCACAGCGATCCTCCGGCCTCAGCCTCCCGAGTGCTGGGATTGGTGTTTTGAGATAGGGTCTAAGCCCAGGCTGGTCTCCAACTCACAGCGATCCTGGGACTGGGATCACAGGCGTGCGCCACACGCCCGGCTGAACCATTTTAAAATGTATAATGCAGTTACACTAGGTGCATTCACATTGCTATTCAACTGTTATCACTAACCACCTCCTAAATTTTCATCTTCCCATTCAGAAGATTTCCATTGCTCAGACTGAAAGCCTCTGTCCCTGGCCCCCAGCAACCACTGTCCCACCTTCTGTCTCTACGCATCTGGCTGTTCTGGGTACATTGAGCAAGTGGAATCATGCTATTTGTCGTTTTATGTCTGGCTTATTTCTTTTAGCATGATTCTCTCAAGGTTCATCTACTTTGAAATGCATCAGAGTTTCATTCTTAAGACAGAGTCATACCTCTTTGAAACATCTAAGTTTGACCATTTAAGTTCATTCTTTCATTATTAAAATTAAAAAGTATACCTACCAAGTATGGGAATCTGGAATCTGGGATCCTAGCACTCCGGAGGCTCAGGCAGGAGGATCACCACGAGTTCAAGGCCAGCCTGGGCTGCATAGCGAGACCCTATCTCAACAAACAAAACAAACAAACAAACAAAAATAATAAAAAGCAGACCTAGAGAGAGTAGTTAGAGGTGGAACTGGAGCCTGAAGCCAGGTCTCTTAAAACTCACAGGTCCAGACACGAGTGTGGGCCGGGCTGGGGGACTGGCCCAGGACTGCACCACCTTGTGGCTCCGGTGTGAGGTGCTGCCCGCCATTCTGCGTGTCTGTCTGCCGGGGCGATCTGCAGTCCTAGGGGTGCGACTCCAGCTTCTTTTGTCTTTTGTCCTTGCAGCGAGCAGAAGCCTCCCTTGATGGAACTTAGGACAGCAAAAGCAGGTGCTCGTGCCTGGCAGGACATCCACATCCCGAGACGCGCAGACGATTCCCATACTCCGAGAGCTCTGTGCACTTACCAACCTCCTCTGCTCCCATGTAACCTAGAAATTCCTCAGGCCGAGGCGCCAGTTCTCAAATCCATCCTGCTGCGTTAATGTTAGGCATAAAGAGATCCAGAGGGGCTGTCCGGTCGCCCGCGTGGTCCCTCCTTCCCAGTTGCAACAACCTTGCAGTGCAGAAGACTACAAGGAGGTCAGATAAACAAGCCCCTGGGCTATTTTAGAAACTTGAATATTTTGTCTTGTACAGATAGAGAATTTCTGCATGCGCCCCCTACCCGTTTTGTCTTGTACCCGATCACTTCCAGCAGACGGCCTACTCTTAGGCTTAGTTTTTGTTTTGTTTTGTTGTTTTGTTTTTTTCTTTGGTCCTTCGAAGGCCGGAAGCTCTGGATAGTGTTTGTTCCTCGGAAATGACCAGACAGCTCCCCACCGCCACGCCCCCTCTGACCTCACCCACCACAGAGCTGCTGGGGTGCGACTCCCCCAAAACACCAGGAAGGTGAGGCCGGCCGTCCGAGTGGAGGAGGAAGGTGGTGTCAGCGCCGATGCTCTGGCCAGGGTTCTCCCTCCGCCACACTGAAGGCCGGAAGATGAGGGATGATTGCCTACAGCAAATCCGATTTTTAATAGAAAAACGAAGCGTGTATTTTTCTTACTAATTTTTTTTTAATTTATTCCCTGCTGAGGAAGTGATCTGAGGTCTGGAGATGTTTCGGAGGCTGGCCGGAGTGGGTGGGAAGGAGGAAATCTCCTCCCTGGCCGCCTGGGCAGCAGAGCCGCAGGGAGCCTGAGGGGTGTTGTATTAAATAAAGTTGATCTTTACTCTTCCGAGACTTGTAAGATGTCATCTTCTGAGAGGCCGCGTGCAGGGAGACTCCCTGGAGCGTTCAAAGACCCCTCAGGCTTCAGTCCGGGAGAACCCAAGACACCCACTTCACCTGGAGTCTCAGATGCTGTTTGGTATAGACTTACACTGAAATATTTTTATGTGTGAGTTTCAAGGGTAACAGGCCACCTTGTATTTTATTTGACAACTCTCCTGGCCAGGCATCCACCCTCCTAATTCACCAGTCCTCGGGGCCCATCCAGGGTCCCTCAGATTTCACTGCCCTCAGGACACTGCTGGGCAAAAAGGCAGCAAGAGGTCTGCCAGGTGTCAACTTTGAAAAGCTGAACCAGCCTTTTAACCTCTGGGCTTCAGTTTCCTCATCTTTCAAATGTCAGAAAAATGACTCCTAACATTTGAGAAGTTGAGACTCCTTTGAATACGATGAAGCCGTGTGAGGTGGTGCACACTGTAATCTCAACACTTGGGAGGCTGAGGCAGGTGGGCCTCTGCAAGTTCAAGGCTAGTCTGAACTGCATAGTGAGACTGTCTCAAAAAAAGAAAATATGATGAAATCTAGTGATTCTTCACCACCACCACCACCACACACATGCATGACGTTATCGCAGGACTGTCATACAGGACCACGGGCTCAGGTTAAAGCCAAAGGATCAGAGAATGATTAGGTGATCTCTAACAACCTCCTGAAGCACCAATGGTTTGGGGAGAGTCCAGAGCCCGTGTCAACTCCTCAGACCCCATTCCTGCATCTGAGCACTACCGCTGGACACACAGCTTTGTTATTTCCTGCCACCTGTATTTCTGAGGAGGAAACCACACAACACTCAGGGGTCCCTCCCTAGTTAATATCATGGCTAAAAATGCCTTCTGTGTTCAGCTTTCCTGACCGGCTGTCATAATCACTTCCCAAGATCCTCCACGTGAGGTGGGGTGGGAATGGGGGACAGGCAGTGGAACTCGATAGTAACACCTTCCTCTCCTGTGCTTCCGGTGCCACTGCTCACTGAAAGACTTAGTCCTTAGCAAACGTAGAACTTTTATCCTTTTCTGAGGAGCCTCCAGAGCTCCGCCGCCCATTACATGAGCACATACTGTTTACTGACTGACTAACCGAACCCCCCGACCTGCACTGGAGTGTGCCCTGTGACATCGTGACTAATACTCGTGTGTTAAAGCACTCATTCTCAACCGGGGCGATTTCGTGTCCCCCTGGTCACTGGACAGTGTCTGGAGACGTTTTTGGTAGTCATACCGGGTAGATGTGCTCCTGGCATGGGGTGGGGGAAGAGGAGATGCTAGCACACATTCTGTGTCCACAGGCCAGTGTCCTGTGACAAAGGATCGATCCAAAAGGCCAGTGGTGCCCAGATCAAGGGTCCCTGCATGGAAATATCTGTTACTCATCCATTTCCTCAACAAGCTCAGATCCGCGTGGCCACCACCAGGCCGAGGGTCAGGTAGGACAAGCACCAGAGCCCAGCAGAGACGCGGATGAGGCACAAAGCGGCGACAGTACAGTGTGGCAAGGGCTGTGGTGGAAAACGAAAGCACACACAGGCACTCTGTCGAGGAAGTTCAGGAGGAAGCGTGGTCTGACCAAAGGCCTGACTGAGCACAGATGGAGCTTGGAGAAGGCCCGGAGCAAGCAAGAGAGGGCAGTGCCCCGAGGGACCGCCGGGGGGCGCCGTCGGCTCCCGGGTGTCGCCCAGCTTTAGGACTCAGCCGCTGTCCAAGGGAGTTTCTGCCGGATTCCCACGGCCCTGCCTCAGTCCTGGGGTCCCTGAAGGTGCTCAGCGAGAACCGCACTCCTGCTTAAGTCGTGTCTAAGATCCTCCGCCGGTGTCCTTAGCATGTTGGAGAGAAAAACTTCTGCCACAGAGGGCAGATTCAGCCTTTTCCTAAACACCGAAAGGGGGTGGCTCCCAGCGGGCTGTTGCGGTCGTCAGCCTGGAGCCCGCAGAGTGGGGCTAAGTGGGGCTTATGCTTGGGAATCCCTAAAAATAAGTGCAAAAAATAGTGCAGGTGTGCACTTTTCTGGGAGAGGATCTATAGCTTTTATCCATTTTTCAAAGGAAGATGTGATCCAAAAGGGGCTAAGAGATGGTAAATAATTAAGAACTCACATAGGCACCGTGCACTCTGATGTCGGTTACAAACTCCAGCTGGATGTGGTGGTGCATGCGCACATTCCCAGCATTTGGGAGGCTGAGGCAAGAGGGTCACAGCAAGTTTGAGACCAGCTTGGGCCACCTGGTGAGTTCAAGGCCGATCTGAGCTATATCGCAAGGTTTTGTGCCCTCCCCTGCACTGCCCCTCGCAAAACAGAAAACAAAACCAAAAAACCAAACTTCAAAGAGTGGCCACTATATTTCTTACCAAAGAGTCTACTTCAGGGGCTGGAAGTGGATCTCAGTGGGAGAGAGCTTGTCTAGCATGCTGCAGACTCGGGATTTGATCTCCAGCACCACCGCCAATACATAAGTGGATGAGGAATGAAGGAATGAAGGAGTGAGTTTCACATCCAACGATCCAGTTTTCCCAGCAGGACTGTGCTTGTCTTTAGAAAACCGCTCGAAATTAATTGGTGATTTCAACATTTAAAAAAGACAGCCTTTGTCTCTCAAAGGTAACAGTCTCTTAGGTTGTTTTGAAATTCCAAAAGATCAGGCAGTAAATTTATTGAGAGACACCATAATCCAAAGTATTTCAAAAGCCTGAATTGTCCCTTCTTACAGATTTCATAAGTTGGCAGGAAATTTTATTTTTATCTCAAAATGAATTTCGACAATACACAAGAGGCATTCCTGCCATATCCGGTCAGGATGAAGGATGCTGGAAAACCAATAAAATTCTGTTTTATTTTCTAACAAGATCCTTAAAGAAAAATAGAAGGTATTGGGCTAAGAGGCTGGCATATCGTTGACTATGTGATCTCGAAGGTGTCACGCATCCCAGGGGTCCTATTTCTGCCCACGGCCGCCGTGAAACGTCACCACACTCTGGGTGACACGAAACCACAGAAAGCTCTGCTTCCGTGGCTCTGGACGCCTGAGGTCTGAAATCAAGGTGTCAGTGAGGCCACCCGCCTACAACGAACGGGTCTTTGGCTTCTGGTGGTGCCAGTGATCCTCGCTGTCCCTTGGCCTGCAGCTGTGCCACTCCGGCCTGGGCTCCATCCACATGGGTGTGATTGCGAGCACGCGGCCTGCGCCTAAGGCCAGTACTGAAATCAGAGCCCGCCCAGAGGAGGTGTCGCCTCACCGTCACCCAAAGAGCCTATTTCCGGATAAATCCTCAGCCTGAGGCTCCGGGAAGATGTGCACCACGGGGGCCGTTATGCGACCCAGCCCAGGACGGAATGGGCCGGATGGGCTCCTGTCTTGGCAGCTCCGACTGTCCAGGTTTCCAAGAGGTGTGGAAACAGCGATTAACCTTCAGTTATGTGATCCTCTCGGCGTGGCCTCGGAGCCTCTCAGTCTGGTGTTTTCTCCCTGTGATTTGCTTCCTTGCATTTGGCGTCTCTGGTCTCGGAAACATTGTGTCCTCCTATCTGACCCTCCGAGCTCTCCCTCACACCCTCTCTCCTTCTTGCTCTACTTCCTACTTTTCCTTTCGTCCTCTCCTCCATTTTGTCTTTTTCCTTTCTCTCCCTCCCAGGATCCGGCCAGCAACAGAGCTCAAGTTCACAGGCTGATCTTTATTGGTGTGTTTTATATTCCTGGTTATTTACTTCAAAGTCGATACATGGGATATTTTCTATTTTTCTCTCTTTAGGAAAGAAAAACAAGAGCCCTCCAAAAGCACACAGAGTTGTTTACATATACTTGTCCCTTGGTGGGTTATTTTCCCAAGGATTTATTGGATTCATTAGGAAAAGTCCCCAGTCGCTGCCTTACTTCCCCTGATTGGGATGTGCTAGTTTTCCTGGAACCTCTTGGCACAGGAGGGTCTGGTTTAGTGCCAGAAATGATTCTGCTATTTTCTTGTACACCAACACTCCCTCCTTGGGCCTTAGGTTAATGGGGGATGGTCAGAATTGGTGGCACTAGGAAAATTTTCAATATCAGGACTTCTACAGAGTCTGGAGCCCCGTCCCAGGAAAAGGAAAAGAATGGCTTTCAGTGTCTTCCAAAGTGAGGACACACGCTAGGCCAGAAACAAAAGCTGTCCCTGCACACTGTCACGCCACCAGCCCTTGATGAGCTGTGTGCGTTCCTGGGTTGAGACAGATTCCTTTCACTCGTCTCTGGCGAAGTTAGTTTAAGAAATTGGCAAAAGGAGATCTTTTTTGATCACGAAGCTTCTGTTTGGTAGACCGTCTGGGGTCTTCGGCATCTGAAGCGGTTCTTCTGCAGGAGTGGCCCTGAGGATTTAGATCCGAGGGAGGCTGCCCTTCTCTGGCTCCCGTGGCAGCACCTTTGGTGGAGATGAATTCTCCCCGAACTCTTTCCTGCCCCTGCCACCCCTGTGGGAAACCCCAGGAAGCCCAGCTCTGGAGCCCCTGGCCCACAGCCGAGGGGGAGCTGCAGCCTATGGAGAATCCCCAGAGCCTGAGCCCACCCAGTCCCCAGAAGAGGCCGGTTCCTCGGGAATGGCTGGCTGCAGGAGCAACCCGGGAGTCTGGACCCTAGGCCTGGGTCATGTGGCCCTGACAGAGGCCCCAGGCACCTCATGTGACAGAGGGTTCCTCTTCCAGGGAGGCACCTGCCTTCTGAGGACCTGGGAGCTTCAGCACCAACCACAGCCAGAACCGCTCTCCTTTCCCTTGTTTTCTCAGGGCCCCGGGGAGCCTTCTAGATTCTTGTGCAACCCGAGAGAGGAAGGTATTTTCCAACTGAGGCCAACATTAATTTTTCCAACAGCCTGAAAGAATGGGAGCTCAGAAAAGGATATTTCATTTATTTTATCTTTTGTTGTTGGTGGTGGTTGTTTTGAGACAGGGTCTCACTACGTAGCTGAGACTGACCTGGAACTCACTATGTAGCCAGGGCTGGTCTCAAACTCACAGCGACCCTCCTGACTCAGCCTCCCAAGTGCTAGGATTACAGGTGTGCACCACCATACCCGGCTGGATATTTCATTTATGATAATGAAGTCCATGTGACATTAATTGTGCAACCAAGTTTGGTGTTCTTAGGTCAGGCCTTCTGCAGAAATCGCCTGCATAGCTGCTGGAGAGCCTACTCAGCCACTCAGACGCTTCATTTTATAGAATACTTTTGCAAGACATTCATGTTAAAGAATTTACAGTCTCAACTGGGCCTGGTAGCACACACCTATAATCTCAGCACTGCTGGAGGCTGAGGCAGGAGGATCCCAAATTCAAGCATAGCCTAGGCAGCTTCATAACTTTGACAGCCTGTCTCAAAACAAAAAAAATAACCAGGCTAGGGATGTAGCTCAGTGTAAATGCCCTGGATTCAATCCTTAGTACCTAAAACTAGTGATGTTTTCTTCAGTAGTGCTTGTCTAGGGGAAAATATCAAATGGTCACGGGTCCCCCTTGCTGGTGTAACAGGAAGTGGATCTCCCCAGTCTGGATCTGGGGACTTTGTAGTCATTGTGAAAGGTCCCTAAATGCCTGGGGGATATGTTATCAACCTACAAGTGCTAAAAGGACAATTAAATCCATGTGAGGGTTTTTGCAATTGTGGTTTGGTTTGGTTTTCATACTGGAGGTTCAACTCAGGAAGAAAGAAAAATATGCATTGCTATTCATAGGACCTTCGGAGCCTTTGTGAAAGAACTAGATTTTGAAAGAGCTTCAGCAGAAAATAAGGCTTGTTCCTATTCCTTAGCAGAAGCAACTTCCTGGTGCCCAGAAAAAGCGAGTTTCCTGGATATGTAGTCTCCGTCTCTTGGGAGACCCTGGCAAATACTTCACACAACTTGGACCTACAGAACTGGCTTCCCTTCTGGCCCTCTGCGAGATAGCCTAAACTCACAGCGATCCTCCTGCCTCAGCCTCCTGAGTGTTGGGATTACAGACCTGTGCCACTACGCCCAGCTGACTTCAGATATTTGTGAAAGATGCTCCTAGACATGTTTAAAATACTCTCTGACGTCTTCCTTTTTCATTTGGATCATGGCAGTACCATTCACCTGAACTATGGGGCGAATGTGAATGCATAGCAGGACAACTATCCTCCACTCAGGACTTGGAGCTTTTTTGGTGCCTCCTCCACCTTGGAGCCCAGTGGATGAATGACACGGGGTCTTCCACTCCCAGATTTCCGCTGCTCTTGGATATGAGTCCCTGCTGAGTATGTGGGCTTTCTTAGGTCAGACAATGACCACAAAGGGGTCCCAATGTGCTTCCTGTTCAACCTCAGCTGCCAATGAAGTGAGAGCCAAACTCTGCACCCCATTCGTGTGATTAACAACAGACACCGACTCCCTCTTCTTTTAGATGCTATCTCTTCCATCTTGAATCCTGGTTGTTCCTACATATGATCTTTCATCTTGTCAGCTGTCCCGGGCCCTTTGAGAAAAAGACCTCCCATCCATAATAAAAATTAAAATCATAGCTTGAAAATTAACTAATAGAAAACCAGGTGTGGTGGCACAGGTCTGTCATCCCAGCCCTCTGGGAGGCTGATGCAGGAGGAGTACAAATTCAAGGCCAGCCTGAGTAACTTAATGACTTAGCAAAGTGCTCTCTCAAAAATAAAAAGGACTTTCTGCCACCTGCCTCGCAAGTGCAAGGTCCCAAGTTCGATCCTGGTTCAAGGGGAGGAGGGCTGGGGAAGTAGCTCAGTGCAAAGACCCTGTGTTTATTCCCAGAACTAAAAAATATATATATAATAAAATTTGAAGAGTAGCAGCTGGGCACAGAGGCCAGGCCCTGTCTCAAAATAAAGAAGAGCCGGGTGTGATGGTGCACACCTGTAATCCCAGCACTCCGGAGGCTGAGGCAGGAGGATCGCTGTGAGTTCGAGACCAGCCTGGGCTACATAGTGAGTCCAAGTCCAGTCTTGACTACAAAGTGAGATTCTGCCTCAAAACAAACAAAAAACCAGAATTTTAGGCTTCACTCTACATCTATGAAAACAGAATCTTGATTAACAAGATCCCTAGGTACTCATATGAGAAACCTTGCTCAAAAGGACACAGTGCGCCGTTAGAACTGTACTCCCACCTCCAACACCAGCCGTGGCTTAACGGTCAGGGTCTCATCTGACAAAGTCTGCGGTAAAACACCCTTTCGCGAGAGCGTTGAGGACCAAGGGCTGCCGAGAGTGCCACCTTGTGGTGGTATAGAGTAAAAGTTACACTTCTAGGACGAGGCCCACAGGTAGAATATCATAGCTAAAGCAATTGCTGTTTTAACACAATCGGCTTGGGTTTTTCAAAGGCATCCATGTCAGAAGAGACCAGATTTGTTTGAGGGCTTGCTCTATATTCCACGAGACCAAAGAAGCTGAACATGTGGCTCTCTTTCAGTCCCTTCCCTTCCCTTCTGTCCAGCATCTCTTGTTCTTCTCATTTGAGGAAGATCTATCCCCTACTTCCTATTACCTGTCTTTTATTTTGCTCTTTATGATTCATCAAAAGTTAAAATAACTTTTAAAAAATAAACTACATATACAAAGAGACAGAGAGCAAAGGGGCGAACTTTTAACAACCAGCAAATCCTGGTACCCTTTAGCTCCTCCTGGTTATTTCCTGGAGAGCTTGAAGCTCAAGCCTTTGAAATGTCACCCTACCTCCCTGGGATATGAACGAGTGAAGATTGGAAACCAGAGCCCTATTTTTTCCCTTCTTTTTCTTTCTTTCTTATTGGCGGTGCTGGGGATGGAATCTAGAGCCTTTGCACGCTAGGCAAGCCTTCTAGCTCTGAGCTACGTCCTCAGCCCCAAGTGCCGCTGCTGACCTGCGTGACTGCACCATTTTGGATCAAGTCACTGCAATAGCGGCCTCCGAAGGGCCCCCAGAGATGAGCGTGGTGGCACACACCTGCAATCCCAGCACTCTGGGAGGCCGAGACAGGAGGGTTGCAAGCTCAAGCCCAGCCTGGGAAATTTAACAACTTAATGAGTACATAACTCAAAACAATTTTTTTTTAATAAAATGGGGCTGTAGCTCAGTACAAGGCCCTAAATTCAATCTCCCGGGATTCACTGTCTTCATATCATCTTTTACTCTCCACAACCAGACCCTGATTTTTTTTTTTTTTAAGAAAATATTTCACTATATATTCAGTTTAGGCTGGTCTTGAACTCACTATGTAGCCCAGGCTGGCCTTGAATTTGTGGCGATGCTCCTGCCTCTGCCTTCTGAGTGCTGCGGGGCCAGGCGCCTGTTTTTTTTTTAAAGGAGTAACTGTCATCATTAAAAGTCGAAATCTGTAAGGGAATGAAGCTCACTGAAGTCAGGATGTATCCTCCTCTCGCTTTCGGAATCTATTATCAGCTCAGCGGGAAAGGGCTGCCGGGTGAGGCAGCACCGGGTGAACCGCAGGGAAGAAAGAGCCCTGGGCCGAAGGGGGAGGGCTGGGC